>NC_141685.1:1105839771-1106439771 GCF_964263255.1 Lissotriton vulgaris | reverse complement strand
CATTCTCGTCAGTGGTTCACAAATCTAAACAAGCCCTCCCCACTGCTGAAAGAGCCCTTGCACCACCTTCGGCTAGAGACACTATTTATAATCTGCTAGGCCTCTTTGGCTGAGTTTGTCTGCCCTGGCATTCAAAGAGCCCACCAGGTTTTGTACTACCGGGGATATGCCCTGATGTGCCAGCCTTGTCCAGAGATGCAGGGCCTCTTGACAAAGGGACCACTACCCCCGCCATGTTTGTTGCAGTACAACATGACGGTGGTGTTATCAGAGAATACCTGTACTAGCTTTCTCTTGATGGAAGGTCGAAAGGCTGTCAATGCCAGTCAGAATGCCTGGAGCTCCAACAAGTTGATGTGGAGTCTGAATTCTGCTGGAGCCCTGAGGTCTTTGATCTCCACAGCTCCCAGATGGCTGCCCCATCCCAAGAGTGATGCATACATCTCTACTGTCATATCTGTTTGGAGAAGGACGAGGGATCTCCTGCGGACCCAGTTGTGGTTTGTTAACTGCCAGAGCAGATCTTTTGCAGTTCCCTCCATGATCTGGCCCATGTCGGAGAGATTCTTGTGGTGCAGCGCCTATTGGAACTTTAGGTCCCATTGCAGAGCCCGCATATGCCAGTGGGAATGTGTCACAAGCAGGATGAAGGCCATGAGTCACAGCATCCTTTGATTCAGTCTCAGCAAAATCCAGGACAGAGGCTGAAACATCAGTTTCATAGCGTGAATATCCTGGGCTCGTTGTTAGGAGAATAGGCCTGAAACCACACTGTGTCCAAAACAGCTCTGTTGAAAGAGAGCACCTGAGAGAGAGTCAGGTGTGACTTTGAAAGGTTGATAGTGAACCTGAGTGAAATAGTGAAACCCAGAGAATGCAGGAGGTCCTCCATAGTATGGAAATGGAGACGACAGCCTGGAGCGAGCCCACCTTTAACAGCCTGTTGTCAAGATAGGGGAAGACTGGCACCTGTGATCTCTGCAGATGTTCTGCAACAAATGGCATCACCTTAGTGCACATCTGCGAGGTACTGGTAAGGCCAAAGAGGAGCATAGTAAACTGAAGGGCTTGTGGCTCACTGTAAGCCACAGGTAAAGGACAGCAATGTGGAAATATGCATCCTGCAAAACCAATGCTACCATCAAGTCTCCCGTGTCCAGGGCTGACAAGACCTGAGCTGGTGTGAGCATTTTGAACTTTGCCTTCTTTAGGGAAAAAAAATGAGAGGATGCAGTTCTAGGGTAGAATGAAGGCCTTCATGAATCTTGGGCATCAGAAAATAGCAGTAATAGCAACCACAGTGTACTTCTTACATTAGCAAGTCTCTACAGCTACAGCTCCTTTTGTCAAGAAAGCCTTCACTTCCTGACAGAAAAGGGATGTGTGGACCTCTATCATCCTGCTGCAAATAGGCCTGTGGGGGGGGGGGGCTAAAGGAGTTTCACTTCATCGAATTCTGCAGAGCTCCCCAAAACTCTGCCAAATTCCAAGGAGTTCTGTGTGCAGGCGAAGTTGTTCGGCCACCACTACTGCCACCATGATTAGCCCCCACTGATGCAGTCATCCATATAAAGACTAGAAGAGCCTCCGGCGTCTGCACACAGTAAAACTACTTCTCTCATGCTGCTTAAAAATGTCTTGCCTGTGATAGAAGTGAGTACAGACAGTGCAGTTTAGCCTGCGTGTGACGATGGAAGAATATGAGCACTGTCAGCAGTTCAGCCTGCATGGGAACAAGACTCAAGGTATAGCCACAACAACACTAGGCCTGGGTCGTGAGCTCTGCTCAGTTTGCGGAGTTTTCTGCAGTCCGTGCTCCGTGGAGCTTGTGGAGCGCATAAAACTCTGCTCTGCATAGTGCAGCAGAATTTTTTTGCCGCTAGTGCTCATAAAATGGTAAGGTGGCAAGGCGAGGTGCCTCTAGGTTAGAATTTCTACCCGAGTGGCAGGAAGATAGACACGGATGGCAGTTTGCACTGCACTCAGTTCAGTTCAGTTCAGTAATCTTTATTCGGTTTAAAAAAACCATGAAAGATACAAGATAAAAACTGTTCAAACATACAAATTACAGAACACATCTTAAAACACAATTTAGATGGAACACAGTCTCAATTGCGTCTTTGGACATTTAGAGTGGTCTTTAAGGTTTCCGCTTGAATTAGAGTAATAGAAATATCAATCAGCCAGTGGGTCTAATCCAGTATGTAAAAACTCTGAATTTGCTGATTAAAACATTGTTACATTCAAAGATTTATGAAAAATTAAAGCCTCATGCATAGATTTTGATTAACAAATAAAGTGCAGGTGCTTTACTAATGCATAAAAGTGCTTAGTACAGTACATAGTTGAAGGGTAAAGTGCAAATGCTATAATAGGTCATATAGGTACTTGATGTAGCACAATACTTATCTAAAGAAGCTACATATAGATATCAAGTGGTTTCTATTGAATGCAGGGCGGATGTAAAGTGCTGGTGCAAGAAATTACATGTGTATAATATAAACAAGCTGTATGTAAAAAAAAATCATGGGCCTTATTAAAATTTCAGTCCTTTTTTCCCTCAATAATTTGACAGCAAACAGGTATCTACTGACACTAAAAAACAATTTTCTGCGAGGTATCAATTTTTAGTATTCTAGTCGCATCAGTGCAAGACCTAACTCCCAGATTATAACATATTGGTTTAATCCATTTTCGCCTTGGTGTGGCATATGCTGGGCAAAAGAACAGTATGTGATAGTCATTTTCTCATGCATTGTAATGACATAAAAGGCAGTGATGATCATTATCGTCATAATTTTTCAAACCCCATTTTGTTGTGTTAGATTTAACTTGCAGAATACCATAACGGAATTTTATATACAGCGAAGAGATTTTGTGAGAAGGAACTGTGTAGTCAATCTGCCATTATCAGAGTTATGAGATAAACAATTTTGCATGTAGGCCCAAAATTTTGTTTTCAATATTTTTGTAGAGGGCGGTGTCAATAGTGCAGGCGTTTCCCAGAAATGGTTCAAACCAAGTTCTCACATGATTGACCCACTGGAGACTACCACAGTGGTCATATCTTACTATCTCTTCTACCCCCTCTTTGTAACTTGCAAGTTCTGCAATAGTCCACAGTTGCACCCAAAATGACAGTAGTTTTAATATAGCCTGGTGATCATTGCGTTTTCTGTTCAGATCAATAACAATGGGGATAACTGGCGTACGTACTGGAATACGTAACTGCATCCTAAAGATCTTGTTTTCTTCCACCGCAAACATATTTATGCAAGTGTCCCCCCAAAGTTCAGCTCCATATAAAGTTGCTGATTGTGCCCTGTAATTGTACACCTCTAGTGCAGGTGACACTGCCTTAGTTATACTTTTCTTGTGCTTTTTTAGTATGGGTGCTGAATTTTGGAGCAAAATGGTCTTGTTTTTTTGCAGTTGCGGATGCCATGTACATTTTTTGTCAAGTGTGGTACCTAAATAGCTGAAAAGTTCGATACATATTCTAGCTTCTGCTTTTGAATGAAAATGTTATTAAATGATTTATGTGGTTTGAGTGCCATGTATTTTGTTTTGCTTGAATTTATTTCAAGACCTTTCATATCGCAATATTCGCTAAATGAATTTAAAAGATTTTGGAGTTCCTTCTGCGTTTAAGATATTAAAATAGTGTTGTCTAGAAATAAATGGGCTGGTACTGGCAGCCCTCCTAGCTTAGGTGAATCGTGCCTACATCCAAAAAGATATTTTGGGGCGTCATGTACATATAGGGAAAAGAGGGTAGGTCCCAGTACACATCCTTGCCTTACACCCCTTCTTATGGGAATTGCCTCAGGGAGTTCTCCCTTGGGCCCCCATCTGACTTTTGCATAGTTGTTTTTGTGTAGTCTCACTATCTGTGTGGGGAGTTCCTCTGGTACACCTTGGTCTTTTAAGGAGCAGCAGAGCAGATCTCTTGGTATAAGGTTGAAAGCGGCCTTCAAATCTATAAACGCTACATACAGGTGACCTTCCTTTAAAATCCTGTATTTCCACCCCATGCATAAAAGTATAAAAGCCTGATCGATTGTACTGGTTTTTACTCCAACCTTGCCTGATATTGTGATAAAACATTGTTTGTCTCTGCCCTCTCATTTAATCTTGTTAAAATCTTCTTTGCGTAGATCTTTTGTAAGGTATCGATAAGGCTTATTGGCCGATAATTTGCAGGATCTAGGCGATCTCCTTTTTTAAAAATTGTGATAATTTCTGCCCCTTTCCATGGGTCTGGTACTGGGACACCTATTGCTACGGCATTAAAAAGAAGATTGATGTATGTTCCCCAGACAGCTTTATCATGCTTCAGCTGATCACCTGGGCATTTTATCGGGGCCTGGGGCCTTACCGGGCTTAATTACATCAATTGCTGCCAAAGTTTCCTCTATACTAAAGTATGGGATATGGGTTCTTTCCATATTGTTCGATGCTTCAGTGTTTGATGCAGCCTATTGCTTATTATTAGTTGGCTCGTTGGTAATCTCAAATACAGTTTTGAAAAATG
The DNA here is from genome assembly GCF_964263255.1 of Lissotriton vulgaris. Lineage (NCBI taxonomy): Eukaryota > Metazoa > Chordata > Amphibia > Caudata > Salamandridae > Lissotriton > Lissotriton vulgaris. Next base: position 1,106,435,237 of record NC_141685.1, on the reverse strand, counting down.
ATTGACCCAGATGCCTGCTTCCCAAAAAATCCATGCTACTTCTCCCCATTTTATTTCCCTTGGCTAACAGTTTCTAAAAGCCTACATGATCCTTAGTTTTGGCGGCAATTATCAGTTCTGTCCAGAAGCTTTCATCCCATTCTTTTTAGGTCTCGTGACCTACAATGCGCGCAAGCGCATTGAGGGAACGAAAATTCAAGTGGCCAAAATCCTCTTCAAACCATGGGCTTTCAGCCGCGGTTTTCTTTAAGTTCACGTGAATCACGTGATTAAACATGCACGCGCATCGGCAGCATTTCTCCTGCAGGCTCGCAAAAGGCTCTCCTCCCTCCCCCCATCAAAGGCATCAATCACCCTCCCACAGGCGTCCCCAGCGCTGCCCCGCCCCCTGCTTCACAGCCAGGCCATCTGTTCCCTGCCAGACCTCTCACACCTCCGTCACAGCATGCCTGTGTACTTCAAAGGCTTATCACTTCACACGGCCGGCCGCAGGCCGTGCAACAGGAGCACTTCAGTTGCTGCGCAGCCCCCCTCCCAGCACTGCCTTGTTACTCTCGGCAGCCGTGAGTCCCTAAACACTTTTTATATTTAATTAGCAGCAGCAGCATTTCTCCTGTGCCAGGCCACATCAAAGGCTCTGTGTCACTTTCACCCACACAGCAACACTTACAGACACGCAACGCCACTCACACCCACGCAAGCCCACTATCATCCACGCAACACCACACACACCCACGCAATGCCACTCACCCAAGCAACACCACTCACACACGCAACGCAACTCATCCGTGCAACCCCACTCATCCACGCAACCCCACTCATCCATGCAACCCCACTCATCCACGCAATGCCACTCATCCACGCAACGCCATTCATCCACGCAACGCCACTCACACATGCAACGCCACTCACCCACGCAACACCACTCACACATGCAACGCCACTGACCCACGCAACGCCACTCACTCACGCAAAGCCACTCACACCCATGCAGCACCACTTTCAGACACGCAACGCCACTCACACCCACGCAAGCCCACTATCACCCACGCAATGCCACACTCACCCAAGCAACACCACTCACCCAAGCAACACCACTCACACACGCAACACAACTCACCCACGCAACCCCACTCATCCATGCAACGCCACTCATCCACGCAATGCCACTCATCAACGCAACGCCACTCATACACGCAACGCCACGCATCCACGCAATGCCACTCATCCACGCAACGCCACTCACACATGCGACACCACTCACATATGCAACGCCACTCACACATGCAACGCCACTCACACATGCAACCCCACTCACCCACGCAATGCCACTCACACACGCAACGCCACTCATCCACTCAACGCCACTCATCCACGCAATGCCACTCATCCACGCAACGCCACTCACACATGCAACGCCACTCATCCACTCAACGCCACTCATCCACGCAATGCCACTCACCCACGCAACGCCACTCATCCACGCAACGCCACTCATCCACTCAATGCCACTCATCCACGCAATGCCACTCATCCACGCAACGCCACTCACACATGCAACGCCACTCACACATGCAACGCCACTCACACATGCAACGCCACTAACACATGCACATGCAACACCACTCACACATGCAACGCCACTCACACATGCAACGCCACTCACACATGCAACGCCACTCACATATGCAACGCCACTCACACATGCAACGCCACTCACACATGCAACGCCACTCACACATGCAATGCCACTCACACACACAACGCCACTCACACATGCAACTCCACTCACACATGCAACACCACTCACACATGCAACGCCACTCACACATGCAACGCCACTCACACATGCACATGCAACGCCACTCACACATGCAACGCCACTCACACATGCAACGCCACTCACACATGCAACGCCACTCACACATGCAATGCCACTCACACATGCAACGCCACTCACACATGCAACGCCACTCACACATGCAATGCCACTCACACATGCAACGCCACTCATACACACAACGCCACTCACCCACGCAACGCCACTCACCCATGCAATGCCACTCACCCACGCAACGCCACTCACCCACGCAATGCCACTCACCCACGCAAATCCACTCACACCCACGCAGTGCCACTTTTACCCACACAGCACCACTTTCAGACACACAACGCCACTCACACCCACGCAAGCCCACTCTCACACACGCAACACCACATTCATCCATGCAATGCCACTCACACACGCAACGCAACAAAACACACGCAACGCCACTCACCCACGCAACGCCACTCACCCACGCAACGCCACTCACCCATGCAACAACACTCACACATGCAACGCCACTCACCCACGCAACGCAACTCACTCAAAGCCACTCACACACACGCAGTGCCACTTTCACCCACACTGTGCAGTGCACAATAGGTCTCGCAGTAGGAAAGTTGGAGCTATTGGTTTTGTAAATGACAAAGCCCTTTATGTTTTTAAAATGAAAACAAAAATAAAAGGCATTGTTATTTGCAATTGTAATAGCTCCAACTTTCCTACTGCGTGACCTACAATGCGCGCAAGCGCATTGAGGGAACGAGAATTCAAGTGGCCAAAACCCTCTTCAAACCACGGGCTTTCAGCCGCGGTTTTCTTTAAGTTCACGTGAATCACGTGATTAAACATGCACGCGCATCAGCAGCATTTCTCCTGCAGGCTCGCAAAAGGCTCTCCTCCCTCCCCACATCAAAGGCATCAATCACCCTCCCACAGGCTTCCCCAGCGCTACGCCGCCCCCTGCTTCACAACCAGGCCATCTGTTCCCTGCCAGACCTCTCACACCTCCGTCACAGCATGCCTGTGTACTTCAAAGGCTTATCACTTCACACGGCCGGCCGCAGGCCGTGCAACCAGAGCACTTCAGTTGGTGCGCAGCCCCGCTCCCAGCACTGCCTTGTTACTCTCGGCAGCTGTGAGTCCCTAAACACTTTTTATATTTAATTAGCAGCAGCAGCATTTCTCCTGCGCCAGGCCACATCAAAGGCTCTGTGCCACTTTCACCCACACAGCAACACTTACAGACACGCAACGCCACTCACACCCACGCAAGCCCACAATCATCCACGCAACATCACACTCATCCACGCAACGCCACTCACCCAAGCAACACCACTCTCACACGCAAGGCAACTCATCCACGCAACCCCACTCATCCACGCAACCCCACTCATCCACGCAACCCCACTCATCCACGCAACCCCACTCATCCACGCAACGCCACTCATCCACGCAACGCCACTCATCCACGCAACGCCACTCACACATGCAACGCCACTCACCAACGCAACACCACTTACACATGCAACGCCACTCACCCACGCAACGCCACTCACTCACTCACTCACGCAAAGCCACTCACACCCATGCAGTGCCACTTTCACCCACACAGCACCACTTTCAGACACGCAACGCCACTCACACCCACGCAAGCCCACTATCACCCACGCAATGCCACACTCACCCAAGCAACGCCACTCACCCAAGCAACGCCACTCACACACGCAACACAACTCACCCACGCAACCCCACTCATCCAAGCAACGCCACTCATCCACGCAATGCCACTCATCCATGCAACGCCACTCACCCACGCAATGCCACTCATCCTCGCAACACCACTCATCCATGCAACGCGACTCATCCACGCAACGCCACTCATCCACGAAACGCCACTCATCCACGCAACGCCACTCACACATGCAACGCCACTCACACATGCAACACCACTCACACATGCAACGCCACTCACACATGAAACGCCACTCACACATGCAATGCCACTCACCCACGCAACGCCACTCACCCACGCAATGCCACTCACCCACGCAACGCCACTCACCCATGCAACGCCACTCATCCACGCAACGCCACTCATCCATGCAAAGCCACTCACACATGCAACGCCACTCACACATGCAACGCCACTCACACATGCAACGCCACTCACACATGCAACGCCACTCACCCACGCAACACCACTCACCCACGCAACGCCACTCACCCACGCAACGCCACTCACCCACGCAACACCACTCACTCACGCAAATTCACTCACACCCACGCAGTGCCACTTTTACCCACACAGCACCACTTTCAGACAAACAACGCCACTCACACCCACGCAAGCCCACTCTCACACACGCAACGCCACACTCACCCATGCAATGCCACTCACACGCAACGCAACTCACACACTCAACGCCACTCACCCACGTAACGCCACTCACCCACGCAACGCCACTCACCCACGCAACAACACTCACACATGCAACGCCACTCACACACGCAACGCAACTCACTCAAAGCCACTCACACACACGCAGTGCCACTTTCACCCACACTGTGCAGTGCACAATAGGTCTCGCAGTAGGAAAGTTGGAGCTTTGGTTTTGTAAATGACAAAGCCCTTTATGTTTCTAAAATGAAAACAAAAATAAAAGGCATTGTTATTTGCAATTGTAATAGCTCCAACTTTCCTACTGCGTGACCTACAATGCGCGCAAGCGCATTGAGGGAACGAGAATTCAAGTGGCCAAAACCCTCTTCAAACCACGGGCTTTCAGACGCGGTTTTCTTTAAGTTCACGTGAATCACGTGATTAAACATGCACGCGCATCAGCAGCATTTCTCCTGCAGGCTCGCAAAAGGCTCTCCTCCCTCCCCACATCAAAGGCATCAATCACCCTCCCACAGGCTTCCCCAGCGCTGCCCCGCCCCCTGCTTCACAACCAGGCCATCTGTTCCCTGCCAGACCTCTCACACCTCCGTCACAGCATGTCTGTGTACTTCAAAGGCTTATCACTTCACACGGCCGGCCGCAGGCCGTGCAACCAGAGCACTTCAGTTGGTGCGCAGCCCCCCTCCCAGCACTGCCTTGTTACTCTCGGCAGCTGTGAGTCCCTAAACACTTTTTATATTTAATTAGCAGCAGCAGCATTTCTCCTGCGCCAGGCCACATCAAAGGCTCTGTGCCACTTTCACCCACACAGCAACACTTACAGACACGCAACGCCACTCACACCCACGCAAGCCCACTATCATCCACGTAACATCACACTCATCCACGCAACGCCACTCACCCAAGCAACACCACTCTCACACGCAAGGACACTCATCCACGCAACCCCACTCATCCACGCAACCCCACTCATCCACGCAACCCCACTCATCCACGCAACGCCACTCATCCACGCAACGCCACTCATCCACGCAACGCCACTCACACATGCAACGCCACTCACCCACGCAACACCACTTACACATGCAACGCCACTCACCCACGCAACGCCACTCACTCACTCACTCACGCAAGCCCACTATCACCCACGCAATGCCACACTCACCCAAGCAACGCCACTCACCCAAGCAACACCACTCACACACGCAACACAACTCACCCACGCAACCCCACTCATCCAAGCAACGCCACTCATCCACGCAACGCCACTCATCCATGCAACGCCACTCACCCACGCAATGCCACTCATCCTCGCAACACCACTCATCCATGCAACGCCACTCATCCACGCAACGCCACTCATCCACGAAACGCCACTCATCCACGCAACGCCACTCACACATGCAACGCCACTCACACATGCAACACCACTCACACATGCAACGCCACTCACACATGCAACGCCACTCACACATGCAATGCCACTCACCCATGCAACGCCACTCACCCACGCAATGCCACTCACCCACGCAACGCCACTCACCCATGCAACGCCACTCACCCATGCAACGCCACTCATCCACGCAACGCCACTCATCCATGCAAAGCCACTCACACATGCAACGCCACTCACACATGCAACGCCACTCACACATGCAACGCCACTCACACATGCAACGCCACTCACCCACGCAACGCCACTCATCCACGCAACGCCACTCACCCACGCAACGCCACTCACCCACGCAACGCCACTCACTCACGCAAATTCACTCACACCCACGCAGTGCCACTTTTACCCACACAGCACCACTTTCAGACAAACAACGCCACTCACACCCACGCAAGCCCACTCTCACACACGCAACGCCACACTCACCCATGCAATGCCACTCACATGCAACGCAACTCACACACGCAACGCCACTCACCCACGTAACGCCACTCACCCACGCAACGCCACTCACCCACGCAACAACGCTCACACATGCAACGCCACTCACACACGCAACGCAACTCACTCAAAGCCACTCACACACACACAGTGCCACTTTCACCCACACTGTGCAGTGCACAATAGGTCTCGCAGTAGGAAAGTTGGAGCTTTGGTTTTGTAAATGACAAAGCCCTTTATGTTTCTAAAATGAAAACAAAAATAAAAGGCATTGTTATTTGCAATTGTAATGTCTCCAACTTTCCTACTGCGAGACCTATTGGCAACGCCAGTGCTTGTTTTGTTTGCAGTAATACGTTTTTATATTTAGCCCATTTGTCTCTTAAAGCTATAACGTTGTTTGATTTTGCAGCCATTTTTTGCAACAAAGGATCCAGCACACAAATCAATGTATTGAAAATCTGTACAATAATGGTCACTATACATAAGTCAAAAAATGAAAAAAGTTCAGTAGCAGAGTCTTTGGATGTTTTTTTTGGAAGTTCAGTCTTTATTTGATTCTTCACACATGTAGCCAACGCGTTTCGTCCTCCGCGGACTTCTTCAGGGCTACAAACAATATATATACATATACACACAATTAATATATGTACAATAAATACAACATAATACAAAACATTATTTTCCACATTTCAAATAATTACGACATATTAAAAGGAACCACAACACAATTCAAATGATGGTTTCTAGAAACTTGTGCAAACCTTGTTGAGTTCCAATTCTTCACAACAAATTTATTTACATAATTTTTTACATATTTACAAGGAGCACACCAATAACATTGTTGTACACTAAAACTCTGCTACTCTCTTCATTGCATAACTAGGAAAGACAAACAGAGGTGGGCATATCAACCTCATTATATATAACATTTAGGTGGGCTTTGGATTTTATAGTAATATGTACTAGTTGATTTCATTAGGTAAGATGACTCGGGTCAGATAGCCCAGTGTAGCAGGAATCTAAATAAAAAATAAATATACTTAGAACCTTTATCATTTTTTATTATTTTTAGGTTTGGTCTATCACAGGAATTAATTTCTGTACCTCCCTCAAGAATTAATGACATGCCACCCGCAAGACCATGCTACCGTAGATCGATTTCACAATCGATCTACGGTAGCATGGTCTTGTGCTACCGGGAACCACAGTGTTTATACACTGTAAGATGGCGCCCAAAACCATGCGACAAAGTAAAATTGGATCCCTAACAAAAATGGCGTGTCCGGGTCACGATGACATTACCCGGAATACAACTACAATCATATGGATAAAAATTAGGTTAACCTTTATAAAGATTAATCGTACAGCAGATAGAGCTGCATTATTATTCACATGACAATATACCGTTTTTATAACAAATGTTTTTAATTGTTGGTTCCATTCATCCTCGATCGAAATATGGACCTGATGGGTTTCCATTGAATTTATTTTGTAAACATGGTGAGAGCTCCGTGGCCAGTGTGCGTGTATAGTATAGTAATAGATGCATTCGGGACGCTTAAGATGGCGCCCGTTTTACAGATGAATTGCTCGATCCCTAATGAGGTTAGGCGAAAAATAATCGCAGGTGCCACTAATTTACCAATTAAACACCATATAAAAGCGCCTGATTTCTCTGTGATTTAGACATCACAAGAGAAGACGCCACGCGATGGAGCCGGCTTGATCTACTCCTGCAAGTAAGTTGAACGCTGTTAGTATAATTACGCGTTTTAAAATAGATAGATGCCCCACGAACAGCGATGCTTGATATTCCCTAGTCGATTATTTGATTATAGACCTTGAAACTTGGGCACTTGGTACTTAGTATTCCCTCTAGTTTTGAGATATTAGTCCATCCTTAGCCTTATGTATTTACAGATACTGCATCTTTACAATATGGCTGCCTCTTTTTCACTTTTACAAATCGATCTTATCACTAATCTCTTCAAAAATCTGACCCTTACAGCATATGTGGCTGTTTATATCCCTGCAGGTGACATAGTTTCAATTCTTGAAGGAGGTATGATATTAACTCTTGTGATAGATTAAACTAAATAATTTGGGTATTGGGAACTTTGCATTCCCTCCAGCTTTTGAGATACTAGCCCATCCCTAGCCATAGGCATTTAAGGATATTGTAACACCACAATATGGCTGGTGCCATTCACTAGAAGGAAACACCTCAATGTGCTCAAGATGATCCTTTGTATAAATCGGTCTTTTGAATTATATTATTTTTATTTTTTTCTTTTAAAAACTGATCCACGCAGTAAATGTGGCTGTTTATATCTTCACGGGTGGCATGGCATTAATTCTTGAGGGAGGTACAGCAATTCATTCCTGTGATAGACCAAACCTAAAAATAATAAAAAATGATAAAGGTTCTAAGTATATTTATTTTTTATTTAGATTCCTGCTACACTGGGCTATCTGACCCGAGTCATCTTACTTAATGAAATTGAAGTGTCTGTCTTTCACCAAATAAACGGTAGGCGCTTATATTTGAAGTGATCATAATTACAACACCGGCCACATAATATGCTAAATACTTATATGGCTGTAAACCTTTTATTTTAGAATAAGTTTTAATAACATTGCCTTTTGACTGGATGGAAGAACATATATCTATTCAGTATCAAGAATAGTTCACTCTATTTGGTAAGCCAACCGTTAGGCTTTTTAATCATGAGAAAAATTTCTCTGTACTATAGATAACTACATAGTAGCTAAATCAACTAGTACATAGTACTATAAAATCCAAAGCCCACCTAAATGTTATATATAATGAGGTTGATAGGCCCACCTCTGTTCGTCTTTCCTAGTTATGCAATGAAGAGAGTAGCAGGGTTTTAGTGTACAACAATGTTATTGGTGTGCTCCTTGTAAATATGTAAAAAATATGTAAATAAATGTGTTGTGAAGAATTGGAACTCAACAAGGTTTGCACAAGTTTCTAGAAACCATCATTTGAATTGTGTTGTGGTTCCTTTTAATATGTCGTAATTAATTGAAATGTGGAAAGTAATGTTTTTTATTATGTTGTATTTATTGTACATATATTAATTTTGTGTATATGTATATATATTGTTTGTAGCCCTGAAAAAGTCCGTGGAGGACGAAACGCGTTGGCTACATGTGTGAAGAATCAAATAAAGACTGAACTTCCAAAAAAAACATCCAAAGACTCTGCTACTGAACTTTTTTCATTTTTTGACTTATGTATAGTGACCATTATTGTACAGATTTTCCATACATTGATTTGTGTGCTGGATCATTTGTTGCAAAAATTGTATGTTAGAACAAATCTTTTGTTCTAGGAGGTCTAGGGAAAAGAATCTCTGATCCGTGGCACCATATAAAAAAACTAGGCAATATACAGGATAGGTACAATTGTGCTCAAAACCCCTTTTCCCATTTTTTTCAAATTGTGATTTTGCAGCCATTATGAGATCACTCTTTGCTTTGCAACCCTCACTAGTATACCACTGGTTGGCTGAGGTATGTGTTGCTCTATTTCCCACCCCATTCTCTCTGGGGATCTTGCTCAAAATCAATTTTAGTTTGTCTTTTATTTTGAGATGGAACCGCACTATAGGAATCTCTTGAATCAGCAGTTCAATATAGGGTGTGATGCCATCTAAAAAGGTATTGTAAATCCTTGCCATCTCCTCATCTTTACCCACTATTGATGGCCATTTCAGGGCTCTAGGATTGTTACTAATTGTTGGTTGAATTTGGCTTAGGTTACTTTCGTTATGCATCCTGTTTGTGAGATAGAAGAGGGAACCTACTAATGTTAAACATAGAGGGCAATGGTCACTGTCTCCTCTGACATCCACTTTTAAATCGTGGATATTAGACCATGAATTGGCCGAAACCATTATATAGTCAATGCTGCTCTTGGTAAAGCCTCTGCTAAATGTAGGGGCACTCAGTCTATCTGATGGCAATCGGCCGTTACAGACCCTAAGTCCCTGCCCTGAGGTTAATCAAATAAGTTGTGCAGCTGCAGCTGCATCTGTACAGGGCATTTCAGGATCTGCTTCCAGAGGGAGGATGTTATTAGTCAAATCCTCATCTTCAAACAGATTTTCCAATCCCACTTTAGGAACAAATTTACATTTGAAATTCCCCCTTACAATTATCAATGTCCTGCACTCTGCCACTTGCCGAGCTCCGTGGAGTTTTTTTTGCACTTTATGGAATACCGTCTACTGAAACTCCACGAACTACGCCCAGGCATGAACAACACGACAAGAGTAGCTCTGTAGATATGGTAAAACTAAAGCACTGCAATATCATGTGAAACACAGCATTAATGTTACTTGGAGGTGTGCATGCCTCTTCCACTCACCCACTGCAGGGCTAATCATGACCGCAGAACAGAAGATGATGGGTGACAAGAGCAGACTGAGGATCCCAATACCACTCCTTTAGGGTATAAGCATGATCACCCCTCCCCTACTGTCTGCGAGGCAGCAGCGAGCGGAGTCGGACACAAGGCATTTACTGTCTACTACGTCAGTTGCGGCTTGCCGAGGGAGGGCTGCGAGGTGGTGGGGAGAGGCGGGGGAGGGGCCGTGCACAAACTGTCTTGTAAACATGTCTACAAGTTTTCTCAAACTTAGCACCATTTAAAGAAGCTCATGAAAAATATCAGGGAGAGAAGGGCAGAGATTCATTCAGCTTCTGGATTATCAATCTTGTAATCAATGAGGAATGAATCACTTGTTTCAACAAACTAGAGTCTCAAAAACATCATTTTATTGGAAACCATCCACCACACTTTCACAGTACGTGGTGTTTGTCTTTTCTCCGCTTGTGTGTTAGGGTGGAGCATGTCATCATAGGGTTATACTCACTTGAGGGTTCCATTCTCCAAGTCATTAAACATCCTCCACCAGGAGAAAGACTGTCTGGGTGATGGCAGTCGTGAAAGTGGTAAAAACATATCTCCTTTTCTATAAAGACTGTTCATTGACCAGGGGAGTGATATGATTAAAAATAAATGGTGGTGCTTAAGTGGAAGGTCGACCTGTTTGGGCCAAAAAATGCTCATACGAGGCAGTTGGCCTTCATCAGGACCAGAGTGTGAGTAGGTGGTTTTATTTCCAGAGCACCTAAGAATTAGTAAGGGTGAGTAGATGGTCTTACACTTCTTCATCAGAGAGCGTAATAGCTCGTAGCTGACGTGGTCATAGGTGTAGGCTTTTGCTTATGACCAGAAAAAAGAGAAAGAAAAACACAACAGGGAACATAACAGAGTGATATATACATTGTTTAGGTATTTCTTAAAAGTCCCACAAAAGACACTATAGTTTTCCGTATGTCATCTTTGGAGAATATTTTGCTGTCATTAATCAAATAAATGGGAAAGAAAAGAGAACAGAACAGTCTGATGTCTGTATAACCAGAGGATCTGACTTTGTGAGTTTTCAGGGCCTTGTGCACTGTGCACTGATAATCTACGTCTATGTCAGATGATGTGTTCAAAGAAGACCATTTCCACTTGTATCTCTGAGAAATCTTAGAGAACACAAAATGTGTACTGGGAAACAGAGACCTTGACTTAGAATATGTGTTCTTTATTTCCAATTGTAATCTCACTGCAGTTAAGTAGCCAATATAAATTCCACCACAGTGGAAGGACATACAGTGCAGATATTCATATGTACTAACAGAGGAATGTAGAGGGAGTATGATGTCATCTCAAACCCCTTTCCATAATCCATGTAATCCATACTCCTTTAAAACCTAATTTTGCACTCACATAGGCTTTCTTCTCATGTTCTCTCCCCTAAAAAATAAAACTGTGACTAACAACCCATCCACAAACCATCTTGATCCTGCACTGAAATACAAGAATGAGCAACAATCACCCCCTAAAAAATACATGAAGGGTTACATCATAGGCCAGTAGAAAACCACTCTACATTCACAAATTCCAAAAAGGAAGACAATAATTGGCTCACATATATTTTGGGCTACAAATGCAGCAAAATATGGGCAATTGCTACAATGATGTCACTAAACAAACTAGTATGATGCTATAAAGTTGCAGATGTACTACAAAGGCATGTAAAACACCCATATCTAGCCATATGGTAGTGAAAACCAATTGAAAATTGAATAACATAATTTATAAAAACTGACCTACATTTCATCGGTTTATAACACTAAGTGGGCTATAAACACAACCCAACAGTGCTAAATACCAACAACAACCATTGCCACTTCGATGACCCTTGTAAATCAATACACCTGCATTTCTTGTACATATAGACGCCTACCCATTTTGCATGATTACTAACCTACAAGGAGGATCCTTAACTTGCCTCAGAATTCACGTGTGGCACGAAATTCCATCACATCAATATGCTCTCCAGACATCATTCAACAATTATAAAACAGCTACACTCATTATACTTAGTGAAAACAACATCATTGCAGTTAGATTAACTAAATTAATGCTCTATAGCACTGCAATACCACACATGTTAACAATATTTCCGACTACATACAATCTGAATACTTTGATGCAGTTTTTTACACCAATATTTGTCCAAAAGTTGTTATCACTCAGAATAAAGCACAAAATGCTTTAATGGACTTCACCAATAATTAAATGGATATTTGGAACTTCAAAACAAAGGGGCTTATTATGATGTCGGTTGGACAAGCTTTCGACCAACATCGCAGTGGAATGGAATCCTCCTGACTAGTAATCGGCTGTTCCACCCGCCAAATTAGGATGCGACCACCCTATGGGTGGTCAGAAACATCCCTTTTTCTATTGTGGCCTGTGCTGCGGCCTGCTCACTGAGCAGTGTTGCCACGCTTCATATTACAGGTTGGTCACGATATTGACCAATGGTTTTGGACTCTCTTGGCAAGATCTTATCCAGAGAATTTCCAGTTTATTTTTATACCTTGTATTATTTTTTCAGTCTTAGTGCCATTATTCAGACATCTCAGCAGAGAATTTTTTCCATAGTATTTATATGAAGTGTTGAGTCTTCCTGCAAAAAATGGTAGAGTTTATACTTGCTTTAGCCATCTATCTGGGTTTGTGGATACTTCATTCTTTCTATCAGACACTGGTGGCTAGTGCTTAGGGAGTATACACTGGTATGTGTTTTTTGGCAGTAATTTATTCATTATTTATACAAGACACATTTTGGTATTTACAGTTTTAAAACAGTATGTTGTCACTTTCTTTTTCTTAACACATTACTGTGGTTGGTATTCTTTGTCTTGCATACTTGGTAGCTTGTTGAAGTGAGGTTTTGAATTGTCATGTATATTCTTTTTGTTTGTTTGTATAAGCTTTATTCGAGACAATTCTCATAAAAGCACATAAAATCAAAACAGTTACACAAAAATACATAGTTACAGAATAAAAATTAATTAAACATAGAGTACAGCTCATACTACATTTACTCACAAGAACTATTTATACCAATAATATTACATAAAACTTTGTTAAAAGGAATACCTGGTTACCTGCCACCCCCCAAGGACCGTCGTCTAATCGCCCAAGCCCAACCCATGTATTTGGCTACCCCTATGATTATCGAATCCTGGTTTGTTGTGCATAGGATTCTTAAAGCCACTGCACTGTCTCGTGTCCCCAAGTTTTTACATACCGGTGAGAGCCATTTTCTCCTCGGATTTACGTAGGCTTGACATACGAAGAGAAAATGGCCTATGCTCTCCTCGGCATTTTCGCAAGCTGGACATAAGTTGTTGGTGGGTCTGTGCCAGCCAGATGTCAATTTCTTAAGGGGAATAGAACCTGACCTTAACTGAAAGACAAGTTTCCTGTCCATAGGTACCGTGATGTTATCCCAGTAATTTTCTAGGACAGGAAAAATTTTTGTCTCCAGGAAACGACCAGACATAGAGTCTGCCCTGGTGTCATTCAGCATCTTATCACCCACCCAATCCCAATATTGTTCTTTGAGGGCTTCTTTACTAGGGAAGATTTCTCCCTCGGGGTTGTTCCAAAGATTTGAAAACCCTAGATTTACTAACATGGTCTTCAGATGTTTTAACCATTTTATCTTGTGGAAGATATCTTCCTTGATTATCCATAGAAAGCCCTCTGCGTATTGTCTTATTTCTGGAGTCGTCCAGAGGCGTCTCCAGTAAAGAACTGGGCGCAATCGAGCTCTGTCTATAATCGTACGTCTACCTAGCTCCAGGAACAATGGGATTAGGGGGGTGCTCTGTGGGAGTCCTGTAATCCCTCGCATGAACTTGTTCTCGGAAGTCTGAAGAGCCACCAGACTGTCCCAAGCCCATAGCTCCGCACCATATAGAGTGGCACCCAAAACCTTCGCATCATACACTGTCTTTGCGGGTTTTATAGGTTTTGTTTTTGATTTACGGTGTTCCCCCCTTAGAGCACCTGAAAGCTGCTGGTGCTTTAAGACTACTTTATCCACATGATGCGTCCAGCCAATGCACTCTGCGATCTGTACTCCCAAATACGTAAATTCGTATTTTCATTTCAAGTTTTGTAATACAGATGATATTGATTTGCATATGTTATTTTGTAATTATGTGGTTCAGTCGGGAAAGAGGCAATTTCTTTTGTACAATATATAAAATACAGTATTACTGTTCACTTTAGTAATAACCAATTTTACAGACAAGTGATACACAGGTTCAACAATATTTTTTAAGAACCTAGTCGTAGTACTTAGAACACACCACAAAGACCAGCAATTCATAGTCAAACACTGAAAATTGTATTGTATGAATACATATTATTGCAAAAAGGCTGTCAATAAAACAATACAATACACAACAATAAGGTGATTGAAGTGCAAGAAAAGTGACTTATGGTGATAGGTGAAAAAGTGCTGTACATATATTACATGAAATGGATAACATAAAAAGAGGTTATGTTGAACTGTCTATTGTTTCAAGCATGAATTTGTATCTCTGATGGGCTCCAGCAGACGAGCGGCAATTATGCAAATGCCGCCCTCAAGTGATCGTTACATTCGGTTCTCAGTGTAACGATCACTTGAGGGCAGCATTTGCATAATTGCAGCTCGTCTCCAACCGGCTGGTGGCACCCACCAGAGATACAAATTGTTCCCCAGACCACAACCACCAGGTGTAGGTCTACTATCCACAACTGAATTTCCCACCCACCCAACAGGACATCACGGCCTGTTCATCCCTGTGGCTGTCTACATTTGTCTATCCACACTCCATGTCCTGATGAAGATCCGCTTGCGATGCAGAATAAGTTGCGCTCTGCCCTAGGGTCGAAACGTCAACGTTGTAACCAGACTAGACCATGCAGCTTCCCTTACTTAATCAAAAAATTACATAGGGTACGTATATTCATGCTTGAAACAATGGACAGTTCAACATAACCAATTTTTATGTTATCCATTTCATGTAATATATGTGCAGCACTTTTTCACCTATCACCACAAGTCACTTTTCTTGCACTTCAATCTCCTTATTGTTGTGTATTGTATTGTTTTATTGACAGCCTTTTTGAAATAATATGTATTCATACAATCCAACATAGGAGACTCTGCTAGGGTCGAGGCAGACCTACCACCACTCGGCGCAACACTCGCTCCTGGGGCCCTGACGCTGCGTGTTTCCCCCGCCGCCATTGCTTGCCACACTGCATGGCCGCTGTGGGGGGAACTACAGCTCCCAGCCAGCACAGCGACCAGCACCGCCCACTTCCTGTCTTTGCGTGCCCGGAGGCGCTTAAACTGCGGCAGCTTCCACTGAGGAGCGGGGAACATAGGAGACTCTGCTAGGGTCGAGGCAGACCTACCATCACTCGGCACAATATTCGCTTCTGGGGCCCTGACGCTGCGTGTTTCCCCCCCGCCGTTGCTTGCCACACTGCACTGCCGCTGTGGGGGGGGAACTACAGCTCCCAGCCAGCACAGCGACCAGCACCGCCCACTTCCTGTCTTTGCGCGCCCGTAGGGGCTTAAACTGCGGCAGCTTCCACTGAGGAGAGGGGAACATAGGAGACTCTGCTAGGGTCGAGGAAGACCTACCACCACTCGGCGCAACACTCGCTCCTGGGGCCCTGACCCTGTGTGTTTCCCCCACCGCCGTTGCTTGCCACACTGCACGGCCGCTGTGGGGGGCAAACTACAGCTCCCAGCCAGCACAGCGACCAGCACCGCCCACTTCCTGTCTTTGCGCGCCCGGAGGTGCTTAAACTGCGGCAGCTTCCTCCGTGTCGCGGACACACGCGGGCGGCGCCGGGCTAAGCCCGGGCAAAGGGCGGGCCGTCTGTGGCCACCCAGGGCAGGAGGAGGCAGGGCTGGGCTTACCCTCTGACATCGCCTGATTAATGGGTAAGCGCAAGAAATATCTACAGGGAGACGGGGGGGGGGGAAATGCAAACGTTCCAAGACATTCTGAGAGCATCATATCATACCTTTCCTCTGCTGTGGGAGCACTAACAAAAGAAAATGCAAGCGCCGAGCACGAGCTGGGGCTGGGCCCTATTACGTCTTTAAACAGTAACAACTCTTTTGACACTGCCCACTTATTTCACATCCCTTTACAGCCAGAGGTGATCGTGGTCAACCCACCACCAATTGTGCTACTAGCACCCGCTCCCCCTTCTTGAACATCTCGGGAATGACCTCTCAACCAAGTCGGCAAGAACCAAAGCAAAACTTGAAAAGACGGAAAAAAACAGAGGGCATTGCTATTACCACAAATGTGTCAGACAAAAACTTGGGTGCGCATTTGGAATTGTTATTTGTAAAATGCATTGAGCCCCTGTTAGTGGGCATTGCCAAAGACATCGTAGAAACTCTAAACATCTGTCTCACAGGTCTGCTGAAGAAATGTGCATTGGTTGATAAAATTGTACAGGGTCATACATCAGCACCAGCATCACATAGCCTGGGCACAGTCCAACAGGGCACATGCCCGATGGAGGGTATTGGCAACAGTGGTCAGCTGCGGGGGAATATCGGGGAGGATGCAGGTAACAATGGGAGCGGGTCCTAGACACAGCTCCCCTTAGCAGTGAGACTATACACCCTGCCACACGGTCCACGGGTAAGGACTCACGGCCCCTTAGTTTTGTCCCAAGCAGGCAAGTAAAAGAATCACAGGTGAAACTGAACCTGCCCCCGGAGGCCGCACCTTTAGTCGCAATATTCACGGGTGTTCCACCACTAAATGGCGGACAGTGCGAATCTGCTCGGGATCTTTTAATAAAGGCCAGAGCCTGGTGCGATGACTTTAGTAGTGGCGGGTCTAACATCTCAAGCAGAATCATTATGGTTAGAAGGGTGGGGTGGATTGCGATGTGCCCTAAGACTATTCAAGGAGATTGTGTGGTAGTTAATTTTAATTGTTACAACCAGGCTGATAGCCTGTTTTGGGATGGCTCGGAGCTTTCTAGTTCAGGTCACATGAGGCCTGTACCCCTGGGTTATTTTTACAGCCATCAGCAACTTACATTGGGGCATACCGTCATGTTCCTGTAGGGGGAAGCCAGAATCGTCCAGCTGGAGGGGATAGAGCAGGTGCCTATACTTACACACATCTCCCTAGTAGGGGGATAGGCCCCCGGGTGGCTCCTCCTCCCCCACCTTTACCCATATTCACGAGAGGTGTTGGACCAGCTCTAAGTAATCGCTTTGCCCCACTCTCAGAGTTAGAGGAACTGGACTGACAGTCAGCCCCGGGTATGACCACCACCCTGAGGGCTCCCATTACCGATGTACCAGCTGTTTGTAAAATTATCAGCTGGAATGTAGCTGGGACCAGAGCAAAGAGGACAGATGCAGCCTGGGTTGACTTTGTTGGCAGTCACGACATTATAGCGATTCAGGAATCGTGGGACACCTCCCCTAGTTTCTGGTTGGGTGGTTTTACCAGTTTTATTGCCCCGGCCACTTCAAGTCCTGCCGGCAGGGCCAAGGGTGGCCTTATAACCTTTTTTTCATTAAAACTTAAGCGCACCCTCCACATGGTTAAATCCTGCTCTCCAAATCTTTTAATTGTGGAATGGAAGGTTTCCCCTTGTCACAAAATTATTCTAATTAATTTTTATAATTCTTGGGCCAGGGAAAATGGTAACGAGCACATGGCTGCCCTGGAATTTTTTTTAATAACGGTTAAATAATGTTCATCTCTGTAATAATATGTGCAATATGGGGGAGCCTGAGGGCCCAGTATGCTCAATGGTTCCCCACTTTGAGCATACTAAGGCAGGGGAGGCTCTTGAGGAAATGTTGGCCAATTTTAATCCCTTTGAATCAAATATCACAGAGGGAGAGGGAAGAATAGCTACTTATAAAGGCTCTAACCTGTAACTATCTGTAATAGACTACATCTTCCTGACCTCAGGCATTTTACACAGGGTTGCGTCTTACAAAACAATTGTATCGATATATAGTGACCACAATCCTGTATTGCTCGAGTTATATTGGGGAGGCCCCTTGAGAGTTAAGCCACTTGAAGTTCAACCTGGCCCGGCCTTAAGCCCCATGGATCAAGGAAGAAGGCTGAAATGGGCGAAGGTGGTTCCCGAAAACTTTTTGGAGGAACTACTCCCGAATATTGAGGGTAATATGTTGATTTGTCAGGACTCGAACGCTACTAACAATGAGATCATGGGTGCCTTTGAAGCTATATGCATACAAATATCTAAGGCACTTACTGTCAAGTCAGGCTCGGGGGGTATTAAACAACATAGATGGTTTGATTCTAATTGCTCAAGAGCCCATAAGGCGTTATTGCAAGCACTTAAATCTACCCCGAGAGACAAGACAGCTGTAGCTATGTTAAGGAAGGAGTATAAGTCAAAAACAAATAGGAGAAAGATCATCCTAAAAAATGCAGCTTGGGAAAAACTACTTTCTGTCAATGTACTGCGTGACAGTTCCCAGTTTTGGGCCATAATAAACCAGCCTTTCTTCTCTGACTCAGATAATAATGATATGGACTGCGTCATCCCTGACGATACTTGGGTGCAGCACTTTAGGCACGTGTATGGGGATATAGATTCTGCAGTTCAAGGACGCCCACGGGTAGTACCCGGGTCTGCTTCCCTTATTTTTACCCAGGGTGAAGTGGAGAGAGCCATTATGGAGACATCCAAGAACAAGGCACCGGGACCTGATGGTGTCCCGGCCGATCTCTATAGACTTTCCCCAAAGCTTTGGGCCGGGGATGCTCACTAAAGTTTTTAGGGCAGCAAATGGGAATACCTTCCCTACTACTTGGGCTACATCAATAATTGTGCCAATCTTTAAAAAAGGGCAGCATAAAGATCCGGGGTGCTATAGACCCATCTCTCTTTTAGACTCTGCGATTAAGATACTAGACAGAGTCTTATTATTTAAGTTAAGGGACAACATCGAGAGAGATGGGGGATTGTCGAACATTCAGTACGGCTTTAGAGCCAAGAGGGGTACCCTGGATCAGTGCTCTAATTTACATCTGTTAATCACCAAATACACGGTAGCCAGGGAGGGGTCGCTTTTTTTGGCGTTCATAGACCCCTCCTCTGCTTTCGACTTGGTGAACAGTGCTAAGCTCTGGGTAATCCTTTTAGAGATTGGGATTGATATATCTCTAGTAAACTTTACGGCGTCTCTTCACCAGGACCTGTTCGCAACAATCAGGGTCACAAAGGTGGGGAGATGCATGAGTCGTTTTAAGTCGGAGCGAGGGGTGCGCCAGGGTTGTATCCTGGCCCCCCTCCTTTTCACCATCTACATCAACGGCTTGGGCAATCACCTTGAGTTAGTGGAGGGGGGCGTTCCGCGTGTAGGAGGAGCCAAAATACCAGCTCTCCTATACGCGGACGATGCGGTTTTAATAGCTCGCACCGGGGTGTGTCTCCAGCGGCTGCTGGACTCCTTTGGCATTTTCATGGACCGATTGGACCTAAAAATAAACACCAAAAAGTCTCACACAATGGTGGTCGGCTATCATAGGATTAAACGTAAAAGAAAAACCTTTACGTGCAAGGGTGACGTGGTCTCTAGGGTTGCTGTTTTCCCCTACCTGGGGGTGCTTTTTGATGAGAGGGGTACGTGGAGCCCCCAGGTGAGGGCAAAGAGCATATCCATGGCCAGATCAACGTCTGCTCTAATGAGGTTTTTGAAGAGGCTAGAGGCGAGGCCTATGGAGGCCCTTTTGAAAATCTACAAGTCCACATGCATTCCAATTGCCTTGTACGGATCACCCCTATGGGGATATATGTCTAACGGCCTGATTCAAAGGGCTGAGAATAGGTTCTTGAGACACATTTTGTCTGTCCCGCAGTCCACACCAACCTTTTCAATACATTGCGAGGTGGGCCTGGACTATGTAACTGACAAACTTAACCTGGCCCCTCTAATATTTTGGGTAAAGACGTGGCTCAACCAGGAGTTAAATCTTAACCAAGCAATCTTAACTGATGTTGTGTCATTGGACTGTGTCAGGAAAATACCCTGGCTGGAATACTTGAGAAAAACCTTTTCCCTGCTAGGACGCACTGAACTTTTTATTTCACCATCTAGAATTAGGAGGGAGGACCTAAATTGGACCAAAAGGCATTTCTTGGATAGGGCTAGATTGGCTTGTGAAGAGCAGGAATTGGTAAAACCCTCTGTAAGAACACATTAAATGCTAATGACTTCTCCCTCGCTCGAGCCATACCTCACGATTGTAACCAGGCCCTTCCATAGACTGCTTCTAATCAAATTTAGGTTCAATCTGATCCATTACCACCTGGGTAACTATCAAACGTGGGCTAAACCTGAGGAGGGTCCTGTTTGTAGCTGTGATAAATTTTCAACGCAGGATAACCTGCATTTTGTCATGTTTTGCGGACTGTTTTCTGATATAAGGCGAAAATATCTGGTACCCATCCTGAGGGAGGCAGGCTTCACCTATGTGATGCCGGCTCTAGTCCAGCTACAGTGCCTGAATAACATTCGGACCATATTCTCCATGGCCAGCTTTCCAGTAGCGGCAACTAGAATTAAATCAAAACAGTGCACTTTAACCTAGCACAATGTATGTTTGTTAGTCACAAATTATTCACGCAGTGTATATTATGATTATGTGTACATACCTGATTATGCTGCTCCCTATGGTGTTTTTGTAATTCATGATGTAGATGCTTTTATAATGTTCTTATGTATGTACATAAATGTTTTAATCCTTTTATGATTTTAAAAAAATCGAATAAATTGTATTTGACTGACTGACTGACATACAATCCAATTTTCCGTTTTTTACTGTAAATCGCTGGTCTTTGTGGTGTGTTCTAAGTATTACGAATAGGTTCTTAAAAAATATTGTTGAACCTGTGTATCACTTGTTTGTAATATTAGTTATTACTAAAGTGAACAGTCATACTGTATTTTATACATTGTACAAAAGAAATTGCCTCTTTCCCAACAGAACCACTCCTTCTATATCGCAAATACCCAGGTTCTGAGGGACACAGGGTCACCCCATTACTACTAATCGTATGTTATTAGGTAGGCATTGTATTCCTTTTGTCCTGGTAATGATGAGGCCCGAATTAATGGACCGAAACAAGTCGACCCTACAGTATGGAGAAGTCCCACAGATCATGACTGATATATAAAAAATTGACTACACACCTTTAGTACCTTGTGGAGGATTGTTTTATTCCCTCGAGTGTGTACTGGACTACTTCCTTTTTTCGGTTTGTTCTTTGAATGGAGTTTCCTTGTTTGTAACTATCATCTGTACTTAGTAAGAATGGGTGGTAAGGATTTGTAAATGTATATGTATGTATTAACTTGTGTATATGTTTTGCTTGTGTTTTTTTGATATATTTTAAAAAGATAAAGTATTTTTGAGATATTACGCTTGGAGTTGGTATTTGAGTCACAAAAAATGAAAGAAGGTTTAGAGATCTAATACTCATTGATAGGGATTAATTAATTTTTTCCTTACAGACATATATTTCTTGTTATTCATTCCTCCACAATATTTTGTTTTTATATTTGATTCCTTGCCCGGATGCGGTAGGAGTATCAGGGCAAACTCTGATTCTTTTTTAAGCGGCCGGCAGCACAAGCCACTATTGAAAAAGGGATGTTTCAACAGGAAAATTCGAAAACATTGATCAGAAATAAACAGCAGAAATATATAACCATTTTAGTATACACCCACTACACTCAATAGAAATGATGGATGATGTTGTAGAACTTTATCAGATGAGGAAAGATAGAGGTGAGCCAGTTAGTGTCTGGGAAAAAACATTAAAAGCCAGATGTTATTTACATTTATTCCCCACCGGGAAAGGTGGATGATATGATGATTGGTTTAAAAGGCATGGACAGGTTAAATGTATGCTCAGAAATGTAATACTGCCTACTTGGCTTATTACTTTAATCTGCTTTCCCTACGCATGGGATAATTGATTTCATTTTCAACTAGAAAACATGCTAATATTGAAAATTTGGAAAACACAACACATTAACTATAACTCACCTCTTTTGCATGTAGTCATTTTACAGTATTAGAATCATTATTTAAAGTAGACATAATTTTCAGTTTTGTAATAACAGTTATTGAAAATAAAAATAAATGATGTGTAACACAAAACAGCAACTGCAATAGTGAGTTGCAGTTAATGGGCCAGATGTAAGACCATTGGATATTACGACTCACAAATTGCGACAAATTGGGAGTCGCAATTTGCGAGTCGCAAAATCCAATGTACAACAGTGTCTCAGACACTGTTTACGATTCCCAAAGGGGTCAAAAATTGCATGCCCATGAATATTAATGAGGCTGGCACAATTTGTGAACCCATTGGGAATGGCTGGCACTCCCAGGGATAGTTGCCTACTGGAGTCAGCAGACCACCATGTCTGGGACTGCTTTGTCAATAAAGCAGTTTTTTTTTTAAATGCAGCCTGTTTTCCTTAAAGGAAATCGGGATGCATTTAAAAAATAAAAATGAAACATTTCAGTTTCATTTTTTAAGGGCAGGCAGTGGGACCACAGCCTGCTCTTAAAAAATATTTGCTCATCCAGTCCCAAAGGGGAAGGGGTCCCATGAGGACCCTTTCCCGTTTGTGATTGCTTTACCACCCTTCTGAAAAGGATGATAAACTGTGAGTGCTTTGCGACCGCATTTGCGGTTGCAAAACATTCATACATAGGTTATGAACTCGCTATTAGGAAGGGACACCCTTGGAACGCTCCTTCCTAATAGCAAGTCGCTAACCCTAGTTTGTGAGTTGCTAATTGATTAGTGACTCGCAAAATAGGGTTAGTACATTGGGATGACCAACTTTGCGGTCGCTATGGAGACGAAATCCCCTTTGCGACCGCAAAAAATGGTCTTACGTCTGGTCCAATATGCGGTGTGTAATATTTTTAGCACTGTTTTCTGATGTAATGTATTGATAATATATACAAGAAGAAAATTAGAGTGTCAACTATATCTATAGAGCGTGTGTGAGTGTGATAAATGTGTGCAGATTTGGGCAATTGCGACATCAGGTTTTTTGGACCCGGTACTCTTGGGTATACATGCAATTCCCTGTTTTCAGGGAAGTTACTTGCAAACCCCAGAATTAGATGCAGCGATAACAGCTGAAATTGGGGGTTACTACCATCACCTAGCAGGGGAAATCAAAGTAAGGCTCAGTGTATTGACGTATGCTAGGAATCACATAAGATTAGCCAGTGTATAAGTGCTTTGTTTAAAGTGAATATTTAGGGGTGCGAGAACAGTGACTTACCTTGCACAGATTTCAATTAGGACTGTGAGTTGTGCACCTTCTGGTCTAATAGCTAGAGAGGAAAATTAAAGAAAATGTACATATCATTTAAATCAAGTACATGGGCTGCAGTTTAACTTAACATTTTAGAAAATATATAAATCATAACCACATTATTGTGTACATAATAGGAATACACCAGTGTAGAGAGTCTTCAAAACCTCTGTTTTTTTTTACAAGAAAACCTGTTTAACTGAAAGTCGTGTTAAAATCCCTAGCAGCTGAAAACAATCTATGTTGACAATGATTGGGTACAGCACCAAACATGTCCAAATCATTATTTGGTTCTCATTCTTGCAATACTAATTACATGAGAAGAAAAATTATTTTGGATCACTTTTTGGTGCATAAGTTATCAGTGGCTATACTTGAGCCTTTTTCAGTGCCATCAGACTTGGACAGTCCCTTAGACACCAGCCAACACTGTCTTAATTCCATTTCCTACCCCTCAAAGATAAATTCAGAAAGTGTTGCTGATGTGTAGAAATGTATTTCTCCCTGTATGTGGGAAGAGGGAATAGGGTGGATTGTAAGGGTCATGATTCCTGATTATACATTCTGCTTTCACATGGAACCGGAAGAAGTTGCTTGTGCAAGCAATAGATTTGAGGGAATACCTCTTCTCAGGAAGTAGTCAACAGAAGATGCAAATAGAGGTAATGTATTGCTACACACAACTGTGAGCAGGGAGAAGGTATTGCTTGCTGCCATCAGCCAAGTGGAGAAGCGCAGAGACCAGACACCACTGAGAGGCCATCACTACCATAATGTTTTTGCTGCTGCCAAATCCTGTGCCATGTTGTAGGCTCAGGAGCTGGTGAGGAGCTTCCTGGGCCACAGATCTCTGAGGATGGGTAAGCAATCAGCTCTGACTGAAAGTCCCAAGTAACTGTTGTGCTCTGATGTTCACCATGCAGCCCTCAGACTGAGATTCCCTGACAGATGCAGTATTTGTCCCCTCATTGGGTTTGGAATTGCTCTTCTCATTCATATTGTTGACCTGCGGATCGCTGACTGGTTCCCAGATTAAAAAAAGAAATAAGCAAGTAAATGTTGTCAAGGGGAGCCATGGTTGTACCAGGAGGCATATGGGTGACATAATGAACATGTGGCCTGACAAGATTCATCATTGAGGTAATATCTTCAAAAGGTTAAAAAAGGTTCCTGCATACTAAGGTGTAACAGCGTGAGTTGCGTTCTGCCTTGGTTTCTTCTCCATTGGGCAAAGGTTTAGCTTTTTTTGTGTTCAAAATATTTTATTACATTTTTGACGGGAGAAAACATACAAAAAAGAGCTCTGAAAAGGTATAAATGTTTATCCAATAAAATAATATGTAAGTAGATAAACATTATAATTTATAAATTAGCATCATGACTATTTTATAAAGTACCTATAACACAAAAATCATATCGCTGTAATAGAAATGAAAAGGACAACATCATAATTCTACATCAGTAACATTATAGAGCTACTAAGGTAAGTATTACGCCTAACCATATAAAGTTATACTATACTAACACTTACTAACGATTCAAACCTAAATAATCATCAACTGGTTTCCAAACATTTTGATAATACGGAGTATTATGAATGATACCAGATAATGCCTAATTAGCACATCTTCTAGTAAAAAGTAGCCAAACCCACCAAGCATGAACTTATAATAATGAGGAATCTTTCAAATTAGTGGTAATTGACTGTAAAGCTGAGGATATTAAGAAATGTAAAAGTTTGTTGTTAAGCAGAGCCATTTTAGTGGAGAGAGAAGAGGATTTACAAATAACTATTGTATATGATAAACATTGTATAATTTAACATTCAATATATGAGTAGTTATCTACTAAACTTCACCCCAGAACTCCTTAACAATATGACAATCATATAACATATGTCTTAATGAACCTATATTTAAAGAACAGTTCCAACAAGTGGAAGATTTTAACAGTTTTACAATATGTAGTTTTAAGAGAGTCGATAGACAATTAAAAATATAAAGGAATTAGTTTGATATACTGTTACAGGCAACCTTCCCGAGACAGAATTCAATCAAATCTTCCTTTATTTATCCAAAGATAAAGACAAATCTAATTCTTTCTTCCAAAAGGTAGAAAGAAAATTGATATTACTCCCATTAGAATTATTTTATTTTTTTAAATAACAATGACACCACATGGGCTGAAGATGCTAATGTTTGGAGATTCACTTCTAAATCAGAAGAAGCGATTGAAGAAAAAGTCATTCAGGAATGAATCAGCAATAAAGTTACATAGCAATTCATATTTAAAAATATCTGATGTCATGGGAGAGTCGACCATAAATAAAAAGTTTGGCATACAGAGTAGAGAGCTGAAATCATACAGACAAACAATGTACAAACATTAAAAGTAGACAAGTTTCGAAAAGAGGTTTTGCCAAAAAAATTTATCTAAAGCCTTTTCTGCAACTAATGCTAAAACTCCTGCTGGAAACAGCAGTAATGATCCAGTTTCAATAGCATGAAATAATAATCTAGTATTATTTGTTGAAAGTTTATTTTTCATAAAGCCAGACTAGTCCACATATATAATATAAGGAAGTACAATAGCTAATCTAGTTGCAATAATTTTAGCATAAAGTTTACAATGTTGATTCATTAAAGAAATAGGGTGATCAATTGTAACCAGAGAAGGGTGTTCATGCGGTTTCGGGAGAACTATAATCAACAATTCAGAGAACGATGATGAAGTAGACCCAGAATGACTAAAATAGGAAAACAAAGAAAGCAAATGTGATGAAAGGTGAGGTGAAAATTCCTTATAAAATTCGCAGAAATACCATCTGGTCATCTGGACCTTGAGATTTGTTTGTGCAACGTCGAAAAACAAGCAATGCGTCACTCCTGAGACCCTGGGGAGGCAATGTGACAACCCTGCTGCATGCAGCGGGCGTGTTGCAACGAATCTGGTCTGGACTATGCGACGATGTTCGCAGTGACGGGATGCGGTTCTGCAAGCAAGCGGTGTGACGGTTCTCACAGTGATGACAGGCTCTGCGACGATATTCGCAGCGACAGGAATCTTCCCGCACTGGGGTGATGCGCTCCACAAGCGAACGATGCGTCAGTTCTTGCCGCGGCAACAGGTGCGACAATCTTCGCGGCAATGGGAATCTTCTCGCACTGCCGATGATGCGCTCTGCAAGCAAGCAATGCATGCAAATTGTAGATCTTCTTCTTTTCTTCTTGTCCAGCTCCCCAAACAGAAGGAAACGACCTCCAGAGGCCCCCTTAACTGGATCAAACACTCTAGGCAGGTCAGAACTCACACAGCAGAGTTTAGGGGGAAACTGGGGTGAATTCCTTTTGTTCCTGGGACTTCTTAACAGGAGGCCAGCTCTCCTCAGGCTCTTGGAGATCTGTTCAAGCAGGAGACATAGCAACAGCAAAGTACTTCCCCTCTCCTTGGCAGAATAGCAACTGCAGGTCAGCCTAAAAACACACAGCAGGGCAGTCCTTCCTCTTCAGTCTTCCAGCTATTCTCCATGGTATCACTTTTTATACCAATATTTTCTTTGTTCTCTGAAGGCAGAGAGGCCTTTGCTCAGTCCAAACATGTTCTGGTCAGTCCTGGAGCACTCTGTTTACATGACTCCTTCTTTCCTTTGAGAGAGAGGGGCAGGGTCGTCAGCCGCCCAGCAGGAGGTGGAGCCAGCATTGTGGAAGGCAGCCACAGCCCTATATTCACCCTAGTGCTGACTCACCCAGCCTTCCAGAGCCACCGCAGCCCCTGTCACTCACAAACCAGACGGTCAATTCACAAACAGACAGAGGCACACAGAAAGGTTAGACAAGAAAACATCCACTTTCTAAAAGTGCTGTTTTAAAACACAGGATTTAAAAACATCCTTCCTAAAAGATGGGTTATTAAATTCTGAGTTCAGGTATACCAAACTTCAATTTTCCATCTTGCTCCTATGGGAAGAAATGCAGGTAAACATTATACACAGCATTCCCAATTCTAGCCTATGGGCAAGATGGTCTTTCAATAGTGAAAAACAAAATTGGCAGTATATCACTATCAGAGCATGTCACCCGCACTAGTACATGCTCTCCCACCTTTCATATACACTTCACCTTGCCCAGGGCGGTACCTTGGGCCTTCCAGAGGGGTGTCTAATGTGCACAGAAAGGGAAGGGTTAGGCCTGGCTAGTCAGCATGGCAGTTAGCAACTGCACACAGGCACTGTGGTGGCAGGCCTGAGACACCATTTTAGAGATACTCATGTGGGTGGCACATTCAATGCTGCAGGCCCACTCGTTAAAAAATGAAAAAACGAAACAATTGCCAATACTGACCACCAGTCACAACAACTTCATATATTGATCTTAAGAATAATAACATAGTCTGTGTATTTTGTATTATATGTATTTAGATGCACAAAATATCTGTTTTTTTGTTGGACATTCAGGGGAAACATGGTGCCCGCTAGCTGAGCGGCAGCGCATGTTCAAGCTCTGCTCTCCCCCTCCCAGCAGCCTTCGAAATATGCTTTGAAGCTACGGTGCTTTTGACTACCCTTGCGGTGCCCGGTCTCACCTCCTCTGTAGCTCAGGTGAACGGCCGTTGGATGTGTCCCGGGGACAGACGGACTTCTCCGTACCCTTCGTCTCTGACAC
The DNA here is from genome assembly GCF_964263255.1 of Lissotriton vulgaris. Lineage (NCBI taxonomy): Eukaryota > Metazoa > Chordata > Amphibia > Caudata > Salamandridae > Lissotriton > Lissotriton vulgaris. The sequence goes on along the minus strand of NC_141685.1, from coordinate 1,106,406,625 downwards.
GCTGGGACTGAGCTGCCCTGGAGTTGAGACGCTGTCGCAGAGCGGCGGCTCGTGGTCTCGCAGTGTCAGCACAAGCAACATTGGAGCTTTCCTCTTGCTGGGGGTGGTGGCTGGCGTCGAGAAGGTTTTCGACTCCTCTGTTAGCCCTGCGCCTGATTACAATTCTGAAGGCAAGTGTGGGGGCAAGTCGTCTATTGCCGGTAAGAACATTGCTGACACGCTGTTAGAAACCCCCTCTACGTACACATTGGTCCCGACTTCGGCTTCGACTTTGGGTAGCGGGGACAGTGGAACCCTCGGAAAACTTACTAAACCTGCCACACACAGGAAAGGGGGGAAAAGAGACTCCTGCATAGTGTTGAGTGCAGCTCAGAAAGGGATACTGGTACACCAGGGTCTCTTAAGGACACACTTGAAGCTAAACTAAGAGGAGAACGGGACACTGCTTTCCAAAACTATCAAGTGAAGGAGAGGAGTGTTAAAGGGGTTAGAAGCAAAGGTGCGGTTAAGCCCATTTTGAAGCCCACTTCTATTAAGATCACCCCTTGTTACGTTCTTTCTTCAAGGTACAACCCCAGATACTGCACGTTATTAACCAAGAAACCTCTCCTGAGCAGGGTGGCTCTCCTGCCCCGTACAAGGCTCTATCTCTTCCCCCATTACCCCATTACCCCCTCTAGGATGGCAAATCCTGTGAGTTCCACTGACTCTACTATACCAATAGCTACCTCTGTTATTACATCTAGCCATCTCATGTCCCTTGGGTTACAACCCTTAGCAGTTTCATCGACCGCGGAAAGTAAGACAACGACGTCTGAGGGTTCATTAACCACCGTTCCTCCCACTAAGATTCCTGCGGAGATTGTCCCTTCAATGGCCTGTGAGAGGGGTGGAGGGGAAGATGCAGGCTCAGGCTGTAACTCGATAGAGGCCCTATTTCTGTCATTAACGAATGACATAAAACAGGGGTTTGCAGTCTCTGAAGAAAAAAAACAGTCTGAGATCAGAGCTGTATGCGATGCCCTAGAGAAGAAAGTCGATCTATTGAATGTAAGAACCGAAAACCTGGAGGGCTGTGTCGAACATCTGAAAGCTAACCTAGGGTAAGCAGAAACTAAAATTCAAGCCCTGCGCAGGGATGGTGATGTTCTCCGAGAGAGAGTTGAGTCCCTTGAGAACCACTCACATAGGAATAATCTACGCCTCCTAAAAATTCCCGAGGGCAAGGAAGGGAGTGACTTAAAAATGTATATAGTGGCATTGCTCAAGGACTCTCTGAACCTCGAGGAATCAGTGAGGTTCCTAGAAAAAGACATTCAGAGGATTCACAGGGATCCGTTTCGTCCTAATCCCAACAGACCAAAACCAAGGAAGATTCTTGTAAATTTTCTTACTTATGCCATAAAAGAGAAGAACTTAAACTTGGCACTCAAGTCTAAATCGTTGAAGGGTTCAGATTTTTCGTTCGAGGTCCGTTCGGATCTATCTAAAGTGACCTTGGAACGCCAATGGGAATTAGGCCAGAGAATGGACATGTTTAGGTCACTGGGGGCTACAGTGCAGATGAGATTTCCTGCCTTCCTTAAAATTATGTTTAATAATAAAATGTACAATATCAGAACCCCGCACGAAGCGGACGAGCTACTTGAGTCCTTGCGAGATGTATCAAGGAAAAAGGAATGAGCGGAATATTAAGTAATAACAGATTCTCTCTCAGTTGAGGTTTCCCCCCCAGGAGAAGCAAAAATGTCCTATACATCAAAAAAAAAAAACAGGACAGAGTGAATATTAAAGAGACAAAAAAATGGGAAAAAGAGAAAATAAAAGAGAAGAAGAATCATGGAAAAAACCCACTAAATAAATAAATAATAAATAATAAAAAAACTATAGAAATGAGCTGTGAGGCAAAAGAACAGATGCGTAGGTTAGGAAGGATGGAAAGGCTTGAAGGATGGAAAGGAAAATAGGAGGAGGGGGGAAGGCGAAAGGTAAAAAAAAAAAAAATGGGTAGAATTACAAAAAAAAGAAGAGGAAAAAAGGATGAAAGGAAATGAGAGAGAAGGGAAAAAAGTGGGGAAAGGAGAATAAAGGAAAAAAGGAAAAAAAATAAAATAAAATAAAGAGGTGATTTTGAAAAATAAATCTAGAAAGAAAATAAAATAAAAATAAAAAATATAATAATAACAAAACCAGGTTTTCTTTGTTTTTTTCCTCTTGCTAAATTGCGGGTGGACTGGGATATTGATGGTACATCTTTAGCACCGCGCTAAACAATTAGTGCAGCAGTGGATAACTTTAGATAATTTGGATAATTTTGGGCAGTGCATGCTATGTGGCGGGGGAGGGGCGTCGGCAGATGCAGTGGATGCAAATTGGCCGATTATCAGGCCATTGGAATAAGGGATGGGTTTCCCAAAGGGTGGGGGGGAGCACTGGGGGAATAAGAGTAAAAGATCCTCATTTTTTGATACTCCATTGTTATGTTTTTGATTTCAACTTCCATGGTGAGAGAATTCAGAGAGCCCTGGTTTCGGTTCAGGGTAGGTTAGGAGACAAGGTAAGAATAGATCCATGCGGCGTCTGGGTTCCTTTGATCGATGTACAGGTGGCAGTAAAAGCTCAGAGATGGCATTGATACAGTTTCTGTCATGGAATGTCTATGGCCTGCGCACGAAGAATAGAAGAGCTAAAATATTACAATATTTAGGAGATTCGCCGGCACAGGTCATTGCCATACAGGAATCACATCTTTTAAAGGAAGAGTCAGTAGAGATATTAAAAAAACAGAAGTGGGTTGACACCTTTGTATCTGCAAATCAATCAGCAAACATCAGAGGGGTGATGGTTTTATTTAAAAAACAAGCTAAGGCACAAGTATTGGAATGTAGGGAGGACTTTAGCGGTAGATGGCTCATTTTAAAAATGTTACTAGGTTATATGCCTATCATCCTTGTCGTTTATTATGGTCCTAATCTGGATGATTCTTCCTGTTTGGAAACAACCATCTGATTGATTTCCCTGATCCTATTATTTGGGTCGGAGATTTCAAAATTGTCTTAGACCCTGGTCTAGATAAATCTTCCAACTCACGAGCGGTAGTCCCCTCTAAATCACGGCATGCCCTTATTAATATAATGGGACAAATCGATCTTTCAGATATTTGGAGGGAGCGCTCAGGTGATCAACCAGGGGATTCTTTCATTAATTTAAAATACCATCACAGATCAAGAATTGATTATGCACTATTTAGTTACACTCTAAAGGATTTGGTTAAACACATCGAGTGCCTTCCATCCCACTTATCGGACCATTCAGCAGATCTGCCTACCAAGTCTCGCGAACGAACAACAAGCTGGCTTAGGTAAGGAGATTACTGAAGACGAAGTTAGAAAGGCTATCAATCTCTCTTAAATAGGAAAGGCGACAGGGCCAGATGGCCTTCCAGGAGAGATATATCGTCTTCTTAAAGAGCCTATAATTCCAGTGTTGGTGAAGCTTTTTGATAGCATCCTTTTGAAGGGAGAGCTCCCCCAAGGTCTTGGAGTGAAGCCGCAGTTGTTTTAATACTAAAATTTGGAAAACTTCCAACTGACTGTGGCTCTTATCGCCCAATTCTGTCAAAAAGGTTGGGGGAAGTAGTGGGCAACATCATCCACAAAGATCAAAAAGGCTTTATTCAAGGGTGGAAGTTAGCAGACCTAACTTACGATCTAATAGGTGCAATTGACATTGCGCCTGCCTTTACCCTCCCCCTGGCTGTATTAACATTAGATGCGACCAAAGCCTTTGATAAGTCTCATGAACGAACAACAAGCTGGCTTAGATAAGGAGATTACTGAAGACGAAGTTAGAAAGGCTATCAATCTCTCTCAAATAGGAAAGGCGACAGGGCCAGATGGCCTTCCAGGAGAGATATATCGTCTTCTTAAAGAGCCTATAATTCCAGTGTTGGTGAAGCTTTTTGATAGCATCCTTTTGAAGGGAGAAGCTCCCCCAGGGTCTTGGAGTGCAGCCACAGTCGTTTTAATACTAAAATCTGGGAAACTTCCAACTGACTGTGGCTCTTATCGCCCAATTTTGTCAAAAAGGTTTGGGGAAGTAGTGGGCAACATCATCCACAAAGAGCAAAAAGGCTTTATTCAAGGGTGGCAGTTAGCAGACCTAAATTACGATCTAATAGGTGCAAATGACATTGCGCCTGCCTTTACCCTCCCCCTGGCTGTATTAACATTAGATGCGAACAAAGCCTTTGATTGGGTTAACTGGCCATACCTCTCTGATGTGCTGATGAAGTTTAAGGTAGGAAGAGGTTTTTCCCGTGTTATAAAACTTCGGTACAACGCCCCTACAGCCAGATTACCTGTTAATGGTGTTTTGACAGATCCCTTTTCAATCACCAGGGGTACACAATAGGGTTGCCCCGTCTCCCCTCTCCTGTTTAACCTCTACATAGAACCATTTGCACAGCTAATAAGAGAAGACAATAACATTGTCCCTTTTAAGTACGGAGAGTGGGAGAGAAGGGTGGCCCTCTATGCAGATGACATTTTGATCTTTACAGCAGATCTTGACACTGCCTTTCCTGCAATCATGCGGTACAAAAGGGGGTGGTGATGGACGGAGCATCTGAATCAATCAAACACTCACACCCAGTCAAAAGATCTGGGTTTAATCCATCACCGTTCTTTAGCCCACTCTGCCACCCCAGTTCAGACATGGCTATATACAAATCAGTCTGACCCTGTGCCTCATGGGAACAGTCCAGCCCGAACCGCCAAGCCATGTCTTCCCTGGACCAGAAACAAGCTTCCAAGGACCGGTTTCTGGCATTCCGGAACTGGGGTGGCAGAATGGGCTAAAGAACGGTGATGGATTAAACCCAGATTTTTTGACTGGGTGTGTTTGATTGATTCAGATGCTCCGTCCATCACCACCCCCTTTTGTACCGCTTTTGGCTGCCATAAGTGTGGCAGGGTATGCTCAGACGTGAGTCCCTTGCTCACTGTGCCACTGGATTCAAGCAAGCCGGGCTAAAGATGGCTGGAATGCCAGAAACCGGTCCTCGGAAGCTTGTTTCCGGTCCAGGGAAGACATGGCTTGGCAGTTCGGGCTGGACTGTTCCCATGAGGCACAGGGTCAGACTGATTTGCATATAGCCATGTCTGAACTGGGGTGGCAGAGTGGGCTAAAGAACGGTGATGGATTAAACCCAGATCTTTTGACTGGGTGTGAGTGTTTGATTGATTCAGATGCTCCGTCCATCACCACCCCCTTTTGTACCGCTTTTGGCTGCCATAAGTGTGGCAGGGTATGCTCAGACATGAGTCCCTTGCTCACTTTGCCACTGGAATCAAGCAGGCCGGGCTGAAGACGGCTGGAATGCCAGAAACGGGTCCTCAGAAGCTTGTTTCCGGTCCAGGGAAGACATGGCTTGGCAGTTCAGGATGGACTGTTCCCATGAGACACAGGGTCAGACTGATTTGCATATAGCCATGTCTGAACTGGGGTGGCAGAGTGGGCTAAAGAACGGTGATGGATTAAACCCAGATCTTTTGACTGGGTGTGAGTGTTTGATTGATTCAGATGCTCCATCCATCACCACCCCCTTTTGTACCGCTTTTGGCTGCCATAAGTGTGGCAGGGTATGCTCAGACGTGAGTCCTTTGCTCACTTTGCCACTGGATTCAAGCAAGCCGGGCTGAAGATGGCTGGAATGCCAGAAACCGGTCCTCAGAAGTTTGTTTCCGGTCCAGCGAAGACATGGCTTGGCAGTTCGGGCTAGACTGTTCCCATGAGGCACAGGGTCAGACTGATTTGTATATAACCATGTCTGAACTGGGGTGTCAGAGTGGGCTAAAGAACGGTGATGGATTAAACCCAGATCTTTTGACTGGGTGTGAGAGTTTGATTGATTCAGATGCTCCATCCATCACCACCCCCTTTCCTGCGATCATGGCACATGCAGATCAATTCGGCAAAATTTCGGGATATGAAATTAAGGCTAACAAGACCGAGATAATGGCATGGAATATGGAGAATACACACCATCATTTTGCTTCCACCATGCGATATTTAGGGATTAGAATTTCCAACACAGTTCAGAATATCCCGGAATTTAATCTTGACCATATCTTTTAAGAGTGCTCAAAACAGCTGAACTCATGGATGCACTTTCCCCTATCAATCTTGGGAAGGATTAACCTAGTTAAAATGTCTATCCTCCCTAAGATAACATTTCTCTTTAACTCTATTCCACTCGCTTTTGACACAAAACAATTAGCGAAATGTCAGTGCATGCTAAATTCTTTCATCCTGAAGCAAAAAGCCACTAGACTAGCCTGGAAGAAGCTTAGGCTGAAGAGGGAGAAAGGGGGTTTAGCAGTGCCCTATCTTCAATATTGTGCATGGGCATTTCAGTTGTCCCGTTCGCGAATGTTGTTGAAGATGCCTACCACTACAACTCTGGGCGAGATGTTTCGGGCTATGCTGAAGGGTTCAGACCTGTCGGAAGAAGGCTTCATCTTTAAGTTTCCATAAGGTAAAATGATAAAGCCAGCTCCTCTCCTCATCATGCTAAGCAAAGAATTATTATCAAAAGCTAAGTAAAAGATCTGGTAGGTAAAATATATGAGGAGAGGCCAAATTAAATCCCTTTTTCTTACCAGGAATAAGCTTCAAATTAAGCTTTGGCCGGTTTCCAATCATCTCATTTTTTTTGCAAGGAAGTCAAAGCCTAGATATTTCCCCATATTTGTGATTTGGTTTCTCGTGCCTTTTTACATTCTAAGTTACAACCAGAACAAAGTCTAGTAGCCATGAGCTTGGAAGCCAACATATCAATTAATCCAATAATCATAATGAGTAGCACAGACGCAGCAATAGATTTGGGGCAAGGGAGGTCAAGAACAGAAAAATAACTTACCTAAAAGCAGAGCTGGCTGATGGTGTAATTTGTCAATAAGATCGAATTCTACGAGTTGGTCCAGTGTTATAGCAGCCAACACTAATGATACATCTAGCCTAGTGACACAGATCCTCCTGGCACATTTAGGAAAGGATTACCGCAAATCAGGTGAAGATGAAATCCCACGGTCATATCCTGAGTCAAATGAAACTAATAGGAATACAACTTCTTTGTAGTGAGGAAGAAATCTAAAACCTAAAATAGCACCAGGTGAAAAAGTTGTCATCTGTTTTACCACCTGCCAGGAAAAAATTATATACAATCGCTACCTTTTGAATGCCTTTGCCCCTGATTTTTATGTGTTCCAAATAGTCAGGATAAAATATTGAATGACATCAGATACATACTGACAACACAAACTCATTTTTACAAACGTTATCACTCCCCCCCACAAACCTTGCTAGACACCATGTAATAAACTTTTAATGTTGATAAGAGGAAATATTGGATCAAGGTGGTTCAGACTGCTAATGTTTGAACGCTGAGCAGAGTGAGAACCAATAAGTGGAGTCGAAGACGTTGTGTAAAAAGTACATGGTACCAAAACCACCCTCCAACAAAAAAGGTTTTACTCTCCAATTTTACCTCCATTGTGGCAGAATTGAGCAAGAAAGAATCAGGACTCTGAGCTGTCCAGTGGATGGATCATGAACTAACCTAAGTACCTTAACGCCCTATTTCTCCACTGTGATTATTCGTTCATAATGTTCCTGACTTTCATTTTTAAGTCTGGAGTTGATAGCACAGCTATTTTAATACCTATTCCTAGCAATATAATTAAAGTGAGCTTTGAGCCCAGGCGACCCCTTCCCATTTGCAAATGCAGGGGAAAATATTTTTAGGGGCAGTCAGTGGTCCCAGGGACCACTGCCTGCCCTTAACAAAATGAAATGAAAAAGTTTACTTTTTGTAAAAAAACGCCTTCCGTTTTCTTTTAAGGAAAACGGGCTGCATTTGAAAAAAAACTGCTTTATTGAAAAACAGTACTAGACATGGTGGTCTGCTGAGCCCAGCAGGCCACCATCCCTGGGAGGGCTAAGCATTCCCATTGGGGTCGCAAATTGAGAGTGGCTCATTAATATTCATGAGCCTCGCATTTTACGACCCCATTAGGAATCGCAATCAGTGTCTCTGACACTGTAGTACATTGTAAAATGTGCCTTGCAATTTGCAACTCACAATTGAGCGCAAATTGCAAGGCACAATTTACAAGGGTCGTACATCTGGCCCTTTGACAATAAAGTCTTGGTTGAACAATTTCACCTAATACAACTTTCAACTATCACCTAATGAAATTGACTGTTTCGATGTATCCTTCTGCCTCCAATTCACTCCATTCCTTTAACTGAACTGCATAAGTGATTTTTTTTTTAACTGTGTGTCCATTCTGAAGGCTCCCTCTGAAGTATCTGGCTCTAATGTGCTATTGATGCAGGCGTTAGTTAGCAAATTAAAACCAAGATCAACTGCCTTTGACAAAGCTTGTTTTTCTTATGAAATGCACAGCCAGAGGTACTTTAAGAAACCTCTATTACAGCTCACAAAAGGAAGGATATGAAATTTACAAGATACCCAAATTCCTGCTTTCTTTCTAGTCCTACTATTTTGCTGATACACCAAAGTCCAAGTGGCTAAAGTGTTTTGTATAAAAACAAAAAATGATAATGAAAAATATGGAGTGCAAAATTTTTGTTTAAAAAAATAAAGGCCAAGTAATCAAGCTTACTTAAATATTGATTTCCCTACAAAAAGTTCAACCTGTTGAAAATTTCCAAATCAATCCATACTCAGCTCCACCTATTATAGGAATGGGTTAAACTAATACTCTTCCTGCAACCCTTGTAGAATATCAGTTGAAAAGAATTTGACAGCGTGTTTAAGTACATGACAAAGTTTTTGAAGAGAGTTATATCAGTATGGTTGAGATTTTAGCAGTCTGTATTTTGAGTAGATGCTCTTTTAGTCTGTGCTTTTGGAGTTGAAAAACTTAGAATGATAACATTTTTTATCCTAAGTTCTATTCACTGTTTCACTTATCATGGTGCCTCTTCACCACGCTTGACCAGATGACATATTTCTGGTGGAATCCATGCCTGCTCTTGCTAAGTGCCTCATAAGCTTGCTAGCTGGAACAGGTTTCTGAAGTCTTGGGTATAAAGGAAGCATTTTAGACTGGTTTGTCATGACAGTTGCCAAACACAGGTCTCCTGGAGTCTTAGTTTGGCTTTGAAAGCCTCACTCTGCAGTGTCCGGGTGGCAGATCCCTCACAGGCAGTTGTTGTTTAAAGTGTCTAATACGTGTTGGGTGGAGCTGTGTCTTGTGGCACATACCACCCCAACCTCACACCCAATGCCCCCGTGTTTCCACACAGGAGTCTTGGAAGCAGGAGGGACGTTTGTGAGCAAAAGACCATGAACAAGGAATCCAGGGCTAGTATGCTAATCCCTATTTCAGGCCCAGAGTAGTGATTCAAGCCTATGTAATTCATGGACCTCTGCACTGTGCAACTTATAATCACCTTCTGAGGGGGTGATCCAGATTCAGACTGGCCTATTTGGCAATCAGGCAGTGCTCGACAGGCTGGTCTGAAAGGTCAGTGTGCAGGCTAGTTGGATTATTGGCTATTTGGGGTCCTGTTTTGTGGTCTGCTGGGCCGGGTTTTACTGTTGATTTCTCTGATGTAAGAACAGTGTACACAGAAAGCTAACATCGATGCAGTTTCAGATACCTTGCAAAACTCTTGTATAGTTTGTCTTTACAATTTCAAAACTGCAGTAAATTTGAAAACATGGACAATTTTGAAACTATCTAATGGAGGCCAATTTTTTTGGGTTGACCGGGTTGATTTTTTGTCCAGTCTGACCCTGGTTTGATCAAGATGTTTAGGTGTTGGGCGCCAGTACACCAATGCAGAATAAGAGTGGCTTTGGTAATTTGCTATCCATCGTATCACTTTCTATGGTGGTTGCTCATGTTCCCAATGCCTCACTTCCACTGCCACCCTGGTAGTAAGTTGTTCGGCCTTCAGCATCACCTTCCATTAGTTTCTTGGGAACCCCAGCATGAGCACCGGTACAAGTTAACAATCGCAAACTCCAAGATCTACCCATAATCCAATCCCAGGGGTACTAATTTTTCGGATATATATTTCAGCTGGTTTCTGCTATACCAGAAACATGGTCTAAACTATAAATTGAGGTGATTTTATGGAACCACAAGTAGAAAAAAGTTTTAACATTGGCCTAATAATGACCCACTTGCAAAGGGATTTTATATCTGTATATGGTACATTGAACTTTCAACCCAATTATCTCCAAGGAAGCAATATGTTTGTAAACGACACTTAGGACACAATATTCATTTCACATGATATTCTGACTATGATATTCTGGTTCTGCCTTCCAAAGAAAGTAGGAGCATAAAAGGGGAAATTTTAATTTTGCCTGTATTTGCAAAAATCGTGAAGGGGAGCTGGCAGCTTACAGGGCTCACTTGCTAGCCCCAACTGACTTAGAACTGTAGAATTCTTAAGCGCCAACCAGGAAACCGTGATCGCTCTTAACAATTTTTTTATTATGATCAGTTTTGCCAATACTTTGGATAGTGCACTGATATATACTGCTATAATCATTTCATGCTAGATAATAGCCAGAAGTTGGACTATAGATAATGTTCCAACAGCAACGGGTCAGAAAATAATTTTAAAAGTCTTTGTGCTTTGAACACATTCCCAAATATGAAACATTTTCTCACTGCTTGCTTCCAAACTAGGGATCGTTCCAAAGCTACTATTTTTGCTCAACAAATTCTTTTATTTTCTATTCTACAACAGTAAGGGTGCATTTTGTGTTTATATTCCTCCACTTCAGTAAAAAAAAATCAGACAGGCGTAGGCAACAGACGGAATATTCACAACCCCAAACTTTAAAACGTATGGAACTGTTTTCTTATATCACCCTTATGTGAAGCTCTTAACAGAATTAAAGAATAGCATGGATGAAGATTCCCAGCAATTACTCCTTTTTAGGTCGAGTCTAGACAGCACTTGCGCTGTCTGGAAGATCTGTTGTATGTAGGTTGTGGGATCTGGAGGTCAGCCCTAGGACTTGTCTGCTTCCGCCTTTGTTAGGGACTTTTTTCTGTTTAACTGCCTCTATTTCTCTGTCTTGGTAGAAAACGACCAGTAAAGGTCAGTGAAATACAAGTAAAGGTTAGTGAAATACCAGAATTGCTTTCTACTTAGGGATTTTTTTTTTCTGGCAGTTGCTTTTATTTAACTTTTTTGATAGAAAACAAACAGCAGAGGTCTGTAAAATACCAGAATCACTTTAGCATTCTGTAGATTCCAGGCCATAGAAACTTGTATTCAACGAGCACCCGTAGACAATATTATTTTTTTCAAATCTCCTATTTTCAGTGATATGACCACCAAAAGGGAATATTTCCATATTAAAAACAGGGTTTTGGACAATATAATTTTCCGTTGATAGGTAATATTTCGCTCCATATGTTCCCATACGTAGCGTGTTCCGCAGTTTGGTGCTTACTTTCTCTCCATGTTAAAGAACAGTAGATGTTTCAGCACCCAGGCCAATGTGCTGCGTAGTTAAATGCATGTAAAGTCCCAAAGGTGAGACCGATTGTATTGCAAATGCTTGTTAGTAATATTGTCAAAGAAGTTCCTGCTTCTGTGAAATATCTCTAGACAACTAGACTTACTGAAGAAATAGAAGAGCAGATACAGACTTACCCTCATTGTCCATCTTGACTGTCACATTCAAGTCAAAGTTCTTACAGGGGAGCTCCTTCTCTGCTAGCTTGGCATTGTACATAGTTACCACCTGTATCAATAAGAGGGAGAGGGAGGATGTTGGTGCTGCATTTATCAAACTACAGAGAAGAAAACCCTACAAGTATAAATCTGTGATAAACATCATTGTTTCCTATCTGTTTGTAGTGCAGGAGGGGTGGTTAAGGTATTGTACTAGAATACCACAATTCATTGTATTCAAGCACTGCAGTGGTGAAGGCCTTGGGCTAGAGCCTCATGGTTATTGTGTCAAACCCCCTGCTTCCCTGAAGGCACAATCACTGTACTAAACTACCACGACTAGATGTCTCATTACTGCGGTCTCATGCAGTGTGTTTTGAACGCTTGTGGACTGCATACCGCACTAATGCTCTGGGACCCCTTTGGTATATCCTGCAATCTCCTGATAAGTCGCAGGAAACACAGCTGTAGGAATGTATTAGGAGCCCCACTCACCTTGTGTCCAACCTCCTGATTTCTTTTAGGACCCCTTACTAAAGTAACATAGGTGTACCCTCAGGAATACTGTGTTCAAATCCATGCTGAGGTGTACAACCCCTCTTAGGAGTCATCTAGGTGTAATCTGTGGGATATTATGTCCAGCCTCTGCAAAGGTTATGAACCCTCTCAGTAGTAATACAGTTATACCATCTGGAACTTTTGGATATAGGGTAAACCTCCTGCTTTGTTGTAGTAACCCTTAATGTAGTAATAAAGTTGTACCCACTGGAACATTGTGTCCACGCACCTGCTGAGGTATATAACTCATCTCTGTAGTAATGTATTTGTACTGTTGGGGAGATGTGTCCAAAGCCCTGCTGAGGTGTTTTGTTGAAGATTGCAGGGATTTGTTAGCATGAGCTGTAAGCCATTTTGTACTTGGCAGCAATTTTAAATAGCCATGTGCTGCTTCCCTCTTCCAGAGCCTTGCACATGCTCTGAGGGGCCTAGCTAGTAGAATGCACCTGTTCCTAGTATAGAACTGTCAGGATATTCTTGCTGATGTAAGGAGAAGTAACTCGCCTCCCACTTTGTTGAGCAAGCAAGTCTTGTATACCCATATTAGTCATTTTGCTTGCTTACATGTGCCAGGACCTCCCCTTGGTTTTATGCTGACTAATGTAACCTAAGCATATATAAGGCCCCTGTTTTCTGTACTCCTTAGACTGCTTCATACAGTTCCCGAGGGTCCATCTGAGGTTATTAAAGATGTTATTTTTATATTACAGGTTCTGTGCCAATCTCTTCTCTGTTGGTTTAAAAGGACCAGGTGTATCAGTGAGACCCCTGAGAAGGTTTCTGTGTTCTAGAAATGGCGCTCCAACGTGGACCTCATCAGGGAAGTGGCTATCCAAAGGGAGTGATCTTGACAGGAGACAGGAATCTACGGAGGAGGACAGGACTCTACTAAGGAGGTACTCTCTGCACAGAGATTCTGGGGATTCTCTGTCTCTGCAGCCCAGTGTATTTCTGGTCTTCCTCATTTTGATCCTCCACATGTTTACCACTCCTGACTGAGAACCTTTTTGGCATGAGTATTCTAAAAACGATTGGTCATTCAGAACTTGGCAGTGAGAGGTTGGAGATTTGTGCTTTGGAGATTTCAGTGAGAGGTTAGAGATTTGTGCTTTAAGATATTTGTGCTTTGGAGATTTGTGCTTTGGGAAGGTCATCGACATGTGATTTGTTTTGGGAAATTTGCCAATATTTGTAATATGGATATAATTAAATTGCAATTTGTGTAGGCAGGTAATGAGGAAACTTTTCTCTACTTTTTATAAAATTTGAACTGCACATTATTTAAGTGCTACTTTGCGTATGGTATTGTATATTTTACAATATTTTTGGCATGCCTGTTTCAAGCACACATCAAAGAATGTGTTGCTTTTTGAAGGTACCATAATGTGATGTGAATTGAATTATCCAGCTCCCTTAGAAGGGATACCTAAATAGGTTTAGGTACACAAAACGTATTTCTTCCTTGGTGACAAAGTACCCCATGGAATTAAAATATGTAAAAAAAAATTTAAAAAAGGATCCTATTCTGCGCATTTTTATAAGTGGAGATATGCAGAGCGATTTTTGTTGTTCTGCCAGCCAAAACTAGTGAATTTGGTGTATTTTAGCTTCTTCAAGATGAAACAGTCTGTTGGGCTGTTTTGTGCAGTCTTTTGGAATACTATTGAGGAGCTCTTCTTGTAAATATGACTTACAACTAGTATTTACAAATGGTTTAGTTTAAGTACAGTCTGTGGGCTGGCCTTTGTTTCTGTCCTAAGTGTTGATCTGTGGCTTAAAAGTGTGTTTAAATGTCTATGTGGTTTGTGGTTTCACATTGTTGGTACTTGTTTAAGTAAATATGGATTGCGCTTTTTGTGTAAGACTGGCTAGCTTTAAGCGCGCTTCATTGTGGGTTCTGAATGTATGATCCCCTTCTCTAAATGTCTGGAATGAGCTCAATGTGTTTGTTTGTGTGTTTTTTTGCTGTCATCATTCTGTGATGCAAAATGTCATTTAATTAATATTAAATAAAAATCCAGAAATCAATGATATAACATATGCTAAATAGCTACAAGTTACTATTAAATTGACGGAGTAAGCCACTATATGTATGCAAATTACTAAAGATAAAATTAGAATTCACATTCAATAGGAATAAAGTAGGCCTCATAAACGAAATTGTGTGTTTCACAATAAATAAACTGAACTATAAAATGTTACAGCATTTTCCAAGGATACATTGTATTAGATATTAAAAGGGATTTCACATCATCCGAGTAAATTGGTTGTTGCTGAACTAAACACACATGATAGACCGATACATTGAAATGCCTCCATTCTAAATAGACTGTCCCTGTGCTTACATTTCAACACTAAAAGAAGAAGCTTTCCAACAGCTGTGTCAGCTGTCACTAAGCAGCAGCGGTCTTTTAACTATAGGCCACAGAAAGCAAGGAATGCTGACTCACCTAGGATTTAAGTCAGTGCAAACACGGTAAAACCCTGCATTTCAGACTGCTGTTTTAAAAGTTAGAAATACAGTTTCATTATTTTGGATAACAGGAACAGATTGACAGTAGGGATTTTTCCTCTCTTAATGCCTTGTTTACATAAGCACATCCATGGTTCTGATGTTAAATAATGATTGTCCTTTAAAAAGTGGCACAACATTTTTCAGATTTCAAGTTAGGCTTTTGTGCTTAGGGTTATGAATGAATACGTTTAAATATGATAGGCAAGAGATGCAGCTTGCTTTTCATATGTGGAATTATCAAAATGATAGGTTTTATATATAACCGCTTAATGAAATGTTTAGAATGGAAATGCCCACCTAGCAATGAATTAAGATATTGATACATTTATTACAATTAATGTGCAAATATTTCCAGTGTTCCTATTGCATCATAGGAATGTCTTTAGCTCATTCTAAAAGGAACATTTGTTGAAGATCGCAGGGATTTGTTAGCATGAGCTGAAAGCTGTCGGGTCTGAGACCAATTCTCAATTGGATCCAAGCTTGATTCTACAGGAGCGAAGATGCTAATCCCAACACTATTCAACAGCTACTCTAGGAGGAGATCTAGAATTCACTCACAAGAAATAGTCGTCAAAAAATGAAGTGAATAATTCATAGAGTGACCACCACTCTTTCCCTAGATGGAAAAGCAGGTAACACTGGTATGTGGAACTAGATGGACGTAGTGCTAAAAAATAAAATAAAGATACAAGCTGGTTTGAATATACAAGATCTACAAACAATCTCAGAGCATAAATGCATGTCAGTGTTGTATTCATAGTTCACTTACCAGCTAGCATGTCCCAATACCGTCTGGAATATCCCAGGCACAGGAAGTATCACAGAAAATTCTGAAGGAAGTTCGTAAGGAGGCTATTGGGAGTAGGGATTCCTCAGGGACGAAGCTTTCATCCACACACTCTCTTGATTTGCTATGGGGTAATAGGAGTGCCAGGTGGGTGTCTCAGTAATAACTAAGACACAAAAAACTTGAAAGTAATTAGAGCTCGAAACACTGCTCTACAAAAAATGGTGTAAAAAGAAGCAGAGTCCTTGTACACACTAAAAGTAAATGTATTGCGATTTATATAGCGCACGTATCACCCGAAGGAATCAAGGCGCTTGGTTAGGGAACCCGTCCTGGTATTCCCCTGTGAGATACCCCGGCAGGGTATCCGCAAGGTGAAAGCCAGGCATCCCGCCGCGAGGGGCCGTTGTGGAGATTAAGCAAGCTATTGCCCAGAGTCGCAGAGTGTGAACCCGTGAATCGAGTAGGCACCGGAGCGAGAATTGACGAGTCCATGGACATTTTAGGACTCAAGACCCCGCCGAGCCGGGAATTGAACCCTGGTCCCGGGCTGACCTCTGCTTCCAGGTCTGCCTCCTCTAACCAGTGAGCCACACTTCTCCACTATGTAAGGATTTGTGCTGGCTGGCTCCTTAGGTAGGATTGGGGCGGAGCAGCCGGGTAAACAAGCATACAATCACAAGCAAGGGAGAGAATATAAAAAAACCATGGTGCACAGGCCGGCTCTAAAACAAGACCAAGAGCAGGGCTGTCACACGCACTCAAAGAACTAGAGGGAAAGACTAGGCACGCTGGCCGGCTCCTGAACTGAGAAAGGAGCGGAGCAGCAACGTCTGGTATGAGCAAGGTGGGGAGTAGCGAGACGCGCTGGCCCGCTCCAGATATGAGGAATGGAGCAAAACAGCGTCGCACTCGCAAAAAACAAAAGGGGGAAGAGGAATAACGTGAAGCGCTGACTGGCTCCCGAGGGTAGGGAACGGCACAGCGACACTCCTATGAAATTGTGGGTAAACAAGAACTAACAGCAATGCTCCAGGCAACTTCAATGGCACCTGAAGTACTACACTCCAAACGGAGGCGAAGCTAACAAACAGGAAGTGCTATCAGCTACACAGGAACAAGGAAGGGGGTGTGGTCACGGTCAGGAACAGTAAGCCAAGCATCAGCTTACAGGGGAGACGGCCCTTTAATGGAGTTAGGGACCATCTAAAAATTACAACCTCAGTGAACAAGTGAAGTCGCTGTACATGCATTAAAGCTCCAAGTTTCCAGTACCTGCAACCTGCACCTTAACAGTTCTCCCACCCAAAGGTCTATTCCCGGGGCGGGGTTTGGTGGGATGAAGAGCATGAAACCTGCAAATTAATACAGGGGTATGAACATTTTCAGCGAGTCCCCAGGACCTATCCTCAGGTGCATAGCCTACCCAATCAATGAGATACTGTATACTCTGTGTCTGCGTGAATCTAAAATCATATTCACTTCATATTCTTCTTCACCCTCTATTAGTATTGGGGGAGGTGGTGTTTTGGGAATTAGGGGGGGAATGTATTTTTTGAGTAGGGAGCAATGAAAGACAGGGTGTATCTTCATGTCCTCGGGCAATTGCAATTTTATTGAAACTGGAGGTATTACTTTTTCTATGGTATAAGGACCACTATATCGATGCTGCAATCTTCTAGGTCCTCCCAATCTCAGGTTTCTAGTTGATAACCACACTTTCTCTCCTACAAGGTAAGTAGGTTCAGGGCGCCGGTATTTATCAGCCTGTTGTTTCATGGCTTCTTCGGCTCATTGTAATTCTGTCTTGGCGTGTTCCCAGGTGGATAAAAGGACTTCATGATGATCTTTGAGGGCTGGTATGCTCTCCAAATCTAGTGGAGAAGTGTGGCTCACTGGTTAGAGCAGGCAGACCCTGAAGCAGAGGTCAGACCCGGGACCAGGGTTCAATTCCCGACGCGGCAGGGTCTTGAGCTCAAATGTCCATGGACTCGATAATTCTCGCTTCGGTGCCTGACCTAATCATGGGTTCACACTCTGCAACTCTGGGCATTAAGCGTGCTTAATCTCCACAACGGCCCCCCAGCGGCGGGATGCCTGGCTTTCACCTTGGGGATGCCCTGTAGGGGCTATCTCACAGGGAAATGCCAGGACGGGTTCCCAAGGCAAGCGCGGAGATACCCCTTCGGGGTCGATTCAGGCGCTATATAAGAAACATAATAATAAAATCTGAGGCGAGCGAAAGGGGCAGGAATTTAGGGTGTTGTGCTAGAATAAAGAAGAATGGGGACACTCCAGTAGAAGAATGTGTAGTGTTGTTACAGGCAAATTCAGCCAGAGGAAGGGCTTGGAGCTAATCACTGGTAAGTGTGGATAACAAACAGCGTAAGTATTACTCTAATGTTTGGTTAGTTCTTTCAGTTTGACCGTCAGTCTGTGGATGATATGCTGTAGACAGCCTATGGTCTATTCCTAGAGCAGCACACATGCCTTTCTAAAACTTGGACACAAACTGAGACCCTCTATCTGAAATAATTACAGAGGGTAAGCCATGTAATCGAAGTACATTTTTTTAAAATATATGTACTGACTCTTTGGAAGAGGGTAGTTTCTTTAAGAGTACAAAGTGCGCCATCTTGGTTAACATATCTACCACTACAAATATGGTGTTGTAGCCTTGGCTTCGGGGAAGGTCTGTAATAAAATCCATGCTAATGGAATGCCAGGGGGCCGGAGGAATAGCTATGGT
This sequence comes from Lissotriton vulgaris, assembly GCF_964263255.1. Classification (NCBI taxonomy): domain Eukaryota; kingdom Metazoa; phylum Chordata; class Amphibia; order Caudata; family Salamandridae; genus Lissotriton; species Lissotriton vulgaris. The sequence goes on along the minus strand of NC_141685.1, from coordinate 1,106,388,277 downwards.
TCTTAATAGTCCTGTGGGAGCACAATGAGATAATTTTTGTTGTGCAAAAGTTGGACATGGCTTAACAAAAGCAGTGTCATCTTTAACCTTATCCTCCCACCAGAACCATCTTTTACAAGTTTGAAGTGTCTTTTCACTTCCCGGATGTCCAACCAATGAGCTATTGTGACACCATTGTGACCGTCCTGTTACCAACAGAAGCGGTCGCTCCCCACGCTGCTCCCCGCCCTGCCTGCCTGCAGCCTGGTATCGTAGCGCATCACCGCCAGACTGCTGTCACTGCTTGATTAATTTGCACATTTTCATAGTTGCGCCAGATTGCCTTGATTGTTTACTAATTAATTTTCAGATCGTAGCGCTAGATTGCCTTGATTGTTATTGCATTCATTTTTAGATCGTAGCGCTAGATTGCCAAAGTGCGCTGTTACTAGAGTTTCATTTGTGCTGCGCTGCCTGTAGATTTTGATGTGTGCCTGATTGTGCCGGTGCCACCGCCATTTGCATCCCATTTGCATCCTGTTTCGCTTTAGGCTGCCTGCCATTTTGTTGTTGTTGTTGTGCCTCCCTGCCCGGATCTCCACCCGGCTCCCGCCTCCCAGCTGATCCTCCCTTGCCCCTCCCCCCTCCACTACCCTCTTATGACAGATGCTTTTGCGCGCAGCGGACGCGCCCCATGCGCGCCGAAGGTGCGCCAAAGGTAAGCTTGTCTACGCCCATCCGCGCCTGGACCGCGCCCAGCGCCAGACCCCCTGTTCACCGCAAAATCCGATCCACTCGCATTACATACAACGCCGCAACTCTCTCAGCACTTAACCCCGGCCGCACACCACAATGCTACCAAGCTGCCCCAGGACACAGCCATGGACCCTTCTCCTGCCACTCCTGCAAATTCGACTGCATCAGCACCCACACCAACTCCACTAACTCCAGACATAATTCTGAATCTAACCACTTCAAGTGCATCCTGTTGAACACCCGCTCGGTCCACAGACACTCCATTGAACTCTGGAACCTACTCGACACCACTTTACCAGACGTCGCCTTCCTTACAGAAACCTGGATGAACGCCTCTTCAGCACCCGACATCGCCATAGCCATCCCGGACGGTTATAAGATCATCCGAAAGGACCGCATCAACCAAACAGGAGGAGGCATCGCCATCGTCCACAAGAACACCATCCGCATCACAACCACCTCCGACGACAACCTTGCTACCACCGAACACCTTCACTTCCAGATCCAGAACCAACCCCAAGACCACACTCAGAGGTACCCTCATCTACAGACCACCAGGACCCCGCACACAATTCAGTGAAGACATCACTGACTTCATCAGCCCACATGCCCTCACCTCCGAAAACTACATTTTACTGGGAGACCTCAACTTCCATTTGGAAAAGAAAAACGACAGCAACACCACCTCCCTTCTGGACAACCTGGCTAATCTAGGACTCAAACAACTTGTTGACACCCCCACCCACTTTGCTGGACACACGCTTGACCCTATCTTCACCTCCAGCAAGCACATCTCCTTCGATCACACCACAGCTCTCCATTGGACGGACCACAGCTGCGTCCACTTCAGCTACAAAAAGACTACGACCCACAACCCCCCACATCCTATTCCTCGAAGACATTGGAACAAAATCACCACCGACCAGCTCTTCACTTCGCTCAACCAAAACCCCTCTGACATATCATCGGACCCAAACCAAGCAGCCACCAACCTCACACAATGGATCACCCACAGCGCCGACGAACTAGCACCCCTGAAGAACCATCTATTCAAGCAAAGTAACAAAAAATCCCCCTGGTTCAACGATGACCTTAAGAAATCCAAGAAGCTCTGCCGCACCCTCGAGAAAACCTGGAGAAAAAACCCAACCACTGACAACCTGGCCATCTTCAAGAGCGCCACCCGCAAACACCACCAACTGATCCGATCCACCAAGAAATCAGCATTCAAGGATCGACTCGACAACAATGCCCAAAACAGCAAGGAACTATTCAACATCGTCAAAGAATTTACCAACCCCATCGCCGGCACCAACGACATCACTCCCTCCCAAGACCTCTGCGACTCTCTATCCTCATTCTTCCACAACAAAATCGCCGACATACATAACAGCTTTGAAAACCAGTCCGAAGACCAGCCCGCTCCACTCACATCCGAACCAATACCGCACTCTAACATCCTTTTCGCCTGGGACCCAATCACCACTGAAGACACCATCCGCCTGATGAACTCCATCCACTCAGGATCTCCAACCGACCCATGTCCTCCCCACATTTTCAACAAAGCAGACTCCATCATCACACCCCATCTCCGCGATGTCGTCAACTGTTCCTTCAACTCCGCTACCTTCCCGGAAAGCTGGAAACATGCCGAACTCAGCGCCCTTCTGAAGAAACCCACAGCAGACCCCACTGAACTTAAGAACTACCGCCCCATCTCGCACCTCCCATTCCCTGCCAAAGTCATTGAGAAAGCTGTCAACAGTCAACTCGCCTCCTTCCTCGAATCCAACAATTACCTTGACCCCTCACAGTCCGGCTTCCAAGCCAAACACAGCACCGAAACTGCCCTCATCGCAGCAACAGACGACATTCGAACTCTACTGGACAACGGAGAAACAGCCGCCCTCATCCTACTCGACCTCTCCGCAGCCTTCGACACAGTCTGTCATAGCACCCTCATTCAATGCCTCAGCAACATCGGAATACAAGGGAAAGCATTGGACTGGATCATCTCGTTCCTCGCTGGAAGAACCCGAAGAGTCTGCCTCCCCCCTTTTAAATCAGAGGCCACTGAAGTCATCTGCGGCGTACCACAAGGATCATCACTCAGTCCCACCCTCTTAAACGTATATATAAGTCCCCTCGCATCCATCGCTCGCCAACACAACCTCAACATCATCTCCTATGCTGACAACATCCAGCTGATCCTCTCCCTCACCAAAGACCCATACACAGCCAAAACCAACCTTCACGAAGGAATAAAAGAAGTAGCCGAGTAGATGAAGAACAGCCGTTTAAAACTTAACTCGGACAAAACGGAAGTCCTCATCTTAGGATCATCCCCCTCTGCCTGGGACGACTCTTGGAGGCCACCAGCCCTGGGAACCGCACCCAAACCTACGGATCACGCACGTAACCTGGCTTCATCCTGGACTCCTCCCTCTCGATGACAAAACAAGCCAACGCCGTCTCATCATCTTGCTTCAACATCCTCCGCATGCTCAAAAAAATCTTCAGTTGGATCCCCACCGAAACAAGAAAGACGGTCACCAGCCGACTGGACTACGGAACCACCCTTTACGCCAGAACAACAGCCAAACTACAGAAGAAGCTCCAACGCATCCAAAACGCCTCAACCAGACTCATATTGGACATCCCTCGGCAAGCTCACATTTCCGGCCACCTGAAAGACCTTCATTGGCTCCCTGTCTACAAGAGACGCCTCCGCCTCCTCACCCACGCACACAAAGCTCCCTACGACCAAGGACCCGAATGCCTCAACACGCGACTGTCCTTCTACACCCCCTCCCGCCAACTACGATCGTCCAATCAAGCCCGGCCGCCATTCTGCACATCCATAAATCCACCATGGAGGGAAGATCCTTCTCCTACCTAGCGGCCAAAACCTGGAATTCTCTCCCCACCCACCTCCGCCTTACACAAAACCACCTCGCCTTCAGAAAGCAACTAAAAACTTGGATATTCGATAAGTAAAGCACACCCCTCCCTCAAGCGCCTTGAGACCCTCTGGGTGAGTAGTGCGCTATACAAATCTCTGAACTTGAACTTGAACAGTTGTTGTTGCAACGCCACATTAGGTATGTGTAATTTGTTGTTGTGATAACACAAGTGGTCTTTAATCTGGTTTACAGGGTTTTCTTACCATTCATCTCTGGGAATGGTGTCATAACTTTCTTTCAATTCATCTATAAACTCCAGTGAAGAGGTATATCCATGACTTTCTATCCCTATAATCTTGTTGTCAGGAATGATAGTTGGATAAGCATCTTGTGAGATATATTTTCCAGGCATATCCGAGATAATGCATCAGCCTTGCCATGTTGAGGCCCAGGGCGATAAGTGATGACAAAATTGTATTCGCTGAAAAAAGAAACCCATCTCATCTGTCGAGGGTGAGTACTCTAGCTGATCTGAAAAATTGTAGATTTCTATGGTCTGAATAGATGGTAATAACATGAGGGGATCCTAGCAGATAGTATCTCCACTCTTGGAAGGCGAGTTTGATAGCTAATAACTCTCTCTCCCCAATTGTGTAATTCTGCTCAGCTGGCAACAAGGTTTTAGAACAATATGCAACAGGATGCAGACGACCTGTATCTTTATCACTTTGTGAAAGAACTCCCCCTACAGCGTATTGGGATGCATCCGCCTCTACATAATAAGGCTGTGTATTATCAGCGTGCTTAATGACTGGAGCAGTAGTAAATCTTTCTTTTAATGTACAGAAAGCGTTTTCTGCTTCCTTAGACCATTCAAATGGAACTCCTTTTCGTAAAAGTCGAGTAATGGGAGTAAGCAGTTCAGAAAAATGATCAATGAATGTACAATAAAAATTTGCAAACCCTATGAAGGATTGCACTTCTTTTACTGAACGGGGACTGGGCCAGTTAACCAAAGCCTCAATCTTTTCTGGATCCATGTGTACTCCTTATGGAGAGATCATAAATCCGAGGAACTCCACCTTGTTGGTATGGAAAGTGCTGTTGTCCAGTTTAGCAAACAAATGATTATCCTTCATTTTCTCTAGAATTTTCTTTACATGAATGATGTGCTCCTTTTCTGTTTGTGAGTAAATCAATATATCGTCAATGTAGACGATCACAAATATCTCAAGGTATTCTCTCAAAATGTCATTGACAAAGAACTGGAATGCTGCAGGCGCTTTACAGAGGCCAAACGGCATCACGCAGTACTCAAATAGCCCAAGCTTGGTACGGAACACAGTTTTCCATTCATCCCCCTGTTTTATGCGTATGGGATGATAAGCACCTCTAAGATCTATTTTGGTAAAGATCTTAGCTCTGCGTATCTGATCTAACAGAACAAAAATAAGCGGGAGGGGATATTTGTTTTCTATGATGACTTTGTTGAGTGTGTGATAACCCAAACAAGCGAGGAGGCCTCCTTCTCGCTTCTGAATAAAAAAAATGGGTGATGACACGGGTGAAGTGTCTGATAAAATCCTTTTTCAACATTTCTTCAATGTATTTCTGTAAGTATTCTGTTTCAGGGGCGGTTAGAGCGTAAATGTGACTAACAGGTAATTCAGCTTCCGGAATCAAGTCGATACAACAATGGTAGCTCCGGTGTAGGGGTAATGCAGTGGCTTTAACTTCATCAAAGACAGACTGGTACTCTTCATAGAGTGCCAGCAGACATGAAGTCGCTGATACTATATGCACAGCGCAACAAAGAGAACTGTTCCAATCACTGGCTTCTTGGTAACATTGTAATAGACAGTGATGAGAATTTAAAGTTGCAGTTCGAGCTACCCAATCGATCCGGGGATTTTGGATTTGTTATCAAGGGACCCCTAATATGGCACCAAAATTGGGGGTATCTATGAGATCAAATGAGATGGATTCAGAATGTCCATTATCACACACCATCACAATCTGTGGAGTCTGATATGTGATTCACCCAGAAGATAGTTCAGATCCATCCACCGCTCTCACCGGTTCTGAATGTGGTTTCAATAAAAAAGGAATTCCTGCTTCTCGGGCCACTCAGATGTTGTGAGAAATAGGCTCTATATATACTGGACTAGAATGAAGTACAGTGTGTATAGAGTCCACTAACCCCAGAGGTATAACAGAGGTTAATGTAAGAACTGACCTTACTCTCCAAAGTGGTAGCTTGGTCGAGCAGTAAGGCAGTACCAGAGGACAGTGTAAAGCTCAAGGACTGAACTTCAGGCCAATTGTTTTCATATCCACAGATATAGTTGTTTTATTTTTAGAACCAACAGTTATAAAAATATACTTTTCTGGTTACGAGTACTTTAATGTAAATACTTGGCAAAGGAGCAATAAGGTTCGAAAGCACAATGATTACAGTATTGGTAGTAAGCAACACAATCTTAAAGCACACTTTAGCATTGAGCTCAATGGGTTTTCCACATAATAGTACAGTTGATTACTTTACGGATTACTTTGGTAGTTCCAGGATTAGAGTCTAATTTCAGTCCTGGGGTCTAAGCTGAAACCAGATTAGTAAAAACGTTTTAGTTACTGAAGTGAATTTTCATGAATATAAAGCTGTTTTCAAAGTTCACACTTAGAAACTTTTCAATGTAAATCTGACAATGTTATTCAATGGGAAGAAATTCAGGTTGCAGGTAAAGTACGATTGCGTTACTTTTGTAACCCGGCACTGGTCTCCTAGGGCCAGCACTGGGAGCTTAACTCAAAACAGGTAGGTAATTGCGTTTCAGTATCTTGTATGATTTTTAAAGAATATTTGCAGTTTTCAAAAGTAGACAGAAGAAATTTCATAGAAAAGCAGACAATGGGTTCCTACGGAGAAAATACAGATTACTATTAAACCCGCTAGGGATTACTTTTACGGTTCAGTACTGGGCTGAGAGGTACAGTACTGGCTCCTCTCCTGATCACAGGTGAGTTCTTCGGAATTCGGATTTTGGCTGATTGTATAGGAATATTTTCAGTTTTCAAAACTTCACTGTGGGTCAATGTTATCCAATGGCAGGTAAGTGAATTACTGGTTTCCAGGTGAGCACTTGGTTGATGAAGTCAAGGTTCTGGGCATATACTCAGGAGTCCCCCAGGGTCAGGTAAGTACAGTTAGTTCAGTCCCAGCGGCACAGGGGCGGACGGGTGCAGAGGTAGGTAGGCCCAATGATATCCAATGAGGGAAGGGGGCCTTCGGTTGGTGGCTGCTGGCTAGCAGGCCACGCAGCTCTGGGAGCTGGGCTCCTGGTCACTTGCTCAGGGCAAGGGGGGAAGTAGGATAGGACAAAGGGGTCGCAGCCAGTGGCACTCGGGCGGCTGGGTGCAGGGTGCTTTTGAGCCTTCAGGACCTCAATGTTATCCAATGAGGATCCTGAAGAGGGAACAAAGGCTGCAGGCTGGGGGACTGGGACTCTCGAGGGGCGACCGACACTTCGAGAGGTAAGTTGGGATCTTGGAGCACAGGTAGGTATCCCAAAGGTAAGTACAGGGGGCTGTAGGGCACCGGGTGCAGGGGTGTATTTGGGTGTCGGAAAAGCTTACCCTCGGCTGGTCGTGGTTGGGGTGGCCCCTAGTTCTGAGTCTGCAGGCGTCGGCTGGTTCGTCGAGGAGGGTCTTTGGGCACTGCACTTCGGGTCCCAGTCGCCGGGGGCACGTCCCCGTGGTCTTGGCTCGGGTTGGCCCGGCCCGGGCTCGGCTGGTGCAGAGTGGGCTGGTCCGGAGCTTCCTGGTGGGCACCAGGTGGGTTGTTGCAGCAGAGCCTCTGCTGATGGGAGTCCCAATCTTCGAGAGTGTCAAGACAGGCAGGTCCTCTGGGTGTCCCAAGATTGCTGTCCATGGAGGTCGCCGGGATTAGGCAGGAGCAGGTTCCAGGATCAACAGGCCGGTAGGGCTGGGGCCAAGTCAGTTGTTGCTGTCCTGTTGTTAGCAGATGAGCGGCGGGCCTTCTTCGTCTTGATCTTCTTTCTTCTTTTTGATATCAGGATCAAAGGAAGGAAGGTTCAGGGAGCCCCTAAATACTAAATGTAGGGGCGTTCCAGGTAGGGCAAGGGCAGGGACCAATGGGTCCCTGTCCTGGGGTGAGTACACAGGAGAGGAGCAGGAGCCTAGCTGGGATTGGGAAGGGCTCCCCATCTACAAGATGGCTGGGGCCCGGGGTCATGCTTCACCTCGCCTCCTCCACCTGAGGGGTGGAGTTGGCAAAGGTTGGCACCCCCCCTTCCTGACGTAGTTTTTCCCGCCAGTCTTCCCGCCAGAGTGGGGGTAGAACGGGTGGGAGGCCAGTTGCTGAGTACAGCAAAGGGTCTGGAGAAGCTCTCAGAGGCGGTATGCCTTTGAAGCTTCTCCCTGTCCATCCTGGGGGAGGAGACATAGCACCTCGCCCAGGATGTGCATTGTTGCAGGTCCAGGAGAGCAGGGGGCTCTCCACCCAGGGGTCCTGCAACATATATGCTGTGTGGCAGCCTCTGCAGCCACTCAGACCAGACATGGATTGTAGGTTCGGGTTTTGGAGGGCATCTCTAAGATGCCCTCTCGTGCATCTTACATTAAATCCCACACTGGCATCAGTGCGGGTTTAATGTGCTGAGAAGTTTGGTACCAAACTTGTCAGTCTTCAGTGTAGCCATTATGGTGCTGTGGAGTTTGTAATGACAACCTCCCAGCACCATATACTCTTAACCCCTTAAGTGCGGGGAACGTTCAGCGGTCGTCGCGTGCACTACCTCGCTAGTGCTGCGCACGTTCGCTGAACGTTCCATTCCCGTTAGCGCAATCGAACGTCCGCACTGGGGCGGAATTTTCGGCGCGCTTAACGGGTTAAATGGCATCACTGTACTTACAGTGCCCAGGAATGGCCCTGGGTACAGTAGGGGCACAGGGCTCATGCACCTGTGCCCTCAACTCTGGCATAGGGCACCCAGCTAGAGGGGTGATTAAAGTATGCCAGGGCAGTGGGGTCTGTGGGCATGGCACGCAGGGGTGTGTGCCATGTCGACTCTTGTTTTAGTTCTGCACTTAGGCACTCAGCCTGCAAAGGCAGTGTGTGGGTGCCTGGGTACAGGGCCCCTGAGGGTGGCACAATAAGTGCTGCAGCCCTCAGTGGTCTTCTCTGGTCACCATGCCCTGGGTACCTAGGGTACCATTTACTAGGGGCTGACAGGTGGCCAGAGATGCCAATTGGGTATTTTGTTTCAGCATAGCTTTTTCTTTTTAGGGAAGGAACACATGCCCTGGGTACCTGATTGGCAGGGCCCCAGGGCACACTCAGTCAAAGCACATCAGCAGTTCAGAAAAAAGTGGGGGCATACCAAGGCAAGAAAGATGGCACTTTCTCACAGATGTCAAGAAAATTCCCTGTCGCCCCCTGAATCCAATAACATGGACATGTTCTTCCGGCATTGAGGAGATATGATTAAAGTAACGGACAAGGAAAAATGCTTGGGTACCAAGGGAATGTATTTCTTAGTAGTTGAGACCTTAGAGAGAGTAACACTTGAAGAATCAGTCTCTTCTTTCTTCAAGCTCTCTAGTTTTTTTCCTCATGAGGGTAAAGCTGGCTACTTGCAATATTCTTTGTAGCAGAGCGAGGTCTTACTGGACATTCCCAAGCATAATGCCCTCCTTTCCCACAATACAGACAAAGATTGTTCTTTCTCCTCTTCTCTTTTTCTTCTGCTGACAAAGGACTTCTCAACCCACCTATCTGCATCAGCTCTGACGTATCTTTGACATCTTTTGGATCTTTCTTTTCTGTTCTTAACATTAGATACTTGGAGGGACCGAATCCCCTTGGAGGTGTATAAATGCATTGAATCCGAGATCAACCCACTTCTTGTGGATCTTTTTAATGGGATACTATTTTCAGGGGTGATCCCGGATTCTTGGAGGGAAACTAATATAATAATTTTCCACAAGAAGGGGAAACTAAGCGAGAACCCAGAGTCGTATCAACGAATATCGCTGACAAGCGTGGATACCAAGCCGTATTCCAAGATCTGGGCTAGAAGTTTGGGCAGGATCATTGGCGATCTCGTCTCTCCTTGGCAGCATGGGTTTGTTCCAGGGCCTTGTACGATGGATCATATAAGAAGAGCTATAGCCTTGTTTGACGCCCCTGCTGCCACGAGGGGGGGGGGGGGGTGGGCATGATCCTGCTCGACGCAGAGAAGGCTTTCGACCTTGTGGTCTGGAGCTTTCTCTGGGGTATCCTGGCAGGGAGAGGTTTCGGGGACAAAACCATCAGAGCCCTTGAAGCTATGTATTCAGACCCTATAGCAAGAGTGGTGGTTATGGGTGAGAGGTCTGAAATAATAGCTATAAAGAGGGGTACACGCCAAGGGTGCCCGTGCTCCCCGATTCTATTTTCTCTTTATATTGACCCTCTTATTCAGGAAATTTTAGGGTGCCCTAGGATTAGCCCCGTGGTATTTAATGGCTACGAAAATACAATTTTGGCTTACGCGGATGACCTCGCCGTTTTTACGACGGATCCTATGCTGGCGATGTCTGTTTTGGCCGAACTTGCAAAGGGATTCGGTCGTCGATCTGGGTACTTACTAAACGAATCCAAAACACAGATAATCTGCACTAAAAATATCCTTAAATCTGATTCTAGATTTGTGGATGCTGCCATTTATTTAGGTGTGAAAATTAATGCCTCAGTTAATAAAATAATAGCAGAAAATTATACCCCGCTTATTAAATCCATAGAGGCAGATTTGAGAAGAATAGATGTGCTACATCTATCACTGATAGGGAGGGTAAACGCACTAAAAATGACTATGTTTCCCAAAGTGCTGTACCTCTTCCGGGCCATACCATTACTTCTCGAGGCGAAAATAATTAAAAATCTGGAATCTGTTTTCATTAGATTTATCTGGCAGTACGGGAAGGTTAGGCGCTCCACTAACCTGTTGTCACTCCCTAGGGAAAGGGGTGGGCTGGCTTTACCAAATTTAGGATTATACCACTGGACCTGTCTTTTGGCACAAATATTGGTTCTTTTTCATTTTGAGGCGAGTCCTGTTGTTGGAAATATTGATGATTGGGTGTCTAGCTTAAAGGTTTTTAACGTATCAAAGATTAATTCACATTTACATATATGTAATTCAAGCCTATTCTCACAGCTGGGTGTCGATAGGACCCTGCAGGATTGGAGGGGGATGGGGATCAAGACGTTGGGGGACATTATGGAGGGAGATGGGGTAGTGGGCTTTGGTGTCCTGCAATGTAGGTTTGGAATTCCATCGAACCATTGGTTTTTGTACGGTCAAATTATACGATCCCTGAAGGCACTTAGACCCAAACCGCCTCCTCCGGTAAATATTCCCTTGCTGGATTTATTGACTAGGGGTTGCAAGAAGATTAAGATAATATATAATCTTCTTCTAACAAGAATTCAAGATGACCTGGAAAAGATAGAATCTGCCTGGGCTATGAAATATGGGAATCCCAATGTTGATGTGGATCTCGCCCTTTATTTGAACAAAAAGGTATTTCGGGCCTCAAATTTGCGGGCCCAGCATTACAAGACAGTGTTTAACCTCTATCATACGCCGGCAAAATTATTTGCTTGGGGGGTTAGGGAAGATGATATATGTCCCAGATGCAGTATCGGACAAGCAGACTTATTGCATATGTTCTTCAACTGTAGCTTGTTGGTCCCAGTCAGGTCAGAGATAGAGAAATTCTGGGAGGGGCTGCTAGGTCATAAGATAGATCTATCCCCTACTCTGATGTTAATGGGTACCGATTCAAATTTAAAGCTGGGAAAAGAAGAGGAAGCTTTGGTGTTTCTCTCAGTGGCGGTACTCCGGATTTTAATATCGGCGGGGTGGAAAGATGCTGTGGCCCCGTCCTTTCAAATGTGGCTCTCCAGATTTCTTGGAATACATAATATAGAGTCCTGTTTATATGAACAGAAGGGCGTGAAAACTAGGGATTTCGGAAGAGGTATCTGGGCCCCTATTACAAAATGGAGGTAGGTAAGGCTGTAAGCTCACAACGTTGTTTGCTATGTTTTTATTAGCAATTTCAGCGAGTAATGGGTTTTAAAATGTCCCTGTGTATTATCAATCCTTTTTCTTTTTAAATCAATTGTGCTGTCCCTAATTTCTACTATTGTATTCATTATTAATTGTATTTATTCTGCCTGATACTTCAGTTCTATATATACTTCAGTTCTATATATAATGCTTCGGTTAAATTTTATTTTTTAATGTCTTTTTGTAATGCACCTTTAAAAAGCCCATTTTCAAATTTCATTTTTTGTGCTCTAATGCTCCATGCCCATTTGAGGTATTTGGCTCGTCCACAGGCGTAAAGATCCTGAGTGTCAGATTATAAGACGGCAATGCAACTTGGTGGCTACCGGTGCCTATCTCTTTGCATAGTGGTTTCAACCAACACCCCCTTGGCACTTTGTATGCCGGGCAAACAAACATATAATGTGCAATCGACTCAATGGCAACCTCACAGCATGGGCAGAGAGCTGTGGTTTGGTGATGGGGCTTCCACTGAGCAGTCATCTTGTAGCAGGGATTCCGTTCTCTTACAGAACTGTGCCTAGAGATGTAGAACCTCAGTGACTTAGGGTGACCCAAAACTCACCTCAGTATCCAAAATCCCCTTACCGAGCTAGCTACAGTGTCTCATTGGTTATAACAAACTCCCAATGACTTAGACAAACCAGAACATGAACTTAGGTTACCTCAGGTATCATGGAACACACAAACACTCTTTCGCTCGTTAATCATTTCAAACCAGAACTTGGAGTAAATGAGGACACGTGCACATTTGAAATATTTATTAATCAATGCAATGTTCTCAAACGCAGTATCTTGTATAATACTAACAAACAGATTATAAGAATCAAAGTTATCAGCATAGTTACTAGTCCATAGTAAGCAAACAGTGATAGCATATTATAATGCTGAAATGAATAGGAATTTACAACACCTATTTCTCACCTCCCTATTTAGCATATTATATTATATCTATGAAAGTCTCTTTTGGGTTTTAGCAGGGCGGGCCCATACCTCTAAATGTCAGGAGGAGAGGATTACATCATCTGCCACCAGCTCTCTGCATGCGAAGCATCATCAAGTGTCTTCTTGCATTCCCTGTAACTCTGTCTTAAACCCGCTTAGAGCCCAATGTTGGCAGCAACTATATTTATGTTATGTCTAATGTGGTGCGAAGATCAGACCTCCCAGCAACCTTGTATCGAGTTATTCTTAGAGGGTTCAGCACTCACTGTTCAGACAGTGTACCAAGCAAAACTGATATCAGAGTAATAACATATTATTCTCAAATAAATCACATCGCCCTTCTAGGTTGAAAGCTACAACAACATAGTGTTGTGTGCAAACTGAAGCCGAAGGAAAAATGGTGTTTAAACATGTAATAAGCTCATGCTAACTTAACACAGTATATATAAAGAAGTATCTATATGACACCCCCCCAAATGATCCGAGCACGGTCAAAAAAAGGAAAGCCAACACTAGAATACAGGCATAACATGAAAGCAGAGTTCAACAATATTGAGCTAAGCTAAATGTAAAAATATGTATGAGTGCCTATAGTGGCCAAAGAAATATTATCAAAAGACTGCAAAGCAAGGCCTCCATAGTACAAGGATATAGGACTAGGCCGCATAAATCCAAATGTTTATATAAAAAAAAAAATATGGCACTTTTCAAAAATACAAAAGTCACGTGCCAGAATAACGAAAGTCTCCAAGGCATCTCATGATTGGACAGAATATGCAAAATATGCAGCAACAGCTTCCAACATAATATCACTGTCATCATCTGAAAACAGTTCAGCCATCCAATTAAGTAATGGGAAAGAACATACGTGCTCCTCCAGTACCGGATCCTCTAGCAACATCAGAGGACAACTCGGTGGGTTCTCAAGAACGCTATGTGCCAGAAACTCTTGCGCCGCTGCGGGTATGTCCCACTGACCCATTAGTCCATGCATCGCTGCCAAGGCCATAATCCTTTCGCCAGAACAAACCAACTCGTGAGCAACTACGGGGCTCATCAGGTGATTAAAATCGACGCCAGGAGATATCGTCAAGCAGAGACACAAATCAATGGCCCAGTCAAAATCGCAGCTCAGGCAATGAAACGCAGGCTGGACACATGTGAAATAGGAAAATCGAAACGATAATCCAAAAGCCGCGCTTAAATTCGCAAGCGGCAGGGTGCCATAGTAATCAAGCATCCGGTTACAAAACAGTGTCAGGAGCAGTTGAACGGCTTCTTGCGCAGGACGGGCATTCATGTTTTATAAAGCAAAACAATATCAAAATGCCTGCAGCCAAAGCCAGCAAAACAGGGAATCCGCCAAACAAACTTGAAAATATAGAATGAAAGAACGCGGGGATGACACCAAATATTTTTTCAAAGGTAGTCACGTGACCACTGCTAACTAATTTAAAAAAATGAGCGAGACCAGACGTGGAGGAGGCATTAAAGATTTGATGAACCAGCTCGCAGAAATGAAACGGCAAGTCAGTATTTAAAAGTGCCTGCACCTCTGTTCGTGTGTTAGCTATGTGAAGGACATAAGTTTCACGGGCCGAGCTCAGGGCCACTTCTTTTTGAGACAAAAGGGCTCTTATTCTACTCATACCATTGAACTCCGCTTTCAAGGTTGGGATGCGCGGCCAGATGGAAACATCTGAATCCCCATGTGTGGGAGGATAAAGAACATTTTTGCAACACACCACACGTTGCGATACAGTTACCACATAAGCGATACCGATAATTACACCACAACACTCCTCGTTATTCAAAAGCAAATAACTACCATTTGTCAATAATGTAAATGTGGGAACTATCGCCGGAACTGGTTTGCCTTTCAAAACACAAGCTAAATTAGGCCGGTCCTGATTACAAGAACCGTGTAACTGGATGTGTCGGCATATTGATGAACGGTCAGGCGATTGCGTGCATTCTTCACCATTAAGATTCACTTCCTTTCCATCCTTTAGACATCTGTATGTGTATGGTAAAGACCATGCCTCATGGAGGAATGCGCTGCCTAGTGGTTCATATCGCCCTATTGCAATATACCGCTCACAATTTTCCATATCCATTTTCACACTTGAAGTTTGTAATTCGGGTAGTCAGTCAACCCCCTCCAAATCGCACTGGTCATAAAAGGCATGAAATCTATTAGAGATAGGTACATTGTACTGATAGTTTGTGTTAGGGAAATAGGGATAGTCCTGACGATGTATCTGATATGAACCTTCTCTATTCTCTGGGTACATTGTAAAATAATCTATAGTTCTATGATTCCAAGGTGTAGCCTGGCCTAGATCTAATTGGTCACCCATGTTGTGATGGCTGTTTTTGTCTATATTTTGCCAATGTTGGTGTTGGTTGGTGTAAGTGTAAGACCCTCTCTGATTCCCAAGGGGATGGGGATACCTAGTATTTGGCCCAGGTCCATTTGAGGGGTAGAAATAGCTAAGATCCTTTGTTTCGAATCAGACTATTTGTAAGATTATCCCTCCATCTGGTGATATACCTTGCGACTCTGGTGTCATTAAATGTAACGATAATGCAGTCTCCTTCTGTAGATTTAAATCTATGTCCCACCCAGTCTACCCTCCTAACGTGAGCTATGCGGCCATCAAGGTGGGGTTGAAGTGGCCTGTGGGTAGTTAACCAATGCGACACCTTGTTTTTTAACTCACCGTATGTTTCTATCTTTCCCTCACCCAGTTTAGGGACACCTATCATCACCATTGTATATGGGTGGGAGTCGGGGGAAAGATTAGTATGTATTGGTTTTTTAAGTGGTTTTTCAGATGAGTTTACGTTAGGATCTTTTGTTGACACCTTTTGCGCAGCCAAAGGCCTTGAGGCTCCTTGCTGGATGGTTTCTTTATCCGGACATAGACCCTCACCTGCCCATTCACTCTCGTCGTTTTCAACTAGGGGCGACTCAGGAGTGGCATTAATGTCTAAGATCGCTGTAGAGACACCGGTATTATTGTGAACAGTAGAATTATTGTTAGAAGCATCCAAAACAGTACCTATCAACAACAGAGGTGGTAGTTGTTTAGCATTACCAGTAGCAGAAAGATTTTTTGATCGTGCAGACTTTTTATTAGACAGTTTGGGTGGGCATTTAGATGGTGCCTCTTTTGCTGGTAAAGCTTCAAGTTTTTCCAGTATTAGTACTGTGTTTTTATTTTGTACATGATAGGATTGCTCTATTATTTCTTCCATTTTAATAATTCTTTCTCTTATTGGTAACAAGAGAGACCTTATTAGATGTTCTATATGGTCCAGAAATATAGTGTCATTTAAAGGTGGTGAATCAGTTTGACACGACCGGTGGACACTGCCTAATGTGTTCTTTGATGGAGAAGACTGGTAGGTGTTTGAGTTATTTGTCTGTTTGGTAAATCTAAAAGTTGACCAGATGTCTTTTGCAGAGGATTTATATTTACGAATAGGTCGTGAGGTTTGTCTGCTATTTATTTTTAACTTATTCCTGTTTCTACTTCTAGTTTTAAATATCGGACTGTTCTTTTTGCTCACTAAAGTATTTGAAGCTGGTAATTCTACTGTATTGACTTCACATGATAAAGTTACAGGTATGTCCTTCAAAAAAGGAAAACCTTGATGTATCTGTTGGCTGCAGTTTAGTGGTATGCTACTTTCTGCACTACTACAGATTATTGGTGTGTCTGTATCTGGAATAGTGGTATCTCTTGCCTGAGTTTTAGGCAAATCAGTGAAGGATTGCATTAACAGTGATTCCTGAGAATGTGTACTGAGATCCAATGTGTTAGTAACAGGGGTATTGTGTTGTGATAAATTAGGGAAGAATAAGTTTGGAGTTAGAGAAAGACGTCTCTCAGTACTTTGAATGGCATCAGCCACAACATTTATGGTTTTCTGCAGCATTATGTCGATTGCAGTAAGGGTGGGCAGCAGTGTAGTAGGGACCACTTTATTCCTGGTTGAAGATCTAGTAGCGATAGGTGTCTTTTTCACTTTCATCATGCTGTGGTTGAAATTATCCTTAAACAGACAGGTTATCTTTCACGATGTTGTACAAATGTCTATGCTTCAAGTCTTGGTTGTTAGTCACTAAAAGAATAGACAGAAAATTAGTTGTAGTCTCTCACCTTCTGCAGGGAATTTAGGATCAGGATCAAAGGGGGGTGCCCCGTCCCGGCCTCACTCGGGCCTCCTAAGGCCACAGAGAGCCCGCCCTTTGCCCGGGCTTAGCCCCGGGCGCTCCCGCGTGCTCCCGCGACGCGGGGGTGACGCTGGCTTTATGCGCCGCCTGGCGCGATGTAATGGGCGTCTCCCGCCGCACAGCCTGGTGGGAGATGTAGTTCTGAGCCCACCTCCGCTCGGCAGCCGCTATTCGGTCTCAATTGCGGTGGCGGGAGGGGGACGCGAACAGGCAGGCACCAGGGTTCACGGCGTTTGCAGGGGGCGAGGTAGGCTCTCTCGCGGGTCTCTTGCTGGTCAAAGTTCCTGAGGTCAATTATTCGGCGTCACCCGCTCCACCGGGGTGACGCTGGCTTTATGCGCCGCCTGGCGCGATGTAATGGGCGCCTCCCGCCGCACAGCCTGGCGGGAGATGGAGTTCTGAGCCCCCCTCCGCTCGGCGGCCGCTATTCGGTCTCAATTGCGGCGGTGGGAGGGGGCCGCGAACAGGCAGGCACCAGGGTTCACGGCGGATGCAGGGGGTGAGGTAGGCTCTCTTGCGGGTCTCTTGCTGGTCAAAGTTCCCGAGGTCAATTATTCGGCGGCACCCGCTCCACCGGGGTGACACTGGCTTTATGTGCCGCCTGGCACGATGTAATGGGCGTCTCCCGCTGCACAGCCTGGCGGGAGATGTAGTTCTGAGCCCCCCTCCGCTCGGCGGCCGCTATTCGGTCTCAATTGCGGTGGCGGGAGGGGGACGCGAACAGGCAGGCACCAGGGTTCACGGCGGATGCTGGGGGCGAGGTAGGCTCTCTTGCGGGTCTCTTGCTGGTCAAAGTTCCTGAGGTCAATTATTCGGCGCCAGGAACAATTATGCCCTCCATCTGAAATTGAGACAGTACTTCTGGTAGAAGTACAGTAGCTGGGTCGACAGGTGTGTCTAGGTCTGGGTCAATGCTCAGAGGTGAAAAACGATCAGAGCAAACAACAACAGAGGGTTCCAGGGGACACGGGCTGGACTGTGCTGGGGACATCGGGGGCATCTGAGAGTACAAAGAGTTTGTCGAATAGGGCAACTTAAAGGTGTCTCAGTATTACTACAAGATGGCTTCAAGTGGGACGATTTAGAAAACATTTCGGGTATTCGTATTGACTGGGCAAGCTTATCAATTTCATTAGCTTTATCGTGGTGTCTGTCAAGACGTCAGTGTCTAAGGCAGAGTCCGCCACTAAAATGCCTTCGCACTCTTCAATAAGTCATTCAATCCTATCCATGTGGGGGGATACAAAAGGGGGTGGTGATGGACGGAGCATCTGAATCAATCAAACAATCACACCCAGTCAAAATATCTGGGTTTAATCCATCACCGTTCTTTAGCCCACTCTGCCACCCCAGTTCAGACATGGCTATATGCAAATCAGTCTGACCCTGCGCCTCATGGGAACAGTCCAGCCCGAACTGCCAAGCCATGTCTTCCCTGGACCGGAAACAAGCTTCTGAGGACCGGTTTCTGGCATCCCAGCCATCTTCAGCCCGGCTTGCTTGAATCCAGTGGCAAAGTGAGCATGGGACTCACATCTGAGCCTACCCTGCCACACTTATGGTGGCCAAAAGGGGTACAAAAGGGGGTGGTGATGGACGGAGCATCTGAATCAATCAAACACTCACACCCAGTCAAAAGATCTGGGTTTAATCCATCACCGTTCTTTAGCCCACTCTGCCACCCCAGTTCAGACATGGCTATATGCAAATCAGTCTGACCCTGTGCCTCATGGGAACAGTCCAGCCCGAACTGCCAAGCCATGCCTTCCCTGGACCGGAAACAAGCTTCTGAGGACCGGTTTCTGGCATTCCAGCCGTCTTCAGCCCGGCTTGCTTGAATCCAGTGGCAAAGTGAGCAAGGGACTCACGTCTTTAGCTGCGTCGTCCGGAAAGGCAGCTGCCTTACATAGGAACTGTAACTGACATTGATTCATGAAGATGCTAAATTTAGAACTATCTCCATTGAATCTTTCGGGCATAGCCAAAGGGACTGCGTTAGGAGTATGAACAGTGAAATGACCCGGAGGCGTGTTACTTTCCTCTCGTGTGGATGAACTAGAGCTCTGTGAGGGAACAGTAAAATGAGCAGGCTGAATGTAACTCTTTCAGCTCTTCGGAATGGTACCAGGGATACTGGGGTCTCTTGTCTTTAGTTGCATTAATTCTGCATTTAATCTCTGGTTTTCGGACCTTAACCTCCCTACTTCTGACTGCAAATCCACTGAGGCTACCGCCAGTTCCTCTACTGAGGTTCTGCAAGGCATTGTGTAAGGAGGGATCTCGAAGGGCGCTAGCCCCTTCCTGATTCATCTTTGCTCAGGTGGAATTAATTCTTGGGCTTGGCTTTCTGTTGGGTCTGAGACCAATACTCAATTGGATCCAAGCTTCATTCCACAGGAGCGAAGACGCTAATCCCAACACTATTCAACAGCTACTCTAGGAGGAGATCTAGAACTCACTCACAAGAAATAGTCATCAAAAAGTGAGGGGAATAATTCATAGAGGGACCACCACTCTTTTCCCAGATGGTACAGCAGGTAACACTGATATGTGGAAATAGATGGACGTAGTGCTAAAAAAAAAAGATACAAGCTGGTTTGACTATACAAGAACTACAAACAATCTCAGAGCAGTAATGCATGTCAGTGTTATATTCATAGTTCACTTACCAGCTAGCATGCCCCAATACCGTCTGGAAGATCCCCGGCACAGGAAGTATCACAGAAAATTCCGAAGGAACTTCGTAAGGAAGCTATTGGGAGTAGGGATACCGCAGGGACGTAGCTTTCATCCACACACTCTCTTGATTTGCTCAAGGGTAATAAGAGTGCCAGGTGGGTGTCTCAGTAATAACTAAGACCGGCTCTATAACAAGACCAAGAGCGGAGCTGTCACATGCACTCAAAGAACTAGAGGGAAAGACTAGGCCCACTGGCCGGGTCCTGAACTGAGAAAGGAGCGGAGCTGCGACGTCTGGTATGAGCAAGGTGGGGAGTAGCGAGACGCACTGGCCGGCTCCAGATATGAGGAATGGAGTGGAGCAGCGTCGCACACGCAAAAAACAAAAGGGAACAAGTAGCGAGACGCGCTGGCCGGCTCCAGATATGAGGAATGGAGCGGAACAGCGTCGCACTCGCAAAAAACACAAGGGGGAAGAGGAATAACGTGAAGCGCTGACTGGCTCCCGAGGGTAGGGAACGGCACAGCAACACTCACGTGAAGTTGTAGGTAAACACGAATGAACAGCAAGGCTCCAGGCAACTTCAATGGCACCTGAAGTACTACACTCCAAACGGAGGCGAAGCTAACAAACAGGAAGTGCTATCAGCCACATAGGATAAAGGAAGGGGGCGTGGTCACGGTCAGGAACAGTAAGCCAAGCATCAGCTTACAGGGGAGACAGCCCTTTAATGGAGTTAGGGACCGTCTAAAAATTACTACCTCAGTCAACTAGTGAAGTCGCTGTACATGCATTAAAACTCAGAGTTTCCGGTACCTGCAACCTGCACCTTAACAAAAGCCATTTTGTACTTGGCAGCCATTTAAGGTAGCCTAGTGATGTTTCCCTCTTCCAGAGCCTTGCACATGCTCAGAGGGGCCTCGCTAGTAGAATGCACCTGCTCCTATTATAGAACTGTCAGGCTATTCTTGCTGATGGTAGGAGAAGTAACTCTCCTCCCACTTTGTTGAGCAAGCAAGTCTTGTATACCCATATTAGTCATTCTGCATGCTTACATGTGCCAGGACCTCCCCTTGGTTTTATGCTGACTAATGTAACCTAAGCATATATGAGGCCCCTGTTTTCTGTACTCCTTAGACTGCCTCATACAGTTCCTGAAGGTACTGTGTGACGTAGTCTCCCTCATCTGAGGTTATTAAAGATGTTATTTTTATATTACAGCTTCTGTGCCAATCTCTTCTTTGTTGGTTTAAAAGGACCAAGTGTATCAGTGAGACCCCTCAGAAGGTTTCTATGCTCTACAGTTTGACACCTCTCTGTAGTGATGTGGTTGTAAACTCAAAATGAATAAATAAATAGTGACACTTCTGCCTAATGGAGACAGTTGTAGCAGATCCAAAGCTCCTGTTGCTGGTCCAATCAACCTATTGATTTACCTATTTTAAAATATATATATACTTGTATTAAGCATTTGCATGTAAAAACAGGCAATAGCACAGTAAATACAAATCGGTTCAAATGATACATATCTAATGTCCTGATGTAGTGATGTCTTACTTAGGGTTGCGATGAGAACCATTGTGAACATATATGCATTCCTCAGCTTAACTGCAACAAGAGACGTGATTAACTGAAGAAACAAGCAGGGCATGAGCAGTTCCAGAACTGGTATCCATAGCTCCCAAACGGGAGGTACATTTATAGTACAGAGCGGGCATCAAGCTCTCCAATTCCACCACAGCACTGCCATGAATTCGATGAAGTCGCACAGAGGTGAGATGGGCCCTGTGTAAGATGTTTTGTTGAATATACTGAAATTAGGCATTACAGAAAAGCTTACGGGGATAGATGAGCACCCTATCCAATTCTTTAGGAGTGATCTTATGGGCAATTCAGTTTCGTGGTCCGCATCAAGTCTTAGGAGTTAATGGCAATCGCGCATGCGAACCACGTAATGAGGTGCTGGCCGGAGCCCATCACACGGACTGCTTGTAGCAGTGGGTGCGTCTCTAGCTCTTCGCCCGTAATGCGCCAAAGTCACTGCAAAGCTGCTAGTAATGCGCAGTGTGCTACAAAATGGCCCAGGGAAATTTATAATGCCGGCACAGGTGATCAAAGGGCACAAGAGTAGCCTCATGGAATGAGGTACCCAATGTACGCCGATCAAGTCCCTAAGGGGTCATATGGATCGCATTCTGAATTCTGGAGTGTAAGGGACCTGCACCGGCATCAATCAGTGACTCCTAATGTAGCTGACATTCACAATAGTCAATAAGATGCTGGATCACGGGGGGAGTTTACCATTCGGCAGCAGCTCATGTACCGTTTGGGTAGATTACTCCCATGAAGAGAGGCCCAAGTCAGCCAAGTGTCGACCTGGCGATGGTCATTAAAGCTCCTTTGAGAGATAATAGTGCTCAAAGTTGGGAGCCACCAGCCTCCCCAGTGCAACAGGCAACTGAAGCTTCCTCAGATACCACAACCAGCAAATTTTTGAAATAATAAAGGAGCCTGGGAGTATCATCATCTTGGAGAGGGAGACTCGCCCCTGCACCGTGAGTGGTAGAGTGATCCAGAAAGCAATCCGCAGCCTCAGGGAAGTAATTGCCCTCGTGAGGTTGCCATCTAACAAGTCGTGGTCATCATGGCAGATGCGAATGCCCAGATATCAGAACATTGTCGGTTCCCAACGTACCTGATAGGGTCCTGCCATAAGGAGTTGCAGCAGGCAGTCGGGTTCAGTGGAAAAAGACAAGTCTTAGCCAAATTCACTCTCAGCCCTGGAGCATTCAGAAAGTGGTAAAAAACTTAATGCTTCCAAGTCCTTGATGGATGTCTCACATGTAAAGGAGGACGTCATCTGCATATAGGGTAAACGCATACAGTTCAGTCCCTATATATATGCCCCATCCCTCCCCAAAGCGTCTCAGGTGCAGGGCCAGTGGTTCTAGTGCCAATGCACATAGGATTGGGGATAGCAGACATCCCTGGCGCATGCTTCAACTGATTTTAAAGGGGTCCAAAATAAGCTGTCCTGTTTTAACCCTGGTGGTAGGGCCTGCATAGAAGAGGCGGATGAGTTGCAGCAGCCTCTCCAGGATCTTCAGTCTCATGAGTAATGTGAACATGTATTCCCAGTCGATGGCATCAAATGCGCGTTCTAGACTTATAACCAAGCAGGCAGCAAAAGGCCAATGGATGGGAGCTCGTTCTAGTAATCTATGCAGTCTTCGTATGTTTTGGTGGTAGATCGATGAGGTATGAAGCCGGTCTGGTCGATATGTACTAGCGTCGGCATATGTTCTATCATACGACCCGCAATCACTTTGCTAAGTATCTTTGACAAGGGGCAAAAGGATGTCACGTCGAGTGGATCTTTGTCAGGCTACAGCAGGGATATTATAAGAAACTCGCAAAGCATCTGCGGTAACTGTCCCTCCTCTAAGGCTGCCTGATGAATGTCCATTATTTTGGGGACTAGCAAGGCTTCATATACTTTGTAGAATTCGGCTGTTAGACCGTCCAGCCAAGGGGTCTTGCAGGTGGCTAGACCTCGTATTGCAGCCCGCAGTTCCTAATCTGATAGAGGCAGCTGCTTCTGCTCTCGGGCTGCATAATCAATAGTGGGCAACTCTAAGTCCTCAAGGAAAGCCTGTATGTGCGCCATGCAGACAATGGGGAGCGGTCATTGAGTGCTATGCTGTATGTTGGGAATGCAGTATGTATCTCTGGCTGGGTGTGGACCATATTGATTCGGGACTGCTGTATGGCTGTGATGGGCGTCTCTGGGTTCGCACTGAGAAGGAGCCAGGCCACGAGCCGGTCTGCTTTATCTCCCTTCCCCTGCATCTTGGCCTGATAAGACCTAAAGTCGAGGCATTGTAGCTGCACCATCAGCTGGGTGTGGTGGTCCCTGGCAGCAGTAACAGCACGGTGCTCTGCAGGAGACTCACAAGCTCGTGCCTCAAGTGCATTCAGAGTTGTCTCTAACACTGCCAGTACTATCTGTAGATCTGCCCGCACCCCCAGCGCCAATACAGTGCCCCCTCAGCATTACTTTCGATGCCTCCCACTCCATCTGCCTACTCATTGCTGTGCCCCAGTTCTCTAAGAAATAGTTTGTCAGTATTTCGTGCAGTCGATGCCTGAAGCGGCTATCTTCAAGCATTACACAATCAACCAAAGGAGAGAGTAAGGGAATTGATTCACAAACGTGAACGGAGAGTACTCCTGATCCCCTGGGTATCAGTAATAAACAAAACAAGAAAGGAGTACCATCAGAGATAGCTTGGATAAAGCGGTCTGAATGGGATGAATGAAAAAAAGAAGAGAGTCCTTCCTTTTTTAAGAAACCCCTCACTCACCGACCTAGTCGGTGACATGCTTCATCATCGGGGTCCACCCTGACAGCCGAGTGCCATCAGGGTGTGCTGCGACACCTGGACTACAGTGGAGCTGGTATTTTGTGTGTGAAGTGAAAAAAAGTGTTAAAAATTGTCCTGGTATACTTGTGTGGAAAATGTATTCTCAAGGAACTGGACAATATTAAAATTAAGTGTGTGGATACGTTTAGGTGTTATGACCGTGTGTATCACTTATGTGTGAGGTCTACATGTTTCAACCCGTAGGATGGAAGGTACCGGGTTTTCGTCAGGACCAGAAGGAAAATGGGTGGTCAGGACACACTAACGCCCTGCCGGTCCCTAGATTCCTGTGCACTACTGACAAATAGTCAGAGTGAAAAAAGCTCAAAAAACAACAATGGTCGAGCTAAAAGCAAAAAGACCTGGAGGAAGAAAATATGTAAAAGGTCACAAGTATGATTAATACAAGCCTGTTACGAAGTGCCATGCTGGTTCTCACGTGTCTTCTGCTGTATCGTGCATTCCATTCAGGGCTTAAAGTGATCGGTAGTGACTGACTATCACTAAAGCTGGCACACTCTATCAATAGTGTTGTGCTCGGTGATCACTAAGTACTTAATATAGGCATTCAATCATATTCAGCACTTAATAGTGCGTGGTAAAAAATGCTCACATTTCCATTAGCATGAGGAAACAACGATGTGGAATCTACGTATTTCACATTTGACTCAGACTGGCACACTCGAGTGATATTGGTGTGCTTGGTGGTCGAGTGGTCATTAAGTATTCATTAGACTCAGTCGATAGCACTCAGCACTTCCGTGTGCAAGACTCACCTACTCACGTTTTTTGAGTTAAAGTGAGCAAAAATCGACGCAATATGTTTGTCCCATCAAACATACACTCACACTACGCAAACACACAAACAACACACATACATAGGCCCACAAAGGGGAAACAAGGCTTACTCCTATTTTGGCTCTTTTAGGCTTCACAGGGTGGAGGGAAGGTAAAAACCCAAACTGCCATATTCTGCAAAAGGGAAATGATCAAACAGCTATCACGGGTTATGTTTAAGGAAACCAAATCCAAGCTGCCAGGATCGGGCTCCGAGCTTTGTATTTACTTACAGTTCAGTTGGGTAAAGGGTTCTGACTACCTACTCGCCTCTCCGTGCCTCCCCGTGAATGATTCAGAAGCCGCCAGGGTAGATATAGCGGCAACTGTGCTTCCGGGATGGGCGTGGTTGCGCAAATGCGTGATGACGCATTAGCGTGCAGATGGTGGAAATAGAGGACGGGAGCGAGTACGTCCCGAGCGTTGCTAGGCAATATTGGACTCTTGGGTCGGATATGAAGAGTTTACAAAGAAATATCGGCATCGCTAAAAGTTAAAATAGTCTAGTAAGGTTACTGAAATGGAACAAAACTATGGATTGGCCCCGTCTTGGCAAATTAACAGAGAACGGGGGTATACTACGTTTTTAAAGTGGTGTTACCAAGAGGTCAGATATATAGTGACTACACACAGTTAACTTGGGGATCATACTGTCTCTGGTGAAATCAGATAATATTAGCCAAGGAATGTTATCGTTCAGTCCTGTGACATGTGTGGATAATCTATATATCCATCTTTGTTCTTTCTCGAAGAGCCGTTTCTGCATGTTAGGTCCAGCCCTGACCTGTTCAATGACTGTCCACCTCATGTCATTGGGTGTGTGGTTGGATTCAAGGAAGTGATCTGTCAGTTTTGTAGCTTTTTTTCTGCAGCGGATGGTGCTACGATGTTCGCATATTCTTTGCTTTACTTTTCTTGTCGTCATTCCCACGTAGCGTACCATTCTCAGCACTGGTGCCCTTCATTGGGAGAAGCCCCTCTTTTCCTACAAGAAATCAGCAAGCCTAAAAGACTCACTGGTCAATACTAGACCAAAGGCTAAAGAACCTTCTGGCAATCAATCAATCACGAAAACTTGGGGTTTACCTGATGTCACAGGGCATTTTCGCTGCGGAAACTGCAGCGTTTGTCATCTAACGAGCAACACCAAAACTCTAAACATTGAAACTGGCAAAACATGGCGGCAGCTATCACACACAAACTGCAATAGCTGCAACATGGTTTATATGATTGAATGTACATGCAACAAACGCTACGTGGGAATGACGACAGGAAAAGTAAAGCAAAGAATATGCGAACATCGCAGCACCATCCGCTGCAGAAAAAATGCTACAAAACTGACAGATCACTTCCTTGAATCCAACCACACACCCAATGACATGAGGTGGACAGTCATTGAACAGGTCAGGGCTGGACCTAACATGCAGAAACGGCTCTTCGAGAAAGAACAAAGATGGATATATAGATTATCCACACATGTCACAGGACTGAACGATAACATTCCTTGGGCTAATATTATCTGATTTCACCAGAGACAGTATGATCCCCAAGTTAACTGTGTGTAGTCACTATATATCTGACCTCTTGGTAACACCACTTTAAAAACGTAGTATACCCCCGTTCTCTGTTAATTTGCCAAGACGGGGCTAATCCATAGTTTTGTTCCATTTCAGTAACCTTACTAGACTATTTTAACTTTGTAGCATTGCCGATATTTCTTTGTAAACACTTCATATCCGACCCAAGAGTCCAATATTGCCTAGCAACGCTCGGGACGTACTCGCTCCCGTCCTCTATTTCCACCATCTGCACGCTAATGCGTCATCACGTATTTGCGCAACCACGCCCATCCCGGAAGCACAGTTGCCGCTATATCTACCCTGGCGGCTTCTGAATCATTCACGGGGAGGCACGGAGAGGCGAGTAGGTAGTCAGAACCCTTTACCCAACTGAACTGTAAGTAAATACAAAGCTCGGAGCCCGATCCTGGCAGCTTGGATTTGGTTTCCTTAAACATAACCCGTGATAGCTGTTTGATCATTTCCCTTTTGCAAAATATGGCAGTTTTGGTTTTTACCTTCCCTCCACCCCGTGAAGCCTAAAAGAGCCAAAATAGGAGTAAGCCTTGTTTCCCCTTTGTGGGCCTATGTATGTGTGTTGTTTGTGTGTTTGCGTAGTGTGAGTGTATGTTTGATGGGACAAACATATTGCGTCGATTTTTGCTCACTTTAACTCAAAAAACGTGAGTAGTTGAGTCTTGCACACGGAAGTGCTGAGTGCTATCGACTGAGTCTAATGAATACTTAATGACCACTCGACCACCAAGCACACCAATATCACTCGAGTGTGCCAGTCTGAGTCAAATGTGAAATACGTAGATTCCACATCGTTGTTTCCTCACGCTAATGGAAATGTGAGCATTTTTTACCACGCACTATTAAGTGCTGAATATGATTGAATGCCTATATTAAGTACTTAGTGATCACCGAGCACAACACTATTGATAGAGTGTGCCAGCTTTAGTGATAGTCAGTCACTACCGATCACTTTAAGCCCTGAATGGAATGCACGATACAGCAGAAGACACGTGAGAACCAGCATGGCACTTCGTAACAGGCTTGTATTAATCATACTTGTGACCTTTTACATATTTTCTTCCTCCAGGTCTTTTTGCTTTTAGCTCGACCATTGTTGTTTTTTGAGCTTTTTTCACTCTGACTATTTGTCAGTAGTGCACAGGAATCTAGGGACCGGCAGGGCGTTAGTGTGTCCTGACCACCCATTTTCCTTCTGGTCCTGACGAAAACCCGGTACCTTCCATCCTACGGGTTGAAACATGTAGACCTCACACATAAGTGATACACACGGTCATAACACCTAAACGTATCCACACACTTAATTTTAATATTGTCCAGTTCCTTGAGAATAAATTTTCCACACAAGTATACCATGACAATTTTTAACACTTTTTTTCACTTCACACACAAAATACCAGCTCCACTGTAGTCCAGGTGTCGCAGCACACCCTGATGGCACTCGGCTGTCAGGGTGGACCCCGATGATGAAGCATGTCACCAACTAGGTCGGTGAGTGAGGGGTTTCTTAAAAAAGGAAGGACTCTCTTCTTTTTTTTATTCATCCCATTCAGACCGCTTTATCCAAGCTATCTCTGATGGTACTCCTTTCTTGTTTTGTTTATCTTCAAGCATTGCCAGCTGCAGGAGCCATGTGGGTACTATAGACGAGCATGGAGAGCCCCAACGTAAGTGTAGAAGAAGGGGATTGGGATCAGAGAAGGTTAGGCCTAAATATTCACCAGTCAGTACAGGTGCATGCATTGCTGGGGAGCAAAGAATCCGATCCAATCTGAAGTGTAAGTCACGAAGTGGGGAATAATAGGAATATTCTCTTGCAGTGGAATAAAGCGTGTGCAAAGAATCTAGAAGGGACCAATGGGCCATCCACTGTGACAGCCCCAATGATAGCTAGATTAAATGATTCAGCTAATAAAAATAAAAAAATTCTCTTGTTGGTAGAGCGAGACTTCAATAAGCCGCCAAAGAAGTTTTTACTTCACATAGATGTCCTGAACAGAAAGGGATATTCGAAGAGGTATGCAATCCTATTGATTGCGTGATGTTGCAGTTGAGGGAAATGAATGTATGCATGGTTATATGAGCCTATATGTCCAAGTCCATATTGATCCTTAAGGGGGTTGGTTCTAAGGGCCATTAAAGTGGTGTAAGTGCATAGTGGGACCACAAAACAAAGATGTACAAGTACAAAAAAGAGTGATAAAGAAGAGATAAAGTTGTTCATTATATTGTGAATGTACTCTTACATTGGTATTTTCTGTTTACAGATATATGTGTACATCAGAATTGTCCTGAGGAAGGTGGGGCTTATTGCCACAACCACCGAAACGCGTCGACTACCCCGTTGGGGATGTATTAATTTTGTATATTTTACTATTATTTCTTATTGCAATTGATGTCTTGGAAAGTGTGTTGATCTGTGTACCTCTTTGCCTATGAATTTGACCAAAAAAAACATCCAAGTCTAGGCACCACGTAATAGACGGATATTGTTTTTAATCATTTATGATGAATTCATGTTTTATAATGTATCGAATACTTTTTTAAACAACATTTTTTTATAATAAAGATTCTGAAGTGTTTGTACACAAAATGTATGTCTTTGTGGTTCTACTATAGCATAGAATTGATGAATAGGCTGAGTGACAATATAGTGAGATGAGTGAATGACTTGGTTCCCCATTTGAATCAAAAACCTAGGGAACACTCAATTCCTTTTTTACAGCCGCAATGTGGCCATCACAACAGGGTCCAGCATGCTATTGAGGTCTCCCTCAATTAGCCAGGAAATATGCTCCCATCTCGTGAGGAGGGCAGGGTGACGAGCCAGGAAGACGAATTGAGCCATGTTTGTGGCGTAAACACTGCCTAGCAGTATCGAATAGCCATCCAGCTGACTGTCCGCAAAAATATAGTGCCACTCAGGATCAATTGCCACTGCTAAAGACTGAAAAGGGACCCCTGAACGAATCCGGTTAGCGCTCCACTGGCAAACCCTAAGTATGTAGTGCTATAACACTGTCCTCCCCATTTCTTTTCTGAGCAGACAACCTCCCCACCGTCACATGTGGCTCCTGCAACAGCGCAAAATGTCTTTCATGTCGACTCAGGTATTGCTGTATGAGATGCCCCTTGCTCGCTGTCCCCATCCCCTGTACATTTTAGTTGATGACTATAAGGTTCTTCATCCCTTGTATAATTAGCAGTTCTAGGGGAGAGCCCAGTGACCATGCGTTGCCTGTCTCATGTGTTATATAACCACACAAATGAAGTTCCGAACTCCCCTCCCAGGGTAAGCACCAATGGGCAGTCACCCTAATAATAAATGAACAGACATATTCCAAGAGATTCTCCCACCAGTGCCCCATTAAAGCTCCCTCTATCTAAGAGAGATGAGGAGGATCTCCTGAGGTACAAGAGAAGAAAAGGAAAAGAAGGGGGGCCAACTAGCCACTAAGGGCGGGGCTTTAACCCTCATCACACCAGGAGACCAAACCCCTAGAAGAAGAGAGTTAGGGAAAGGCAGGCAGCCCATGAGTCATCTTCACACTCAGTATGGTCTGATCCATCTTAACCCCAACGTGTTACAGTAAGGATAAGAGTAATCTTAGCCAATAATTGTACCCATAGTTAAGGGCCAGCAAAAGAAACAAGACAGGCAATATAAAAAATATTGCCATTTGAGCAATGGTAGGATGTCAGATCATAGAGTCTGCAGTTTGTGGGGTGACAATTAGCAGAATAAGGGAGGTGATGTTGTTGGGTGACCCAGCAAGCCAGTTCCTGAGTGTGAGTCATCAGTGAATCAATTAAACAGGGAGGAGTGGCACTCTATCGTTAAGAGTGGCACATCTGACAGTGTGCACTGCTGTTGGTCTCACATCTGCTCTAGGGAGTGAGCCCCCTCAGTGCCAGATTTCACCTTCCCCCTATCACGCTCTCTACCAGTGTGCTGTATCCTCTCAGTCCCAGTTTGCGGGCAGGGCGTAGGAGGGGATTCATATTATCTTTGTTCTACCCAATCCTAGGCATCCGTTGTCTCCGTAAAGAAGTAGCTTGTCTGATTGGCTATCACTTTGAGATTTGCTGGGTATAGCAGTGAACACTTGAGGCCGACCTCCCTTAAAATTGAGTTTTTTATTGCCCAAAAAGCATGCTCTTTTACGTTGCACCAGCAGGGTGTCGTTCGGAAAGCGATAGATGTGGGCATTCTCATAGTTCAGCAGGCCTTGCTCCCCTGACCACCCTCAGGATTGTTTCTTCGTCTTTAAAGTTCAATAAGCGAAGCACCACCAGTCTATGGAGGGATCCAAGTGGCGGTCATCTCCTCGGGACCCTGTGCACTCGCTCAATCTGATACTGTGGGGAGAGTGAGTGTCGGAGCCACAGCCTGCACCAGACACTGTTCAAATAATGAGACGGGTCCGAGCCCTTAGTTCCCTCCGGAAGACTCACAACTTGAAGATTGTCCAGGCAGGAGCAGCCCTTAGAATCCTCGGCGCCCTCCTCCATCTCTGGCACTCTGCTCAACAATGTACATATTTGGCCCTCCATGGCCTTCACATTAGGTTGTAGTTCCCTGAGGGCGCTCTCCCCCTGCATCACTTTGCCTGCTAGCTTCTTCTGATCATCCCGTAGGAGATTCAGATCCATTGCCACTGCGTCTATGTGACCACACAAGTCTTGTCACGTCTCCGCAGTGGCCGCCAGAATTTGATCAAACTTGTCACCTGTGGATGGTCTGGCAGATCCATATTCCCACTTGCCACTCACCTGGGGGACCACCACACGGTGGCCCAGGGAATGTGGCCTAGATCCCCCTCGCCGCTCCATGCTTCGCAGGGGCTGTCCCAGAGGAAGCAAACCAGCCCGTCCTCTGACAAGGAGCAGCAGAACAGTCAATCCATTTCCAGGCCACTCAGCGTGATGCACTTCTAGGCGACACGTCAATGCAGATCCGGAGGCCCCACTCCTTTGATCGCAATTTGCCCCCCTGCAGGAGGGATTCAAGGCCCCATCACAGGTGGCAGCAGCAGTGCAGCAGGGGAGGGGGTCCAGAGGGGTCTAAAGTCTTACCGCACCCCATGGTAGCCAAGAGCGGACCTGTAGAGACAGTCAACACCAAGCAGAGGCCTCCATAAAGCAGGCAACGCCAAATCCAATGCGCCCTTCTCCGGCTCACCGCATCCTCTCCCGGCCTCACCGAGAGGAGGGGAAGGAAGACAAGGAGGCCAGATCCGCTATTCCAGTGATTTGTCTGCAGGCTTTCACAGGAGCAGGCTCCCACTGCCCCGAAGGGAGAGATCCAACTCCCACCTCCCCGTACCACGATACTCAAATGGGGGGACACAAGCAGCTCCCAAGCACTGCCCTCCAGGGCTCCCACTGGCTCAAGACGGCATCAGGGACTCTCTGGCGCACTAGCAGGTCATGGCCCAATCCGTCTCGGGCCCCCCTGCTCAGTATCTATCAAGAAAACTGGTCCACCAGGGACGCACTCTCTGCCTACATCCCATCGATGGGTTCCCTCCGCTGTGACTGCTGCAAACAGGGACCAGCCCTTGGACCACGCAGGTTCGCGGTGCAGGTCTGCTCCAACTGCAGGCCTTTACAGGTAGCCGCCCCTCTGTGGCGCACATCACAGGCTCCGCAGGACGCGACCACAGCTCAATGTGGCCTGACTCAGACGCCGAACTCCACACCAGCCGAGCGGGGAGGGAGGGGAGGACTCCAACCGAGACAGGAGAGGGCCGCTGCTCAATCTCCTACTCCCCAGTGGCGGGTCCTTCAATAACACCCTGGCCCACAATCAGCCACTACTATACCCAGTTCCGCCTACAGGCGGTTTAGCTCCAAGGCCACAGTGCGTCACTTTACATGTTCCTGGAGGCTCCAGAGGTGCTGCTCTGTACCCAGAGCCCAGAGCGGATGTGCTGGCTTGATAATAGCAGGATTACTGGCTCCGTCTGGATTGCTGATCGGGTTTGAGAGCTTGCTCAGCTCGTGTCTGCCATCTTGCCATAGCTGGCCATGCACCGCTATTGATTTACTTCTTAACAACTAAAGACAGGTGAATAGACATGGTTACTTTCACTACCTGTTTCTTCACAATGGGTGTCATCGGTGGATGCTATCACAATTATTTGGATCACAGGGCCTGTCTGACCACCTATCTCATACTCGGGGTTGATGAGGAGGTCATCTTGAGTGAATTCAACAGCAATGATATGCGTTTGTGTCCTGCTCTGATATGGATTTACATTGAAAAAATAAAAAGACAGAAGGGGTTTCTCAAAACAGATACAAGTTGGTTTAATTAAACGCAGCGGCTGGGAGAGAACCTACAGAGTAGCATCTGAAGACAGTCTCAATGCACAGAAGTTTTGACCGCCAGTTCTTGAAGTACAATAAATCGATTATGCATTCTTGTACAACATGCGGATATGGGCCTAGTCATCCTTCATAAATACATAAATCCGATAAGGGGGACACAGGTGGCTCTCTATCATGTGGAGAGCTAATGTGGGCCAGCGTGTATGTGACCAGATGTCTGGCATGGGGCGCGCATGATTGCTACGTGCTGTGTGTGTGCAGTGTTCTGATTGGGTGAGTGTTCCTAACTACATGTGGTATCTGACTTTGTGATATTTTGGGAATACACGGCTTTGGCTAAATGTGCTTTATTGGGGATAAAATCCTTGGACTTATTTGAGGTTTAGCTGCCTATCTGTGGGATCGTTCAGGGTTTTCCATAGTTGCGCGTTTGTCTTCGGGCTAAGTGTAACCCCACCTGCGTCCTATCAATCAGCAGGCTTAGTTTTGGTTTGCAGGGCCTGTCCGACCATGTATCTCTTGGGGTTGATGAGGAAGTCATCTTGAGTGAATTCGAAAGCAATCATACGAGTTCGCCTAAAACAATGGTATTATTATAAACACTAACATACAGGGCATACAGGGTATTGTACGTAGAGATCTTTTGAATTTTAGCAGACTTATTGTCATCTGCAAAGTAATTAACCTGCAACCTTTGAGGAAGTAAACAGTGTTTTCTCCTGTGAATGTTGCTCTTCTGTGGTAATACAATGAAATGTTACCTTTGCAGTGCAGTGATAAATGTGTGTATGAGCGTTCATTAGTACAGGTATAAATAATATGTGTTATTGGGTCACTTATTTAGACTGCCAAATAAAATATGTTATTTTGAATAAGTGGACTAATAAACGCAGATCCAGACTTTTGAAACTTCAATGGAAAGGTCACACCCCATGTTTTTATTGCCGTAGATCCATATCTTTGGGCTTTCTGGACCTGAATCATCATTGGGTTCTCAGTGCTTCACTCTATGGGCCAGTGCTAATGTGTTCTGAATCTGCTCGAATTGCCATGTTTATAACTAACAAATATATAAAACACAGCACAGTATACACCATACATGGAGATACACAGTGAACAATTTGTTATTTATTACCATTGTAGAGGGAGGAGTATCATGTCAGAATAATAACAGAATTATGTTCACTTACTGTTAAAGTTCCTTGTCCCGTACCCTTCACCTCAACTGTGATATCCCTCACCAAAATGGAAGCTCTTCATTTAGTGTGATTTCAGTGTTTACAGTGGTATTCATTTACCATTAAAACGTAGTATTCATTTAGTAAGCATGAAGACTAAGTAGTATGCCCACGAGCCGAAATATGCTAATGAGGGAATACTAGTTCTACTCAACTACCCTTCAAATACATGATGAACACTTCAATTGATTGCTAAAAGAAGACTAGTAGTATTCTAGAAGAATAGTATTTGAAGCTTAGTAGTATTCTGTTAGTGTTCGTCTGCAGCTCTTGTGCTATTTCAAGAGCAAAATGAAGGCTAGTCTCATTGATTGTGACCACTATTTGAAGACTAGTGGTATTCTTTGTGAGCAATATCTGAATACTAACGGACCACTATTTGAAGACTAGTGGTATTCTTTGTGAGCAGTATATGAATACTAACGGACCGCTATTTGAAGACTAGTGGTATTCTTTGTGAGCAATATCTGAATACTAACGGATCACTATTTGAAGACTAGTGGTATTCTTTGTGAGCAATATCTGAATACTATCGGCAATGATTGTGAAGACTCAAGTAAGACTAGTAGAATTTAAAGTGAATGTTAATTGAACACTAGTCACATTCGCTCAGATTAATTTATAGTAATGCGATTGATTTGATTGCTTGCACAGGGCTTCTCTTAATGATGCCTTATGGGCCTTTCAGACTAAACTTTATTTGTTACATGTTTTCGGAGTGAATGATTATAATCTGCCTGTTACAAACTCATTAGTCATACATTCAGCAAACATTTTATGATGTGCACCTGGAACATGTGTTTGTTTTCAGACTACCCAGAAGGAACAATTGTGCAAAATGGAATTAGTCTCCAGCTAAAAGCTTAACTGTTCTAACTCCTCCTGTGTTGATTTTCACACCTGCTTGGGTCTGTAATCTGCCATTAGGCAGGAATTTTGTCTTTGTGGACGCCCTTTCCAATGCCCGTTTTCCTCGGGTCTGTAGTCTGCCATTAGGCAGTTTGTTATTGCACACCAGAGGGGTCAGTAGTAGGCCGTTTTGTTATATGCTCCTGGGGAGTCTGTTATGTTGGAATTTTAGAATTCCAAGGGCCCACTTCTGTTAGGTAGACTGCCCATTAATATTTTTCCTGCACCTGGGCTGTTGGGTCCTGGGCTGTAGCCCTATTTAAACGCAGGCTCTGCTTGCCCAAAGTGTAGGCTGACACCCAGCAACCCATATCTGACCTCCGAATTACCCACTTACCTTTTGAAGGGTTTTTCTGCCTGATGTCATGGATTCCTATCAGGAGACTTACCAGGATGACCAGTGGGAGGAGGATCCCCTTAAAGCCCTACCATGGGATGTTTCTTTTTATGACGCAGTGGACAATTCCATAGTCGCGGAGGCATTGGCGCCGTTAGAGGATCGCCTGACACGTAAGATTGATAAGGCTTGTGAGCTATTGGCTAAAACTGCACTATTTGTGCCAAACCCTACACCAGGGAATGCCATGACAGATGCTCAGCCACCACCTTCTGAGAGACCCAGAGCCTCGGGCGTCGACACTGATGCGTTCAGTCATCTTAAGCAGGCATTCCTGGCCAGTTCTCAGGCGCCTACAACCCCTGTTGCAGCATCACCTTCTACCCAGGGGGTGGATGATCAGGGTGGGGCGGATGATCAAGGGGACACTGCGCTATATAAAACTTTATAAATAAAAAAATAATAACCTCACCTCCATTAAGTCCCACACAGCGAGATTGCTAAGAGGTCTTCGGAGGCCATGTACCCTTTCTCCACCACTCCGCAAACGCGGCTCCTGGCACACTACTGGTTGGGGATGAAGTCCACTTTACTCCAGAGAGACCTTTGGAGGCTAAGAAGCCCTCCTTGTACCTCCTATAAGTCCTACACAGCGGGATTCCTGAGAGCTGGTTGGAGGCCCATCTACCTTTCTCCACCACTCTGCAAACGCCATTACTGCTTAAAAAACTATAGACATTCACTGAAAAAAATAAAGGTTACAGGGGCGTTATAGCTAGGAAACGTAGATTGAAATAATTTTAGTAGTTCAATGAAAAAAACAAAGTCACAGGGACGTTTTAGCTAGGCTCAGGTTTCACTTGAACAAAACCCATGAAGTTAAGCTGTTATAGTTAGCTGAGCTATAACTTACGCCCCGCAATGTACCACCTATGACCTCATGTATTACATCACTCATGACATGGTCAGTGACATCACTGATGATGATTCACAAAATCACTAACGCATCCACTCACATCCCCATAGAACCTTTCATACACCCACTCCCACATGATAATTCACAAACCCATTTACAGACCGATACCACTACTTACACAACCACTCACAAATTCATATATCTACACATACATCCACTCACCCATACAGCCACGCATACACCCACTCATTCATACAGTCACTAATATATTCACTCATACACCCATATTATCCCCCACACACTGGGTTAGTCAGCTGTAGAGCTAACACTTACTCACTCACCATACAGTCAATCACACAGCCACTTACTCACCCATACAATTACACCCCCCCACTTCATATGCATACAGATACTAACAGGGACTCACTCACATACAGTGACAGTCACTGACACAAGCACACACTCACCCATACAGCCACTTACATACCCCACTGCTCATCTATACTGCCCTTTACATACCAAGGTACCCACCCATATATCACTGGCACGTCCATTCACTCAACCTCACAGCCATACACACACTCACCCATACAGCCCCTCACACAGGCATTCACTAACCCATACAGCTACTGACTCACCCACTCATTCATCAATACAGGCAGTCGCACACCCCCTCACCCAGACAGGTACTCAGACAACTAATCAATCGCCCATACAGCCACTCATGTACCCACTCACACCCCATACAACCATTTAGACACCAACTGACAGACTTATACAGTCAATCACACACTCACTGAATCATCCAGACAGGCACTCATACACCCAGCAATTCACCATATACACCTTGGTATTTATATTTAACACTAAAACTCTATAAAAACAGTCAGTCACTGAGTGATGTGGTGGTGTTGTGAGGCGTGCAGCAGTGTGAGGCGTGCAGCAGTGTGAGGCGTGCAGCAGTGTGAGGCGTGCTGCAGTGTGAGGCGTGCTGCAGTGTGTGGCGTGCTGCAGTGTGTGGCGTGCTGCAGTGTGTGGCGTGCAGCAGGGTGAGTATTGTAGCAGGGTGAGTAATGCCGCAGTGTGAGTAATGCCGCAGTGTGAGTAATGCAGCAGTGTGAGTAATGCAGCAGTGTGAGTAATGCAGAAGTGTGAGGCGTGCAGCAGTGTGTCGCGTGCAGCAATGCACCGCATGCAGCAGTGTGTCGCGTGCAGCAATGCACCGCATGCAGCAGTGTGAGACGTGCAGCAGTGTGGGTAATGCAGCAGTGTGAGGCGTGCAGCAGTGTGTGGCCCCTGAGTGATGTGCTGGTGTCCCAGAGTGATGTGCTGGTGTCCCAGAGTGATGTGCTGGTGTCCCAGAGTGATGTAGTGGTGTCCCAGAGTGATGTGGTGGTGTCCCAGAGTGATGTGGTGGTGTCCCAGAGTGATGTGGTGGTGTCCCAGAGTGATGAGGTGGTGTCCCAGAGTGATGTGGTGGTGTCCCAGAGTGATGTGGCGGTGTCCCAGAGTGATGTGGCGGTGTCCCAGAGTGATGTGGCGGTGTCCCAGAGTGATGTGGTGGTGTTGTGAGTCATGCAGCAGTGTGAGGCGTGCAGCAGTGTGTGGCGTGCAGCAGTGTGTGGCGTGCAGCAGTGTGTGGCGTGCAGCAGTGTGTGGCGTGCAGCAGTGTGTGGCGTGCAGCAGTGTGTGGCGTGCAGCAGTGTGTGGCGTGCAGCAGTGTGTGGCGTGCAGCAGTGTGTGGCGTGCAGCAGTGTGTGGCGTGCAGCAGTGTGAGTAATGCCGCAGTGTGAGTAATGCCGCAGTGGGAGTAATGCAGCAGTGCGTGGCGTGCAGCAGCGAGTGGCGTGCAGCAGCGTGTGGCGTGCAGCAGCGTGTGGCGTGCAGCAGCGTGTGGCGTGCAGCAGCGTGTGGCGTGCAGCAGCGTGTGGCGTGCAGCAGCGTGAGGCGTGCAGCAGCGTGAGGCGTGCAGCAGAGTGAGGCGTGCAGCAGAGTGAGGCGTGCAGCAGAGTGAGGCGTGCAGCAGAGTGAGGCGTGCAGCAGTGTGAGGCGTGCAGCAGTGTGAGGCGTGCAGCAGTGTGTGGCGTGCAGCATGGTGCAAGCCATGTGCTTGGATTCAGACTAGGAGTGATTCTTTAATATAATTTTAATTACAGAACACACAAACAGAGCCCATTACATGTAACAGTGCAGAGATGTTGGTTATCAGTGACTCTTTTGATTGAACATTTTCAACCAATCAATTTTACACATGCTAATGTGTATACTTTCAACCTCGTAAATTTCAGATTACTAACAAAGTAAATCGTGTTTAACAACATGCTTTGCAGCTGGATTTAATGCCAACCTTACTCTAGTGCCTTGTTTTTAGAGGGACAGAGAGCACTGTGATGCGGTGGTGGCCCCGAGTGATGCGGTGGTGGCCCCGAGTGATGCTGCGCTGGCCCCGAGTGATGCGGTGGTGGCCCCGAGTGATGCGGTGGTGGCCCCGAGTGATGCTGCGCTGGCCCCGAGTGATGCTGCACTGGCCCTGAGTGATGCTGTGGTGATGCTGAGGTGGTAGGGGTGGTAACTGGTGCAGAGACGATGCTGAGGTGATACTGAATGATACTCGGGTCTTGTTGAGTGATGATGATATGGTGGTGTACTAGTGCAAAGGCGATACAGATGTGACGCTGAGTGATACTGATGTGGCCCGAGTGATACTGATGTGGCCCGAGTGATACTGATGTGGCCCGAGTGATACTGATGTGGCCCTGAGTGATGCTGTGCTGGCAGACATGTATCCATTTCTCCAATGGCTCTTACTTTGCAGGGCCATCGGAGAGGTTTTTACTGCAGCAGAGACGTAATAGTCTCTGCCATGGCCAAACTAAAGGTCCCCCGCATATAGGTCGGGCAGGCAGACCACTATATTTGCAGAGACAGAACACCATTGTCGCTGTGACGGAGTTCCCTTCCCGCTAACATATAAATCAGGCCTGTAGTTTCAAACAACGTACTTAACAGATTAAATGACACTGTTATATGGTTTGTATATTGCGGAACTTATCCCTATGAACGTGTCATGATAGCTACGCATGAATGGCATGATAACTAGATAACAAACAGCATGACAGCTGGCATTCATAGGCATGACTCTTACAAATCCCAATAACTCAAATTAGCGCCCACATATGTAGTGTGAACAAAATTTCACAAGTCAGTACGAGAGGAATATTACAAGTTGAATGACACTTAATGGAAACACCATGACAAACTTGACCCCTTATTCTAGCAATCCAAAAAATGCTTTAGCACCTCTTCAGGGGTAATAATGGCTGCATTAATACCCATAACATGCCAGCAGAAAATGGCCCCTCACAATCTCAATCAATCTCACTTAGCTGACAGTCACTGCTTTTTGGGTCCACCTTTCATCCCTACTTTGAAAATGTCACCAGCACTGCATTCACTGACGCTCATTGTAACCCCCCAAACCTTCTTCACTGAAACCTTTCAAAGATTTGCCCTCCACAGGGGCCTGTTCTCCCTTACCGCCAGCATCTCTTCACGTCCTCTATGATCAGCCAAGCAGGGTACATCTAAAAACTCCTCAGCATCCTCCCTTTCTGCATACCCTCTGTTATCTCTGCCCATCTTTCATCTGTCCCTATCCTCCTTGACTTCTGTGCTACCTTTTACTCACCACATTAAGCCAAAGTCTGGTCATGTTTTGCAAGCTTTGAACTTACATCAATGCCCCCTCCGAGTTCTTCTATACCACTGTACTCAGTGCCCACTCTGCTACTGCCGAATACCAATGAAGGCTCTCCCTGGACCGCACCAATTCATCATTTGTAAATCTTTTGGTGACATCTCACCCTTCTGGCTTCTTCTCCCACTTATTCTCAGAAGGCACCCAGTTGCATTAAAGACGGACACATTCTTTTTTAGGCACGGGGAGATTAGTCGATTTGCCCAGAATCACAGGATGTTTGAGCCTCCCACCAGACGCAAACTTACTTTCCCAGCTTCATGGTCGGCCTTTAAGCCACATTCTCTATACCTTTTGGGGTAGGTAAATTGAGCACCATTATTGTGCACTAGTAAAGTCTGTTCTTGTTCACTTGCCCAGGATGAGTGGCATATCTCAGGGGAGGTAAGCAGCAGAAGCCACAAAGCGCAACACCTTTAATACATGGATGAATTGTGCGTCAGTGTGCACTGCGGTTGTAGTGTAGATGTAGGCAAGCACTGATAGTTAATTTGGTGGCGCAGGGCCTGTTAAAATGTACTCGATTAATAGATTTGTATGCAACTTGCCACTTTGATATGGCTGTGTAATATTAAGAGCCACACAGCTCTTCCTACCACAGTTATGTTGATTGTAAGCCCAGCATACTAGAGATGTTATTGTAAAAAGGGCGCTCCGCATCTGTGTGTACACAAAATCATGAGGAAAGGTGGGCGCTTCTTTATCTTTCGAGGCACTGGCGTCTCTAGAGGGGAACCCGATGGGGGCCGTGCCCTCCTGGCCCAGCTTGTGTCCTACAACCACAACTGCTGAATGATCCAAAACATGACACATGAAACAACCATTGGCATTTGTTTATTGGGACTTAATAGACATTTCTTTTCACAATGATTAAAATCGGTGACCTCTAGATCACTGCAGATAGCATCAGTGAGCTATCGTGTCAGCAGACACACTTGGCCAGCCAAGACCGATAGTAGCACAGACAAGCGCCATCTGCGAGCAACCTGAAGGAAACCTGTTCCAATC
The DNA here is from genome assembly GCF_964263255.1 of Lissotriton vulgaris. Taxonomy (NCBI): domain Eukaryota; kingdom Metazoa; phylum Chordata; class Amphibia; order Caudata; family Salamandridae; genus Lissotriton; species Lissotriton vulgaris. The sequence continues at coordinate 1,106,347,282 of NC_141685.1, read as the reverse complement.
TGGTGGGGCCAAATGAGACTTTCATCCTACCAGGGTAAACAAAATCAACACTGTGGAGTTGGCCAATCACAATACTAATTCTTGCAGTGTTACAAAACTCGATGTGGATAGGAGAACAACGGTAAGCCTATACATTTTGAGAACCTGGGGGACTATAATAGGTTTACAAAAACATTGGTTCACGGGGAAATAAATCTCTTTGTGATGTTTCACCATCAGGGAGACGCAAACTGCATGCATAACATTATTTTTAGATGATTATAACAGTAATGTAACACAGGATCAGAGAAATCTTTCAGTTGCAAAAAAACTGCATTTATTGCACAGAATTTCCTGATTTTATATTTACTTGATTAAACTAGAAAAAGTGCTCATGCATCAGTGACGGGAAGGTGCTGTGGGACATGATAAAAAGTGGGAGTCAAACAGTGTATCACTATTAAAACAAATTACATTAAACTATATCCTAGGGACAGAAAATGCGCGCGGGCCTCATTCTCTATGTGTAATAATCTGTAGCGCCAATCGCCAGGATTCCCTGTTATTCGGCACTTCTCTGCGCACCGTAGCGTTCAATACTTAATTTAATTTAAGATTGAGAGACTGAGTGTGGAAACGTGAGTCATCCTGCCCAAGTACGAGTAGGCTCTCACCATGCACCCCCAATCTTTAAGATGAAAAGTCCAGCACCCCCGGTTCTGGCACCAGTGCGCCCACCTTCATCCCCCAGCGGCCCCGCCTTGTACTTGGATTTTACTCTTTGGCTGCATTTGAAAGGCGGGCTCCCGCCTTTCAAATAAAGCGCAGCACTAGAGAACCGGAAATGGAGACGAGAGGCAGGAAAAAAACGCCTCACTTTTCACCTCTTCCTCTTCCAAGTCCACACCCCTCCAAAAAACATACCGACTGAATGTTTTCCCTTTTAAACGAACTTTGCACAAAGTCCACGCTGTTAACGGTTCGCAGAAGCAACTCTCTCGCCTTCCCCTCGCCATCGGGCACAACTGAACTTCCGCTTCCGTTCCTAGACCAGCAATCCCATGCCGATGGGAGAAACAAAAGAGGGACCAGACACATTCACAGTGAATTCTTTAACTTTGTGGCCATCAAGCATTGGCAATGACAAACAGTGTTCTTATAGAATGTTACCAACGATCTGCCTGCAGCATAGCTGCCAAGGTTTCATAGCTGCCAAGGTTTTAATTTTCCATGTGTGACATTATAATTTTAGTCTAAATATGAGTGACATTTGAATGACTACGAGTGACACATTCTTGCAAGCAAAATCAAGCAATGACGACGAGGGAAACATATAAATATCCAAAATTATATTCATTCATTTCCTGGTGGGACACAATAAAATCGCATAATGTACAAACAGTACTTAAAAGTATTGTAAAAAGGTGGATTGAAATGGACACTACACGTCATGCACATAATCTCTTCTTACCCCAGAAACAAGCACTGGAAAAGGCATGAGTTGGCTAATTATTTCATGTGCAAAGGTTCTTTTTAGTAAATATCTTATGTTGTGTGAAATATCTAGACGCGCAACCAGAAAACATACTGCATGCAATGCAACCGAATACACAGATCGTTTTCAAAGAGGTGCATAAATAATCCGGTGATAAATTCCTTCCTGTGAAAATCCGAATTGATGGCTGCATGGAAGTGGGTAAATGTTTGTGAATACACAAGTGAATCAAAGAATGGGGGTTACCAGTGAGCAACAAGAAGTTATATTTTGGATTTTATCAACTTAACTAGCCTACGAGAGGATACAAGTCACTCCTCAGGCACTTACTGTTTGCGAAGGGAGACGGTGGCAATTGGTGAGTGCACCTCGTGGACTCCCATGGGTGGCAACGATTCATCATTTTGGCTGTATGTGTTCCGTTCTGCTGAGGAACACCCCAGCAGTGGCGGCCAATGTCATCCACAGATTCACTCTGCCACCGGCGTGGGATCCAGTCCTGGGATCATTTACCGTAGTCATGCGAGGAGCTGCGCTGTCATTGCCAGTTATTCTGTATGGCTTTTTCAACCATTTTTACTCCTAATGTTGCTCTGGATTGCATGATCAGCAATCCCTGGTATTTTCGTGGCAGTATTTATTTGTGGTAACTTCCTTTTTGGCTCACTTTTTCGCATATGTGCCCCATCTTGCCATCTTGTTTCCAGAGACATGTCCCTTTTTCCCTTCAATCCATAAGGTATGCAGGGCAAGACCGGAGATGAGTGTGTCCTTGGGACTCTGAGGCCTCTTGTCTGCTAGTCACAAGAGGTTGGAGAGGCAAGCCTCGCAGAGTACGTGAGAGACAAAGTAGAGATATTTATGTAAGGGCAGAAAGGCAGGGCACCGTGACTGGTGTTGGTGACTCTGCAGCAGGCTGCTCAGGTCAGACTGAGAGCACTCACCTCCCTGCAGCAATCATTTTGGTTAGGAATGCCGCAGGCCTCTTTATTCCGGCAGTTTCTGGTGTGAGCCCTTTCTGTCCTGGCAGCTTCTGCATGAACTAAGATTCTGACGACACAACATCCACTGGACTTGGCTCTCCCTAGAATATTAAAATCGGCACAGGTGCGGCGGCCTTCAGAAGCCCCACGGCATGGGCGGCCAGGCCCTTGTGAGCAGACACCAGTTCTTAATCAACGAGAGCTACCCGCAAACTAGTGAGGTAAGCCCCCACGGCGCCGGCCTTCCCCACAAACATATCGCTGCACTCTGGCATCAGGCATGATGTCACACCTACGGTGTCACCGGCCAATCCATTCAAACAACCTGACTGGGCCCCGCCCTGAAGTTAGGTTGTCTGACTCAGAGCCGCGCGGCCGCACCGTGCCGCAGAATCGAACATACTGATACATAGTAGCACTGTGAGCCTGCCAGCAGTAACCCAAGCCTGCAGGAACAACGCGCCATGCCGCAGCCATAGGTGAGTGCTGCCGAGTATGCCACACATTCTAGCTCCATCACAGGCTTCACAGTGGCAGCTGCCATATGCGTCTGCCGCTGGGCAATCAGACTATGCACTCGGAGTATGAAAATTAAGGGAAGGGGTTTTATAGTTGAAGAAGAAAAAAGGCTTGAAGGGGAGATCAATAGGCACAGGACAGAGATTAGTAACAGGAAAAAATAAATCAGGCACGCTCTTCCATAAACGGAATGGGGTACATTTTCGGCGAGACATTTGTATCTCGAGCCAAGTCTCGTCTGTGAGAAAATTATGCAACCAGATTTAGCATAAAGAAAAAAGAAATTGCATGCAATACATATAGCGTACAAACCAACAAGGCAATATTATAATCCTAAAACATGCTATGTAGAAACACTGTTATGAAGCTCTGCATAAATTCAACTACAGAGTACAGAGGGCCTGTGGCACGTTGCATGCAATACATATAGCGTACAAACCAACAAGGCAATATTATAATCCTAAAACATGCTATGTAGAAACACTGTTATGAAGCTCTGTATAAATTCAACTACAGAGTACAGAGGGCCTGTGGCACGTCTTATAATGGGCACTCACACATCATTCATGGGAGGTGAAAGGTCGAATTCCCGATAACAGTTGCGGCCGGCATTACGGGCAGGTGGGGGGGTGGAAATGGGGTTGTCGCGCCGCGGAGGGGATGGGGGGAGACGGGAGGGGTTTAAAGGAACAAAATATATAAAATAAAAGTAAAACTTACCGTCCCGCTTTTGGTTAAGTCCTGAGACTCCCGACTCCTGCCGTCCTGTGTTTTGAATTCCCGCAGCGCTCGTCATCAGGAAGGCAGCCTCCCTCCCCTCCCCTCCACCAATCACAACGCTGCAATGGCAGCGTTGTGATTGGTGAGGCCGCGCCACACCCGGGTCATTTTCTCAATGTATGCTACAGCATACATTAAGAACAGGGAGAGTGGGGGGTGTTGCTCGAGGGCAGGGGGGCCACTGTTGTTCATACTGACTGTTTGGGTGGCCTGAGGCTGCCCAATCAGTCAGTATGAACAACAGTGGGCAAGCCAATCACCCCTGCCCTCGAGCAGGATCACCCACCCCCAACCAGGAACTTCTGCATTCTCGCCATGCGAGAAGGCAGAAACAAATGGTAGTTATTTCCATTTATGTTTCTGCCTTTTCGCACAGCGAGAAAGCAGGGGGGCGGCGCCCAAATGCCTCTATAGAGGAGCCGCCACTGCGCTTCTGTAGTACTGTATTCATGCAAATATTTAAAATGGGCTACAGATGAAACATGTTTTCTGTGATTGACTATTTCACCAGATGTCAAGATGTGTTTTCAGTGAGCTATTTCATGACTGACCTATGTTTTGCCTCAGTACACAAGAGTGTAAAAACAGCCCAGCACAGAAGAACTTCAGCTAATTCTACCATTGGCACTGCAGGCAGCTGATCGTGGGCTGCCACTAAAAAGCAAATTCAATTAACACACTCAGCTGTACTCACTATGTTGCAAGGCCGCAAGCCACTGCAAAGGGGCCAGACCTGGCTGCTCCAATTTCACCACGGCGCGGTGGCTGTCACGGACTGCTCAGCTATCAGGTGAGGTGCGCTGCAGTGTTTTGCGCTCCCCGCCGCAATCGACATTCATGCCTCTTGAGTTGCGGGCCGCCATCAGAGACTTCTCTCGTGCTGCACACTCTGATGAGTCCCCCGCAGTTCCAATTCCTCTGGACGTGACGTGGCACTGATTCTACCAGCACATCCAGATCCCGGCCCTCATGGTGTGCCACAGTGATTATTGACAGCAGTATCGACTGCTGAGAGGGCAACCCCTCTCCCCCCCTGTGTGTGTGTGACGAGTCTGAAAGCTGCGCGCGCCGCGCTGGTGCCGCAGCCACTTTCCAGGAAACAGCAGGCTGCTGGGAGTGGATACATTGTAGTGGCTAGCTCTCTCAGCCACTCCACAGAGCTGAGAGCAGAGATCGGTTTAACTATTTAGGAGCTCAGCAAGCAAGCAGCACGTCTCTCGGAGCACCAGAGACCCTGTGCACAGGCGCCGCTGGTGGCACAGTCTGGCAGGTGGCAAAATGCGTGACAATGCATTTCAGTGTGGTGATGCGGATCACCGCACTGAAATGCGTGAGCGTCACGGCTAATGCGTGATATTTGGCAGGACTGCAGGTGTGGCGGGTCTGTCTTGGCAAAATCACGCCCCAAAGGACCTCAAGAATACAGCAAGTCTCACCTGCACCCCGACCCAAAAAAAGGCCAACAAAAGGAGCAATTTTCTTTTTTCCTCTCAGCCCGATCCATGTGCACACACTGCGGTGCAGCAGCACGTTACTCGCCTCACTCGGCCTCAGACTAGTACAACTCAGCTTCCGCTTCCGTTCCAACCAATGGCTGCGGCATGGTTGCCTGGATCCTACCAAAAGTAGCCAGAATGTGGCCCATTGTTCTACTCCGAAGCAGGGACTGGGCACTTGATACAGCCAGACCTCTACAACTGAACAGCCTACGTCCACATCAGAACTAGTGTGCAAAGGTTCTTGGCAATTATGTTAAAATGTCAAAATAACGTTATTAAATCAGTCCAATATTTTCTATTTTTATTCATATGCAAATAGGTAAATCTCTCCCTAAAATGTCAATCAAGTATTATATCATGAAAAAACAAGTATATAGAATAATGCAAACAGTGTTAAAACAAGCCTCGGTGCCTTAAATATCAGGAACAAAAAAAAACACAAAGCAAGAAGTTGGATACTGTCTATAATGCACCTTTCAACAAGCACTGAAAATTCAATCGGTCGTGCATTTGTTGGTGTTAGAGCTATTTGCATTATAAATGGCAAAACCTTTTACCTATGTATTATGGAATGAGGAGTAAAGCAGAGTGGCGTTGAATGGAGAGGAGTCAAGCAGAGTAGTGTGGAGTAAAGCAGAGCAGTGAGTGGAGTAATGCAGAGTGAAGTAAAGCAGACTGGCGTTGAGTGGAGTGGCGTGGTGTGGAGAAAAGTGGAGTGGAGTGAAGCTGAGTGGAGTAAACCAGAGTGGTGTGGTGTGGAGTAAAACAGAGTGGAGTAAAGCAAAGCAGAGCTGAGTAAAGCAGAGTGACGTTGATTGAAGTGGAGTAAAGCAGAGTGGCATGGAGTGGTCAAGCAGAGCGGTGTGGAGTGGACAAGCAGAGCGGCGTTGAGTGAGGCAGAATGGCGTTGAGTGGAGTAAAGCAGAGCAGAGTAAAGCAGAGTGGCATGGAGTGGTGTGAAGTAAAGCAGTATGAAGTGGAGTAAAGTGGAGTGGAGTAAAGCAAAGTGGAGTGGAGTTGTGTGGAGTAAAGCAGAGTGATCTTCAGTGGAGTAAAACAGAGTGGAGTGGAGTGAAGTAAAGCAGATATGCGTTGAGTGGAGTAAAGAAGAGTGGCATTGAGTAAAGTGGAGTGGAGTAACACAGAATGTAATTGAGCAGAGTGAGTGGAGTAAAGCATAGTGGTGTTGAGTGGAGTGGAAAAAAGCAGAGTGGCATGGAGTAAAGCAGAGCGGTGTTGAGTGGAGTAAAGCAGAGTGGCGTTGAGTGGAGTAAAGCAGAATGGAGTTGTGTGGAGTAAAGCAGACTGGAGTGGAGTAAAGCAGAGAGGTATTAAATGGAGTAAACAGGGTGGCATTGGGTGGGGTACCACACCACAACACTACCCTAAACCCTAAAACACTACCCCCAGCATGACCCTCCCCCGACCCCCAGTCCGGTCCCCACACTCAAACACTACCCTGCACGACCCCCCAGCACTACCCTAAATAAGCATGGGCAAACTTTGCGAATTTGCGATCCGCGAATTTGCGGATTTGCGAATTTGCGATCCGCAAAATTCGCGAATTTGTGCGAATTTGCGGATTTTTGTTTTTGTGCGTGTTTGCGGGGTTTTTTGCGTGTTCGCGGGGTTTTTTGCATGTTCGCGGGGATTTTTGCGTCTTCGCGAGCCGCTTGCATAGCGAAATTACCCATGCAGTCGTTTATGGGAGAGGGAGAGAGAGATAGATAGATAGATAGATAGATAGATAGATAGATAGATAGATAGATAGATAGATAGATAGATAGATAGAAAGAGAGGGAAAGAGAGAGGGAGAGAGAGAACGAGAGAAAGAAAGAGAGGCCGGATCTCTGAAGGGCCAGATTCCTGAGTTGCCCCTACAGAACATACAGCTTTTTATTTTTACCAAAATGCATATGAAAATTGTGCTGTAAAGGTCTCTTTTAGTTTAACCCCTCCTGACAACTCAAAATGGGTGTATTTGCCATCCTCTCCCTTCTTCCTGTTTTTTATATCTGTAAGTGCTTCCTGATGAGGTTTAATTCCTTGGACAGGTGCCTCATTGCCTACTTGTAACTATTCTCTGACCCTGCTTCAAGGGTCAGAGCAGGGTCAGAGAATAGTTGCAAGTAGGCAACGAGGCGCCAGGAAGCAATTAGCAGCAGGTGTCCAAGTTGAAGTTAATTTGTTTGTAACCCTTTTGTAAAAGGTTACAAAGAAATTAGGTTCAACTTTTGCACCTGCTGCTGTAACCCTTGCTTGGCTGAGAATTCGTCCCCGCTGATTCGCGGATTTTACCGCGATTTCGCGATATTCGCGGATCGCGAAATCGCGGAAAATCCGCAAATTCGCCCGCGAAACGGATTTTACGCCCACCCTTAACCCTAAACCATAAAACACTACCCTACACTACACAAACACCACAACACTACCCTAAACCCTAAAATACTACCCCCAGCATGACCCTCCCCAGACCTCCAGTCCGGTCCCCACACTCAAACACTACCCTGCATGACTCCCGAGCACTACCCTAAAACCTAAAACACTACCCTAATCTATACAAAGACAACAACACTACCCTAAACCCAGAAACACGACCCCCATCAATACCCTCCCCCAACCCCCAGTCCGGTCCCTACACTCAATCACTGCCCTGCACGGCCCCCCAGCAGTACCGTAAGCCCTAAAACACTACCCTACACTACACTACACAAACACCACAACACTACCCTAAACCCTAAAACACAACCCCCAGCACGACCCTCAGTCTGTTCCCTACACTCAAACACTACACTGCACGATCCCCCAGCACTAACCTAAACCCTAAAACACTACCCTATTCTACACAAACACCACAATAGTATAATAAATAAGGCATAAAAATAGTATATTAAATAAGGCACCAGTAATCTACCATTCAGCATGCAGCTTGAATAGAATGTTAATAGTAGTCTGGATAAAGTCCAGTAGTATTCAAATTGTTTCTATTCACTAAATGTTCTGCATTGTAAATGAAGACTATGTGATTACAAAGAAGTATGTGCTTAGTATTCTGTTAGTATTCAAGAAGTACCACTCAAATATCAGTAGTCTTCATGCACTAGCCTTCCCAAAAAGAATACTACAGAATACTAAAATTGGCATAAATTAGTCTTCGAATGCTATAAAAAGACAGGTTAACCACTAAATGTAGTATTCCACTTCGGTAAGGGATTCTCGTTCAATTTTGTCTGCAAAAAAATTAATTGTTATTTCTTTTCATCTTTTCATTGTAAATAAGATCAAAATCACTGTTTTTGTATCCTATAACACAGCCTTGGTAACTACAGAACAGTATTTTGGAATTCCTTGTTTATTGCAGTGAGCTGTTAAGTAGCAAATGCAAGTTAGTGCAAGGGCTCTACTGTCAATTGACTGAAACAATAGTTGATAATTTTTTTTATAAATTATGACAAGTTAGGTGATACTAAGTATTAACAGCAGACCACAAAGGCATTTGTTGCCTAACAATATGCCCAAAGAGAAGAGTTTTCATTTATTATCTTGAATAAAATATCACTTGTGGATACATAGCCTTTACTTGATATTTTATTCACAACCTCCGAGCAACAAATGTTGCTGAATTATCTGGTCCAAAGGTGAACATATTTGTTTTTTGAAATGCTGTTGACAATTTCCAGTTTTTATGTAGTCTTCTTGATAAATGTAGGAATCTGGACTTCTTTGCAGATGTGTCCCAACTTGTATCCCCCATTTGAATGGCTAGATGCTGGTTTTTTAACTCTAACAAGGCTGCAGTGCCAGTGTTCTTTCCCCTAAAATTGACATGTTGAATTATAACTAAGGGTGGGCAGAGCAGGCGTAGTGCCTCTATGCGAGTTCCACCGAGTTGGAAAAAACTCTGTGGAACTTCGCTCCGCTCCGTCCCCCCTTCCAAGACGAACAACGTGCAAGACGTACAACATAGGGGTTATCAAAGTAGAAGGACGGCGAGGACGGATGAAGAAGGAGAGCGACTTTGGCAAGGAGGAGGCAACCACGGCAGGTAAGTGCCTTTTTTTAAACATTATAATTACTTTGGGAGGCTGGAGGGACCGGCTAACTCCGCTCCGCCACGGAGTAGGAGTTTTGCCTGGAACGCGGAGTAGTCAAATCTGCATAAACTCCGCTGGCGGAGCGGATTTACCTGCCCAGGATTCATTGGAACCCAATTGGCAAGGAATTAGGCACCCTTGTGAGTCCATAGTAAATGGTACTTCTGGTACCTATGGCGTGGGTACTAAAGAGGGTCCCTAAAGGCTGCAGCATGTCTTATGCCACCCTAAGGGACCCACCCAAAAATTACATGAATACTGCCACTGCAGGCTGCATAAAAGGGCGCAAGCCCTTTTGGAAAAAAAACAGCATTGCTCACTTCTTGTATGCAATGGCCATACACTGCATATAATATATGTAAGTAACTCTTACAGCCGGCCCAAAAAGCCCGAAGGCAGGGTGCATTTTAGCACATTTGAGGACATATCTACATGAGCAGATATACCCCTGTGATGTCTACCTCCACTGGATTCAAGTTAGCCTGGCTGATGACGGCTGATTAGCCAGAAACCGGTCCCAGGATGCTTGTTTCCGGTCCAGGGAAGACATGGCTTGGCAGTTCGGACTGGACTGTTCCCATGAGGCACAGGGTCAGACTGATTTGCATATGGCCATGTCTGAACTGGGGTGGTGGAGTGAGCTAAAGAATGATGATGGATTAAACCCACTGGGGTGAGTGCTTGCAATATTCAACACTCCGTCCATCATCCCCTTTGGTTTTGATTAGTTCTATTACTAGATATTGCAAGTGAACAGAGAAGCCATCTTAAGTATCTGTAGCGGGCACTGGTCATCACGAGTTAGACCAGGTACATAAGAATTTCACTGAAAATAATGGTGTTCAGTATCAAACATCTCATCTTGAAAAACCCATTCTGATGCCAGGCCTGGCATGCACCTTGAGGGCACCTTAGAGGTGCCCTCTATATCCTACAAGTCTTCTAGAGTGCTGGCTGACTGGTATCATCCAGCCTGCCTCCACAGACGAGCTTCTGACCCCCCAAAAATGAGAGCCCATGCTATCTGAGATCCGAAGCAATGGCTGCCCGGGAGGTAGGTGTTCACATATCCTCCAGCAGGATGGCTAGTAAATCTGCATACCAAGGCCAGAGGCTCGAAGCCTCTGCTGCCTTTGATATGCACCCCTGACTTCCCCAAGATCTGGGAGTTGCCACCCCCTGCCCTCAGGCCGATTTGGCACCAAGAGAGGCGGGAAATTAGCTTTGCAGATAGGTGTGTTGCCCCATCAGGCTAGTCACACCCCTAAGGTAGGCTGCCTGATGCGCTCCAAGAAAGAAGAGTTCCACCATCTTCTTTTTGGTGGAATTAGGAACTATGGGACAGGGTTATGCCACTATCCACAGGACGTGGTCATATAGGGGATGTCGTGACCCCAGGGGTAAGTAGCCCATTGGCTATTACCATACACTCCCCTTTAACACCCTTAAACAGGTGGCACCCTAAAACAAGGAAATTAGATTCAACTGCCTAGTAACTGAAGAGGGCAAAAGAGAAGTCCCCGCAAAAACTGAGGGCTGACTACAAAATTGGCAAACAACCATGCCTTACTGTTAGAAACTTGAAAATTGCAAGGACTCAACTCGTCCAAAAACTGCGCACGGACTGCATTTGCCCAGTACACCATTCTGCCAATCTTTAGGTTCACTGAGGAAGCAGCACTCTAAAAAAGTGGGTCTTCATGCTCTAGGAGGACAGATCCATATCCCTACCATGTTTGGAGATGCCAGGAGCCCCAGAAGCGACCCAACGCCTATACCCTGAGTAGCGGAGCAGTTGGAGCAGCCAGGCCTGACATCAACCCTGCGGAGACCGACATACCAACGAGGCACATCAGCATCACTGAAGCCAGCACTGAGAGTGGCCCTGCTGTCCTGTTCTGTCCCCATCACCAGGTCAATCCCAAGAAGAGAGAGACTGTAGCAAAAGTGACCCACCAGAAAAAAAACCTCAGCACCCGAGCCCCAAAGCCTGAGCTGACCGACGGTACCCCCCTTCTCTAGCAACCCTCAAAATCCAAGCCTCCCTTTGGGTTCTGCCAGACTGGTCCCCACTAGCAGCCTTTTGTTTACAGGTACTTTTCCCCATTGACGTTAGCAGTAGCATTTGAGGATACCCTTGCAAACAAAACATCTGCCCTTGGACACACCAAGGCAGGTACACCAAACCTGCTGGTGTTTCCAGGGACCTTGGCCCCTACTCACCTTAACTCCAGAAGAACAGTACTGTAATTCATTTGCAAGTGACCCTATGCAGTGTATGTTTCTCCCATAGGATAACATTACCGTGCTCAAGGCTCATGCCTCAATTCTGACAGCTGTCATTTTCTACTGTTTTGCCTGTAAAAATCTAGTAAAATAATTACCTGATACAAAAGTTCTTGGTATTTAAAATATATGAAAATCAATGTTATTTTCTTAATTGGTCTTGACCTTCTTCTTGAACATGTCTCATATTTTTTACTCCTTGTGTGCAAAATGTGCTTAACACTACCCTCTGATAAGCCTAAACTGCTTGTCTACACAGTTTTTTTTACACTACCACAACAGAGAGCATTTGGAGGTATTAATTTAAACCCTGCAAACCAAAAAGAGTCGTCTTGACTCTCTGCATTGTGCACCTCATTTTGATGCACTACATAGAGAGCCAGATTCCTACATTGGTGGATCAGTGGTGGGGAACAAAACTTTGCATTTGCTGATACCACTTGGTCAATAGGTGTTTCCATGAAGAAACTCACAGTTGACATTAGTCGAACAATTTATTTAAATGTTCTACATTTTCTAATATGAGCTGTTAGGGCCTTGTGTTAAGACCTCCAGTCATGTTCTATTAGAGATTTAAAAAATGTATCAGTAAGTTAGGCCTTAAAAGCCTGTTCAGAATTGTTTTTCAACTTTCTAAAAAAGGTCCCAACCTTAGAAAAGATATCAACCTCATAGGAGATAGCCCAGTAGCTCAACATGGCTCCTTACCTGCATATTCAATCAGTTATGGAACCTCAAAGGCTTTTTGTAAGGCTTGCAAAATTGTAACTGGGCCTAAACCAACCAAAGCACAACTCCAGTGTTGCTTACCGAGTTAGATCAAGCCCAGGCAAGAAAAGAAAACACTGACATTACTGAAGAGGAAGTAGTCAGTGAAAGTGATTCTTTAACCTGCGATCATGGGGATGACCCCCCTACCAATATTACAGGTGATGAGATACCCCCTCACATCAACCCTAAAATTGTACCTGCAGTGTCTGTTCCTATTAGGGCTAGGACAGGTAACTCAAGGCAGAGAGAAGGGCTAGAGGATCATAAGGAGTAACTTGAAAGACATTACCAAAAGGCCACCCCTAATGGCCAAAATCCTAGCCATAGAAAGAGAGAGGGCTGTAATGGGTCTACCGTCCATAAATGGTAGCAGTGACAACTCAAATAGGGAAAGAGAGGACACTTTTGATCCCAGATTCTCCAAAGGCATTGTCCCCAAATATTTTGAGGGTAATGACATTACCAAATGGTTTGCAGGCTTTGAGAGGGCTTATAGAATTAGGAGGTTCAACCAGAGACACTGGGGCTCTCTGCTCTGGGAGTTTCTGTGGAAAGTGCAGGGATAGACTCTTCCTGGATGAGGAGAGTGCTGAGTTGTATGACCTCATGAAGGATAACCTGATTGAGGGCTAAGGAGTACAGAATTAAGTTCAGGAACATTCACAAAACCTTGGGTCAGACCTGGCTAGATGTTGTTGCCTTCTCCATCAAGACACTAGGTGGCTGGTTGAAAAGTAATCAGGTGCAGGATTACGATGGGCTTTTATAATTAGATTATGAAAGAACACATTTTGCCGAACTATATCTCAGATAAGTGACACCATTACCTGGTAGTTTCATCTCTTTCTAGTCCAAGAGAGCTGGCTAAGAAAGCTGATGAGTAGGTAAGGGCCTGAATACAGTCTCAGGGGGTTGACCCCAAAAAGGGGGGTGTTAGGCCCACAAAAACCATCCAAAGAGGAAGGTGTTACGCCCACCATAGACACACCCTTAGTTCCCCAGATCCCTCAAATGGGTGAAAACAATCCCATCCCCACTCTGACAAGCAGAGGCAGGGGGGGGGGGGGGGGGGCAGGGTATAACAATTTTTGGGAAAACAGGTTGTGCTTTGACTGCCAGCAGTTAGGTCACTACAGGGGTTCACCAGCCTGTTCCAAGAGGGAGGTTAACACTGGGTTATCCAGTGTGACCATAGGAGAGGACACTTCAGATGAAGATACCCTCATAGTAGTTAACTGAGAGGCAGGACAAGATGGTAAACTGGTGATCCCTTAGGGTGGGAGTAGGTACTTCCACTCCATTCAGGTAAATGGGATCCCTACCACATGCCTGAGAGACACAGTGAGGCCTGTAGTCATAGTGCACCCGAGAAAAGGAGGGCAGCCTTAGCTAGCATACGGTGGTGGTCGGTCCTGACCTCCCATTAGATTGTATCTTAGTCAATGACAACACAGAGGGTGGTATGTTCCCAGATAGGGAGGTTGCTCATGACTTCCCCCAAACCCAGATCCTGAGGTTCCAGTTCCTACACCTAGGAGACTGGGGGCCAAGAAGAAAGGGAAAAAGAGGAAGAAAGAGAAGGCACTCTTAAAGTGCGATCCAGGGAGCCAAGGACCTTCTGACCTAGTTCGGGTGAAGTCCAGGGTATGCACTGATAAGGCTTCTCCTGTTCCTAAAGAGGTCCTGGGCAGTCAGGATGCTGTTCAGAACTAGGGTGTGTCCTTCCTCTGACAGAAGAGAGAGTCGAAAAAGAGTGTCTGCCACAGGATGTGGTAGCCCCGACTCTTAATAGCAATAGGGACCCAAAAGCAGCTCCCCAACTGTCAGTGGTGAACCTAGGGTGAGGTTTTGGATACTGGCAGCTCTCAGTAGCCTCTTCTACGTTCTGAACTTTTAGGCCCCCTTAGCCTGTTTGTCATGGGGGGGGGGGGGGGGGGGTATTCCAGAGTTGGGTAACCTCTTTGTGTTGGCTAGGTGTTGCCATAGCAAATTTTGAGCTAGAAGAGGTGGGTACCTCCCTATCCAAAGTAAAAAGGGAGAATTAATAGGGTCCAGCTGTAGGTATAGTTCACTTTAAAATAGTTCCTATCACTTTTGAGATGTGTCAGCTTTCCACAGGAAGTGACCTGGGCAGTGGGATGCGAGGCGAATTAGGGCTTGCAATAGTACAGCTAGCTACCTTAATTCTTCCTCGTCTGACACACCAGGAAAACTATCCCAGTGGTGGGATGTGACTCCTGGCATATTGGCTGGGCGGTGTTGTGTAGGAACATGGACTTCTTAGCAGAAGTTTGCCCTAATTTTTTGTAGAGGTGGATGGTAAACTTCGCTCCGCTGGCAGAGTTAGTAGACATTTTCCCACTCCGAGCTCCGCTTGGAGCGTGGAGTTCAGCAAAAAGTCTGCCTACCTCAAGCGAAGCAGATTTTACTAGCGTGGTCACAAAAAAAAGCCATGCATGCAATTTCCGTAGTTCACAGACTGTTCCACTAGCAATGTTTGCATTCTACGCGCACTTTCCCACGTCTCTTATGTGACCATCTCACCTGTATTTCCTCCCTAGTCTCTGCCCCACTTTCCCTACCCAATAATGTCAGCAGCATACTTTATTATCACCGCCATGGGCATAAACATGCTGCCAATGCAAGCAGCCCAAATTCATGAAATAAAAACAGATTAGCCCTGTTCTCCATCCTCTGTTCTAACACTTTGTTCATCCACTGACGCTCCCCAACTGTCCCTGTCTTTCATTCTACACGCCCTCCCTCCCCTACACCTAATCCCCGAAGCAGCCTGCTTACAGAGACAATAAGCAGGCAAGCAGGCCCGGGACAGCCCATCGGTGTGGCCAACCTCCCCCCATCCCAGCCCTGGAAGTGCTCTACAGACTGCGCCCGGGTCAGAGGAGCTAACGCCGACAATGGTTTTCTCATGGTTGGGTTTAACTCCTGGCATGCCTGGGGTGGCATGAACTCATATTAGTGTCCAGGGGCCCAGCAGATATAAGAGCACTGTACTCCAAGCTGGTTAGAGAAGCTTGACCCAAAGGTACCCCGGGTAGCACTGCCAGGAAGGCCAAAGCAGGGAAAGCCCAACACACCCACCCATCGGCTTAACATAGCCCAGAACAGGAACCCAGAGCCCTGGGGCAGGTAAGCGCTATGTTTCTCTTCATTCGTTTATTCGTTTGTTGGCCTATGCATGCACCCAAGTTGGACACGCAATATAAATCACTTTGTTAAAGAGCCCCATTGAATTACATAAACCTGTGTTTGTAATCTGCCAAGTAGAACTACATTTATGATTTAAACCGATGAGGTTTTTGTTTACATAATAGATATAATGACACGGTACACACATTTCTTATGGGCCTCAGCTTATTCATGAATCAGTGTTTTTTATATCTGCCCTTAAATTGTCTTTTATAAATCTGCACTGTAATGATTTCTATGAGACTGCATTGTAAATGGGAGACTTTTTGGTGTAACTCACCTGGCGCATTATACCGTCCTCACAACTGTGGAGTGACTGGATGTCAACAATGGTACCATACAACATGGGTAAAGTGTTGGCTCAAGCCACTTAAGAAGAAGTCCAACAGTATTATTCTGCCCCTGCAACACCCAGCATTATTCTGTTACTGAGAGCAACCTGTAATGCCGAATGCTGACCTGCAGCGCCCTCAAGTGGTAATATATATGTTAAGTGTAACTATGGAAGTCTAACAGCAGGAAAGTGCGTACCGGGGGCCTCATTTATGAAAAGTGACGCATCGCTGCGTGAAAACAGCGATGCGTCACTTTTCACTGCGCACTCCTTGCGACATTCCTGATGCGTCATATTTAATGTATGACGCATCATGTCGCAAGGAGTTTCAGATACGTCAGTATTTCTGACGTATCTGTAAGCGCAAAAGTGACGCATTGCTGGAGTGTGTCACAAAAGTGATGCAACTCCAGCAATGCGTCCTTTCACATGGGGAAAGCCCCATGTGAAAGGGCTTGCGTCAGTCTTACGCCTGCTGTGAGTCAGGCGCAAGATTTTGACGCAACAGCGTCCTAAAAGTGACGCAGTGAAATCTCATAGATTTCACTGCGTCACTATTACGAGGCTTTTTGCGGGGGAATGCCCCCTCTGCATACATTATACCTGACGCAGGTATAATGTGGCGCAGGGGTTTAAAAAGTGACGCATCTACCCACTTTTTAAATATGGCGCAACAGGGCGCATTTTTTACACCGCTGGTGCGTCACAAAAAGTGACGCACCGGCGGCGCAAAACTGACGCAATGCCTTCATAAATAAGGCCCCTGCTGTCAAATGTCAAACGCAGAAGATGGAACTCGACCTGCTCGTGGAACTCTGCGGAATTCAGCAACGTTTTTTGGTAACTTCACCGAATTCGGCAGAGTACAACTTTGCACTCTCTGCCTAGGCCTATTTTTTTGCCCCATTTTAACTGCTAGATGCTGGTTTTTTAACTCTTACAGTGCACTGAAGCCTGCCTGGGTTGCCTGCTTTTCTTGAAATTAAACCAAATATTAATGCCCTTAATTAGGGGGAAAACTTGAGGAAAACAGAGCTGTCTTTAGTTGGGAGCATTGAACCAACCAGCAAGGACAAGTGCAGCGCCATGGCCTCACCGCCTAAATTGTTGTCAAAGACCCCATGAAGAAGAGGCGGTGAGCCTCGAAACGCGTCGGGCACATGGAATAACACTGAGAAAAATGAGGTTTCAGAGCGATTGAGAGGCGAGAAAAGCCAGATTGCTAGGAGCTTTGAGTGTGCCTGTCGAAAGCGCAGGAGCACATTTGCCAACTTTGATATTTACACGGCTGCTCCTGGCCGTGCGGCAGAGCACCATCCCTGGTTGCAGAAAATCGTAAAGCAACGCGGTGAGGCCATGGCGCTGCACTTGTCCTTGCTGGTTGGTTCAACGCTCCCAACTAAAGACAGCTCTGTTTTCCTCAAATTTTACCCCTACTTAAGGGCATTAATATTTGGTTTAATTTCAAGAAAAGCAGGCAACCCACTCAAGGCGAAGAAAAATACTTTCCCTAAGGACTACAATGACCATCATCCTCGGTGGTAAAGATGACAAGCCACGCCCACTCAGGGCGGTTCCTTCAAATGAAATAAAGTTTGAATGTGTAAGGGCGAGTGTAATGCCTGAATTCTTGTCAAAGACCCCATGAAGAAGAGGCGGTGAGCCTCGAAACGCGTCGGGCACTTGGAATAACACTGAGAAAAATGAGGTTTCAGAGCGATTGAGAGGCGGGAAAAGCCGGATGGTTAGGAGCTTTGAGTGTGCCTGTCAAAAGCAGGAATCTGTATTTCGTCCTTTGGCTGTGTTCCGGCTGGGCACTGCAGAGAGGTTCGGAAATATTCCCATATATATATGTATATATATTTCACCCCTACAGCTGGCCTTAAGAGACCATAAGCTTGCCTTAAGAGACCTTAAGCAAGGTGCATCATAGTACTTGTGAGGACACATCTGTATGAGCCGATATGTCTTTGATGTCTAATTCTATTACTAGATATTGCAAGTGAATAGGAAAGAAACCTTAATTATATGTTCTGGGCATTGGTCATCACTAGCTACCCAGCAACATAATGGTTTCATTGAAAATAATGGTGTTTGGTCTAAAGAAATCTCCTTCACAATTTAATGCACAAGTTACTTACCTTCAGTAACAATATATCTGTAAGAAACAGTAGTTAGTGTTAGATTCCTTACCTTAGGCTATCCCCAGGCGTCAGGCTGGATCCGGAAAGTTTTCGTCAGCAGTACCCTTGCGTGTCGATAAGCATCGTCTGCGGCTCCACGTCCGTCGTCAGCATCGTGATCGCCGGCATGACGTCGTCGGAGTACTTAGACACGGCCCTCGCAAGTTTATGTCAGTTCTGTACATAGATTTCCGCGCCAGGAATGCAGAGCCATGATAGAAACCGACACTGGTGCCATGAACCTAGGGCCCTGAAAGGGATGTCCTTAACCCTAGATATCGGTTCACAGAAAGGGGAGGATGGGTGGGGTGGTAACAAATCTAACACTAACTACTGTTTCTAACAGATATATCATTACCGAAGGTAAGTAACTTTTGCATCTGAAAGAAACAGGTTAGAGTTAGATTCCTTACCTAGGAATAGATACCCCAGCAATACCAACCCTGGTGGTGGGTCTGCAAGCCAAGATCACACCAGAAAGTCCTGGAGAACGGAACGGCCGAAAAAGCCATCTCTCGGGACTTGGCTGTCCAGGCAGTAGTGCTGAGCAAACATGTGTAACGAAGCCCACGTAGCTGCCTGACAGATGTCCTGCAAGGGAACTCCCCGACCCAGGGCAGTAGTAGCCGCCATGGCCCGAGTGGAATGGGCCCTCAGTCCAACAGGAGGCTCCTTTTTCGCCAAGGAGTAACAGACCTTGATGCACAACACGACCCACCTAGAGATGGTCCGCTTGTGCACCACCCGTCTCTTCTTAGCGCCCACGTAACCGACAAAGAGCTGGTCGTCCACCCGGAACTGGCGTGTGCGATCTAAATAGAAGGAGAGCGCACGTTTTGGGTCCAGACGGTGGAGCCTCTCTTCCTCCTTCGAGGGATGCGGAGGCGGAAAGAAGCTGGGCAAGGTGATGGACTGCCCGATATGAAAGGCTGTAACCACCTTGGGCAGGAAAGAAGGACGAGTCCTCAGAACAACTTTGTCCGGATGGACAGAGAGGAAAGGAGGTTTAGAAGATAGAGCCTGGAGCTCACTCACTCTCCTGGCAGAGGTGATGGCAACCAGGAAAGCAGTCTTAAGAGTTAGAAGACGGAGAGGACAGTTATGAAGTGGCTCGAAGGGATCGCACATCAGAAAAGTCAGTACCAGGTTCAAGTCCCACTGAGGCATCACGAAAGGAACAGGAGGAAACATGTGCATGATGCCTTTCAAGAATCTATTTACAACAGGGGACTTGAAAAGAGAAGACTGATCAGGAAGCCTTAAGAAGGCTGAAATGGCAGAGAGATAGCCTTTGATAGTGCCCAGAACAGAGCCCTGCTGGACAAGAGAAAGAAGAAAGTGGAGAACCTTTTAAAGGGGGGCAGAGAGAGGATCCACAGCCTTTGCTGTGCACCATGCCACAAATTTGTTCCACCTGCAGGCGTATACCGATTTTGTGGAGGGACGCCTGGCTGCCAGAATCACATCACAGACTTCAGGCGGCAAGTCAAATGGCCTCAACTGCTGCCTCTCAATCTCCACGCATGTAGGTGGACACTGGACAGGTTCGGGTGAAGGACCATCCCCTGCTGCTGCGACAGAAGGTCCTCCTGAAGAGGCAGACAGATCGGGGGATCTACTGACATGATGAGTAGCTCGGGATACCAGTATCTTCGTCGGAGCCACAAGGATGACTTGGGCCCGGTCTCGCCTGATCTTCTTAAGCACTCTGGGCAGAAGTGGTATAGGCTTAGAGGCGTACAACAGACCGCAGCTCCACTCGCGTCAAAAAGCGTCTCTGAGCGAGTGCCGCCTTGGAAACTCCAATGCGCAGAACTGATGACATTGCAAGTTGTCTTCGGTGGTGAATAGATCTAACCAAGGCTCTCCCCACTGCTGAAAGAGACCTTGCACCACGTCCCAGTTCAGACGCCATTAGTGATCCATCATGCACCGGCGCCTGAGTTTGTCCGCCGTGGAGTTCAGAGAACCTGCCAGGTGTTAAACCACCAGGGTGATGCCCTGGCGTTACAGCCATGTCCAGAGGCGCAGAGCCTCCTGACAAAGGGTCCACGACCCCACCCCGCCCTGTTTGTTGCAATACCACATGGCAGTGGTGTTGTCCGTGAACACCTGCACTACACTTCCCCGGAGAGTGGGAAGGAATGCCTTCAGTGCAAGCCGGATCGCCCTCAGTTCCAGAAGGTTGATATGGAGCAGGGACTCCGCCGGAGACCAGATGCCTCTGATCTCCACCTCTCCCATGTGGCCCCCCCCAGCCCAGGAGGGATGCGTCTGTCACAACTGTGTGCTCCGGGTGAGTTAGGGAGAGGGATCTGCTGTGGACCCAATCGCGGTTCGTGAGCCACCACTGCAACTGACTCGCAGTGCCCTCCGAAATCAGGACGTGGTCGGACAGGTTGCCTTGATGCTGTGCCCACTGAAACTTCAGGTCCCACTGCAGAGCCCGCATTCGCCACCTGGCGTGATGCACCAGAACGATGCAGGAGGCCATCAGCCTCAGGAGCCGCAGCGTCAACGTGACCGAAACTCGGGATAAAGGCTGAAAGATCGGAATCAACGCCTGAATATCCTGAACCCGCTGCTCGGGGGGATAAATCCGAAACTGCGCCGAGTCCAGAACTGCTCCAATGAAAAGGAGCTTCTGAGAGGGGCACAGGTGCGACTTCGGCACGTTGATTGCGAACTCCAGCGAATGCAGGAAGTCGGAGTAGTCTGGAGGTGGGAGACGACTACCTGGGGCGAGCACGCCTTCAACAACCAGTCGTCGAGATAGGGGAACACTGAAACCCCTGATCCGCGCAGATGAGCTGCAACCACCGCCATCACTTTTGTGAACACCCGAGGGGCGCTGGTAAGGCCGAAGGGGAGCACGGTAAACTGAAAGTGCTCGTGGCCTACAGTGAACCGCAGGTAGCGCCGGTGGGCCGATAGGACGGGGATGTGGAAAATATGCGTCCTGCAAGTCCAACGCTATCATCCAGTCTCCAGGGTCTAGGGCAGCTAGGACCTGAGCTAAAGTCAGCATCTTGAACTTCTCCTTCCGGAGGAAGCCGTTGACGCTCTGGAGGTCAATGATAGGGCGCAGGCCTCCTTTGCCCTTCTAGGGTACCAGAAAGTAGTGGGAGTAGCAACCACATCCTACATCTGGCACAGGATCGCGCTCGATGGCTCCCTTGGCCAAAAGGGCCATAACTTCCTTCTGCAGAAGTTGCAAATGATCCCCCAACATGCAGTGGTTCTGTGGTGGCATGGCTGGAGGGGTCGCCTCCAAGGGGAGGGAGTAGCCCCTTCGGACAATTTGCAGCACCCACCTGTCCGACGTGATGGCATGCCAGTGGAGTAGGTGATGGCGAACCCTGCCTCCTACTGGCGTCGAATGGGCCTGAAAGCCTGGACTAGGAGGGCTTAGAGGCGGATGCTGCAGGGGTGGATGTGGACTGATCTTGCCTCTGTCCCCTGGCACCGCCACGGCGGTTACCACATCCGCCACCGTGTTGAGGTTGGCTTTGAAGCCTGTGGCTAAACGAACTTGTAGGGGCGCCCCTTCCTTGGCCACGAAAGGGGCAAAAGGCAGAAGTTTGCTGGCGCTGGCCCGACAAGCCCAAGGACTTGGCCGTAGCCCTGGAGTCCTTAAAACACTCAAGCGCACTGTCTGCCTTGTCGCCAAAAAGGCGATGGCCATCGAAGGGCATGTCCATGAGCGTGGCCTGAACATCCACCGAAAAATTGGCCGACCTGAGCCAGGCGAGGCAGCGAACTGCCACCATCGTGGAAATCGCTCTGCCAGGCGAGTCCGTGGTGTCCAGTCCACATCGTATGGAGTACGGTGCTGCATCTCGCCCCTCCGCAAGGGCTTGGGCGAGCTTTACCCGGGTCTCCTCCGGGCACAGCGGCAGCACGTCCGCAACCATATCCCACAGAGAGTGGGTGTAACGGCCCAAAAGGCAAGCGGTGTTGACAGACCGCAGCCCCAAACTCAGGGAGGAGAACAGTTTCTTCCCAAACTGATCATACCTTTTGGATTCCCGATCCAGTGGAGCGGTCGAGAATGCGGTCTGGGACGTTGAGGCCTGGATAACCAGACTCTCAGGGGTGGGGTGGGTGGACAGGAAGCAGGGGTCGCCCGGAGCCGGGCGGTGGCATTGGGCCACGTTCCGATCCACAGGAAGGCCTGAGAAGGGCTTGGACGTGGTGCCCATCAGAACGTCGGTGAGGGCTTCGTTAAATGGCAGTAGAGGCTCCGAGAAGCTTGCCTGCGGTTTGAGCACCTCGGTGAGGAGGTTAGTCCTCACGGCCGCAACCAGGAGCTCAAGAGTCAAGGCCTTGGCTGCCCTAGTCAACACCACGCTATAAGCAGCTCCCTCCTCCGTAGCCAAGGAAGGAGGAGAGACGAATCCAGTGCGAAGTATCTAGACCACTGGCCTCCCCTAGCTCATCTTCCCAGTCCTGGCTCAACTGGCACTGCCTGACCAGAGGGTCCTCAGACCCCTCCCAGTCCTGGCCGTCATCCATGTCCTGAAAATCAGGCAAAAATGATGGAGCTGGGGCGTAGGTGAATTGCTCACCCATCAATGCCGGAGACGGCATCGAGCAGCGCTGATCCGACGTCGGACCGGACCGGGGCTGAAACCTGGGGCGGCGTCATCCGAAGACGGTGCTGGGAGCGACACCCTCGGGGTCAGCGCTAGCTGAGGAGGCGTGAGGTCGACTGACGACGACCCGGATCCAGGCCACGATCCTGCGGGCCCTGCGGTGTCAGGACCAAAGTAGGCGAGGGCGCCGGGGCCGAAGCACCCGACAGCGCCAGGGCCGGAGCCGCTGGCCTGCCAGGGCCCCCAGTCGGATCCGCAGGGCCCAAAGGCGCCTTGACAGAGTCCGATGGAGGGAAGTGATTCCTCATGGCCACGAGGAAGTCACGCATCTCCTCCAGCGTCGCGTGCAGCCCAGGGACCGGCGGGTGTGGAGCTGGACGTGGCGCCTGTGGCTCCAACGGAGCCAGGCGGGCGGTGTCACCCGAACCCCCTAGCAAGAGGTTTTTGTTATATAGAAGTTAGAGGTACACCTGCTTGATCTAATACAGTGTACTTCCCTTTGGGATAAAAATTTGGCGGTGTCTCTGCGCAGTTTATCTGAGACTATTTTTAGAACGGTAAACTGTAATGTTATGCCCTCTGTCATGCCAATGTGTCTCCAGTGGAGAATTGGGAATCTTGACATATGCCAGTGGGTAGGAGAACTCCAGAAAGGAAGATGGGCAAACAGAAGATGTCAGCAGTCTAGTCCTCAGAGGCATATGCAGTCTCACTTTCAATGCATAACAGAAGCAGATACTGAGTTCCCTGTACTGGACGGAAGATGACGACACTCGGACAGTGGACCAAGAGCTGAATCATGATGCAGAAGAGGTCTGTGCCTGTGTTTCGGAGTCTTCAGCGCAAACATTAACTTTTACTCTGAGGTAATGCATGTTTTGCCGACAGCAAAGCTTGAAAACACAAAAAGGCAATTACTGCTCTGTGTTTCCAAGGTCTGCTTCCAGCAAAACATGCATTAACTGGGAGAATTTTCAAGTTAATGAATGCGCTGCAGATGCCAAAAGAAACCATACACATCCCTTCTATGCTGATGGGGCGAAGAAAATGGCAGCATAATATGGTTCCTGGAGCAGCTGTCCACTCTCCTGCATGACTCTAGTTCCACAAATAGGTTTGGCCTGACAGCATTAGTTCCTTTACGCTTAAAATGTGTACGTGGCCAAACCCTCGAATCACGTTTTGCTTCTACTGTGTGCTGTGTCAGTAAACTATTTCACTGAGGGGTTGTTTTTATCCATTAGATAGCTGTGATTTGAAAGTGCATCCTCCACTGGCAAAGCTGTGTTCTGTAACAAGAATGCCCCATCTGCAAGCAGCAACTGCATCAGGGGGTGTGGAGCAAGGCTGCAGAATGTGTGCTCCACCAATATGGCCGACAGTAAGTCCGTTACTGTTGTCCGCTCCACCATCTGCCTGGCTGGTGTGTCTCACTGAGGTATGTTGGGATGATTTTGATCATGGGAGAGCTACTCGCAGGGTAATTTGTGGGTCACTAAATGACCTTCTGATACTGACAGTCAGAGGGTGATGGGTTATACATGTATGTCTTCAGGGAAAGCGAACTCACATGAACTGACAACATGGAAGAATGACTTCACAAGGCCTGTTGAATATTGCAAAAACAGAAGTGGGACTGTAGAGTCTTCTTAAAGCAAGTTGCATGACTCCCTGTTGAACTGGAATTTAGTCTATGTAGCTGCTGTGCCTCTCTGCAGGAACATGGTTAAGATTTGATGTTTTGAGAGCCTAGAAGATGGGACTGTGTAACTGTTGAAAAGTTAGTTTCATTCATTATTTGCATATGGTCCTTTTAGGGTTATGCAGCATTGCTTTCCTGTGAGTCTATGTGATAATGACAAATCTTTAAGATTTGTAGCTATTTGTATATTTTTGGGAAGTTTAGTGTTGCTGTACAGATAGGCTGTTATATGTGATTGCTATACTACATGAGAGTATGTGATTACAAACATGTAATTATTGGTTGAGAGGCAGTGAAGGTGATTTATATGTCAAGGGCTAGTGTACTCCGTGTGGATGCATGCTATGCATACACAGTATTTATTGCTGCACAGATAAGAATCGGGAAAGTATAAGCATTCTGATGCTGAAGAATTCCTGCAGGATGTGAAGTCCCTATGGAGATTGGGTACATGTACATATGTAGCCTGTGTATGAGATCTGGCCTAGTGTGATTGGTTTACGGGGTAATTTGATTTACCTACATTCATGCACATAATATTAGATGTGATATGTGTATAGAGAATGCATATAAATTATATCTCAGTGTAATTAGCCTATTTAAATTTTACTTTAAATGTGATAGTAGCATGTTGCAAATGTGGTTGCACTATGGGCTAGGAAGGACAGGACTCTGCTGCAGGATTTGGTGTATGTATGGATAGTGTGTATTGGTTAAAGATTTGTGGTCGATATGGAGTTGTGTGTCTTACTGTGATGTGATGTGGTCGATATGGAGTTGTGTGTCTTACTGTGATGTGATGTGCGACCTATGACCCTACTCGCAGGCAAGTTGCTCCCCACGCTGCTGCACGGCTCTGCCTGCATTGTTTTTGCCTAATCTTGTATTTTTCCCCTGTGCCTAACTTTCTTTCTTGCCCAGACTTGTTTTTATTCCCCTATGCCTGTACTTGCTTTCTTGCCCAGATTTGTTTTTATTTCTCTGTGCCTGTACTTGTTTTCTTGCTTGTTTTTCCTTCCTGTGCCCAGTTCTCCTGCGGCCCCGCCCATTTTTCCCACCACTGCGTCCCTGCGGCTCCGCCAACCTGCAATCCCATTCGCCGCCCCGCTTCCGCCTCCCAGGTGCTCCTCCCTCCCACATCCATTCATATCGTAGCAGCTCAGCTGGCGCGCCCCTGGCGGGCCGCTGGCGCACCTAAGGCAAGCCAGTCTGTGCCTGTCCGTGCCTGGACTGCGCCCAGCGCCAGGACCCCTGGACACCACAAATGCCACGATGCCCGACACGGCTACGATGCCAGAACCCTCCACGCACTCAACACCGGACAATCACACACCTGCTTCCTGGCCGTCCGAAGCGCACCCAGAGTGCTTTCACCTGCCGGAACTGCAGCTTCACAAGCATCCGCCCCACTATGCTGCCGGCCAGGAAAGAACCCAACCACCTCAGATGCATCCTTCTCAACACCCGCTCCGCCCAAAAACATGCCGTAGAACTCTGGGACCTACTCGACTCAACCTCCCCAGACATTGCCTTCCTGACGGAGACCTGGCTGAACCCCGCTTCGGCACCCGACATAGCCATAGCCGTCCCTGAAGGCTACAAGATCACCCCCAAGGACCGCACCAACAGAGCGGGAGAGGGAATCGCCATCGTCCACAGGAACACTCTCAGAGTCTCGACCAACACCCACGACACCCTCAGCACCGCCGAACACCTGCACTTCCAGATCCACACCGACCCCAACACCACCCTCAGAGGAACCCTCATCTACAGACCGCCCGGACCCCGACCACAGTTTGGCAACTCCATCGCTGACTTCGTCAGCACACACGCCCTCGCCTTCACAGACTACATCCACCTCGGGGACCTGAACTTCAACCTCAAGAACAATGACAACACCAACTCCACCACCCTGATCGACAACCTAGCCAACCTCGGACTCAGACAACAGATCACAACACCCATCCCCCCCCGCCGGTCACACGCTTGACCCCATCTTCTCCGCAAGCCCCCACGTCTCCTTCAACCATACCACCGAACTCCAATGGACCGACCACCGCTGCATCCACTTCACTTTCAAGAAACCCACCACGCACCACCGCACCCAACAGATGCCTCACCGCTGCTGGAGCAAAGACACCGAAGACCAGCTAACCACCACCCTCGCCCAGAGCCCACCCGCCGACCATACCAACCCCGACACCACCGCCCGCAACCTCAGACAGTGGATCAACGACTGCGCCAACTCCCTCGCCCCGATCAAGAAACCCTCCAACAATCATACCAACAAGAAAGCCAGCTGGTTCACTGAAGACCTCCGGGCCTCCAAGCAAACCTGACGAAATGTGGGGAAGATCAGGCTCCGTGAACGAACACCGGACAGCCACGCCGCCCACAAGAATGCCACCCGCAGACACCATCACCTCATCAGATCCACCAAAAGGGCCTCCTTCAAAGACCGCCTAGACAACAACGCGCACAACAGCAAAGAGCTCTTCAACATTGTGAAGGAACTCTCCAACCCCAGCTTCAACACCAACGACGTCCCACCCTCGCAAGACCTGTGCGACTCGCTGGCCACCTTCTTCCACCACAAGATCACAGACATCCACAACAGTTTCAACACCACCACCGCCCGACAACCACTGAGACCTCCGCCCCCACGACCACCATCCGCACCAACCGCCTGCTCTACTGGACCAACATAAACAATGATGACACCATCAAAATCATGAACACCATCCACTCCGGATCTCCGTCAGATCCATGCCCACACCACATCTTCAACAAAGCCAGCACATCCATCGCACCCCATCTCTGGAAAGTCATCAACACCTCCTTTGAGACAGCAACCTTCCCGGAGAGCTGGAAACACGCCGAGATCAACGCCTTACTCAAGAAACCCAAGGCGGACCCCAAGGACCTCAAGAACTTCCGGCCATCTCTCTGCTCCCGTTCCCGGCAATGGTCATCGAGAAGACCGTCAACGAACAACTGACCCGCTACCTTGAGGAGAACAACATCCTGGACCCTTCCCAGTCCAGGTTCCGCAGCAACCACAGCACCGAGACTGCCCTCATCGCTGCCACCAATGACATCAAGTCCCTGCTGGACAACGGAGAAACGGCGGCCCTCATCCTTCTGGACCTGTCAGCTGCCTTCGACACGGTCTGTCACCACACACTACGAACAAGCCTCCACAACGCTGGGATCCAAGAGAAGGCCCTGGACTGGACCACCTCCTTCCTCTCCGGCAGAACATAGAGCGTCCGCCTTCCCCCCTTCCGCTCCGAATCACTGAGATCATCTGCGGCGTACCCCAGGGCTCATCCCTCAGCCCAACTCTGTTTAACATCTGCATGGCACCACTCGCCCACGTCGCCCATCGGCATGACCTCAACATCCTCTCCTACGCCGATGACACCCAGCTGATACTCTCCCTCACCAAGGGCCCCCACACCGCCAAAACCAACCTTCACGAAGGAATGAAGGCCGTTGCTGAATGGATGAGGAACAGCCGACTGAAGCTGAACTCGGACAAGATGGAGGTCCTCATCCTCGGATCCAACCCTTCGGCCTGGGACGACTCCTGGTGGCCAACCACACCTCCTGGTGGCCAACCACACTGGGAACCGCTCCATCACCCACCGACCATGCACGCAACCTAGGGGTCATCCTCGACTTCACCCTCTCCATGACTAAACAGGTCAACGCCGTCTCCTCCTCCTGCTTCAACACCCTCCGCATGCTCCGTAGGATCTACAAGTGGATCCCCACTGAAACGAGAAGAACAGTCACCC
The DNA here is from genome assembly GCF_964263255.1 of Lissotriton vulgaris. Taxonomy (NCBI): domain Eukaryota; kingdom Metazoa; phylum Chordata; class Amphibia; order Caudata; family Salamandridae; genus Lissotriton; species Lissotriton vulgaris. The sequence goes on along the minus strand of NC_141685.1, from coordinate 1,106,319,052 downwards.
AGGCCCTTGTCAGCAGTGGGTTGGACTATGGAAACGCCCTCTATGCAGGAGCCTCGGCCATACTCATGAGACGGCTCCAACGTATCCAGAACGCCTCTGCACACCTGATCCTCGACATCCCTCGCTTCAGCCACATCACACCCCACCTGAGAGACCTGCACTGGCTCCCGGTCAACAAGAGGATAACCTTCAAGCTCCTCACCCACGCACACAAGGCACTCCACAACACCGGACCAACGTACCTCAACAGGCGACTCAGCTTCTACACCCCCACCCGACAGCTCCGCTCCTCCGACCTCACCCTCGTTATAGTCCCCCACTTCCGAAGAGTGAGCTCAGGCGGCAGATCTTTCTCCCAGCTCGCTGCAAAGACCTGGAACACCCTCCCCATCCACCTACAGCAGACCCAAGACCTGCTGACCTTCAGAAAACTCCTCAAGACCTGGCTTTTCGAGCAGTAGCAGCATTCCCCACCCCAGCGCCTTGAGACCCTCACGGGTGAGTAGTGCGCTTTACAAATGATATGATTGATTGATTGATGTGTAAAGCAATAGCAAAATGTGTATGTGAGGAGGTAATGATCACAGATTATATGCTGGAGACTGGTATTGTAAATTTGTAAGATGAAATATGGTTAAACGCTCTTTCATGGTTTTGTGTGATGCATGTGTAGATGTTGAATGTAAGCAGCAGTGTATTTTTGAAGGAGGCTAGAGGGTTGATTGTGCTGCCTTTCACTTGAATGTTAGTCCATGACTACTTGTCTATGTGTGTTTGTATGTTTGCAATGTAGAATATAAGGTGTCGTGAACACCAGAATATTGTGTTTGAAGTTAGCCTGTTTCTGTCTCATGGCATACCTTCAGTCTGTTAACTGTGATAGAAAGTGTGACATTCCTAAGAGCACACGAAACATGCTGAGTTCATCATGGCTGCCTACTGCCGAAACTGACTTGTTTTGGTGCTTTCATCATTAACAACAAGGCATCTTAAATTTAAACATGTGGAGATATCTGACAACCCCTTTACAATGTTAATTTGGGGCGAGCATGTGCGTGGCGGGGCAACAGTCTGGCCATCAAGAATGCCTTCACACTCGCTAATTAGGCTATCGATGCGGTCCATGCGTATACACAGCTATTCTTTAAGCTTTTCAATGCTTCATAGACTTTCTTCCCTCTCCCTGCTTGGCTCTCCCCAGAATCCTCCATGGTGTTTCCCTTTCCCTTCTTCACACAGGCTCAAACAGTAGTCCAAATAGGTTGGCACAAGGCACTGCTACGTCAAAATGAGAGAAGACAAAAACAATCATCTAGAAAGACTTCCTCAGCAAACAGCAAATGGATAATCTTTCAGTATCAAAAGTGGCAGTACAATTGAAACAGTCCAATGTCCCGGTGTCCCAAGATGGTTGAAAAGGCAACTCACAGTGGCTGTGTTCAGGGGGAGAACAGGACAAAGTCTTGACCAACGCCCACAGAAATTAAGAAATCAAAGCATGTGCGGCGAAATGCAGTTGAAATGGTAGGTAGGTGGTGAGAAAAATAGCACAGCACGATTGGATGCCTGAGGTTGAGTTGTATAATTTCCAAATGCGCAAGTGGGGTGGCACGGCCCTGCCTCTTCCTGGCAATGAGGGGCAAGGACGAACCCCCCTTTGGCCTGGGCTTTGCCCAGGTGCGTCCCACGCTGCAGGTGCCCGCAAAGTTTTTTCTAGTGCCTCCTGGCGCTGCCGGTGATGCGTGGGGTTCGCAAAGCAGGCTGGTACCTGCGGTCCTGGCCATGGTGCAGGAGGAACTGTGGCCGCACTGAAAGCAGGCAAGACGGGCCACTGCGTAATGTAAGTTAATGCCCTGCGCCAAAAACAACAACTCCAACTGGATCTCACCCATCACTGCAGGTCCCAGAATGCAAGTGAGGGGCTTATAATGGATCAACTTTGCCACAGGATTTCACATCTACAACCACCTGTCCGAGCCCGCATCTATATTGATGGGTCTGAGTCATCACGCTCCCGGCTTGCCCCCTGGCTCCTGGTTCACAACCAGTGCTACCTAAAGTCAAGCCCTATTAATATCTTGGTATCCGTACTGCCCATTGATGAACCATTAGAGCCCGCAAAGCCAAGACATGGGATGAAAAGGCCAGCCCTTTTTTTAATGGCTCGATATCCATTCCGCCCTTTGCAAGATGATTAGGCCCCACAAAGCCATGACAAGGGATGTTGCCACCTCATTGTCCCTTGTCCAGTGTTGCTCTAGCACTGCATCGCCGCCTTGTTGTTTTTGAGGCCCAAGGCTTACCTGCTGCACTCTTACCGTCTTTACATCGCCCCTTGACCCTTAACGTCCATGAGGTTACCATCTTATTCTTACATAAGCAAATGCTTTGTGCCCGCCCAATCCCTTATCCTCTAAACTGTCCGGTATTCCACTGTCTTTGATACTGACTTTTCCAAAGCAACTTGCATACCTGCGAGCACTACCCCATAACAGAGCTTGCAGTAGTGACCCCCTGCACTGCACTGCGATCTTTGTCCACCGTACCACCAACATGCTAGATACTCCCGGCATCTCTGGGCTTGGAGGTGGGGAGTGTTGCCATGATGGTACTATACGGCTGCCCGAGGCCACTGCAGCAGGCCACCGCAGCAGGCACCGCAGGAGGCCACTGAAGAGGGCGGCCCTCTAGTGGCATTGGGCACCCCACACCCCCCCTCCTCCTGATGGGGCAGGGACTCTGGTGGAGTACCCTTTCTGGGCGCGGGCGGTGCCGCGTCATGTCTGGTGCGCGAGGCAGGGTGAAGGGTATATATGTTCCCCTCACCACGCTGACGACCTCTTTGTCACACCAGACACGCCACGGCTGCTGCCTCGTGGGACATGCCATCTCCCACCCTACCGCATACCCGGCGTGGAAGGTGGTAGGAAGTATGGTGAGAATGTTGCAATCCTGTACTTTTTTCGTTGCAGGCGGAGTTACAGGGCAATGTGGAAGCATATGGGTACAGAAGGTACCTCTGCAAGGCACATAGGGGTGCCAGAGCCCAGGTGCCTCATGGGAGGTTCCTGGAAACCATGTCAGCGCCCCATTAGTCCATCGGGCGGTTGTGGGCATGAACAACTGGGGGCTTGCCTTGCTAGGCTCCACCCTCAAAGGGGTGTGAGTAATAAGGGACCAGGTGTCACGTGATCCGGGAGGAGGATCACCAGAAGGGGCAGCACAGATGGTGTTTGCCCCAGTGCTGCTTGGCTCATCAGACGGGCAGGTGGCGAGAATGCTGCCTGCCCTTGAATCGCCCGTAAGATAACCTACCATATTACATAACGTTGTATGTAATAAACCTGCAGCAGTTTTTCCCAATACGAAATCGGTGTGGTGTGTACTTATTTGCATGCATGCTATGTGCTTGGGGGTGGGGAGTGTTGCCCTGATGGTACTATGTAGATCATGATTGTTGAATCTCGGAAACTCTGCCCGAATCTCTAGCTGCCCCATCATTCCACGTGGCTCCGTGTACCATTTGTAACAAGAAACAACATACACTGGTTATAAAACAACACACTAACATTGTTTTATTATAGCATTAAGTATTGCCGATTGTCTTAAAAAGTATCACTGCCGACAACTTATGGTGCGGTGTTCCTCTCCAATAAATGGTTCTACCAAATGGGCTGATAATACCTTGCCCTGATTTGTGGGACCAATATAGCGCTGCGTGCTGCGCAAGAGTCTCACCCCACTGATCTTGAGTCCGAAGGGGCGCCTCACAAGCCCATTTACTATATAATTTTTGTATACGCTGTTCCCGCCTACTCCCGGCAGCTGACTTCATCTATTTATCCTGTTTCAACGAAACATTAAACATGGGTTTGGGCCTTACCATGTTGTCTTCTGTGGCCCACAATAGCAAGTATCAAAGCCCTCGGTATACTGCCCATATTGCAACCGTGCATCCAGGCCCTTGAGCTACCGCGACATGCAGTACTGTAATCCTGATCTATTACAAATGTCGCTTTGTGGATAATGTCGCTAAATGTCTAATCTCCGTATGAAGGTCAAACGATTTGTACAAGCAACACCGTGGCTCTTTAAAGTCCTGATGACTCATTCAAACCTGACAATTAGTGTGCCCGTACCCCTGTACTGCAGTGTTTACTATGTTGAGTAAATAGCTCAAGCCTCCCCCGCATCGCAGTCCTAAAGACATGAACCAGTTTTCCCAGTACCCAGCACCAAAGGCAATTGCCCAGACTTAACATATACATTCTAGGTGTTGTAGTCCTGCTGTGGTATCAGTGTAATAATATAGACAAAAGGGGACCAGCACTTCAGAAAACCATGATTTCAGGTGATTCGCCAAGTACCAGACATGCTTGGTGCCTGTAGTGACTTGGAGTGAAAAGGTACACCTGTTAAGTTGAAACATGCACTGCATGGTCGAGATAAGAGTGAGGGCAACCCCAGACTATTAACATGTTTCAATACGGAGAAGCCTCTACTTTAGGAGAAACGAAGTGACTGAGAGAGTGCAAAAGCAAAGGCAAGTGCCCCCATTGTCCCGGAGGGCATGTGCACATCCGAACTTTGGTCTCCTAAATGTAATTTTTAAATAAAAATGGTAATCCATTAACTCATTGACATTGGCTATGCAGTGTGGCCCCTACCCCACGCCTGACCCCGGTCAAGAACAACTACCTGAGTTACCCTGAACCCAGGGCCGACGAGCAACATTCCGATAATGTTGATGAGGAACAGCTGATCCTGGCCTGCACCAGGCATGATGAAAGGGACAAGCCATCCGATACCTAGGACACCGGAGATAACTATTACCCCGATATCCCTAAATGACAATATTTTAAAACATGAACCGGATAATACCCTCATTATGCATTTCAGCGGAAAAACACACCAACATATTCCCATCAATTCACAAAGACCTTTCCCCATGTGCAGCGACCCAGGTAAGTAACCCATTTCTTTTTTCCACTAGTAGCGTTCAAGAAATCTTTCTTCCCAAAGCCTTGCAACCACCTTCCGGGCGAAACCTCTGAACAAACGCCAATGGGTAACTCGTAACTTGTTGCTGGTCTGCTGCCTCTGGGGCTGCTTGGAGAGGACAAAGAGGATTAACCCAGTCGGTGTCTTGTTTTCGTCTGTCAGATGCCTTCTGACAGTGGTGAGTTTTTGGATACCGAGGCAGTAGCCTCATTACTCAACATTCATTTTGAGTTTTTTAGTTGCTGTTTAGGTTGTCTTATTGATGTGTAACGCTTTGTCACAGTAGAGGTTGGATCACAAGGTCAGCGCTGTGATAGCCCATGGGTTGCGGGCAATTGGGTTTGCAGAAGTGTCAGCAAGTTTTATTGCAGAGTCTTGTTTTTGTTTGTCAAATGTCTTCTGACAGTGGTGAGCTTTTGATGGCTGCCGCGGCGGTTGCCGTCTGGCAGTGATGAGTTTTGGATGCCTGCCTAGGCAGTAGCCTTCTGGCAGTGATGAGTTTTTGGATGCTGTGTTGCTGTTTCAGTTTCACAAGGTTAGCGCTTCGATGGGCCGCGGGTAGCGGTCAAATGGGTTTGTAGAAATGTTTGCGAGTTTCCTGATCAGTGGGTTTTCTTTTTGATCCAATCCTTTGTGGAATGTTCTGTTAAGTTTGCGGAGATGGTCGTCCAACATCTCAACGCCTAGGTCTCTGTGGAGGTCTGCTGTTCTTTTGAAGATAGGAGCACCTACTGCAATCCGTAAGGCCTTGCTCTGTAGTCTCTGTAGGTCTTTCCGATGCTGCGGGCGGCAGCCACTCCAAACTGATGAAGCGTACGTCATGGTTGGTCGAATTATTGCGGTGATTGCTCACACCTTGCTCTGCATGGGCATCGACTTGGTCTTCAAGAGTGGGTATAATGCAGCCAGTTTTGTAGCTACCTTCTGGCAGGCTTTCTCTATGTGGTTTCTCCAGCTGAGTTTAGGGTCCAAAGTCACTCCCAGGTAGGATCTGCTGTTTTCCCATTTGATCTCATCCCCATTGAGGATGATCTGTGGGTGTTACCTGTTCAGCTTCCTGGTGAATAACTTTGCTGTGGTTTTGCTTGTGTTCAGGGTGATCTGCCAGTCGCTGTACCATTCGAAGAGTCTGCAGAGCGATGTTTCAAGGTTCTCAGCCACATCTATGTCGGTGAAAGATTGGGAGAGGACTGCAACATCATGAACGTAAAGGGCAAGATCAGTCTTCTTTGTGTCTGTGGGGATGTCGTTTGTGAATATGTTAAAGAGGAATGGTCCTAGGATTGATCCCTAGGGCACTCCAGCAAGAATTGGGTGTGGCATTCTTCTCGTACCGCCACGTGAAAGGTCCGTTTTGACAAGTAGATAGACAGCAGCTTAACCAGGTAGCTTGGAAACTTGAGCTTGATAAGTTTGTAAAGCAGTCCCTCATGCCACACTTGGTCGAATGCTTTGGCTACATCCAGAAAGACTACTCCAGTAGACTTGTTGATGTTGAATCCATGGCTGATGATGTCTACAACTCTGAGGAGTTGGTGATTGGTTGAGTGGTCTTTCCGGAACCCAAACTGTTCTTTGGCAAGGAGGTTTTCGCTTGTCGCAAAGTCCATGAGATGGACAAGGATAACTTTTTAGTAGAGCTTTGATAGGCCGGATAGCAGACTTATGGGGCGGTAATTTGCAGGATCTGGTAGTGGTTTCCCAGCCTTGGGGAATACAATGAGTCTTGCTTCTTTCCAGGCGTTAGGGAAATACTGGTGCTGCATACACACGTTGAATATCTCAGCAAGATGATCCACTGCGGCATTTGTTAGCATCTTGATGGCTTGGTTGGCTATTCTAACCTTTCCTGGTGCCTTGCTGTTTTTCAGTGTCTTTATCAGGGCCAGTAATTTGCCCGTTGAGCATACCTCAATGATTCCAGCTTCTGTTTCTGGTGGGTGCTCCCGGTGGTGCTTAGCGACCTCTTGCTTGACTTCTTCTGCCAGTTTGCTTGCCTGGTTAGGCCTGAAGGATGCCTCCAATGTGTCAGCGAAGACTTCAGCCGTGTCCCTGTTGCTACATGCTAAGTGTGTCTTCCCTTGTATCGGTGGGTTTAGTTCCTTCTTCCCAGTCAAGCGTAGGGTCATTCTCCAGAGAGAATTGTCCGAGTCCTTCAAGTTAGCTGTAGCTGCTTCCCATTTTTCACCTCTGTGCTGGCTTATTTGCATCTTCAGCTGTCTTGTCAGCTCATTGTACTTCTTCAGCAGGTTGGGGTACGATTCCTTTGCCACTCTCTCCGGGCTTTGTTCTTGTCAGCTATTGACTGCTTGATGCCCTTTGGGAGGTCGTAGATAGGGTGCACAGACAAAATATCGACTCCAAAATATCGACTGGACATAATATCGAGTTTTAAATATAGACTGGACAAAATATCGACTGGACATAATATCGACTACAAAAATATTGTTTTTCAGGTAAGTGAAGTAATATCGACTGTATAAAATATAGATAGCAAAAATATCGAATTTTTAATAATATATTATATTTTATAGTGTATTTTTATGTAATAATATGTGTGAAAAGTGTGTATTAATGTTATAAAATATTTTATTAAATGAATTTTGTTTTTTTAATAATTGCGTAATGTAATTCTGTAGCGGGTTGTGGGTTTATAGGGGAATAGGGTGGGAAGTAATTTAATAATAATTAATTAATTAATATATGTTTGTAAATATTTATAATTAATAATTAATTGATAATTAATTAATAATAATTAGTTAATTAATTAATATAATTTTGTACATATTTTGTATTAGTAATTAATTGGTAATTAATTAAATGTAATTAGTTAATTACATTAATTAGAGTACATTTTAATATATATAATTTTGTGTTATTGTTAAGTAATTAATTGGGAAAAAATAATATTAATTATTAAAATAATTACAGCTAATGTGCTAATATATTTACTTTATTGTTATTGTTAATTAATAATTATTTGGTAATTAAATAATATTGATACATTTTGGGTAAAGGAGTATTTTTAGGGTTCAGGGTCAGTTTTCAGTTTTTGGGTAAAGGGGCATTTTTAGAGTTCAGGGTCAGTTTTTAGTTTTTGGGTAAAGGGGCATTTTTAGGGTTCAGGGTCAGTTTTCAGTTTTTGGGTAAAGGGGCATTTTTAGGGTTCAGGGTCAGTTTTCAGTTTTTGGGTAAAGGGGCATTTTTAGGGTTCAAGGTCAGTTTTCAGTTTTTGGGTAAAGGGGCATTTTTAGGGTTCAGGGTCAGTTTTCAGTTTTTGGGTAAAGGGGCATTTTTAGGGTTCAGGGTCAGTTTTTAGTTTTTGGGTAAAGGGGTATTTTTAGGGTTCAGGGTCAGTTTTGGGTTTTTGGGTAAAGGGGTATATTTTAGGGTTCAGGGTCAACAAATAAGATTGTAAAAAATAATTTTTATTTTTTTCATTTATTATTTAATTATTATAATTTAATTTAAGTATTTTTAAGTATATTTTAGTAATTAAAATTTAATATTAATTTAATTTAACACTGTTTTTAATAAAGTCGATATTTTTTACATCTATATTATTGTTAACGATATTTTGTACTCGATATTTTTGTACTTACCTGTTTGTAGATACAAACTCGATATTTTGACTGTCGATATTTTGTCCACGATATTTTGGCAAGTCGATATTTTGTCCCTCGATATTATTTCAGTGATCCCGTAGATAGAGATCGTTGGAGTTTCTGCTCAGGAACGCTACACTCAATAGCAGTGTGGACCGCAGCTTTGAAGTGGTGAACCGCCTGGTCAATGTCTTCAATGCAGCGTAGTGGGCCAGGGACCAGTGTCTTCTCCAGGCTTCTCTTGTATATGCTCCAGTCCGCCTTCTTGAAGTTGTGCCTGGTGCCTGTTGCTGGTCTTCAAGTACGTCTCCAACTGTGATCAACACTGGGTTGTGGTCGGACGTTAGCTCTATTAAGGTTTCCAGATCCATTGACTGGAAGAGATTCTTCATGACAACGATGTCCAGAACATCCGGTTTATGCAGTGCAGAGGCTGAATAGTGTGTTGGTTGAGTCAGGCCAGCCACTAGAAAGTCCTCCTTCTTAGAGTGGTCAAGTAGAGTGTGTCCTTTGCTGTTTACCGTGCAAGAGGTCCAGCACTGGTGCTTGGCATTAAGGTCGCCTCCAATTAATGTTGGGATGCTGGGGTCCAGTAAAGCATCCAAGTCCTTTGGGCTTAGCTTGCCTGAGGGTGAGTAGGCAGCAATCAGCCGTAGAGGGTCTGCAGATGTCTGGATCTGTATGCCATTTGCTTCAATACTCCTCACTGGTGGTAGTGAGATCTCGTGGTGTTTCACTTTTGTGCCGACAATCACAACTGTTCCTCCGCCCTTGGCTCCGGTGGTGTGATCTGTGCGGTACACCCTGTGGTTCGCTATGTTGAGCTTCTGGCTTCCTTGGAGGTGGGTCTCGGAGATAAGAGCTATACTCACATCCATGGTTTCCATCAGGTGCAGGAGTTCTGCAGTTTCCTTCTGAATGCTGTTAGCATTCCACATCAAGAAGAGGGAGTTTCCTTTAGATTTTGCTGCCATTGTGGGTGTTTTCTTTACTGTGAAAAAGTCCGGCGATGAGATTCGCCACCATTGTCACCACAGGGTGGATGTTCATGTCTGCAACTGTTTTTGCAATCTTCGTGATGAGTTCCTGCCAGTTGCAGGCTGAGCCTATTTCACAAGATGGTGCTGGGGCTGTTGTTGGTGGTGGGCTGTGCTGTTTGGGTCCTGTTGCTTCTGCGTATGTTGCTCCATCCACTTGCACGTTGCTATGGCTGTTGGTTGGATTGCCAGTTGGGATCCTGTGTGCTAATGCAGGTTTGTAAGTCTTCCTTTGTCCCTGGTCTATTGTTGTTAAGTTTAGGGAAGTCTATTGTGGTTGGGGGCGTTTGCGCGGTACATCCTTCTTTGCCTTCTGCAGGTAGGGACAGCCGCGATAGCTTGATGGGTGTGGTCCTGTGAAGTTAGCACATATTGCTGGTTCGGTTTCTCGGTTCCTTGTGCATTGGTTAGAGGTGTGCTCGTCTCCACAGCATATGCACTTTGGCTTCTGATGGCAGAAAGCAGAGGTGTGCCCCAAGCACTGGCAGTTGTAGCACATGACCGGTCCTCTTTTCCCTCTAGGCGCTTCTGTGGTGACGGTGCAGCTGCAGAGCCATGTGACTGCTGAGAGGTCTGCTGGCTTCCCATCATGGCTTGCAGACAGGGTTACAACAAAGAGGGGACATTTCTTGTTCTTGTCTGCTGGAGAGGCAATCTGTATTATATTTTTGACTGGAAGTCCAAGTTCCGATAAGTCCTGAGTGATGTGCCCAAGGAATGCGTTTGCTGGGAGTCCCGGTATTACAAAGCGCTGGGTTTTTGCGGTGGTCAATAAAAAGGTAAGGTACTCCATTTTCTGTTCTGTAAGCATGCTGGTCACACTCCTGTAGTCCTCTGATGTGGTGAGCATGATCTTGGCATGGTCCTGCTGGGGCTTGATTGTGAAGGTGGAAGTGCAGTGTTCCTCCAGTGGCTCCACGAGGACCTTGTGGTTGGCTACGTTCTTCAGGATGATAGGAGGGATCCTTAGTCGCTTTGTGGGACCTGAAGAGGTCTCAAGTTCAGATGCCTTGTGGTCCTGAGAGTGGGCGTCACTGTCCTGGGTACTTTGGAGAACCAGATAGCGGTTTGTAGTTAGAATTGCACTGCTTGTAGAGGGTGCGCGAGACAAGCTTTGCTGCTTTTTCTGGTGAGTTCTGGCACGATTCGCATCCTCTCTCTGTCTTAGTGAGCCATTCCATGTCGTCTTTGGTGTTGCCATGACGTCTGCCTCCATGGTCAATTGATGCAGCTGGTTAGGGGGTTAAAGAGTTTAAGCCCTTCTCCTTTCCCTCTTTGGCACGCAGCTTGGCCCCGGTCAAGCCAGAGAGACGCAGGCCCAGCACCTTAGAGGAGTGGGAGAGAGGGCAGTGGGGGTCAAACAGCGAGTCTCCCGCCACAAATCGGAATGCAAGATAAATCAAACAATCAAGCAGAGCGCGTCAATGATGAACCGCAATACAAAATTGTAATCTGAATACAAAATCAATCAAGAAGAGAAAATGAATCAAGCAAGCAGAGTGCAGCAATAATAAATTGTAATCTGAAAACGAAGCTAATCAAGCAGAGGAAATGAATCATGCAAGCAGAGCGCAGCAATGATACATTGTAATCTGATTACAAAATCAAGCAGAGGAAATGATTCAAGCAAGCAGGGCGCAGCAATGATAAATTGCAATCAAGAGCACAAAATCAGTCATGCAGGCGAAATGAAACAAGCAAAAAAGCAGAGCGGAAAAGCTCCCACCGAAAATTGGAATTAAAAATGGGTCAAACAAAGAAGCAAGGCCCATCAATCACAAAGGATAGAAAATGGCGCTTACCAGGTCGACTTGCAGTCGGTCTGCTTGGCACGGGTCATGGCGGGAGCAGTCTCTGTCTCTGCTACGGGTCCATCGTCGATGCCGAGCCTCTTCCCTCCTTTGCCGCTTCCAGGCCTGTTCTTCTCTCGGAGCTCGCGCAGGAATCAAGTCCTCACGGCCCTCTGCAAAATCAGCTGCGAGCAGGAATCACGAGCAGGAATCATGTAAATCATCTCCCGGCGCTTTTATCTCCGCCCGTTGAGGGGAGGTCGACCCTGTGCCTTTTGATGACGTTGCGCTCATGGGGGACACCCCCTTTACCTTGCTTCCTTCTGGCCCCCTACCTACCTTGCAGAAACCATGCCGGCTCCCGCTCGAGATACCACTAAGTGCGCCACGCCCCTAGGTGCGGGTGGTGCTGATCATTTGCATCAGGGGGTTAGAGGACCAACGGCTGCAGCTCTTAGGGGATACTCCTAGATTTCATATCAGAGGTGGGATAAGCGATCATGTTTGAGGGGGTCACAAGACTTGCAGGTCTTTGAGCCATTGCAATGCTTCTGATTTGCAACTGTATGTTGTTCTGTGACTAGGGTGACTAGATGTCCCAGATTTCCTAGGAAAACCCTGGTTTTTCATAGACTGTCCTGGCATCCCTAAAGTGTTATTCAAAACAAATAAATGCCCAGGGTTTTGGGGAGAGGTTGAGTGAGCATTCATATTGGCCCCCTGTAACACAACCATCTGCTGCAGTGTTTTACATGCGCATCCACCCAGGCTCGACTCAATTGCCAGGGCCGGTTTGTGATCCCAGTTCGGCCCTCCCCTCCCCTGCTACGTCACCACAGGGATAATGTTAAACTGTTTTACAATAGCTTTAAAGACTCTACAGCTATGCTGCTGCAGTGTCTCAGTGAAGCAGGACAGCAGGAAGTAGATATGGGCACATCAGCATCTGAGAAGTCCCTCAGCTGATGCCCAAGCTTTCCAGTTAGATTCAGGGCAATTTTTGGGAGAGAAGGCAATGGCTTACTTAATGAAAACACTTGTTGGCACTATTTTCAGTTGAAATGTAACAAAAGCTGGCATAAATGTTATGCGGTTTCATGTTTCAAAAAGAGGCGCTGTTTTGTTTTCTTTTTGATACCAAACTGTAGCATAATCAAATATATTTTATGGGTCATTGCGCATCTCTCCACTACCTTCCCTTCTATCTAGTAGGTTTATATATACCCTTATCAAATGCTGGCTTTATAATTTGCTTTCTGACACTTTTAGATTCGTTTTCACTTTTATAGAGGGAAAATTACAAGTCCTAGAATGCAACCATACTGCACGAGCCACTCATTGGGTTTCTTGAGATCTCTGCATTGCGTTCTTTGGCTAGGAAAGCTTAATGAAATGGAACAAAGAGGACAGTCTCTAAAACGCTGACCTTGTTTATCTTGCTAACATATAGTCTGTCTCATAGGTTTGTGGGGTGTACCAATGTAGTCTTTCTATGGCAATCATTATAGTTATGGTGGCCAGGCGTCCCAGATGTACCTGGACAGTTCTGGTTTTTTTACCAACTGGTCACGTCAAATGTCCGCACATTTAGCATGTCCCAATTTTCAGAGACAGAGGTTAGTTTTCATGTATTTAAGTGCAGAATTAATTATGAAGCCTTACCTGAAGGCAATGTAGTTAAAACAGATTAGACTGCATGTAAAAGTTCAATTTAACTATGCAAGGAATAGGGTTTTTGAAGTGTGCTATAGGTGGTGGCGCCTGAACCGGGTGTACGTAAGTATATGACTGCAGTAGTTATGCGATGGTGCTACAGGTGGGGGATGTCCCTAAACCCCTGAAATCTGACACAAGGTCAAAAAAGCAAAGAGCGGGCCCGTGCACACGTCAATAATGTATCTTTAGCAATTTCTCTGTGTCAGTGTTCAACAAGTAAGGAATACAGTATTCATATGATATGACCGACGACTGGAACTGACTTCCGTTTTCCAGTCGTCGGTCGTCAGAAGGTGCAGGGCACTCGCTGCTCTAATGTCGTTCTCCAAAGTGCAGCGGTAAACACGGCTCCACCATCGTAATATTATAGCGGACCAGAGACTTTAATTCGGATTACACCGAAACCTGTCTGAGCCGGGACGGAAGTACAACCGGCAGAGAGACTGCTACGTCTGCTCAAGAGTCTATCAGCCCTGAAGAAGTCTTGGGGTATTCCCCGGACAAAACACATGTTGGCTGGGCAATCGCATGCAATAAAGAAGAACAAACATTACCACTAAGTGTTCTTCTACATGTTTAATTTATCATATGAATACTGTGGGGCATATTACCAACAACTAGCGATAATTTTTGTCTCTAACTTGTTTAGAGACAAAAATTCTCGCCGCACATCGGCGATTTTTATCGCAGATAAACCTTGCTATTAGCAAGGTTTATCGCAAATGCGATAAAAAACGGCTGCAATGCATGAATATCGCTGAAAAGTCAGCGAAATTCATGCATTATCGAGCAAATGCTCTTAGCCATGTTATCCACCTCCCATTGGATAACATGGCTAAGAACTGCTCAGGGCAGGTGTTAGCTTTTGGAGATATTCGCGCTTAGCGCGAATATCTCCAAAAGTTGGTAATAGGAGATAGCGATGTTAGGGACTGTTTCCAGTCGCTAACATCTTGGCACGCCCACTTTGCATGTCATTAGTGATAAATATCACTGACATGCAAAGCGGGGCCCAAGATGGTCGCTATCTCCTATTAGCTGTCACTAACTGGTGTTAGCGACAGCTTGTTAATAGGGAGATAATTTTATCTCCGCTTTCTTGGCTTTTAAAGCCAAAAAAGCAGAGATAAACCCCTTGATAATATGCCCCTGTATTTCTTACTTGTTGAACCGTGACAAGGAGAAATTGCTACAGATACATTATTGACGTGTGCACTGGCCCGTTCTGTGTAAAAGTTCAATTTAATTCCCCTTAGTGCCATACTGTCTGACTCTCCTGTATTGGTCACGCAGTCGTTATGGCCTTTTGTGACCCTTAGTTGATGCAAAATTATTGTGCTACTTTTGTGTTTATATGCAATCCCGGTTTTAGTTTTTTAAAATCTATTCCCCTACCTGCGACATATGTTTGGCTTTTAAAAAGAAAGAAAATGTACCTACGCTCGCATCGCAGCCGCCTCTCCTCTGTCTCAGGAAGCACAGGGGCTCTCCTAAGCCAATCACAAAGCTGCAATGCAGCATTGTGATTGGTTTCCCGCAGCCAATTTTAACTCTGCAATGCAGCATTGTGATTAGTCTGAGCGCAGTGGTTCGGCACTCATACGGGGACAGGGGGCCAGTGAAAGTTCCTCACCAGGCTGTGCATTACATTCTGGTGGGAAAGATGCAAAGTGTGCATGACTGTTTTGCCAGCCCAGGAGGGCCGGCCAAACAGTCATTCGCAATTTGGGAGTGAACGTCACTCCTCCCGCTGACCAGCCCCGGCCCCTCCCCGCACCGAGGAATGGAAAAATAAAATGATAATAAAGTTCAGTTATCATTTTATTTTACCTCTTCACTGCTCTCAAAGCAGTGGGGCGCCACTGGCTCCTCATTCTACTCTCTTTCATCATCGCTTAATCCAAGAAGTCCTCTGATGCAAATTTCCAAGCCCAAACAAGCTTTACATACAACACTAAGCTTGCGCTCCTGAGTCCTTTTGAGAAAATGCCGTACCGAGCCCACTGGCATCTTGGGTTGCCATCTGAGACACAAAACTGAACACGTTTTTCCTATATAGTGCAGTGTTACTTTACCATTATAACCAGGTGAATCTTCCTTCCATTGAGCCCCTATCCCATTTGTCCTACTGTTGTATCAATTCTCTCCAAACTGAATATGCAACCTCCTGGGTGAAATAGCAGGAAAAGTTGTTTAAGCATGCAACAGCGTCTGACTGGCATATTTGAATAAAACCTTTAATTTCTAGATACTGAAAATAGGCCTGCGCAAATTTGTTTTCGTACACACATATAATCTTGCATAATTCCAGAATTTTGGGTTGCAAAAATTTGCAAAATTTCACACATTTTGCGTAATGTGATATTGCATTTGATTTGCGCTTGTTGGAAACTGGCACAAGTAGAAAAAAATCCCATTTTCATTTCGTGCCAGTCACCTGCAGTAACTAGCATGCCTTTTTGGGTGAGGTACACCCTTGCAGAAAAAAAGTTTCCTGAAATATCAATTGTTTTTTTAGCAATAAGTGTAGTTTCACGAAAACAATGCAAATGTTGCACACTGTGAAAAAAATATCTGTCTTGTTAGAGTTTAACAAGCCTAAGTCGTACTGACTGATGAATCGACCCGCACTACAAATCACCAACCTTGAGAAAACTCTGTATCATCGCAAGTCCTAATAGTTGGATTTGATACCAGAACTTGCCATATTTATAGAGCCAATTAATGGCAAATCTTCCTCCATAACAAAATCCAGGTATATTTGACTCTCTTGTTCAATAGCCTCACTCTGAGAATATCACAATGGGTGCAAACAATGTGTGCAACTAAGTAACGAAGTATATATACCCGTGTGGGCGAAATCCTCTCTCCGACCCTGTGATGTTTCACTGCCCAGATTGTTCTAGGCTTGCACAAGGTGGAATAGACACATTGGGAAAAGGTTCGGAATTTTGTAGGCCAGAAATGTTGAAAAGAAATATTCAGCTCAATAGCCCCCACTGTAAGGTGGTTACAATTTTTGCACAGGCACGAAAATGCGGTCTGGAACACATTGATTTTGCCTTCTCTTAAGGCAGCATTTTCCGATGGCTGCTTGAGTTGAGATGCACAAAATATATTGAATGGAAGAAAAAACAAAACACTGCAAAGAAGAGCAAAACAAGAGTACAAACTAGAGGCCATCATAAAACTCTTCTTAATGGAGCATGCGGTTCTTTAGAAAAGTACCCGTTCGCTTCTTGACACCATGGCGTTATTTCGGGTGATCAGGTGAGGTATCGCTTTTGATCGCCCAGGCAGCTTTATGGAAACATGTAGATTTAACTCTGGCTGGTCTGGGGCTTCCATCACGTACTTCGCCATAGCCTGGAACACCATGACTGTTGCCTGGATATGAAAGAAAGACAAAAATGATGTCACATGAATAATTGTGGATTTGTCATTTATTTCATTCCTGTGTCCTCAGTTGATGTCGGTACAGAATTCTGACAGTCATAGGCACATTTCTTAGTGTCACTGTTTACTCAATGGGTGTTGAGATGCCCCCCTTACTATCAGTCTAAGTTTCCAAGGTCAGTGAAGGGCACCAATCTTGTCACTATGGTTTCGGAGACGTGTTCACTATCAGTGTGTAGGTCAGTGAGAGGCGTCTCTAACTGTCGCTTCTTGCCTCTATGTTCAGCGAGAAGCCTCTATCCTTGAAACTAAGCCAAGTTTATCTTTGTGGTAATTGAGATTAATGAATGTACCTTTCAATGTATGATTCTTTGATCAATGAGATGCACTTTTCTGGCCGTCACTTTGTGACTCTATGGTCGTTGAGATAGTTCTCTATTACTCTGAATGTATTTGTTGCTTACATCAGTATTAAGCACCTTTTTTTAAAACTTTTTCTCTGGTCAATGAATTGCTTCTCTTTTACTATATCGTGGGAGTGACCCGCTGCTGAGAAAGCGGAGCCAGCTCTTCATCACAGAGGAGTTTATGGACACGAACGTCTTGGAGGGCTGCAGGGGTGTCTCCTTGTACACTCCATCAGTTACTAAAAAGCGGGGCAGGCTGACAAGGGAGTCGTGCCTCTTACCCACTGCGGATTTATTTGCAATTAATTTTCTGGAGTGCATCCCACCTTCACTAAGGACTTCAGATCCCAGAAAACGCCACTGTTTGCTGACGCCACGAGGGCGGGGACTGATCACTAAAGGGAAGGCTCCAGCAGCTGAATTGACTTCTGCCACTGACGAAGAGAGCTCTGCTCTCGAAATGCATTTGGCGTTTGATTTTTAAGAGACCTCACCTTTGAAAACCTGCTGGCAAGTACCTGAAAATAAAGGAGTTCACAATTGAGTTCGTTGTGTGGTTGCTCCCAAAAGGGTTCCTGTACTTTTGTTGGATTTATAACGGCCGCCGGGTCGTGGGAGTGACCCGCTGCTGAGAAAGCGGAGCCAGCTCTTCATCACAGAGGAGTTTATGGACACGAACGTCTTGGAGCGCTGCAGGGGTGTCTCCTTGTACACTCCATCAGTTACTAAAAAGCGGGGCAGGCTGACAAGGGAGTCGTGCCTCTTACCCACTGCGGATTTATTTGCAATTAATTTTCTGGAGTGCATCCCACCTTCACTAAGGACTTCAGATCCCAGAAAACGCCACTGTTTGCTGACGCCACGAGGGCGGGGACTGATCACTAAAGGGAAGGCTCCAGCAGCTGAATTGACTTCTGCCACTGACGAAGAGAGCTCTGCTCTCGAAATGCATTTGGCGTTTGATTTTTAAGAGACCTCACCTTTGAAAACCTGCTGGCAAGTACCTGAAAATAAAGGAGTTCACAATTGAGTTCGTTGTGTGGTTGCTCCCAAAAGGGTTCCTGTACTTTTGTTGGATTTATAACGGCCGCCGGGTCGTGGGAGTGACCCGCTGCTGAGAAAGCGGAGCCAGCTCTTCATCACAGAGGAGTTTATGGACACGAACGTCTTGGAGCGCTGCAGGGGTGTCTCCTTGTACACTCCATCAGTTACTAAAAAGCGGGGCAGGCTGACAAGGGAGTCGTGCCTCTTACCCACTGCGGATTTATTTGCAATTAATTTTCTGGAGTGCATCCCACCTTCACTAAGGACTTCAGATCCCAGAAAACGCCACTGTTTGCTGACGCCACGAGGGCGGGGACTGATCACTAAAGGGAAGGCTCCAGCAGCTGAATTGACTTCTGCCACTGACGAAGAGAGCTATGCTCTCGAAATGCATTTGGTGTTTGATTTTTAAGAGACCTCACCTTTGAAAACCTGCTGGCAAGTACCTGAAAATAAAGGAGTTCACAATTGAGTTTGTTTTGTGGTTGCTCCCAAAAGGGTTCCTGTACTTTTGTTGGATTTATAACGGCCGCCCGGTCGTGGGAGTGACCCGCTGCTGAGAAAGCGGAGCCAGCTCTTCATCACAGAGGAGTTTATGGACACGAACGTCTTGGAGCGCTGCAGGGGTGTCTCCTTGTACACTCCATCAGTTACTAAAAAGCGGGGCAGGCTGACAAGGGAGTCGTGCCTCTTACCCACTGCAGATTTATTTGCAATTAATTTTCTGGAGTGCATCCCACCTTCACTAAGGACTTCAGATCCCAGAAAACGCCACTGTTTGCTGACGCCACGAGGGCGGGGACTGATCACTAAAGGGAAGGCTCCAGCAGCTGAATTGACTTCTGCCACTGACGAAGAGAGCTCTGCTCTCGAAATGCATTTGGCGTTTGATTTTTAAGAGACCTCACCTTTGAAAACCTGCTGGCAAGTACCTGAAAATAAAGGAGTTCACAATTGAGTTCGTTGTGTGGTTGCTCCCAAAAGGGTTCCTGTACTTTTGTTGGATTTATAACGGCCGCCCGGTCGTGGGAGTGACCCGCTGCTGAGAAAGCGGAGCCAGCTCTTCATCACAGAGGAGTTTATGGACACGAACGTCTTGGAGCGCTGCAGGGGTGTCTCCTTGTACACTCCATCAGTTACTAAAAAGCGGGGCAGGCTGACAAGGGAGTCGTGCCTCTTACCCACTGCGGATTTATTTGCAATTAATTTTCTGGAGTGCATCCCACCTTCACTAAGGACTTCAGATCCCAGAAAACGCCACTGTTTGCTGACGCCACGAGGGCGGGGACTGATCACTAAAGGGAAGGCTCCAGCAGCTGAATTGACTTCTGCCACTGACGAAGAGAGCTCTGCTCTCGAAATGCATTTGGCGTTTGATTTTTAAGAGACCTCACCTTTGAAAACCTGCTGGTAAGTACCTGAAAATAAAGGAGTTCACAATTGAGTTCGTTGTGTGGTTGCTCCCAAAAGGGTTCCTGTACTTTTGTTGGATTTATAACGGCCGCCCGGTCGTGGGAGTGACCCGCTGCTGAGAAAGCGGTGCCAGCTCTTCATCACAGAGGAGTTTATGGACACGAACGTCTTGGAGCGCTGCAGGGGTGTCTCCTTGTACACTCCATCAGTTACTAAAAAGCGGGGCAGGCTGACAAGGGAGTCGTGCCTCTTACCCACTGCGGATTTATTTGCAATTAATTTTCTGGAGTGCATCCCACCTTCACTAAGGACTTCAGATCCCAGAAAACGCCACTGTTTGCTGACGCCACGAGGGCGGGGACTGATCACTAAAGGGAAGGCTCCAGCAGCTGAATTGACTTCTGCCACTGACGAAGAGAGCTCTGCTCTCGAAATGCATTTGGCGTTTGATTTTTAAGAGACCTCACCTTTGAAAACCTGCTGGCAAGTACCTGAAAATAAAGGAGTTCACAATTGAGTTCGTTGTGTGGTTGCTCCCAAAAGGGTTCCTGTACTTTTGTTGGATTTATAACGGCCGCCCGGTCGTGGGAGTGACCCGCTGCTGAGAAAGCGGAGCCAGCTCTTCATCAGAGAGGAGTTTATGGACACGAACGTCTTGGAGCGCTGCAGGGGTGTCTCCTTGTACACTCCATCAGTTACTAAAAAGCGGGGCAGGCTGACAAGGGAGTCGTGCCTCTTACCCACTGCGGATTTATTTGCAATTAATTTTCTGGAGTGCATCCCACCTTCACTAAGGACTTCAGATCCCAGAAAACGCCACTGTTTGCTGACGCCACGAGGGCGGGGACTGATCACTAAAGGGAAGGCTCCAGCAGCTGAATTGACTTCTGCCACTGACGAAGAGAGCTCTGCTCTCGAAATGCATTTGGCGTTTGATTTTTAAGAGACCTCACCTTTGAAAACCTGCTGGCAAGTACCTGAAAATAAAGGAGTTCACAATTGAGTTCGTTGTGTGGTTGCTCCCAAAAGGGTTCCTGTACTTTTGTTGGATTTATAACGGCCGCCCGGTCGTGGGAGTGACCCGCTGCTGAGAAAGCGGAGCCAGCTCTTCATCACAGAGGAGTTTATGGACACGAACGTCTTGGAGCGCTGCAGGGGTGTCTCCTTGTACACTCCATCAGTTACTAAAAAGCGGGGCAGGCTGACAAGGGAGTCGTGCCTCTTACCCACTGCGGATTTATTTGCAATTAATTTTCTGGAGTGCATCCCACCTTCACTAAGGACTTCAGATCCCAGAAAACGCCACTGTTTGCTGACGCCACGAGGGCGGGGACTGATCACTAAAGGGAAGGCTCCAGCAGCTGAATTGACTTCTGCCACTGACGAAGAGAGCTCTGCTCTCGAAATGCATTTGGCGTTTGATTTTTAAGAGACCTCACCTTTGAAAACCTGCTGGCAAGTACCTGAAAATAAAGGAGTTCACAATTGAGTTCGTTGTGTGGTTGCTCCCAAAAGGGTTCCTGTACTTTTGTTGGATTTATAACGGCCGCCCGGTCGTGGGAGTGACCCGCTGCTGAGAAAGCGGAGCCAGCTCTTCATCAGAGAGGAGTTTATGGACACGAACGTCTTGGAGCGCTGCAGGGGTGTCTCCTTGTACACTCCATCAGTTACTAAAAAGCGGGGCAGGCTGACAAGGGAGTCGTGCCTCTTACCCACTGCGGATTTATTTGCAATTAATTTTCTGGAGTGCATCCCACCTTCACTAAGGACTTCAGATCCCAGAAAACGCCACTGTTTGCTGACGCCACGAGGGCGGGGACTGATCACTAAAGGGAAGGCTCCAGCAGCTGAATTGACTTCTGCCACTGACGAAGAGAGCTCTGCTCTCGAAATGCATTTGGCGTTTGATTTTTAAGAGACCTCACCTTTGAAAACCTGCTGGCAAGTACCTGAAAATAAAGGAGTTCACAATTGAGTTCGTTGTGTGGTTGCTCCCAAAAGGGTTCCTGTACTTTTGTTGGATTTATAACGGCCGCCCGGTCGTGGGAGTGACCCGCTGCTGAGAAAGCGGAGCCAGCTCTTCATCACAGAGGAGTTTATGGACACGAACGTCTTGGAGCGCTGCAGGGGTGTCTCCTTGTACACTCCATCAGTTACTAAAAAGCGGGGCAGGCTGACAAGGGAGTCGTGCCTCTTACCCACTGCGGATTTATTTGCAATTAATTTTCTGGAGTGCATCCCACCTTCACTAAGGACTTCAGATCCCAGAAAACGCCACTGTTTGCTGACGCCACGAGGGCGGGGACTGATCACTAAAGGGAAGGCTCCAGCAGCTGAATTGACTTCTGCCACTGACGAAGAGAGCTCTGCTCTCGAAATGCATTTGGCGTTTGATTTTTAAGAGACCTCACCTTTGAAAACCTGCTGGCAAGTACCTGAAAATAAAGGAGTTCACAATTGAGTTCGTTGTGTGGTTGCTCCCAAAAGGGTTCCTGTACTTTTGTTGGATTTATAACGGCCGCCCGGTCGTGGGAGTGACCCGCTGCTGAGAAAGCGGAGCCAGCTCTTCATCACAGAGGAGTTTATGGGCACGAACGTCTTGGAGCGCTGCAGGGGTGTCTCCTTGTACACTCCATCAGTTACTAAAAAGCGGGGCAGGCTGACAAGGGAGTCGTGCCTCTTACCCACTGCGGATTTATTTGCAATTAATTTTCTGGAGTGCATCCCACCTTCACTAAGGACTTCAGATCCCAGAAAACGCCACTGTTTGCTGACGCCACGAGGGCGGGGACTGATCACTAAAGGGAAGGCTCCAGCAGCTGAATTGACTTCTGCCACTGACGAAGAGAGCTCTGCTCTCGAAATGCATTTGGCGTTTGATTTTTAAGAGACCTCACCTTTGAAAACCTGCTGGCAAGTACCTGAAAATAAAGGAGTTCACAATTGAGTTCGTTGTGTGGTTGCTCCCAAAAGGGTTCCTGTACTTTTGTTGGATTTATAACCGCCGCCCGGTCGTGTGAGTGACCCGCTGCTGAGAAAGCGGAGCCAGCTCTTCATCACAGAGGATTTTATGGACACGAACGTCTTGGAGCGCTGCAGGGGTGTCTCCTTGTACACTCCATCAGTTACTAAAAAGCGGGGCAGGCTGACAAGGGAGTCGTGCCTCTTACCCACTGCGGATTTATTTGCAATTAATTTTCTGGAGTGCATCCCAACTTCACTAAGGACTTCAGATCCCAGAAAACGCCACTGTTTGCTGACGCCACGAGGGCGGGGACTGATCACTAAAGGGAAGGCTCCAGCAGCTGAATTGACTTCTGCCACTGACGAAGAGAGCTCTGCTCTCGAAATGCATTTGGCGTTTGATTTTTAAGAGACCTCACCTTTGAAAACCTGCTGGCAAGTACCTGAAAATAAAGGAGTTCACAATTGAGTTCGTTGTGTGGTTGCTCCCAAAAGGGTTCCTGTACTTTTGTTGGATTTATAACGGCCGCCCGGTCGTGGGAGTGACCCGCTGCTGAGAAAGCGGAGCCAGCTCTTCATCACAGAGGAGTTTATGGACACGAACGTCTTGGAGCGCTGCAGGGGTGTCTCCTTGTACACTCCATCAGTTACTAAAAAGCGGGGCAGGCTGACAAGGGAGTCGTGCCTCTTACCCACTGCGGATTTATTTGCAATTAATTTTCTGGAGTGCATCCCACCTTCACTAAGGACTTCAGATCCCAGAAAACGCCACTGTTTGCTGATGCCACGAGGGCGGGGACTGATCACTAAAGGGAAGGCTCCAGCAGCTGAATTGACTTCTGCCACTGACAAAGAGGGCTCTGCTCTCGAAATGCATTTGGCGTTTGATTTTTAAGAGACCTCACCTTTGAAAACCTGCTGGCAAGTACCTGAAAATAAAGGAGTTCACAATTGAGTTCGTTGTGTGGTTGCTCCCAAAAGGGTTCCTGTACTTTTGTTGGATTTATAACGGCCGCCCGGTCGTGGGAGTGACCCGCTGCTGAGAAAGCGGAGTCAGCTCTTCATCACAGAGGAGTTTATGGACACGAACGTCTTGGAGCGCTGCAGGGGTGTCTCCTTGTACACTCCATCAGTTACTGAAAAGCGGGGCAGGCTGACAAGGGAGTCGTGCCTCTTACCCACTGCGGATTTATTTGCAATTAATTTTCTGGAGTGCATCCCACCTTCACTAAGGACTTCAGATCCCAGAAAACGCCACTGTTTGCTGACGCCACGAGGGCGGGGACTGATCACTAAAGGGAAGGCTCCAGCAGCTGAATTGACTTCTGCCACTGACGAAGAGAGCTCTGCTCTCGAAATGCATTTGGCGTTTGATTTTTAAGAGACCTCACCTTTGAAAACCTGCTGGCAAGTACCTGAAAATAAAGGAGTTCAGAATTGAGTTCGTTGTGTGGTTGCTCCCAAAAGGGTTCCTGTACTTTTGTTGGATTTATAACGGCCGCCCGGTCGTGGGAGTGTCCCGCTGCTGAGAAAGCGGAGCCAGCTCTTCATCACAGAGGAGTTTATGGACACGAACGTCTTGGAGCGCTGCAGGGGTGTCTCCTTGTACACTCCATCAGTTACTAAAAAGCGGGGCAGGCTGACAAGGGAGTCGTGCCTCTTACCCACTGCGGATTTATTTGCAATTAATTTTCTGGAGTGCATCCCACCTTCACTAAGGACTTCAGATCCCAGAAAACGCCACTGTTTGCTGACGCCACGAGGGCGGGGACTGATCACTAAAGGGAAGGCTCCAGCAGCTGAATTGACTTCTGCCACTGACGAAGAGAGCTCTGCTCTCGAAATGCATTTGGCGTTTGATTTTTAAGAGACCTCACCTTTGAAAACCTGCTGGCAAGTACCTGAAAATAAAGGAGTTCACAATTGAGTTCGTTGTGTGGTTGCTCCCAAAAGGGTTCCTGTACTTTTGTTGGATTTATAACGGCCGCCCGGTCGTGGGAGTGACCCGCTGCTGAGAAAGCGGAGTCAGCTCTTCATCACAGAGGAGTTTATGGACACGAACGTCTTGGAGCGCTGCAGGGGTGTCTCCTTGTACACTCCATCAGTTACTAAAAAGCGGGGCAGGCTGACAAGGGAGTTGTGCCTCTTACCCACTGCGGATTTATTTGCAATTAATTTTCTGGAGTGCATCCCACCTTCACTAAGGACTTCAGATCCCAGAAAACGCCACTGTTTGCTGACGCCACGAGGGCGGGGACTGATCACTAAAGGGAAGGCTCCAGCAGCTGAATTGACTTCTGCCACTGACGAAGAGAGCTCTGCTCTCGAAATGCATTTGGCGTTTGATTTTTAAGAGACCTCACCTTTGAAAACCTGCTGGCAAGTACCTGAAAATAAAGGAGTTCACAATTGAGTTCGTTGTGTGGTTGCTCCCAAAAGGGTTCCTGTACTTTTGTTGGATATATATATATATATATATATATATATATATATATATATATATATATATATATATATATATATATATATATATATATATATATATATATATATATATATATATCACCTCCACAACGGTTCCTTCTCGGGAGCGCTCTCGCATGTGCGGTATCCTGCGGCAGAACCAAGCCGCTAATTATCCCAACAAATTTTTCCCAAAGGGGAAAACAACGGGTCGCACAACCAGCTTGGATTTAAACAGCAATCCTTTTTATTTTTCAAATCAAAAGGGCAACAAGCGACCCGTTGTTTTCCCCTTTGGGAAAAAGTTGTTAGGATATATATATATATATATATATATATATATATATATATATATATATATATATATATATATATATATATATATATGTTTCCATTTCATTGAGTGCCTCCCTCTCTCTCTCTGTCCCTGAGATGCATCTCTCTTATTTTCAGCTCGTTTCTAAGGTTAGTGGGGGACATCACTCCCGAAGTCAATCAATCAATCAATCAGAGACATTTATAGAGCGCACTACTTACCCGGAGGGTCTCAAGGCGCTTGGGGGGGGGGGGGGGTGTTGCTACTGCTCGAACAGCCAGGTCTTGAGCTTCTTCCTGAAGGAGAGGTGGTCTTGGGGTCAGGCGCAGGTCGGGAGGGAGGGAGTTCCAGGTCTTGGCGGCCAGGTAGGAGAAGGACCTTCCTCCTGATGTCGTTCTTCGGATGCGGGGGACGGCGGCGAGGGCGTGGCTGGCTGATCGGAGGTGGCGTTTGGGAGCGTAGAAGTTGATGCGGTTGTTGAGGTAGCTCGGGCCTTGATCATGTAGGGCTTTGTGTGCGTGGGTGAGGAGACGGAAGGTGATTCTTTTGTTGACGGGGAGCCAATGCAGGTCTCTCAGATGTCCAGAGATGTGGCTGTGTCGTGGGATGTCGAGGATGAGTCTGGCTGAGGTGTTCTGGATCCGCTGGAGTCTCTTCTGGAGCTTGGCCGGTGTTCCGGCGTAGAGGGCGTTGCCGTAGTCCAGTCGGCTGGTGACGAGGGCCTGGGTGACCGTCTTCCTGGTCTCGGTGGGGATCCACCGGAAGATCTTCCGTATCATGCGCAGGATGTTGAAGCACGACGAGGAGACGGCGTTGACTTGTCTGGTCATGGAGAGGGAGGAGTCCAGGATGAAGCCCAGGTTGCGTGCGTGGTCTGTCGGTTTGGGTGCGGTGCCCAGGGCGGGGGGCCACCAGGAGTCGTCCCAGGCGGAGGGCGAGGAGCCCAGGATGAGGATTTCCGTCTTGTCTGAGTTCAGTTTCAGGCGGCTGGTCGTCATCCACTCGGCTACGTCTTTCATCCCTTCGTGAAGGTTGGCTCTGGCGGCGGCGGGGTCGTTGGTCAGGGAGAGGATCAGCTGGGTGTCGTCAGCGTAGGAGATGATGTTGAGGTTGTGTTGGCGTGCGATGGCCGCGAGGGGGCTCATGTAGACGTTGAAGAGGGTGGGGCTCAGCGAGGATCCTTGAGGGACGCCGCAGATGACTTCGGTGGCCTCTGACTTGTACGGTGGTAGACGGACTCTCTGTGTTCTTCCGTCGAGGAAGGAGATGATCCATTCCAGTGCCTTCTCCTGGATTCCGACGTTGCTGAGGCGCTGCACTAGGGTGCGGTGGCAGACAGTGTCGAATGCCGCGGAGAGGTCTAGGAGGATGAGGGCCGCTGTTTCTCCGTTGTCCATCAGGGCTCGGATGTCATCGGTGGCAGCGATGAGGGCGGTCTCGGTGCTGTGGTTGGCTCGGAAGCCAGACTGTGAGGGGTCGAGGGATCCATTCGTCTCGAGTTGACGGTCTTCTCGATGACTTTGGCTGGAAACGGGAGGAGCGAGATGGGGCGTTAATTCTTGAGTTCGGTGGGGTCCGCTGTTGGTTTCTTTAGTAGAGCGCGGAGTTCGGCGTGCTTCCAGCTCTCCGGGAAGGTGGCGGTGTCGAAGGTAGTCACTGCTTGTCGATACGCCACTCTCTTACTAGCTATGTATCAGTTTCCATGATCACTGAGAGGCACCTCTCCTCCTTTCACAGTTGTATTCTGTGGTCGTTGTGATGCCTCTTTCATGCTGTCTATGTAGGTGGTTCTGTAGTTAGTGAGAGGCACCTCTCTTTCTGTCACTGATTGTCTCCATTGTCTCCAAGGTGACTGTATCTTTCTTCCAGTGTATCTGTTTCTATGGTCACCACTGTCTTTATAGTTGTCTTTTTCTCTCTTATGATTAGTGCACCTGGTTCTGCACGAGTGAGAGAACATTTCCAGAAAGAAATGGCAAATACCTTAATATAAGTTGACAAATGAACCCCTCTTTTGACTGTACTCATTTCTACTTTCCTGCTTTTCAGAGGTGCAGAGACTTTAATAGTCTGGTCTGCCACCTTCCAAAGGCACCTACTTGGCATGTAACTGAGTCTTCCTCAACCAGGGAGCTTTCCTGAGCAATGGCGGCTACTCAGCTATGGCGAAAAGCATCAACCCACTGCTTTCAAGCAGTGAGACAAGAGGAAACATAACATGTTAATAACTTTCAGTTATTATCATGTTATGTTTCCTAGGCGGGCAAGCGGGTGGGCGGGCTGCTCTGCTCATGGAGCAGGGCAGGGGGGAGTAGCTTGCTAACTCAAGTGCGCAATGACTGTTTGGTCAGCCCCCTCGGGCCGTCTAAAGTAAGTCATGAGCACTTCCCTATTCTCTATGCCGGCTGTATTAAAGCCTGCATAGAGAACATGCCCACCCCTACAGCCCATGACCAGAACAATCACAACGCTGCACTGCTGTGTTGTTATTGGCTTAGGGGAGGGAGCCTGGCTGCCAGCTTCCTGTTCCTGGGAGTGGACTCGAGAGAGCAGGAGCACAGAAGATGCAGGACCCAGCCTCGAGGTGATTATTATTTTTTTTTAATTTCCAAACCCCGCTCCGCCCCGCACAACACACCCCGCAACCCCTTCGTGACACCCCCACGAACCTCACATCCCGCGAGTCATGCTGGCCGCCCCTGTCCTTGTGGGTTGATGCAGAGCTGACTTACTCAAACACTGACTTGACACGTGACTAATGTTGCCAATTACAGGGAGGGGTTGGGGTGCTAGTTGCCTGAAATGTGGCTTAGTCAGTCCCTGATAAGTCCAACATTTGGCTGACATTACACCCATTTTGCTGGTATTTCCAGTGACAAACACAGCGGGCTCAATTCACAAACTGCATTTTGTAGTACGCATGTATACAAGCCTATGAAAGTAAATCTCCAGCTTCTACCACTCTTATAATATTTATTCGTTAGTAGTAAATATGGGAAGAACCAGGGGCTTGAAAAAGGGGCATACTTACTACTAATGGGATTGCCTTCAGGAGGAGTTAGGGACGGGTTTTAAAGCCTAAAAGAACTCAAAAAAGTAGTAAATGTGCTCCAGATCAGAGCTGGATTAAGTCCAGCACCACACATTGCCGGCCAATGGTACTACAATGTACGCAATTAGAAAATAATGGAGATAGGCCTTAAAATAAAACCCCATAGGAAATTATGTTTAAACAAATTAAATTATTTAAACTATTTAAAAATCGATATAAATGAAATCTGCAAATAAAAAAGATTTACTATTAATTAGTATTTTTTATTAAATATGACTATTTATTAAAACACATTTAAATTACTTACAATTAATTCTTTACATCACTTTTAATATTGTTATTCCAAATAAATATATATATATACGTCTTTTTTTATTTTAAGTGGGAATTTTTTTAATTTAACCTTGCAGAAAAATAATTAACATTTTATAAATTCAATGTGATTACATTTGATATAAAATTAAGTTTTTGGTGCTTTAGCATTTTCTTTACATTTAGAAAAAAAATGCAAATTAGTTTATACTTATATTTAAAATACTAGTTTTGAACATTTAAATGAACTTTTTTGACTTTTCTTTATACATTCCCAGAAGGAGATATGAGCTGCAGGAGAAATGACTAGTATAGATTTTCTAAATTGTACTATATTAATGTCATATATTTAATTTAAATGTAAAACAAAATGCTGCAGCACTATTAACTTTTTTCTTTTGTAAACAAACGTTATTGGGTTTTGCATCCATAGTCAAATATAGACACATTCAGTCATTCAGGAAAACAAAACTGTAAGAAACTGGCTCTATATATACTGCACCAAAGTGAGGTACAGTGTGTATAGAGTCCAAGGGTCTCCAGAGGTTTGGCAGAGGTTAACGTTAGATAGAACCTTACACTCTAAAGTGGTAGCTTGGTTGAGCAGTAAGGCAGTGTCAGAGGAAAATGTTAAGCATTTGATGTACACACTCAGTCAGCAAATGAATTCCACACTCAAGAACTGAACTCTAGGCCATTTGTTTTTGTATTAAAAAATATACTGTTGTTTTATTTCTAGAACCAAGCATGCCTGGCACAGGTAGGCATAAACATACTTTGCAGTAGTAAATTACTTGTATGAATACAGTTCAAAATTGCAGTATAACTTGTACTGATTTTGGTTGCAGTTTAAGTAAGCAGTTTGCAACACTTAGCAGGTATTGTACATTTGAATGAATGGGCTTTTTTAAGTAAAATGCAATTAATTACTTTTCAGATTACTTTTGCTAACACATGATTGGATGCTAGATTCAGCCCTGGGACATTTCCTGAAAACAGTTGAGTGAATTTGTTTTAGTTAGAGGTACGATTTTTAAAGAATATTATTGTATTTCAAAAGTTGACACCAATGTTATCCTATAGGAGGAAATTCACTTAGCAGGTAAGTTACTTTAATAATACTTTTCTTACTCGGTGCTGAATACCTAGATTCAGCACCGGGACATCTTCTACAAATAGTTGAGAAAATGTGTTATGGTTATTTGGGTGATTTCAGGAATATTCTTAGTTTTCAAAAGTCGACACTTGGAAACTTTTGGGGAGAAAAAGTGTGAATGTTATTCTTTGAGGAAAAAGAGGTAATCAGTTACCAGGTAGGTAATCAGTCCCAATGTTATCCTGAGAAGGATAGGGGGACTCCGGTTGGTAGCTGCTGGCAAGCAGGCCAAGAGGTTGTGGGAGCAAAGCTCCTGGGTTAAGTTCAGGGCAGTTTGGTGACCAAGTAAGCACAAAAGGGGCACCCTCAGCTGCACTAGGGCGGCCGGGTGCAGGATGCTGCTTTGAGGTCCGGTGCCCTGTTGATTTCAATGGAGATTCTCTGGGACAAAGAAACACTGCAGGCTCAGGGACGCGGATCTTCCTGGAGCAACAACCACTTCGAGGGATAAGTGGGGATGTTGAGGGTTGGTTAGGCACCAACCACAGGGTTGGGCACACAAGGCCGTGGGGCGTCGGGTGCAGGGGTGCCTTGGGTCATTGGATTTTCTTACCCACTCTGGTCATGGTAGGGGGGGTCCTCAGAATTGAGGCTGCAGGCGTCTTCCTGAGGCTTGAGGCAGGTCAGGAGTCACCGGATCTCAGGTCAGGATCGCCGGGGGGGACCTCCTCATGGTGTTTTTCCACTTAAGCTCGAGCTGGGTTCAGCGGGTGCAGAGTGGGCTGGATTCGCGGTTTCTGGCTGGCACCAGAAGCTGCAGTTTAAACAAGTCCGGTGTTCATGGGAGAAACAGTCCTTAAAGTGAAGGCAGGCAGGTCCTCCGGGGTTTTTGAGGTTGCTGGCCACTGGACTCGCCTGGGTTTTGCAGGAGCATGTTTGAGGGGAGACAGGCCTGTAGGGCTGGGGCCAAGTCAGTGGGCGTCATCCTCTTGTTAGCTCTGCACGGCTTCTCGTCCTTCTTCTCTTCTTTTCTTGTGGTTGCTGGATCTGAGGAAGGAAGATTCAGGGTACCCCTAAATATTACATTTAGGGGTGTTACAGGTAGGTAAAGGGCAAGGACCAATGGGTCATTTCCCTGGGGTGGGTACACCCCCTATTCTGCCACTCTTCAGTGGGGGGGGCAGGAGCTTGTACCTGGTTGTCTGGGTCACCCATCCTCAAGATGGCAGGGACTCAAGGTTGTGCTTCACCTCACCTCCCTCACCTTAGGGGTGGAGTTGGCAGAGGTGGGCACACCTCTCTTCCTCACTTGTTTTTCCAGCCGGTTCTCACGGCCAAAGTGGGGGGTAGAACCAATGGGGACCAGTTGCTGAGAGCAGCAAGTTGTCTGGAGAGGATCACAAAGGTAGTATGCCTTTGAAGCTTCTCCTTCGTGAACCCGGTCCATCCTGGGGGAGGAGGCTTGGCACCTCATCCCAGGATGTTCATTGTTTCAGGGCCCCTAGAGCGACAAGTTCTGGACCCAGGGGCCAAGAAACATGTCTTCGAGTTGCAGCCTAGGCAGCCACTCAGTCAGGTCACTGGAGGTTGGTCGAGTTTCAGGGGGCATCTCTAAGATGCCATCTGTGGTGCATTTTACATTAGATCCCTAACTGGCATCAGTGTGGGATTAATGTGCTGAGAAGTTTGATACCAAACTTCCCAGTCTTCAATGTAGCCTTTATGGTACTGTGGATTTCTTGATGACAAACTCCTAGCACCATACACTCTTAATTGCAGCACTGCACTTACAGTGCCCAGGAATGGACCTGTGTACTGTAGGGGTACAGGGCTCATGCACCTGTACCCTCACCACTGGCATAGGGAACCCAGCTAGAAGGGTGACTGATGTACGCCAGGACAGTGGTTTGTGGGCATGGCACACAGGGATGTGTGCCATGTCGACTCTTCACTTTGTTCTGTACCAAGACATGCAGCCTGCAAAGGCAGTGTGTGAGTGTCAGGGTACAGGGCCCCTAAGGGTGGCACAATAAGTGCTGCAGCCCTTAGGGGCCTTCTCAGGTCACAGTGCCCTGTGCACTAGTGGTACCATTTACCAGGGGCTGAACTTTGGACTGAGATGCCAATTGGGTTTAGGCTTCAATGCAGTTTTAGGGAAGGTACCTGATTGGCAGGAGCCCAGGGCACACTCAGTCAAATCACATCAGCAATTCAGCAAAAAGTGGGGGCATGCCATGCAAGAGCACTTTCTCACAAAAACAAACAAAAAAAAATCTCTCACAATCCACAGTCCACATTAGGCAGTGCTCCCAATTAACCAAACATACCCCCTTTCCTCTCAGCATCTCCTGCCCCATCGCGTCCAGGTGGGCAGTTCCCGGATATTTTAGGTCCCCAATATCCAATGGTAGGCCACTCCACATCTATAAAGCCCATATTGAACTGTGTTTACTCATATGGTCTGCCTTTTGCTTCACTTTAGCAATAATTCTCCCACATTTTCCATGCATCCTCATCACACGTACTGACATTCTGAGATCTCTCTGGTGAGGCAGCTGGGGATGAATCTGCTGATGATGCATTGAGGTCATGCATGCAGTCCACCAGTGTCTACTAAGCTCCACCCAGTTCTAGTGAGCCCGCCCTCTTCTCGTATCCTGCAGGAGCACTGCTTCCTCATATCCCCTGCATATCATGCTACACACACAATGGATCCACCCTGGGGACTCTTGGTGTTTTCCAATTTCGTGTGATTTCCCTCTTCGTATTGGAATCTGTTGGGGGGGCGTGGTCTCGCCAAGCAGCAAGATGATGCTCTATGAGAGGGCTCTGCCAGCCAAGACTTAATCTTTAATTTATCCTGTTCCAGACAAGGCGTGAGTAACATCCAAGGATCAGACGGCGGTTAAGGAGAGACCCAGCATCCGTCAATATTGAAATTGGCACAGGAAACAAACTAATTGTGGTGGCCGGAGACGATATTGGGCTGGTCGGTGGCGGACACGTAAATCGGTGCACTAGCGAGGGGTGCTGTGCTACTCTATACCTGGTGACGTTGTCAACTAAGGGCGAAGAAGGCCCGCTTTGGTACGTTGCAGTGAGAATCCAGATGTGGGCCGGCTGCTGAGGAGGCGATGTAGGGCAGGACGCAGCGCCATCTTGGACCCTTTGGTGCTGCCAGCATTGGGCAGAGGTGCCCCGTAGTTCGCGGGCGTAAGGCCTGAGAGTCCTGTCCGAGGTGGACTACGCAGCATGCTCGTGAGTTGCAAGGGAGGAGCAGCTCGACACAGAGCTACCAGTCATCCGAATATCCGGATTAGATAAAAGCAGCCTGCAGGGGGACAGTGCTCTCCTTGAGATATACGGTGAGCCGCCTGCCTGCTGGGGACTTGCCTGTGTTTTCCGCTGGTCCAGTTGCCTAATACTGCTAATATTTGTTTGCGGAGTTGCCTTGTAGAGGTGGGCGGGTGCCCTCACAGGTCAGCGGTCGCGCATAGTATATTAGTGTGCGGCTTAGCTGGCGCTGTGGGTGGCTGACTGATTTCACTCGCCCCAACATAAATCTTGGAAAAAACAAGATGCGAACTACGTGTCAGCTATCTGGATCGTACTGTATGCTGTGGGAACACAATTATCACTGTCCAGGCCTAATATCCGAGGGAGCATATTTCAATTATCTCTAAGCATTAGTCACATTCGCAGCAATCCAAGGAGCAAACACGCACTATAATAACCATGGCTGTAATCACTGGGAAGCACAATGCCAAGCAAACAAAGCTAATGATCAAAAAGAAGAGGCTCCCTCACCAGAATGAAAGTGATAATCCCACTGATACAGAACAAGGAAATATCAAGAACATGAAGGTGCAAACGAGGACCTCAAGTCAATACTGCTGGAAGTTACATTGAGCCTCCAGACAATAGATAATAAACTAGACATTCTAACAGCACAAATGGACCAGGTTAAAAAGCAAGTTGACTCACAAGAGCTAAGCCTTGATAAACTTGAGAATCGGGTATCTGACACACATGACTTTCAGGTTTAATCCAGAGAGCATTTACTTAATATGGAAAAAGTATTGAATGTGAATAAAGGCTCAGAATGAAGATTTGGAATTCAGGTCTCGTAGACACAACCTCAAAATCACAGGCATGCCGGAAACTAGAGCCATGGGTAAGATGGAAACGTTTGTGGGAGACCTTTTAAAAGAACTATTTAATGCAGACCTCTCTGAAATGTTCATTGTTGAACGAGCGCAAAGCACATTGGGCCCAAAACTGCCTGTGGGTACAACCCCCCCCCCCTCCCCCGATCCTTGCAAAAATCCTAAACTATCGGGACCATGATACTGTATTACGCAGCGCAAGGGAAAGTGGCAGCATCACTCACAAAGGCAACCAAATTGTGTTCTATCTGGAATTCAACCCACTTGTGCAGGCGGCCAGACACAAATTTATACCAGTCAAATGCATACTGCAGGACGCCGGGGTCTCTTACGCCCTACTCTACCCTGCAAAATTGCAGGTAATGCACGAAAATGAACTGTACTTGTTCACTGATGTTAAATCTGCATAGCGTTATGCCAAACCGATTGCACACAAAAGGAAATAGACTGAGCCGGCTAGGAAAGACTCTGAAGATGCCTGCATCTGTGACAATGATTAACTGCCATGTGCTCGTCGGATCCTGTATAACTCTTGATTATATATTGCAAATGTTGTAGCCCGGCGATCATATGGAACCATCGGCAGCCAGCTCTTACCAAAATCTGTTTCCCTGCCTACCTGTAACTGCTCGGCCACCCTGTCTTCAGGGCTGGGTATTACGCTGGCGAGTCCTCGCCTCCAGGGAAGGTTCCCTTTTCAGATTTACATATAAGTACTGGGGTGTTCTATGGTTGGTTGGGAGGGTAGAATCGCTCAACCTAATTGGGGGGTTGGTGTTGGAAGGGGTGGTAATGTAGGGTTTATTGTTGTCAATTTTATGAATAGGGAATTACAGTATAAATGCATACCTAATGGCACATGAACATTCAACAGCATATAGCAGAATGACACACAGCCGTACAGTATATGTAGACCTACAAATGTAGGGCAAATATCTAGGGCAAATATCTATCCCAGTGAGTGACGCAGTGAAGATCAACATACCTACAGAGCCAGTATGACTACATTTAACCTTTTGACATGGAACATCAGGGAACTAAACGACTTCAGAAAGACCAGACTTATACATTCCTATTTGTTACGACATAAAATAGATATCTGTTTTCTTTAAGAAACCCGGGGCATATTATCAAGGGGGTTTATCTCCGCTTTTTTGGCTTTAAAAGCCAAGAAAGCGGAGATAAAATTATCTCCCTATTACCTAGCTGCCGCTAACACCAGTTAGCGACAGCTAGTAGGAGATAGCGACCATCTTGGGCCCCACTTTGCATGTCAGTGATATTTATCACTAATGAGATGCAAAGTGGGCGTGCCAAGATGTTAGAGACTGAAAACAGTCGCTAACATCGCTATCTCCTATTACCAACTTTTGGAGATATTCACGCTAAGCGGGAATATCTCCAAAAGCTAACACCTGCCCTGAGCAGTTCTTAGCCATGTTATCCAATGGGAGGTGGATAGCATGCCCAGATCTGCATGGTCCATGTTAGTTTTTTTAGTAGGGCTTTTACCATTGCCCTTTTCCATTCAGGGTGACTATCCCTAATGAGGGGGAGGCATTGATCAGACTGGTCATAATGGGATCCACTGTAGGTGCTACCAATTTTAAAATGTTGGGTGGTGCAAGGTCCAATGGTGACCCCGATTTGACCGAAGTTAAGGTGGCTAAAAATGACTCCTGAGTCAGCGAAATAATAGTCTCCAGATGGTGTTTATTTCCATGCTGGCTTGCGGCGGTCGGCTCTGGTGTATCATTGTCTCTTTGTGCGAGATGTTTGAGAATTTTATGAACTTGTGTGGCAAAGTATTCAGCAAGTTTGTTACATTGGTATCCCGAAGGATCGGTTGCCGCTTGGGGATCAGGGACTTTGAGAAGTTTTTTAGCAATTAGAACGGTCTCTCTGGTGGAGTTGGCTGCTGTTGTGATCCCTTCCTCATAGTAAGTGGCTTGGACTTGTTTTATTTCAGTCCTAAGCTCAAAACAATTTCTGGAAAAATGAATAACATATGGACCACAATCGGAAACCATGTACAGTTCTTCTAATACCCAGCCGGGCATAGAGTTTATTTTAGGAATGTTTGACACGAAGTCAATTTGAATCTTTCAATCACATAACAAACATAATATTGTTTGAAGTAAGGCACAAGCCTGTACCGAACTCATCAGAATAAAGAAAAAGTTTGTGAAAAGGGTGCAGAGGAAAGAATATTTTACATCAGGCAAAGGAAGAGTTGAGCAAAAAAGTGGTACTGCTTTAGAATTAAAATTGGCAGTATTCCCTATAGTAGAACATACACCAGTAATTCACAATAAATAACAATGTATGTCTACATAACAGTGTCGACGGCGTTTCGATCCTATGCTCTATGATAAAAGGATCATCATCAGGACTTAATATATGCCTGGAATTAAACAATCAAGCCTGTAAAGGAAAACAGGAGAAAACAGAGAGACAAACATATGTTAGAGAACGCTACTCTGTCTTTTTTACAAAGATATGGACAAGGAGTCAACTTCGTCACACACTACTTGACATGTACTTTCGAAATCGCAGTGTGGTGAAGGGTGTTTGTCTTGACTGACGGCGACCAGAACAATGCGCAGTGGTTGGGATGTGCCTATTTTGTAAAAGATAGTCATTTCCGTGTGGGTGAGGAGATGACATCTTGTGATTACACGAACTGCTGGAATAACGGGTATATCACAAATCAGTGAGGCATTAGTGGAGGAGTGCAGGTCTTAAAATGTGCTGGATTAAAACAAACTGGATTGAAACAACAATGGCATACCCAGAGGTGGATTTGAAGACGCACTTTCAATGGATGTTTGGCCTCGATATTGCGGTACAATGACGATCAAGAGGCTGTGAAATAATGGTCATGGTGAACACTTTAGTAAAGCCCAAGTTGGTGCTCGTGAGCTAACGTGCGTCTAGCTGCAACCCTTACCTATATCCTGAATGGCCTGCAACGACTACCCAATTCGGGCTGCCTCGTAAAGAGGAGATAAATGGAGGAACAATCTGTGGGCGAGAGGTTGTCCAGATTAAGCACTGGGCAAATTGTGGACAATCAACTTGAGGGGCAGGAGCGGGTACTTGCTCACCTTAACTCGGGAAAATTGTATCCCGTAGCAGCGCCAAATGGCTGATTGAAGTCGAATGAGCGCCAAGCTTGGCGTTCTTACTCGGGTTCCAGGGGCTCTGTAGCAGCGGTCGGGTGGATACACCAATCCGCTATAAAGAGAAGGGGAGAGAGACCGTCACGATGGAGTGTGCCAGTCTGCCGACCGTGTCAGCGCAACGGGCTCGGGCAGGGGCTGGGCTGAGTCTTACCTTGCTGTAGTCTGGACGTCGGTGCATCAGTTCCGCGCTGGCGTTGCAGCTTCCGTGTTGGGAAGTTTACGCGCACGGCTTTGAGGAGGTGGCGATCATGTGACCTGGGTCATGTGATCCTCCGTGTTGGCGGCGGACATATTGGAGTGGTGAGAAAGTTTTCATGCGTGCCTGAAGGCAATAACGCCAGGAGTGCAAAATAATACCCATGCTCATGAAGGGCCGAGGTTTAGCATGAATTAATTAATAACGGATTTCTTTTTAGAAAAAAACGCTTGGTATTTTCAAAAGTGACCGGGTTGGTTACTTTTACGTTTTTCAGTGATCAGGAGGTCGCTAGTCGGTGGCCATATTGGAGTGGGGAAGTAGTGAATTAAAAGTGCTTAGGGTGCGTGCCCAAGGAGTGAATAGGGACACATGCAATTCCAAACGTCATATGGTTAAAATTGCTCAGTATACTATATACAAAATGATTACCAACATCCATGTACATTTTTTACAGGAACCCAGCTGACAGATATTTTCATTGTAATCAAAGCAGATTGGTCCAGTCCTCATTCCTATTCAAACCAGTCCTGATGGTATTAAATTGAATGATGGATTTAAGTTCCTCTCTGTTCATTATCTGGGACAAATTCCCTCCTCTTTGCGGAAGTTTGATGGACTTCAAGATGGTCCACCTGATGTCATCTGCTGTGTGGTTCAACTCGGTGAAATGTTCTACCAAGGGGGCATTCGGCGTATTGCATCTTATCCTGCTTCGATGCTGGCTGATTCTGGTCTTGGCCTTTTGACTTGTCTGGCCTACATACATTTTGTTGCATGGGCAGAAAATAGCGTACACAACATTGCAAGTGTTACAGTTTGTGAATGATTTCATCTCAAAGTTTACCCCATTATGGCAGATACTCCTGGTTTCAATTGTGAAGTCGCAGACAATACAGTGCCCACATTTCACGTGGCCCTTCAGTGGTGGCATCCCCCAATTAGAGTCAATGGTGGTACGGGGAGTAGGAGTTGGTAGGGCTGCCCTTACCAGATGGTCTTTGAGATTCTTGTTTTTCTTAAATGCCAAAAGGGGTCTCTCCAGGGTTATGATTCCAGCATTTATAGTGGGCCAGTGCTTCAGGATTGATTTTCTGATTTTATTAGATAAGGGGCAAAACGTGTTCACGCATGCAATTCTGTCTTTATTTTCTTTTGGCTTTGGTGTCAATAGGGCATCTCTTGGGCAATACCAAGCCCTTTTTAAGGCAGCTTTGACGATTCTTCTAGGGTAGCCACGCATTTTCAGTTTGTGTGATAAAACTGCTGCTTCCCTGAAATAGTCAGTTTTGTTGGAGCAATTACGCCTTATTCGCAGGAACTGCGAGTAGGGTAATGAGTCTTTTAATGCTCTCGGATGACAACTCTCGTAACTGAGCAGGGTGTTCCGCTCAGTTGGTTTCCTGAAGAGGCGCGTGAGTAATTTGCCTTCGTGGTGGTATATTGACAGGTCAAGAAATGCTATTTGTGATTTGTCATGGGTCATGGTGAAAGAAAGGTCTGCACAATTATTGTTTAACCAGTGGAGAAACAGGTTCAGCACATCAATATCAAGGTTCCAAATTACAAAGATGTCGTCTATGTAACGACGCCATAGGGAGATACCTGTAGAGAATGGATTGCTGTTATGAAGGATGACACCAGTCTCTAGTGCATCCATGAAAAGAATGGCTAGGTTGGGGGCAAAAATAGCCCCCATGGATGTCCCCTTGATCTGTTGGTAGTATGACCCTTCGAATGAGAAAAAGTTTTTTAAGAGACATATCTCAAGTAGTTGAAGGATAAAGAGGCTTGGGACCCTGTGTGGACGGGGTCGTGTGTCTAAGATTTTTTGGATCACCAATAGTGCAGCTGTTTGAGGAATATTGGTGTAAAGAGATTCTACATCTAGGGTGCACAGTGTGTTCACAGTAGGGTCGAAGGGATAATGCTCTATCAGATTGATCATCGCCATACTGTCCCTGATGTAGCAAGCAGTGTTAGGAACGAAATCTTTGATAATATATTCCGATAGCTGCCCTGTATTCCTGTTTCTTAATATGTGAGAAATCCTTCCTCCATGTCCTCTCTAATCTTCTGTATTGTTGTTTTAAAATACGCAGCTCAGGAGAGAACCATGCAGATTTGTTGGGAGACGCTTTCTTCTGAATTGATTTCTTTGGGAGCACCGTGTTCAGTGACTCCTCAATCCAGTGGGCGAACTTCTGATTTTTCATTTCCTGGATCCACCCTTCCACCGGGAGTTTGGGCCATGACGGATTAGTCTTCGGATTGACTGGGTGTGCAGAACAGGAGTCGATGGGGCCCAAACAGACGGGATTAAAAAATGGTCTGACCATCGTATGGGTATGGGAACTTTACTTTTTAGTTCTGCTAGGTTAGAAAAAATTGGACCAAGAAGGCATTAGGATTAATATTTGGTTGAGACAAGTTACAAGAGGTGGCAGAACATGCAATCATTGTGGTGAGAGTGAATGTCTAGTGAAGAAGGGTAATGCAAGGCCCGGGGAGTTATATTGTTGCAGCCCAATGTGTGTAGTTCACCTGGGTAGATCCGTAAGAACCACCGTAGAACCTCTGCTCATTCAGCCACTGCATGATCCCGCTTGTCTTTTCAAACTTCTTTATGCGTACAAGGGCAAGGAGAGCATACGAGGTGGCTTCAATGCTGAACTGGTTATCTTTGGGAACATTCCAATGAGTTCCACCTGCAAAAAAACAATAAAAGGACAGAAATAAGTTCTTGACTATTTATGGCTCAAAGCAGACCATCCTTCTTGGAATTATTTTCTGCTCTCATCAATGTGCTTCAGTCATGAAGGATTGGCAAGACTTTGTGTTGATTCTACAGCTGGACCCAGAGTATAGGTATACTTTCAAAACAAGGACATCGCCATTCTCAATAATTATTTTCCAGAAGTTTACTAGACTGCAGCCTATCAGAATATTGCAAGGGCACACTCTCACATGAAGCATAAAAATATTTAGGGATAGGAGAAGTATGTAGGTTGGGCAGTACTGGTTGTTTACATAGTGCAGTGCTTCAACTATCCTTGTACTAGAGACAAAGGGGCCCTCACGTCTGAAGACCATCACTTCAGATCTCTTTATCATTGCTCCTACAAATGTCACATGCATCCCTTTTGTTTACATTTCTCACCTTTGTTGTTGCTCTTATTCCTTGCCCCACAGCTCTCGCTTTAACCAAATTTGTACCACCAAATCTCCTGTTCTTCCCTATTTTCTTCTCTCATTTCCTATATTCAGTTAGTAAAGCAGGCTGCGGCCACTCACCTGTTGACATATCCATGAGCTTTTTGTCATTAGGAAGGCGGTTGACCATTGCCAAAGCATAAGCGGTTATAGCTACTGCATAGGATGTGGTAAGGGTTGGGTACTTCTTCAACAAATAATCAGAAGCTTTCAACATACTTCCTTCCAAACTCTAAGCAAAAAACAAATGAAAAGATGAAGCAGAAAGTTAAATACAGTCAGTATTAAAAACTTGGCAACAACAGAACAACATAATTGTTATCACTAAATGTAGGAATAGCAAATGAAATAGCTGGAGCCCACCAGCTGTGTTTATTTTGCACTGTCACCTTAATCACTATCATTTGCTAGCCTTGATTTGCTTTGATGTTTTAATTTGAGTGCATATTGTATTTAAATAATCCAAAATAAAACAATAGGAGGTCATGCCTAAGTGTGTATCTTGGTATTTGGACAGTATATTGAGTTGTAAATATAGCAAGACAAAAATATCGGTAGAAAATATCACAATACAAAAATATTGTGATGCAGAAATATTGTTGTCAAGAATATAATTTTTTCAGGTTGGTAATATCATTGTTAAGAATATCGTGGTTGATAATATTCTTTTCAATAATATAGTTGTAAAGGAAAACATGTATTAATCATTTGAATGTGCTTTAGTACATAGATTAATTTTGTGTTACTATTGTTTGTATAATTTGTAGCTGTTTATTTAAAATGTAACCCCTTTGGTGCGTCTGTCAGCCCATGGCCAACACTTGCATTACCGTCCGATGCAAATCACCTGAGGTTCTTTTTAAAAAAAATAATAATCCCTGGGG
The DNA here is from genome assembly GCF_964263255.1 of Lissotriton vulgaris. NCBI lineage: Eukaryota > Metazoa > Chordata > Amphibia > Caudata > Salamandridae > Lissotriton > Lissotriton vulgaris. Next base: position 1,106,277,796 of record NC_141685.1, on the reverse strand, counting down.
AGAAGTGAAAAATGCTCCTGCATCTCTCCTCAACCCCCTCCCACTCAGCTGTGTAGTCAGTGCGCTGTGAGGTGCGCTGACATCACAACTTTCCCCATTGGAGCTGAGGAAGCAACAGGTATGGTCGCCCTTGACTCTGGCGGAGAAAACAGGCCGAAAAAGGCTTCTCCAGCTTTCAGGGAGGCCTCCTATGAAAGGGGAGGATCTCCCCTTTAAAACAAGGCCTTCCTGACAGGGTTTCATGGCCCTGGCGAGTGGCGGCTCTGCATTCCATTGTCAGGAAACCCCATTAGACACCAGGGAGTTGATCTGGGGGGTTGGCCTTGTGGAAGTGGGCCAAACACCCTCCCTCCTCAAGGGTACTACATTTTGGGAAACAACATGTTAGGTTTGTCCTGGGGGGGGGGCACGATCACCCACCTGCCAGGGCTCTAAAGACAAATAAAATCTGATATATTGATGGGGGTCAGTGTTCCTGCTCACGGGCCGAAAACTATTGGGGCCTGATTTTGTTTTTATAGATGTGTGGTTTCCCTGGGGGCCACAATCCACCCCCAGGAAAACTACACATCTATAAAAAAGTAATGACAGTTGTGCTGTCCCTCCGCAAGCACAGTCTGTACAGCAGGACAACAGTAGCAGGTTAGACAACCCAGAGAGCAGGAACATGTCCACAGGCGGAGTGCTCTCTTGGCAGACCCCCAATTTAGTTCAGTCCAAACTTCCGTCTTTCACTGGCAACACTGGATCTAAAGTCAATACGGGCAATTTTTGCCAATTGACTATGTCCAGGGGGAGACCGCTCTGCATCTTAACGCTCAGCAGCACTTCATTGATGGACCCATGCCTGATCCCTGCCAGACACGCACTGTACACTTTATTCTCGGCCCCTGGAGGTGGGGGGACACTACAAAACCCCAGAGCCTGTGCCACAGCGCGGGAGACCGCTCTGCATTGTAATGCTCAGCAGCACTTCATTAACGGACCCCTGCCTGATCCCTGCCAGACCTGCATTGTGCACTTTATTCTCGGCTCCAGGAGTTGTGCGGACACTACAAGACCCCAGAACCGGTCCCGCAGCACGGGAGACCGCTCTGCATCGTAACGCTCAGCAGCACTTCATTAACGGACCCCTGCCTGATCCCTGCCAAACCCGCACTGTGCACTTTATTCCCTGCCCCTGGAGGTGGGCGGACGCTACAAAACCCCAGAGCTGTTCCCGCAGAGCTGGATGCGCATGGGGCGTGCCCGGGCTTGGCCCGGGCTAAGACCAGGCCAAGATGGGCCAGTCTTGGCCCGTCATAGGCCAGAAGTGGCTGGGCTGGGCCCACTCTCTTGGTCTTGCTTCAAGAGGTGCTGTGACTTATTGATAGCTTTACGCCATCAGAACGGGTGAGCCTATTCTGTCATTTTGTTTGTCACTCATCTCCGCACATGTTTTTGGCAAGTCAAGGACATTTTCTAACCTGATCCTGACACTTCTTGCATAATCTATTAAGGTGGGACCTCATTTTACAACTAGACTGAACAATTAGAGTGAATGTGCTGTATAGCACCCTTGGAGACAACCTGGGAGAATCAACGTAATTAGTAGAGTGGGAGCGCTGGAAGACTCCCTAAATAGATGCATGAATAACTGCCAAGTAAATATCACAAAACCGGCCATTAATCATAACATCTGCTCGGATTATCCAGAAGGCAGTAGTCGGACACATACTCAAACTATACATACAGCACTGTTAGACATGGCATCTTTTGCGTGTTTCCCCCGAGTTTTTGCTTTCTGCCCTCCCGGTTTCGACTCTGTTTTGACTAGTATAACATTTCTGCACGCTTTTCGCACTGCTGATTAGTGGTAATGCGCTGGTGCTCCTGTGGTAAATTGTGTTATGATTGGTTGTGCGACTTACTTGTCAGCCCCCAGTAACAGGCAATGCGGGTGCCAGGGCTTGTGAATCCACCGCTGTTCATGGGCCTGCAGCACGGATTGTCCCACCCACGTACGTGGCCCAAAAAAGGTATAAGTGAAGGAAGTTTGGTATGGCTGAACTCAGCGTCTAAAGAAGCAGCCTTTAGCAAGGCTGCCCTTTTCATTCTGAGTTCATAAAGGCCATTTTTAGAAAGTGGGTATTATTTTGCTCGGTCATCCCATGTGCCTCTGCTGGAATGTGGATCGCCTGTCTGATTTTTGGGACAACAGCTGGCTGGGGAGCGGGGTGGCTCTCAATATTCTAGGAAGGTCAGGAAAGGGCTAAACAGACCTGGGTTACAATGGGGGAAGAGGGAGGGAATCTCCTTGCACCTCAAAGGGCCTGGTCTGCTTCTGACAAAGCTGTCTCCACCTCCTGTAAGGAATCCATGCCAGAGATGGTCCAACTGGTTCTGGCCGGACACAGACACCCTCGTCCTGAAAGATCAAAGGATTTTTAGATACAAATGCTGGGTTCCAGACCACTGAACTTAAGAACTTATCTGGATCAAGACGACTGCACAGAAGAAGTGCTGGGGAAACTGCTGGAAGGAAAGACCACTTTGCTGCATGCTTTGCTTGGCTGACCTGCAGTAGCTACTTCTGTCTTGGGCAGTGAAAGGCCTGGATTGGACTTTCTGCAACCGAATTGTGAGGCTCTCCAAGGGCTTGAGGTAGAGCTTGCCCCCTGTTCATGAAGTCTCAGGAACAGCAAAGACTTCAGGTTCTTCAATCCGCAGCACTGGGGACTGTGTGTTTTGTGCTGCAACCCGAAGAACGCTCCCCGACGACGTCTACGACGACACTGCTGAACCCGTTGCCTGAAGGCACCGCAGAGGGCACCACAGAGGGCACTGCCAAAATACTGCACCGTGACCTTGGTCTAACCGACGATGCCTGCTGACGCCATCACCGAGGCGCTGCTCGCACAGCGACCTGTGGGCACCACACTCTGCACCGCTTTGCTACATGACGACACTGTGGCCTTCCTGACGCTGCCACTTCAGCCGAAATTGATTAGGCTGCCTGCACCATGGTTTGGGGGCCCTGCTTGTAGGTTACATGACGCACCGTGCTCATCCAGCACCGCAGCCTTGGCCTACTGATGCCGGCGCCATCGACTCCAGTTCGTCAGCCGACGACAGCGCTTCTGCAATGACAATTCCGCTGCTTTCACCTTGACCCGCTATCACCGTGACGAGCACCGCCTCCATCTCGCACCGCAACCCTGGTCTCACCGACGACGCCATCTGACGCCACCACGAGCCGCTGCTCGCACCGCGACATAGGGCACCGCATGCCTTCAGACTGCAGCATCCGACGCCTGTTGGCGCCAGTGCTCCGGATCACATCAGAAAGGAGCTCGACCTGCAAAGCAAATGACTTCAAGGGCCCCATCGCCCTGCATCGCTGAAAGGTACTGTTTGCGGGTCTTCCCGACACCGTAGTTGGCCTGCGACCCCACGGTCGCCGGTCAGCCAGAACTGTTTTTTTGGCTATATTGTTCACGACACCGTGGTAGCCCCGGACGGAGCTTTCGAAATTAAGGAACTATTTTTAAAAGCTTATTTTAATAAGTGAAGATTTTGAAGTATAGTATTGTGGATTTTTATCGTCTTTGGTCTTGTCTGAAGTATATTAAAATTTGGATATTTTTCTAAACTGGTGTAGTGTCCTTTTGTAGTGTGTACACTGTATTACTGCTGGTTATGTGCAAATGCTTTACACACTGCCTCTAAGATAAGCCTGACTGCTCGTGCAAGGCTACCAAGGGGGTGAGCAGGGGTTATTTTAGAAGTGTAAGTCCCTTATCCTGACTAGAGTGGTGGTTTCTGCCTCGCTTTGGTGTAAGTCTCAGCTAGCCAGAAATCCCATTTCTAACAAGCACCTACCAATCAAATTAACACGGGGAGGGTCCTTGTAATAGGGATCAAAATACATGGACTATTAAAACACCAACTCTTTATCTTTCAATATCCTTAGCACCCGCTAGACCTTTACATACTTATGTCTCTTCTGATAACAACATTGCACCAGCGGCTGGGAGTAAAAACCTAGGAGCACCGTCTCTAATAACTTTGGTGCTAAGAGCTCCAATTTATTAATACCTCTGAGTAGCCACAAGCCCGAAATGACCTACCTGGACCTACCTCCACCTACCTCCAGCTGTAACCACATATATGGTAGTGCTAGCTAATGTGCCCAGGCTACCTTCTGGGGTGGTGGAGTCATGGGACACCCTGAGGAATAAGTCCCTATTATGGGTGGGATCCAAAATGTTTCCAACTGAAAGGCTTTTTGCTGCATTCCAAATGGCTACAAGAGTTAGTTGGAAGGGAGAGGATGTAAAAACCTTTATGTAGATTGCGTGGTATTGACCTTTAAAACCCTGCAGCTTGCACAAATGATACTGAGTAGAGCAGGGAATCATTCTATTTTAGTGCAAGGTGTCTATTTAGTCCCACTGGGAGATATTTACCAGCCTGCTAATTACAATCACATCAAAGCAGCTAGCGAGCCTCATATAGTTAATCATGGTCCCCTATATAATGTCCCAGTTTATAATCGATTTGATATTCGCCCAAACTTAGAGGTTGATTGCCTATCTCCAGTAGGCACTAGTTTTGCTGTGATAGGAGATAAAATACAGATTTCTAAGCATGCAACACATCTAGATATTCAGTCCCTAGAAATTTTAAATGCTTTAATTAATAACCAACATATTTTATCCAAACCATTATCGCCTCTCAGTGGGGTCTCCGACCCCCAAACTATGCCTGTTGTCACTAAGATAGATAATGGTAATCTTCCACCCACAACTCCATTTGTTGTCCCCACATTACCTACTGAGGGCCAAAAATAGAGGTGATTAAAGGATGTAAGAGAAAAGATACGTGCCAGGAAATGTTTTGGAATGTTGCAGGTTTAAAAACTAAGGTAAGCAATCAGGTATGGTCTGATTTTGTTGGGAAATTTGACATGGTTAGCCTCCAGGAAACTTTGGATAGAAGAGCCTATCCACATAAATGGTTATAAAACTTATCATACGGCAGCAGTTACATCGTCCTATGGAAGATCAAAGGGGGGTCTATGCACCTATGTTTCAAACTACATGATCATAAGTAAAATCGTATTGAACGTTGCAGACAGGTATTTTCAACTTATTACCATTGATGATGATAAAGCACTCTGTATTGTTTTATTACATTTTGATAACAATGTTCCCCATGATTTGATTGAGGGGGTACTGGGAAAAATAAGTTACAATTTACAAAACTTACTGGCCTCCACAACTAAGGATTTATTTATTATCTGGGGAGGGGATTTTAATTCTGCTTTATGTCAACATGCTGAAAGAGGTGTCCGTGGTATCTCATATGATGAAGATACTAGTTTTTCACACTTCCCGCATACAACCTATGGAGAGCTTCTAAACGAAATTATGTTCACTGCTGATCTAGAATTTGCCAACAATCTATGGTCCCCACCGGGTTCTTTTAGTCCTACTTTTAACGGTCGTGGTATATTTTCAACTATAGATTTTATCTTACTGTCATGCAGACATTCCTCTAGAGTTCATGATTTTTGTACTCAAGCGATCCCCTTGACAAAATGGGTGGTTCGATTCTAAATATACCAAGGCCTACTCAAAACGTAAACATATTCCACATAAACCAGCTAAAAATCGTGATGATATTAAAGAGGCAAGAAGGGATTATAGGTGTGCATTAAAAGAACAGAGATACGCACTAAAAGAAGAAGCTTGGTGTGCCCTACATATAGCCTCTGAAACCAGAGATATTTCTGCCTTTTGGAAGGCAGTTAATGCTCCCTTTCTGGTTGACAAAGATACAGCATCGCTAGAGATAGCAACTAGCGAGGCTGAGTGGGTGGAACATTATTCTAATCTTTACAATAAACCAAATTTTGATGCATCGGGAGAAGTTTGTATAGTTGATGAGATAGACCTACTCCCAGGTAGTCACAAAATGTACATACATATTCACCTTTCTGAAGTTAACCAGGCTATTATGTCGAGTATAGGAGGGAAGGCCCCTGAAATCCATGGTATCCCTGTGGATCTTTTTAAATCGAACATTGTGTTATGGGGACTGCTTTTAATGCAAGTAATTAACGCAAGCTGTTCGACCGGATTTTTACAAACTTGGTCTGAATCAATACTGCTCCCATTTTTTAAAAAGGGGTTAGGGGGAATCCAGCATGCTATAGACCAATTTTGCTGCTGGATTCAATGGTCAAAGTTGTGGGGCGAGTTATTTTACCTAGATTGCATGACTGGGCTGAGGACCATTCTATTATTAGTGATGTTCAATATGGCTTCCATAAGGTTTGGGCACTGTGGAATAGGGCCTTAACTTAACCATTCTGTTAGGCAAATATACTAAGTCAAAAAGGGGCAAGTTATGCCTGACATTCATGGATTTAACAGCGGCTTTTGACTGCGTTATGGGGTATGGGGGTGGAAGATTCACTTATATTCTTTTTGAGGCAGCTTTACTCAGGGGCGAAGTCAAGAGTTTGTTACGGGGTAGGGGGGAGTGCACAAACATATTTAGCATAATGGGAGGAGTGAGACAAGGTTGCCTCATGGCACCCTTCCCTTTTACACTCTATATAAACGATCTAGGACACGTACTGGCACAAGAGTGCCAGGACCTACCACTAGTCAACAAACATCCACCATCAGCACTTCTGTACGCAGATGATGCGGTCCTTATGGCACGCACTTCGCTGGGTCTTCAACTGGTAGTTTCCAGCTATGCTACGTTTATGTCTAACCTGGGTCTTACTGTTAATACTTCAAAAACATTTATAATGAAGTGTGGGGTAGGTAACAAGATGAGCAGAACATTTTATATAGATGCTAAAAGGATTGAATGCTCAAAAATCTTTTCTTACCTAGGGATTTTGTTCGACCGAACAGGGACCTGGACCCAGGCAGTCAAAGCCAGGAGATTATTATATATAAAGGCATTGGCAGCCCTATCAAACTTCAGTAGAAAACTGGGTAGACGGCCACCGGTAGAATTGCTACAAATATATAAGGCTAAGTGCTTGTTAATTTCCATTTATGATGCTGGTATCTGGAGCCATTCTGATGCCAACTTTTTACAGATTGTCGAGAACTCCTTTTATAGGTTCCTGCTGGCTGTCCCAGACAGTACGTCCATTCATATTTGCCACACAGAATTGGGCATTCCATATTTAGGGGACATTATAGAAATCCAGCCAGTCCTATTGTGGCATAGGATCTGGACCACAGATAAAACGTTACTCAATCGTCAAATCTTGAATGACAACTGTGGGTTAGATGGGGCCATGCATATTAAGTGGATAAACTAAGTAAAAAAATGTACATGCAATCTGGGACACCCATAATATTATAATGACCCCAACACTATGAGCACTGTTGCCAGGAAAGATGTTAAAAGGAGTTGCCTGCGCTTCTTGGAAGCGACAGAAGTATTATTGAAATGACAAAACCAACGGTTCTGGCACACCACCTTACTCTGTCCAAATTCAATATTCAGCCCTACATAAGGATTACCACAGGCGACTATGATAGGTTCCTGTTAACACGCTTCAGATTAGGTATTATACATAGAACAATAAGTTTTCCTGAACTGAACGACTGGTCCAGATTGATGAGTAAATGTCTGGAAAGGGGCGACCACTCGGTCCCCCCGAACGTATGGCGGAGTGCCTCGATCCCCCCGGGAAGCCATTTTTGGGCGGGAGGCGCGTCTCGGCTGGTATGCCCGAAGCGGCGTAGCCGGGGCGCGCCTTTTCCCGCCCTAGAGTGGGCTGGCCTAGACACCGACGTAGCCAGCCCCGCCCTAGGGGCAGGCAGGGGCGGGTTCTCGCCCGCCCTGAAGACGGATAAAAAGAGACGCAAGACCAGAAGACGTCCTCTTGTTCTTGTGCTCCGAAGCTGCACCTCCTCGCTACCCGTGAGCTCGGGACAGAACGAAGAGCCAATTTTGAGCGTTTTGATCTTTGTTCTTTGTCTTCTAGATACTTCGTCGGAGAGATGCCCAAGAAAGGCGCAAAGAGAATGACGACCGACCAGATGGTGCGGGCCCTTTGCAAAGAAGTGTCCGACATAAAGAAACGGTTGACGGAGCGAGACGGGGAGGAGGGTTCGGGCTCTGCGCCGGCTGGAGGGAGACCAAAGAGGCCGAGAAGGGTTCCAGCCGGTGGAGACGTCCCGGTTCCCTCTGCCCCGCTCGAGGCGCCGACCCCAGTACCGATGGAGGGGAATCCAATCCCCGTTGTCGTCACCCCGACATCCAAGGAAGACATGCCCCCCGAGCTGGCAGCACAGCTAGCAGCTTGGTTGGGGGATAGTAGTGATGGCGCCACGTCCGCCGAGGCACAGGCGCTGATAAAAGGGCTTCGTGAGAAGAGAGATGCAGCTAAAGTGGCTGCGCCGCTGGCGGGAATAGACAAGCCGCAAGCGGCAGAAGCTGCGTCCGGTGCAGGTAAGCGGCCATTGCCGATTGCAAGGGACGAGTCAGCACCCTCTCGTAGAGAGAGATTGGGACAACATGTGCCTTTAGCTATAAAGGAAAAGATTTGGGCTGGGGAGTACGTGAATATTTTCTCCTTGCTTGTTGATCCTTATGAGGTGGAGAATGTTAAAAGTCAGAAGGACCTAATGCATCCGAGTGTTTGGCGCGCAAAAATGGCCGCCTTTAAGATAAATGAGAATATTGGCAACTGGGGCAATGCGTGGGGAATTTTTACATCAATTTTGGGGGAACGTAGGCCCGAGTTGCTTCTTGAGTTTCCCATTTATCAATCACGAATTATGGGTTACTCGACAGCGTATCAAGGTAACCATTGGTTTTGTTATGACAATCTGTTCAGGAAAGAAAAAGAACATAACAAGGGTTTGACTTGGGATTGTTACGATTCTGTAACATGGGATAAAATGAAAGAATCAGGAATGTTAAAAATGCCATTAGTTGGGAGCAATGTTGTTGATTACTCCCGCCAAAATGTGGGGACGCCCTTTCGACCAAGTACGAGCACCGACGATCAGTCGAGGCCCGCAGGCAATTCAGGGAGAAAGGGTTTCTGCTTTAATTTCAACAAAGGAAAATGTACCAGACCTCCGGGATTGTGTAAGTTCAAACACGAGTGTAGTACGTGTGGGTCGTCCCATCCTGAGTCATCGTGCAGAGCCAGAACGGGTGAGAATGGGGGTAAGGGAGGCGCCAAACAGGTCTAAACTAGTCCGAGGGGCGCCTTTACCAACCCCGATTGATACCTTGGCGATGATTCCCTGGCTCAGTGAATACCCGGATCGTACTTCTGCTGGGGTGCTGCGGAACGGTTTTACACATGGTTTCCGCATCCCGGTGGGGGACTTTCAGGGTGTAGGGATTTGCAAAAATCAACTTTCCGTTTTACAACATACATCTGTGGTGCAAGGAAAAATTCAGAAAGAGGTTAGCCGGGGACGGGTCGCCGGACCGTTTTGTGTACCCCCGGTACCGGATTTTGTTTGTTCTCCGTTAGGGGTGGTCCCCAAGAAGGACCCAGGTGAGTTTCGTTTGATCCATAATCTGTCTGCTCCACATGGTCTTTCGGTGAACGACGCAATTGATCCAGAAGTTTGTTCGGTGCGATACGCATCGTTTGATGAGGCAGTAGCCATCTTGAATCGCCTGGGGCCCGGGACGTTGATGGCGAAATCAGATATCGAGTCAGCGTTCCGGTTGCTCCCGGTACACCCAGACGATCAGCGTCTTCTGGGATTCGGGTTTCAGGGGTCATTTTACATGGATAGGTGTATGCCAATGGGATGCTCTATATCATGTGCTTATTTTGAGCAATTCAGTACTTTCCTGCAATGGGTGTTTACTAAGAAAACGGGTTTCCGAAATGTAATGCACTACCTTGACGACTTTCTGTTCCTTGGTCCCGCCGGAAATCCCGAATGTGCTCAGGCCTTAGCTGAATTCTGTGTGTTGATGGGTCATTTTGGCGTGCCATTGGCACCGGGTAAAACTATGGGTCCCACGACTTGCCTCGAGTTTCTGGGGATCGAGTTGGACTCAAGGGAGGGGTGTTTCCGTTTACCAGCTGACAAAGTGTTAAAATTCAGGGCAGCCCTCCAAGTATGTTTGAATGCATCTAAGGTTACACTGCATCAGTTGCAACAATTAGTGGGAAAGTTGAACTTTGCCTTGAGGGTGATCCCAATGGCTCGCCCTTTTTCCCGTTCAATTGCCCAAGCGATGGTTGGCCTAAAGGAGGGTCATCATCGCACGAGGTTATCGGCTGAGGTCCGCCAGGACATGCGGATTTGGTTAGCATTTTTGGCGGACTTCAATGGCCGAGTCGTCTGGAACAAGCCAGCCGTGTCCTCAGAAGAGCTTGGGCTATGGACAGATTCAGCAGGAAGCATAGGCTTTGGCGCCATCTTCGGCACAAAGTGGTCTGCTCAAAGGTGGCCCCTATGGTGGCACGAGAAGGGGCTAACGAGTAATATTGCTTTCCTTGAACTATTTCCCATTCTGGTGGCCCTGAGAACCTGGCCAGAAGGGTTCAGAGATCATTCTGTCGTGTTCTGGTCCGACAATATGACCGTGGTGGAATGCATTAATAGTCAGGCAGCCCATTGTAAATTGATTTTGAGGCTGCTCAAAGAAATTGTACTACTGTGTATGCAACTGAACGTGGTATTCAGAGCAAAGCATGTCCCAGGGGTGATGAATCAGGCTGCTGATGCACTGTCTCGTTTTCACATGCAGGCTTTCTCGGGTTTCCTTCCTTCAGCGGACCCGGAGCCGGCACCCTTCCCCGAAGCTCTCTGGTCTCTCGGTGCCCCGAACTTCGTCACCTCGTGGGAGAGAGTCTAGCACCCAGGACAAGGAAGGCATATGAAGGGGCGTTTCAGGCCTATTTAGCCTTTTTGGGGGCAGAGAGAGGGGGACTTTGGGGTCAGGAAGAGTGGGTTGTACTTTTTCTGATGGCTTTACGTGGGGCTGGGAAATCGGTGGCTACGGCCCAAAGGCATCGTGCCGCCATTTCTTTTGTTGCCAGGGCCCATGGCATCCTGGACCCAACAGCGTCTTTTACAGTACAGAAAGCGCTGCGTGGGTGGCAACGCCTAGAGGGTCGCAGAGTAGACGTAAGACGACCGATAGGTTTAGACAGGTTGTCCCAGTTACTGGCCACACTCCCTAACACCTGCTCGTCCCCTTTCGAGACCTGTTTGTTCCGGACTGCATTTACGCTGGCATTCCACGGGGCTATGAGAGTTAGTGAGCTAGTTGCAAGGAACAAACAGGATGTGACGGGGGGCTTGTGCAGGGAACATGTCCAGATCAGGGGTGATGCGATGATTGTCTCCTTTCTCAGGTCCAAGACTGACCAAGATGGGAGAGGGGACTGCACGATCATTCGCAGGAACCCCGAGTCATCCATGTGTCCGGTACAGTGCTTAGAAGATTACCTAGCACGAAGGGTGGCATCATGGGGGGGGACATTGTTGAGGCATGCAGACGCCACCCCGCTGACGAGGTTTCAGTTTCAGCGGGTGCTGGCAAGGGCCATTGCCGCAGCGGGCTTGGACCCGGGCGAATTTGGGACCCATTCCTTTCGAATAGGGGCTGCCACTGAAGCTACAGCCAGGGGTCTTAATGTAGAACAAGTGAAACGTGTGGGGCGCTGGTCCTCCAATTGTTATAAGAGGTACGTGCGATTGCACATGTTGTGAAGCTGTAATCATGTACTCACGCTTCCTGTCTTTTGTTTGTTTTCAGTTGCGCAAGCCTACGCGGCAGGGCGGACTGTGCAGTCGACCCAACACCAGGCCAGCGGTCGCACGTCACCGGCTGTGAGGAAGGAGGTGTGGGTCGTGGGCCACTCATACGTGAGACGGGCCGCAGACGTATTCAAAGCAGGTGACATGATTCACGTACCTGGGGAATACGGGTACAGAGTGTCCTTCTACGGAAGGGGCGGTCTCTGTATTGACCAGTTTCAGGAATTTTTTGAGGGTTTGTTAGAGCGGATGAGGTCACCGCCGTCCATAGTCATAGTGCATTTGGGGGGCAATGATTTGGTCACCACCGGTAGACGACTTCTCCTGGAGGCTATGCTTTCCACGGTAAGTTGGTTAGCGAGGAGAGTTCCGGGGTGCATAATTGCGTGGTCTCATGTGATCCCACGGAAAGTGTGGCGGGGGGCTATCTCGATCCCTGCTTTGAATCATTCTGTTAGAAAATTGAATAACAAAGTGAGTAGGTTGTTCCGTTCCAAGACATTGCATTCGATCTCGCATAGTTGTATTAATGATGACAGTATGTATCTGGGGGATGGTGTGCATTTGTCGAGGGTGGGGAATGAGTTACTCATAGGTGACTTCCTAGCTTGGTTAAAATCGTTAAAACATGACCTTTAGGTAGGAGTTTTGTGGGGGGTCCGGATAGCCGGTCAACTATCCGGACCTGTGGCGGTAAGGTCATGATCGGTGAGCACTAATTGGTAGATCCCTATGAGTGGGCGTCACCCAACACGGATGGGAGCGCTCGGGAGAGGTGGCCATTGGCCCCTCAATGGGGAGGCGGTCCCGTCTAAGGGCGGGTCGCCGGAAGTAAAGGAAAGGCGGTCAAGGCCCCTTCCTTTGTAGGAGGGGTTACAGCCCCCTCCTGGGGGAATTTCCCGGGGCCAGTGTCATCTGCGACGGCAGATGCGGTAAGTTGTGTGGGGTGGGGGGAGGTCCACGATACCTTCTAGATACCACACACAAGTCTTCGAACGACCTTTAAATGGCGTCGAGTCTTAAGTGCCCCCGTCAAGTCAAGGGAAATTGTTAGTAGTTGCACTTGAGGTAAGCCTCTGTGCTGTCGCCCCTCCCAAGTGGGAGGGGTAAGTCTGGTTAGGGATCTTGACACCGGTTATGACCTTGCCGTTGGCCCTTAAACGTTAGGATGTACAATTTCAGTGTTTCTAGAGAATGTTTTTGTAGGATGCTAGTTCGGCTAGGAGAACCTCTGTATTAGAGAATATGTTAAGGTTAGCCAAACATCGCAATGTGATAATGAAATTGTACATAACATGAAACGTTTAATGTTCTAATTTTTTGTTTTAATAAATACGGCCGGGAGGGTCACTCCCTCCCACATCCAAAAACTTTAAGAACTGTTTCCGGTTTCCCTCCTTTTGGGGATTGTGTTGAGAGGGGGTGGCGGGTATCTCAGCCATATGGAAAGGGGCGACCACTCGGTCCCCCCGAACGTATGGCGGAGTGCCTCGATCCCCCCGGGAAGCCATTTTTGGGCGGGAGGCGCGTCTCGGCTGGTATGCCCGAAGCGGCGTAGCCGGGGCGCGCCTTTTCCCGCCCTAGAGTGGGCTGGCCTAGACACCGACGAAGCCAGCCCCGCCCTAGGGGCAGGCAGGGGCGGGTTCTCGCCCGCCCTGAAGACGGATAAAAAGAGACGCAAGACCAGAAGACGTCCTCTTGTTCTTGTGCTCCGAAGCTGCACCTCCTCGCTACCCGTGAGCTCGGGACAGAACGAAGAGCCAATTTTGACCCACCCACCAGCCCCTGAGGACAGCAAGTCGTTGTGCAATAAAGTGAATTTTTATAAGTATGTTTTACGTTTCGTTTACAGGCTGTGAAAGTATCAGTTTGTTGTTGATCATAATAAAGTATGGTGAATGTCGTGTAAGTTGTTACGATTAAAATGATTTGATGAAGTGTTGCATTTTAAGCATGTTCTTTCGGTCGTAGCGACCAATGTTTTCTTAGGTTTGAGTAGGAATTGTCGTATTTATTTTTGGTAGGCGGTAAGGTCATGATCGGTGAGCACTAATTGGTAGATCCCTATGAGTGGGCGTCACCCAACACGGATGGGAGCGCTCGGGAGAGGTGGCCATTGGCCCCTCAATGGGGAGGCGGTCCCGTCTAAGGGCGGGTCGCCGGAAGTAAAGGAAAGGCGGTCAAGGCCCCTTCCTTTGTAGGAGGGGTTACAGCCCCCTCCTGGGGGAATTTCCCGGGGCCAGTGTCATCTGCGACGGCAGATGCGGTAAGTTGTGTGGGGTGGGGGGAGGTCCACGATACCTTCTAGATACCACACACAAGTCTTCGAACGACCTTTAAATGGCGTCGAGTCTTAAGTGCCCCCGTCAAGTCAAGGGAAATTGTTAGTAGTTGCACTTGAGGTAAGCCTCTGTGCTGTCGCCCCTCCCAAGTGGGAGGGGTAAGTCTGGTTAGGGATCTTGACACCGGTTATGACCTTGCCGTTGGCCCTTAAACGTTAGGATGTACAATTTCAGTGTTTCTAGAGAATGTTTTTGTAGGATGCTAGTTCGGCTAGGAGAACCTCTGTATTAGAGAATATGTTAAGGTTAGCCAAACGTCGCAATGTGATAATGAAATTGTACATAACATGAAACGTTTAATGTTCTAATTTTTTGTTTTAATAAATACGGCCGGGAGGGTCACTCCCTCCCACATCCAAAAACTTTAAGAACTGTTTCCGGTTTCCCTCCTTTTGGGGATTGTGTTGAGAGGGGGTGGCGGGTATCTCAGCCATATGTGTGATGACTTGTCTTTACAGACGACACTGCATGTATTCCTTTTTTGTAGTTTTTATTCTTCCCAGAGAAGAAGGTGGATCCTCTCGAATTTAAGAACAATCAGGTTTAGACAATGTCGTCCTGCACTTCTGATCTTAATATCCCTAGAAAACGATTTTGTCATTTACTCCATTATTGTGTTTTAAAAAAATGTTTTTAAATGTAGAAAAACGATTATGATGTGAGACTATCTTGAGCATGATTAAGCGAATGGACTCCTTTTTGTGTATAAAATCAAGTTTCGATTGTATATCTTTTAATTGTTAAACTATTTCATGAATTGATAATCATGTTGTAATTGTTATGTGCTTTTATGATTTTCCTAACTAGGAAATTGAATAAAGCTTGATTTGATTTGACTACGTCCACCTCTTTTAGGATGTTGACTTCCTGCAGCAAATTATGTAACAAACAAACTTGTGTGCCGAACAATTTTCTGAGGGAGCATGAGGGAACTCTTGAACCTCTTTCTAGGGCACACAAGTGAACTCCCGCATCATTAGGTGGAGTTTAAGAATTTTTTTGGCCACACATTCGAAATGGAGGTAGTGGATAAACCAACCTTGCTGTCCTACTAGTTCACTCGCACAATTTGGTTAACCCCCATCTTAACATCATACATTTCTATTGCGGCGCAAGCTGCATTTCAATGATAATTCTACCTCAGTGCCCCAAGACCATCCAGACCATGAAAAATTCGGCCTATCATTGAACATTTGTCTGCCAGGTTTCCAGAGGTTAATACTCCTTGAAACAATATAACCATCAATGATTTCCTGATTGTGTTCAAAGGACGGCTGTTGTTCAGTCAGGCAGTAAATTGTGAACAAAAGAGCTTACTATGGCATCAAGCTTTACATTCGGTGTGAGAGCTTGACTGGCTATGTGTACAGCTTGAGAGTGTATACAGGGAAGGACTCCACTCTCAGCCCTGTAGGTTGCCCTCCCACACTAGGAGTCACAGGGATAACTGTATGGGAGCTTGTCCAGCCTCTCCTTCACAAAGGTTATAACCTTTATTCCGACAATTTCTAATTGGAACTAGAGCTATTCAGTGAGCTGTACAAAACTGGCACTGTGGCCTGAGGTGCAGTTCATTGTTGTCACAAATAATTTCCACAGCAGCTTGTTTGTCTAAAGGTCCAGAAATTCCAGAGCACTGAGTTGTATTCCAACAAACTGCTTGCAGTCAAGTTCTTAGATAGGCGTGATGTGTACATGCTAACTGCAATTCATGATGAGACCACTTCTCCCATAATGGTTTGGGGACAGATGGTCAAAGTTCACAAGCCCAACTGTATACTTTATTACAACAAGTGCATGGGCAGAGTGGATAACTTCGACCAGGTTCTTCAGCTACACAATGCGAGTCATAAAACTTGACTTGGTACAAGAAACTGTTTACCCACCTGATCGACATGGCAACATAAAATAAGAATGTTGTTTATCATCAGGCAACCACAGGAAAACTCATGTCTTTCCTTGACTTTCTGTTGTCTGTCATTAAAGGTCTACTGTTACAGAAGCAGCAGCCTCCTCTTCCTATGCTCTGGAGGATGTGGTAAGGCTGCAGGAGTGACACTTTGCCAATCTCATTCCTGCAACAGCTAAAAAGACTCAACCATGTCATCCTTGTAAAGTCTGCTCTTGGCATGGAAAAAGGCAGGAGACTCACATTAACTATTGCCAGTGCCCATCTCACCCAGCCCTGTATTTTCCTGATTGCTTTATATTGTACCATACGAAAGTGAAGCATTGGGAGATTGACTGAGGTAAAATTACCATTAAGTAAACCTTTAAATGGCTGTGCATGGATACCTACCTTTCATAGTTTACTACTTCACTAGTCAATCTGCTGTAGAATGTTTGTGCCTCTACCTGAGAAATCATGGACTTGCGTATGGCCTGCTCAACACCTTTATCTGCCATCAGAACGTGGTTGGTGATCTGTTTGTTGATTGACAAGTACATTATAGTCCCCCCCACTGCACATAGTGGTGGACGAAACATAAGCCATGTTGTCACGTAGTACCATGTGGCAACATTTTAAAGACTTGACAAGATTGTGAAGTGATTTTAGGGAGCTTATGTATACAACACAAGGACCAACCATATTGCCCATGAAAACCAGAGTAAGTGTAAAACGTCAAAGAAATGTCCCATGGGACTTATTCACCAACACTTTTACTCAGTTTGAGGAATGAGCTCTTGGAGGAAGGCATACTCGGACACCATCAACTTGCATCCACAAAATTGAAAGAGTTGTATTTTGCATCGTAAGTGCTCTGATGGAGCATGATAGACACATTTTCTTGAGCTTCAATTAGCTATGGACGGAAGACATTAGTATAGGTTCACTTGGCAATTACACAGGATTAGTCAGGATGCTGATGAAAACAGTGACATGAACAGGTAAGAAACGATTACGGTAGGCATGCTTTCCCAGTGATATTGCATAGGAATAAGGCAGAAGGGAAAGGTAGTAAAGATACACATGCCATGAATTCTTCTTCACCTATGGATTCAACCCAATGCTGCCACTCTCGCCCAATAAAAACTTACTGTGACATGTATAGGTAAATGCTTGACCTGCTTGCCATGCTCATCTCTGTCAGAACTTAGTAGATGATCAGTTTGCTGTATAAGTACATTACAGTCACAGCACTCTACACAATGGTGGATGGACATATGCTACATTCTCATGGACAACCCTGTGTTTAAAAATACTACAGTTCTTCAGTTTCTCTTTAGAAAACCTTGGAAAATTCCCCCGCATGTTTGCCTTAGTTTTAAATGTTGATATGGTAGCTAGGCCCGAAATAGGCCTTGGGGCATACTCAAACACTCCCAACATTGATCAACAAACTGGAAGGAGTTGGATGTAGCACTGTGAGTGCACTAACCGCACATAAAAGTCTTCTTCACCCTCATGTGGCTGTCATGGGAGCCATTAGTAAAGGTTCACTAGGCATGCGTTCAATAATGTTCCGAAAGACGGAGGTGGTTACTTGACAGGTGGTAAAATACAGTCAAACTGATTTCTTCCTGTGGACTATGAATATGATGGGCCTTTGTATGGCAGCAGTAAGTTGATGTGAATGCACTGATAGTTTGGGTTGGGCCAGTGCGTGCAGTATGAAAATCTTGCGTGTGTTGCATGAATGGTGTGAGAATGGACCAAAAAGCTGTTGGTGCCTTGATGGCTTTATGGCTCACTATCTGATGTCTAGGTTTCAATATTCAGAAACTTTGATAATATTGTGTGCTTTGAAGCCATCATTTCGGTAGGTGGTAAAACCAACCAGTGTGTCGGATTAACTTTAAAAAAATTGTTTTTATTGATTATATGTCATGACAGTATGACATTCAACATTTTACATTCCACTGAGGCATTCTGTGAAGTATTTCAACATCTTTATATACTCCCCATTCCAAATGTGAGTGTACATTAGACTCTGGACATTCCTCATCTTCTGTTTGTGTATTGTACTGAGATTGCAGGAATTGGACCAGGGGACCCTATATTTCCCTCGGCCTTGAGGATGAAGGTAGCTCCTCTGCATATATTCCTAATTTTTCTTTACAATATACCATGTAATTTACCCAACAATGTATTTTAGGACATCGTCTGCTACCCCAACTCATGGGGATACATTTTGTAGCCAGTAAGAGGGCAAAGGTAGTTAAAGTGCAATTGGGTGGCCTCGGGCCTCCACCAGGCCCAGCAGACAGATTTGGGGAGCATTGAGGACTGACTCTGATAGCATAGATCCCATATTGTCCATCACCTCCTTCCAGTACTGCCAGACCGGAGGGCATGCAACATGCAAAAAATCTGCCTGCGTGTCCCCACATTTTAAACAATTTAGCGTCTCCCCGTATTCCATCTTTGTGTTATTGTACAGGTGTATAGTACATTTCTCATAAGAATTTGAAATGAATAAAAGGAAGAATACAGTTTGGTATTAACATCTTCGTAAGTATAAAGCAAAAACCCCAATCATCTATGGATAGAGGTGTATCAAGTACAGTATTCCTTCTCTATAGAGCATGTTCAGATTTCATGTATTTCTCATGTTGAGCTGCAGTCTAGAGTTTGGTTATGTGAGTGAGCTGTCAGCAGTATTTGTAATTAATGAAGTGTTGGATGTTCCTGAGGAAGGATGGATAAATCGTAAGCGCATGTATGTAAAGAGCAATAGTGGGTTTGAGTAATGTCAGAGAAGAGATCTGAGAAGTCAACGAATAGTCCCTCTCAGAACATATCACCCATGGTACGAAAGACAATTGTGGTCAGCATCTCCTGTGCTTTCTGTTCTTGGTTGAATTATATATCTGGATGTTGTAAAAGAGAAAGAGTGGGAGCGTAGAGTGGAATCTTGTGAGCATGTTGCCCCATTTGTGCCATGCTATAATCATGCTCTGTGCCGGGTTTATTACGGAGCAGGGGATGCCCAGTCTCCTCTGTGGTATAAGAGCAAATAGAGAAATTAGGTATGTGTCATCTGATTCTATAGCAATGTGAGGAACATATTCATGTGGGTGTTGCCAGTAGTGCATGAAATACACTTGAGCACAGAGGTAGTAAAGATAAAGATCCGGGCCCCAAAGCTACCCTAAGCATACAGATGTGGAAGTTCTTTCCAGCTGATTCTTGGCTACCGGTCTGCCCATCGTGAGGGTAATCAGATGAGAATGCAGTTTCATGAAGAATTGCTGAGTCAGGGTGATGAGCATGTTGAGGAATAAATATAAGAAACGTTTTAGCACAATCATTTTTTTAATTGCTATTCTATCAGCCAAGGACAATGGCAATCACTTCCATTGGGCAACCTAATCCTCTAGTTTAGACAGTGCTCTCTCATAGTTCTCACAAACCACCAGCTCTGGGGCACAATGCACCCAGATCCCCAATATTTAATGAGATCTTTTCGCCAGAGTTGGGGAAATTTGAATGTGAATTGTTGCGTGCAGGGGGTTAGCGGAATAACCATGGATTTTGACCAGTTTATACTTAAAACGGAGTACTGGTCATAGCAAATATATTCCCCTATCAATAACGCTAGGTTGTCTGCTGAGTTACTCACTTAAAGGACTATATCGTCAGCATCGAGGTACATGCTGGTAGGCTGCAATTGAAACCTCAGTGCTGTATCCGCGTGTTTTTGGCGTATTTTACATGCCAGACATTCTAGAGTCAGAGTGAACAGCACCAGAGATCCGGGCCATCCCTGCCACCTCCCTCTATAAATGCGTAATGGATTTGCTGTGTTACCATTTATATGGAGTCTACCAGCTGGTTCAGTGTATACCAGCTAAATCCAGCAAAGGATACTGTGGGTATCCCTAGTTTACGCAAACATGAATCCCGATTCCACAGAATCAAAATCCTTGGTAGCGTCCAACAGTGCAGTCACTGCAGGCAAATCAGGGTCCAGTTGATGAAAGAGAGCAAGAATTGTACGCAGATTTGTGTCGTAGAATGGGTGGGAATGAATCCTGATAGGCAAGACTAGCTGTTGCATTAGAGGCTGTAACCTGGGAGCTAGTATTTTCACCATAATTTTAGCATTGATGTTACTAAATGAGAGTGGTCTGTAGAAGTCACAATGATCCAGACAATTATCTGGTTTAAGTGCCATTACTAGCAGTGCTTCCCAGAGAGTCGGGGAGCATACCCAGCTCATATGCTTCAGCATACATTCGAGTATATGTGGGACTATCAAGTCACTGAATTCCTTGTAAAATTCTACCGGTAAACCGTCTGTCCCTGGGGCCTTGCCATTCAGGAGGGAGTGGATAGCATCTCATACCTCATCCTCTGTAATAGACTGCATGAAATATTCCCTATTCCCATCAGAGAGCCAGGCCATAGCAATGTCTTTTAAATATTCCTCAATCTCGTTGTCAGAAGCAGTCACACGTGTAGAGTATAAGTGTGAGTAGTATTCTGTAAAAATGTGTAGTATTGATGGTGTGTTATACCATTCCCTGCCCTGGACATCTGTTATCTACACGATTCGTGTTGGTGTCCATGAACTTTTGTGTTTAGTTGCAAGAGTGCGGCCAGGTCGGCCACCCTCACCATAAGTCCGCACTATGTGTCTATATGACAGGAAACGAACTTCCCAGTCTGTCATCTCCTGAAATTCAGACATATTTCTCTAACAGTGGCTAGCAATGCCATGTCTAGTGTTTGCTCCTGTTTCCTTTTTAAGGCCTGAATGTTTCTTTCGAGCATATGGAGTTGCTGGCGAATGTCATGTTGGACACCGGCTTGTTTGCTGATACAGACCCCAAGCAGTGTCACCTTGAAGACCTCCTACAACGTTTGGGTACTCGTCACCGTGCCTATGTTATGTTCAAGGTATTCAACAATGGCCTGTTGTATTTCAGCCCCTAACACCAGCTGCGGGGAAGCACTACGTAAACTGCTGGGACGTGTGAGCATCAACACCAGCCAAATGGGGGCATGGTCAGATAGAGTTTTTGGCATATGTTCTATTGTCTTCGTCCAGTTACAAATCTCTTGGGTAGCTAGCCAGTAGTCTATCCTGCACAATAAATTATGTATGGATGAGGAATACGTGCCTTCCCGTCTGTCCAGGTGTCGCAGCCTCCAGAGATCTACCAAATCCTGTTCTTCCATACCCTCTGTAAGCACCTTGGCCGCTTGTTTACCATAGTGTTCGGTGTGAGTCGATCTATCAAAGGCTGAATCAATACATGTGTTAAAGTTGCCCCTCCCACACGACTGCTGAAGGTGGCATTACGTGCAGTCATGCCCATATCTGCACGTAAAATTCAGGGTTATCAGGGTTTGGCCCATACATGTTAATCAACATCAGGATGGTACCACTGAAGTTTCCCTGCATGATAACGTAGCGACCATGTGTGTCGATATTCGCATAAAGCACTGCAATTGGGGTCCCTTTTTTAACCATTAAGAATACTCCTCAGGCATAGGATGAATAAGAGGAGGCTATACATATAGACGCCCATCTAATGCCCAAATTAAGTTTCGTGTGTCTGTGAGATGTGTCTCCTGAATGCAACTTGTATACCATGTCGGTCTTAATATGCCAAAACCTGTAGTTTTTGAAGGTTGTTCAGTCCTCTGATGTTCCAGGTGAGTAGAGTTAGAGGCCTAAGTGTCATATTCCATCCTAGTGAACATTTTTGGGGAACAGGAAAGGTTAAGATCAGCATTGCTAACCAGTGTGGCTGAAGTGTCATGACGAAGGGTGTCATTTAAAAACAGTTTCAACCCCAACAGGAACCCTCTCCCACCCACTCCAGCACCCCAATTGTGACAAAGACATGACCTTTTCCTAGACAAACCCCCTCCAGAAAACACCACCCCTTATCCCTTGCCCTCATCCCTTCTAAACCTCTTATTTCAATGGGACAATTGTGGTACACAAATAAGAACGGAAGGAGCCCGCCGGATCCCCCACAGCATAACATTTGCAGAGGGGGCCGTCAAACAACAGTCAACTCTGCGCCAATTATGTAGGGTAGGTGAAAAACACGATTCATACAACTCTTGTGTACCAAATAAACCCTGATATCATATCTGTCTTATCTTGATGAGTAATTTACATCGCAGAAAGATCAAGCACATGCAGTGTTCTTATGCCCATGTACCGCATTCCATAAAAAAGTAACCTGGTCCATGCAAGGTTACAGTATATAATATAACTGTGCAATGAAAATGAAGGTTGACCAGGTTCATCCAGGTTGGAGGAAGATGCCAGCTCACCATTGTCCCCTCTCAGAGATTTCTGTCTGTTGCCTGCACACTCCTGCTGCTGCTGAAACTTTTGCAAACTCTTAGGGTCTCCGAAAATCTTTGGCTTACCGTCAATGTTTATCTTCAGGGGAGCTGGATAGAGCATGGCATAGGTAATGTTCAATTCCTGTAGTTTCCTCTTTTACAGCAAGCATTTCTTTCATGCTTCCTGAACTTGTTGTGTGAAGTCCGGGTATATGGAGATCACGACACCCTCATATCTGAGTGTCTGCAATTCTCTGGAGCAAAACAGTGCTGTATCACGGTCCCTGTAGTTCAAGATCCTCGCTATAATGGGGTGAGGCCTTGCCCCCTGGCAGCGCCCAAGGTGCAAGAGATCTATGGGCTTGTTCCACAATAAATATATCTGAGAATATGTCTTGTCCCAATAGGTCAGTCAACAACATTTAAACGAACCTCTCCATGTTGTCTGTATTCGTGGATTCAGCAATTCTGAGATTATTGCATTTTGAATGCGGCTCCAATTCTCTGCTGTGCTTTGGCGTGATTCCAATGCCTTCTCCAACAGTTGTTGGGTCTCTGCTTCTGAACATTGAGCTTCTTCGGTATTGGACACCCTGCGCTCTGCTACAACCAGGCGGTCTGCATGTTTGTCCATTCTCTCCTATAGTCTATCCACTCGACACGTAAGAGCATCTAACTTCCCATCAATTGCTGTTAGTATGACCTGCATGGCGGATAGGATCTTTTGTAGATCTCCCTAAATCCCAGACTCTGAGGCCTCCGCATCCGATCCCATCACCTCCTGGTCCTCTCTGTACTGCCCCTGAGATGTGTGCTGTTCAAAGGGTTGCTTGGGTTATGTTTTGTCTGTTTTCCCCATATTTTAATCCTGCGCTACTGGGGGCACATGAAAAATGGAGACACACATGTGGCTCTCGGGGCTACAACTAAAATGCCACCCGTACCCCCACGGCAGCTTGGAGGAATATTTGATGAAGATAATAGAATAGGTCTTGTGTGGTCACAGAGAGGACTTGGCCGTAGTGTCTCTACCCCTCGATATTGCAGGTGACACGGTGCAAGTCGCTTTTGCATGGCTCAATTTAAGGAGTTGCAGTGTGGTTTGCACGTCCCCAGCTATGGGCCTACTGATGCCCCACATACATGAAGTTGTCCTTTGAGCTCAGATATTCACTAATGTTGGCTGGGTATGGGAACGACTATGTACCGTGGGAGCGCTGCACAACAACAGCACTGCCAGCTTCAGCAGGTGCAATCCAGTCAGCGCATGGCTTTGCAAGTGTAGGGCAGGTTGTAGGCACCACAGTCCACGCCCAGGTCACCAGGCACCTCCGGAAAAACAATGGCATCACGAGTGTAAAGACGGGCCGCCAGCCTTGGCCCCTACAAGCCAGGATCAGCATGCCTCCTCGTATGCCAGTCCATGTTCTCTCTGACGGTGAGTCTGATCCAGACCTAGGATTGATGGGTAGGCTTGAAGGGCGGTGCTAATTTTCACCTCGGCAGTGCGGGTCTTGCAATCAGATAGGCACCATCCAGGGCCACCAGCCCTCCACTTCAACAGTCCGGCCCACTGCGGGAGCCCCCAGCAGATCCCCATCCAGCGCCCGCACTCACCAGCCCGAGTCAGTTGTTTCATGGGTTTAAGGTCCAGAACGCCCACTCTGATCACTGGGTGCCACAGGGTCACCAGGGATTCTGTCTGGCAGGGCACACAGATCGCACCCCGCCAGCACCGACCCCGAAAATCTCACCGGGCACTCAGTGGCTGCCGTCCATACCGCTGCGCAGGCTGCGACTTCTGTCATGCAGGCCTGTAACAGACCCTTCTCAGCCAATGCAGTCACAGGCCGCTCCTTCCTCACAGCATAGGGTGTGTTGTGAGTCTATCAGCTCTGTTGGTTATCATTGAGCCAGATTTCAGCTTGCAGCCATGCCAGGCTCAACCGGGCACACCAATTCAGGTTATGGAGAGTGTAACAGGCTGTTTGTTGTGCAGGATGTTGTAGGATATTTGTGGCAGCCAAAGGAGCTTATTTAGGTAGCAGCCATCTTCAGGCCAGGTAAGCTGTACCCCGTGGATTAACTTTAAAAAATAAGTAGCAGATTTATATCTGTTTCGGTAACATCAACCTTATTAAGAATTTCTTGTTTTTTTGTCATTATGGGTAGCTGTGGATTTGGGTCCTAGCTGAGCCGGCATCTAGGAAAACTAGACAACCAGGGGAGTCCAGGGGTGCATGGCTCTCATCAGGTTTTTTTACCCAGAATCAAGTGCAAAGCTCAAACTTTGCCTAAAACAAGCATTTGCAATGCAATAGGTCTCGCATTAGGAAAGTTTGAGCTATTGGTATTGTAAATGACACATTTTTTATTTATGTTTTGGTTTTTAAAATAGCAAAATTAATAGCTTTGTCATTTACAATGCCAATAGTTATAACTTTTGCAAATGTGACACCTATAGCATTTTGGAATTGGAATTGGAATGATCTTTATTCGGATTATAATAAATCCATAAAAGTACATACAGAATGAAACATTTTAAAATGCATTAAAAACATATAAAAAAGTTAAAAACAACCCAATTGGGCATAAGCAGCATGTTGCATAAAGTGCATGATACAGAAAATATAAAACGTTATACAATTAGAAGATGCATTCATGAATTTCTGTTTAGCCAATGCCAATAGTCATTGATTCCGTACATATAATTAGTCATCTATACTGGTTGTATTTTAGATTTAAAGTGCATTATGCGTACATAGACCATTATGCATGTTCCATACTTGCCCTCGATTTCACACAGGCTTTTATGAAGCAGCTTATAGTGTATATAATATCATCAGTTGGTAACATTTGCAAAAATTTGAATGCCAATTTAAAATCTCTCAAATTGTATTTTCTAAATATCGGCATTAAATAGTGATGGATATACAGTTTATAGTGGCCACAGAAAATAAAGTAATGCAATAAACTTTGTTTCCCTCCGGCAGAACATGGACAGTCAAGTTCTTCTAGATTCTTATTATAGCCAAGTGGAAAACTCAATAAATTTACAATACTACCATCTCGGAACCTAAATAGAAGGCTCCGGTTCCATCTTCCTATTGGTTTCAACAAATATCTACAGGGTTTGTAAGGTTTATTTAAATTATCGTTTCCTGTCTCAGTTAGTGGAAGATATTTAATAATAGCAGGTTTCATTAGCACAGTTCTCATACGTTCCTCTTTATATATTTCAAACAGTGCCCGTTTAACAATATTCTTATGAGCAGGGACAATGGTATTTGGAGAGCTAAACAAAGAGCCGAGTCCCACGCTCAACAGGCTGGTATTGACTGCATTTAGCCAGGGTATGAGATGGGATCGTTCATGTAATAGACAATCTGTGATTATACTGCGGGTCAAGGAAGCCGCTGGATTTGTCCATAATTTTATCCAAAAAAGCGTGGGCCTTGACCTAATGAAATCAGCTATATATGGCAACATAAGTTCTTGGTGACAAATGAAAGTTGGCGCGCATGAGGTGCCACCCAACACCTTCCTGCAGAATCTATTTTCCTCCAGCTGCAAAGGCAGACTGTTGCAGTAGCCCCACACTTCTGCTCCATATGTCCCAGTTGGCTGACATTGGGTACGGTAGATGTTTAACAGGGGCGTAATCACATCAGCCGTTCTTGGTTGACGAAGGGACAAGATTGAATTAATGGATTTACCAATCTTATTTCTTGCGTGGGCAGTGTGATGCTGCCATGAACCAGTATTGGAGAATAATAACCCTAAATAGGGGAAAGTGCTGGTGCATTTTAATTCATTATCACCACTTTTAATTGAAAGAATGTTGTATCTTTTTGGTCCACAGTTCATGATAAACGATTTTTTAAAATTGGTATTTAAACCTAAATCTGACATAAAAACAACAAACCCTGTAATTAATGAACGCAAAGCATTAGGAGTACGCCCCATTAGTACTGCGTCATCCGCATAAAGTAGGGTGGTAATGGGGGAGCCATTAATAATTGGAACGTCCTTGGAATTCTTACACAGGGCAGGGCTCAAACCATTAATATATAAAATGAAAAGCAAAGGGGCGAGTACACAGCCCTGTCGGACGCCTCTTCTAATAAAAATATCATCAGATAGTTCACCATCATTGTTAATGCGTACTCTTGCCTTAAGGTCCCTATGTAGATATGAAAGAAAATATACTAATGCATCATCTAAACCATAATCAAGCAATTGTGACCATAACCTAGAACGGTTGACAAAATCAAAAGCGGAACTCAAATCCATAAAACCTAAATAAAGTGGGGATTTTTTAACAATAATATATTTGGCCATGATCAGATTTAAGTTGAGACACTGCTCAACCGTGCCCACATGGCTTCTGAACCCCAATTGGCTGCAATGAAGCACATTATTATCCTCAGCCCATTCCCTTATCCTCTTAAATAGTACCCTGCCAAGGACTTTTAGTGTGTTGTCGATCAGTGAAATCGGACGGTAGCAGGCCAGATCAGACCTGTCACCTTTCTTGAATATCGGTACGATGACACTGTTTGACCAGGATTCAGGGATTGAGCTGTCGGACAGATTGTTGAATAGGTTGCATAATAAAGGGGCCCAAAAATTGACTTCCGATTTAATCTGGTCAATAGATAGACCATCAGGGCCAGGGGCTTTATTACTGGCGCTCTCCAAGATTGCATCTTCCACCTCGGATATTAGAAAGTTCAGTTGTTTAGCGTTATTTAATAAGGATGCAGAATCTATAATAGGGGCTGCTACAGTATAGATTTTGGAGAAATGCTCCACCCAGACCTCACCGTTTATGTTACAGTTAATAGGTTGGATGTTTGAACCAAAGGACCTGAGTGATTTGACTTCTCTCCAAAACCCCGCAGTGTCTTTTAGCGAGGCAGTCCGTGTGAGTGACTCCCAATGGTTAACCACTAAGGCCTCGGATCTTATCCGCAGGGCGAGTTTATATTTAGATCTTAATTCTCTCACTAGGTTAAAATCCCTAGGATTTTGTTGTAAAACTGTCCTCAATTCCCTGTTGGCCTTTGAGCACGCAGAGTCAAACCAGCGGGGGCTATGATCTATATTGGGCCTAAATGGTTTGGAAGATTCCCTTTTAATAGCCCCACATAGATTACTGAAAGCAACAGTTAATACTTCGCCAGTACTATCAAGCGACAGGCAAGTCTCTATTATCAGAGGATGCTTTTTAATTACCTTAGCCAGGATAGCTTTATTATCCACCCCTTTCCATATTAGTTTTAGCCTATCGGTAGACAGTACCAGATTCTGTGGCCCATTCTCAGTTCTCAGAGCAGCCTTTATGGATTGAGGGTTGTCTAAATATATTCTAAGTGGGTAATGGTCACTATATGTAGAGCAGATGACCTCAGCTTTTTGGATAATATCACACAGGGAAGAACAAAGAAATATATAATCTATCGTGGAAGCACAGCCTTGACCTATGTAAGTTGGTGCAGATGTATTTTCAGCATTAGTTCCAGCAATTTCCATAGAATTAACTAGGTTACGGGATGCTAATAAATTCTTAAGCTCTTCACCATTGCGACATGGGACACTAGTGCGAAACATATGAGCATTAAAATCACCACCAATACAGATGCCGTCAAAAGACCCATACTTCCTCCCCTCCACGATGTCATCAATAAAGTTAAATAAAGACAAAAAGTTTCCATTGGGATGGTTAACAAAATCATTATTATAAAAATTAATTATACATAAAATCATCCTGTTAATGTATTTCACAGCCATAAAACATTTGCCTGGTGTTGGGATCTGTTTGGTTTGTACCCCGGGTTTTATCTTAGACCAGATTGATAGCCCCCCACTGGGGCGTCCCATGGATGAAGCGGAGGCCTTTAAGTTATAACAGCAAAAGCCCTCCACTGTGGGGTTAGCTATACACCAAGTCTCTTGAAGCAACAAGATGTCACAGTTATTGTTGACCCACTCCAACCATTCTTTAATTTTCAGTTTGGAATTAAGACCCGCTATATTCCAACTTACAAGAGAGAGGACAGAATCCACATGATTATTGTTCATAGTTTGGCCTCTTCCGGGAGTCCCTGCCAAGGAACGCGAGGCTTCCTGATTTCCGGTCATCAGAATTGGTGATGGAACAGCTGGGTCAGCTTGCTTTGTTGGAGAGGGTCAATCTAACATATCCAAACCTGACAAAAGTGCAAATCTATTGTATGTATTAAAAGGGAAAGCTACTGGCTGTAATTGCATAGCAGGTGGCTGAAAATACCTAGATGGTGGATGGAATTGCAAAAAAGGTGGTTGAAAATGCATAGGGGGTTGTCTGTAGAAATAACTTAAAGGTAGCATAGTAGCAACCGTAGAAATGGCCGAACAGTTACCATTTATGTTGAGCAAATGCCTTACGGTGCCTGGATTTTTAAAGTTAAGAACTATGCAATCTCCGTCCTTATCTTTAGGTAATGGTCCGATCCAGGGCACCCTGCGAACCGATATAATTTCTCTTGATATGTCATATCCAACCCCCTTGTGTTTGGTTAGCCAGTCTATGCACTTATTTCGTAGTTGTACCCATGTTTCCCCCTGATCCTCCCTCAGCACCGGTACTCCTGCCAGAACCAGGACAAACGGACATGCATCCGGTGGCAAGTGTAAGGGTAGAACGCGCCCTTCGTGTTTGCGAGGCTTATTAGACCCAGCTTGATCAGTACCTTTGTTGTTATCCACAGCTGAGGTTGCTGCTGTGATAGGTTGGGTAAAGCCGTCACCCTTACTGATGGTATTTTTATTATTAGTTACCAAGGGGGTGGTTTTCCTAGGTGCAGGGGTTGGGATAGTTTTAGTAACTTTGCTAGTTTTTGCACACTTAGCCCCTGTATTAACAGATCGGGGTTGGATAGTAGGTGGTACGTTAGAAGATGATGGTGTTGTTCCCGGGTTATTCGTACCCTCATCCAATATAATACGAGTGTCCTGTGTTTTTAGTGACAAAGTGCTGCTTAGGGAATCAAGGTCTTTTAGTAAACGATCAGCTCTAATTTGATCCAGAATAATAGACCCCTTCCTTTTGGCTACATCGTTTTTAACCAGATTGTCTAGTCTGTCCAGTCTTTTAAAAACATTATTAAACTGGTTGATCATAAGTTTTTCCAATCGATTAAAAATAGTGTCCACTATAGTATCTATAAGGTTCCCATTTTGTTTGGAGAGATTGAAATTATCTCCCATTAATGTTGTTTGGGTCCATATAGTATTACCATTGCCACTGGGCTGAATGATGGGTGAAGGGGAAATGCTATCTGTATCAACTGGGTCTTTGTCTTCCATAGGAACAGATACCGCCCCCATGGATTTTTGTTTGTTCCACAGGCTTTGGGGGGTGGGCTGACTTTTATTCAATAAAGGTTGTTTCCTTTTATTGGCGCTTTGTTTGGTAGTGCCTCTTTTTCTTTTTTCCCCTCCCAATTTGTTATTACTGGAGTCTGTGATATCCAAAGTGATAACATCACCCTGGGGAACAGTTGTATTGATTTGGATAGTTTCTAATTGTGTCGGTACCGACGGTGTTAATAAAGGTACCGACTGTAGGCTAACAGCAGCAGTTGTTAAAGGGGCCGAATCTGCAGCTATGTAGGTAACAGTATTTTCGTCTTCCACAACAATGGGCACATTAACAGACGGTTGTAAAGACTTAACCACAGTAACCTCAGGGATAATATGTGTATTCCCGTTTACACAGTTAGTAGCGCTCGGTATGTTGTTAGTGGCGAAAGAGCCCATAGAGAACCTCCTCTCAGTCTCTACTATTTCATTAAAAGCAGTCTCGATCAAGGTTTCAAAGGATGTGATTAGAGAGACGGAGGTATCAGCGCCCTGGGATGATATGTCAATATGAGTAGTAGTATCAGTGAAATCACCCATGTTAGTGCCTGAATGTAGTACGTACTTTTGAGCAGATCTTAGGGGGGTGGCCCGCCCGACCACAGTCGACCACGCACGGCCACAGACGGCCCGCCCTATAGCATTTGTAATGTAATATGTGTTGTATTTACGTGTTTCCACCTTTTTCTGCCTGTGTCGCCTAAATATCCCCAGGGCGCTAGCCTCCCATGTGGTACGCCCTGTCAGGCCTGTGACTGTCAGCAGTGTGGCGTGTACTCCTGCCCAAAAGGACTGTAGTGTGGGACAAGCCCATAACCTATGGAAGAATGTGGCATCAGGTGTGCGACACCGCGGACATTCGAACTGCGTTGCAGGGAAAAAACGCTTGAGCCGCTCCGGTGTGAGATATGCACGGTGTAGTATGTTGAATTGGATATTTTTGAAGCACTGGTTACATGATACTTTTTTTGTGGTGTTCTAGGGCAATGAGCCATTCGTTATCATGTGGCGCTCAACCAAATTCCTCCTCCCACTTTAGTCAGAGCCGCGTTAGTGGCATACATGTAAGATTTCTATATCCAGGTGATGAGGGTTCTCCCTGCTCCCATATTTAATATTGTGTGTAGTGAAGGGTGCGTTTTCGTTTCACCTTCCGCTAGATCCCACGTCTTCCTACTGTCAGCTACAAGTTGCCTGTGTAATAGGAACTGGCCGGTGGGGAACCCGCTCTCCTCCTCCAGGCCCTCGAATGAGGACAACTGGCCTTCAGTGAACAGGGCTTCCACCTCGGTGAGTGCATGTTTTGTCCACGTAAGTGATTCTCTAGTTGTGTATTGCCCGCGTCCTTTAGGGAGACCCGCAAGTGGTAACAATGGGGAGTATATTGGCGCTGTCCTAGAGCGGCGGAGGATTCTTAACATGCAGGATCTGGCCACTTTCACCAACAGGGGATGTGCCGGATTAGGCTTGGCCCCTGGTAGGAGCATCAGGTGATCTCTGGGGTCGACAGAGTCCCCACCTGTGTTTCTGTCTCCTCTATGTGATTATCAGCGCTAGAGCCACTGCAGCTGCACTGCGAGGAAGTAGGCCTCAGAGGAGGGGGTACCCAGTCCTCGCCTGTCTCGCGGCAGCTGCGATGTCGTCAAAGCTACTCTGCGGGGGTCCTTTCCCCAAATCAGCGATATCTGTACAGTGGTTAGATCTTGAAAGCAGGCTAACGGGGTGGGATCACCAGCACATTTACAAAATAGTATAAGAGACTGGGCACCATTATCATTTTAGATTAGCCTGTGGTCACTCATGGCGCACATTTCTCCAAAAGCAAAAAAAAAACCTGAAAATCTAGCACATAAGCCAAGAGACTGGGAGTCTGTTTTACTCGGACCACCAACCAGTAAAAACACTGCCTTGGGTACCTTGCAAATGCTGATTAATATGTAAAATGATGTCCCCCTAAAGCATGAAGTCCCATTAAGGCAGTGGTGCCCTACAGCCTTGAGTACCGCGGCACTGGGAGCTCAGGCCTTCCGAGCTCAGCAACTAGTCCAAGATGCACCTGAAGAAGAGTGGGCCACCTCAGACCACGCCATGCGGGAGCATGCCAGCGGCAGAGAGGGGGACTCGTGTTTCATGCGACATTGCACCATTTGGAATCATATTCTGAAATAAGCCACGAACAGCTGGCTCATCAAGACAGCTGCCAAACACATATTACAGGATGCCAAAACAACAGCACCAACTGTAAGACCCTGGCAGAGGAGGAGCAATATTTGTACAGAAATAATTGACAAAGTAATTCAACTTCAGTCCTCATTCAAAATCAGTTACCTTTGATAAACAACTCAAGTTCTGCATTCGGGCAAAGGAAAACTCTGATTTAGACATAG
Source organism: Lissotriton vulgaris (assembly GCF_964263255.1). Taxonomy (NCBI): domain Eukaryota; kingdom Metazoa; phylum Chordata; class Amphibia; order Caudata; family Salamandridae; genus Lissotriton; species Lissotriton vulgaris. The sequence goes on along the minus strand of NC_141685.1, from coordinate 1,106,245,641 downwards.
CCCTCTATTAAAGAAACCATTAAAACAGCAAGCAAAGGCCACAGCTAAATGAAATAAAAAACAACAACATATCTGTATTAAAAAAAGATACACCCAGCAAATCAGAATCAGTACTACTTTTGCCTACTAACACGCCCTCATTGTATGCTGCAACCTATTGCCAAACCCGTGCCAAACTACCTGCAACCACCCAAAAGATTTACTTCAAGTTAGAAGCCAACACTCAAAAAGTACAATTAAAACATGTAGCTTCTATCTGAACAACATTGCAACTGTGCTCATGTGTAGGAATATTCCAACCCATCTGTTTCTTCACTGCACGCAGGCTCTGAGCACCTTCCATGGCAACTGGCCTATGGGGAAACACACGTGTCCAGCATAGAACCATCACAAGCAGCATCAACTTGTTCCATCAACACAAGAACTGTGAAAACGTCCAAACGCATCGTTGGTGATAAATTCTTATCTGCAATTCATTCACCACACCACTCGCTACTGGTTGGCGAATCTTCAAGAGCCTACAATATCCACTAGCAGCACACCACAAACTAATGAAGTACTGATCAAATTAAAATAAATACCTGCCTCGTGTATGGGAAGGAAATCCCCTCATGATTCCTTGGGTTTAGTGCAGCCCTGCTCCGTGTAAACCGGAAGTTAGGCACTTTTGGCCGAGACGGGGGCGGGGCCTGCAATCCAGCAGGAAGTTCCGCCCGCCGCCGCCGAGGAAGCAGTGAAGCCGGCCGACTCCGACCAGCGCTGCAGAGGAGACACGGAACACGCCGAAAGAGCCCGGTGAGTGGGAGGGGAGGGGAGGGGAGGGGGGGGGGCCAGGGCTAATGTGAAGGCCTGTGTGTATGCGTGTGTGCCTGCGTGTGTGTGTGTGCATGTGTGTGCGCATGCGTGACTGTGTGTGATTGAGAGAATGCGAGGCAGGGGATAGTGTGCATGCGCGCGCCTGTGTGTGTGTGCGTGCATGCAGAGGGGTGGGGGCTGCCTGTGTCTGTGTGTGAGCGAGGGCTTGCGCCTGTGTGTGTGCGTGCGTGCATGCAGAGGGGTGGGGGCTGCCTGTGTCTGTGTGAGAGCCAGGGCTTGCACCGCGCATGCGCAGGTATCAGACGTGCGCTCCCGCGAGGAAAAACGCTCGTAACAGATTCGTGTCCTCATTCCCAACTCATTCCCCATACGGGCTACAAAAGGTCTGAAGCAGACACTCTCAATGCTCACGCATTGAGAGTAAGGTCTGCTCGACCTAAAAACATATTTTCCTTCCAATTTCTGTGGGAAATGTCCTGGAATCTGCAAGAAGCTTCACATTTTCTACCACCCAGCATTTCCCCAAATCTCCCAAGAAAAACAGTGCATTACTTTGTGAGTGAGCCGAGTGCCTGAGACAGGGAAGGGACCAAAACCTGTGGAAATATCAAATTATATATCTAAAAATGACCTGTTTTTGCAAGGGCACACTTGTGTTTTTGGTCCCGGGCTCGGCTGCCATCCAGGGAAACCTACCAAACCCAGACATTTCTGAAAACTAGACACCCAGGGGAGTCCATGAAGGTGTGGCTTGAGTGGATCCTCAAATGTTTTTTTACCCGGAATCCCCTGCAAACCTCAAATTTTCACCCCAAAATATAATTGACCCAACATATCTGTGTGAGAAAGTTGTATGGTCACCAGGAAAGCTGAAACTTTCTTCCCTCCAGTGTTCCCTCAGGTCTCCCAATAAAAACGTTATCTCACTTATATGGGTGGGCCAAGTGTCTGTGACAGGGAAGCCCAAAGCATATTGTGGAGACATCAAAACTATTACAAAATGGCCTGTTTTTGCAAGGGGGACTCCTGTGTTTTAGGTCCTCGACCATCCAGGGAAACATACCAAACCTAGATATTTCTGAAAAATGGACACTTGAGGGAGTCCAAGGATATGTGGCTTGCTTGGATCCCCGAAACTTTTTCTTGCCCAGAATCCCCTGCAAACCTCAAATTTAGCCCCCCCCCAAAAAAAAATCACATTTCTGTGTGGGATCACTGCACCAGCACAACATTCCTACCACCCAGCATTCCCCTTTGTCTCCTGATAATAATGATACCTCACTTGATATGTGAGAAATTTTTTATTTTTTTTGCTAAATTTGAGATTTGCAGGGTATTATGTGTAAGAAAACATTGGGGGATCAATGCAGGCTACACCTTCCAGGACTCCCCCAAGTGTCTAGTTTTCAGAAATGTCTGGATTTGGTAGATTTTCCTAGATGGCCACCATGCCTGGGACCAAACACACATGTGACTCCCTTACAAAGCCAGGTAGTTTTGGGATAGATACATTTTATGTCCTTAAAATACGTTTTGGGCCCTTCCCTGTTGTGGGCACTTGGCTCAACCACACAAGTGCAGTAGCATTTTTACCAGGAGACCTGAGGGGAATGCTGGGTTGGTAGGAAATGTGTGCAGGTTCAGTGATCCCACAAATTTCCCACCCTAGAAATGTGAGGAAAATGTGATCGTTTTAGCTAAATTTGAGGTTTGCAGGTGATTCTGGGTAAGACATTTTTAGGGAATCCATGCAAGCCACACGTCTCTGGACTCCCCTGGTTGTCTATTTTTCAGAAATGTCTGGGTTTTGTAGATTTCCCTAGATGGCCACACAGTATGGGAGCAAAAACCCAGGTGACCCTCTTGAAAAAACAGGTTATTTTGTGATTGATAATTTTGACGCCTCTGCAATATGTTTAGGGCCCTTCCCTGTTGCGGGCATTCAGCCTACCCACACAGATGAGGTAGCATTTTTATCGGGAGACCAGTGGGAATGATGGGTGTTAGGAAATTTGTGCTAGCCTGGTGATCCCACAACTTTCCCACACAGAAATGTGAGGAAAATGGGATTTGTTTAAATAAATTTGAGGTTTGCAGGAGATTCTGGGTAAGAAATCTTTGAGGGATCCATGCAAGCCACATTCCTTGGAATTCCCCTGGTGCCTAGTTTTAAAAACTGTACAGGTTTGCTAGGTTTCCCCTAGAGGCCAGCCGAGCTATGGCCCAAAATCCCCACCTAAGTACCTTGGAATAAAGGGTCATTTTTCGGTGGGAAAAAGCAATTTGTCACTGCTGCATTTAGGGCCGTTTTCTGTCACAGTCACTCAGCCTACCCACAGAAGTGAGGCACCATTTTTATCAAGAGACTTGAGGGAATGCCAGGTGGAAGGAAATTTGTGGATCCCCAGAACTTTCCATCACAGAAATGTGAATGCAATGTGTTATATTAGACAAAGTTTGATTTTTGGAAGGGATTCTTGGTATAAAACATGGGGCCTCATTTATGAGAAAGTAACAAGCTTTGGCTGCGTCGTGATGCATTACTTTCAGAGCATGGGGATGTGCCATATTTACAACAATGTGATGGATCCCAGTACTCTCTCATGCACTGTTGCACAATTGGCCGCCAAGCGCCAATGCAGGCACCCATGCACCATTGTGCAAGGGTGCCTGCGTTGCGGGGATAATTGTTTTTGCGGAAGAAGGGACACCTTCCTGCACAAAAACAATCTCAAGAGGTGTGATGCAGAATTCAGCATGATAGCCTGCATAGAAAGAGGAAATAACTAGGAGAAATAAAAGTATTTCACCTACCCTTGGGGAGGCGTAGGATTCTGATGCTTTCCCAGGTTCACGAAAACTTGTAAATCTGTGAGTGTGGCAGAATCCATGGGTGCTGTGTGGGAACTTCCACTGCAACACTCATGGAATGCCCCTTTCACGCAAAGTGCTGTGTGAAAAGGGTATGTATTTACAAGGACACGAAAAGCAATGCAGGGTGGCTTTACCTGTCCTTGTAAATATGGAGTACCAAATTGTGCCGCCGGAACGTCACAAAAAGTGATTCACCGACACCACAAGAGGCTTGTAAATATGCCCCATGGTGAGAGCCATGCAGGTCAGCCCATCATGGATACCCCTAGGTGTCTAGCTTAAACAAATTTACTGGTTGGCTAGGTTTCCCTGGGTGCTTGCTGAGCTAAGGTCCAAAATATAAATTTACCCACATTGGAAAAAAAGCCTTCGTTTTTGGTAGCAAAATGCAATGCACCCATGTTGTGTTTTGGGCCGATTCCTGAAGCAGGCAGTAGGCTTACCCACACAAGTAAGATACCATTTTTATCTGGAGACTTGTGGAAGTATAACATAGTAGAACATTTGTTATTACCAATGGAATGTGCTGCATTTCTGCCTTTCAAGTGTAAGCCAGTGCATAAAAACCATGCCATTCAGAAACATCCTCTAAATCATACAAAAGTACAAGTACCCCCAAAAATTAAAAATGTACATATTACCTCTACTCCTAAACTCCATATCTTGAGACAATTTTAGAAATACAAAGGTTTCTACATACCCATTTTTCACTCTTCCTATTTCACTTTATGAATTGGTCTTTACTCAGTACTCAGTGCAAAACCATTGTATGGTGCAGCTCAGTTGTTAGCTCTGGGTAACTTGGGTTCTTGGAGAGCCTACAAACCAGAGGGGTCTAGCGGACAAAATGGCATATTGCTTTTGTAAATCAGCCATTATGACAATAAGTTACAGATGAAAATGTTGTCACAAATGCCTTTTTTCCCTGAACATTCTCAACATTTCTTTATTTCAACAGTTATTTTCCTTGAGAAAGCCTTAAGGGATCTGCACATATGACACTTTGATGAACTTGGCATTTTGTTTAATTTTTTTAAATCTGTATCTTAATTGGATGACCCATGGGTTTCACAGTGATTCCTACCACAAAGGTGAAGTAGGCTAAGAGAACAAAAAATAGGAAAAATAGGCTACCTCTTAAACAAATGCCAAAACTGTGGTACAAAATTAGGTTTTCTGATTCAGCTCTGCATGTTCGTAAAATCTGGGAAGATGATGATTTTAGTACAGTAAACCGTTTAAGGATGCCATTTTCAGGAGAAAACAACCAGATACTTTTATCTGAAGTACCTTTTCACTATTTTAAGAAACAAACCCCAAAATGTTTATATATTTTGCCCATTTTTTGGGTCCCTTCCAGAGGACCTTTAGAATCCCAAGAATCTTGCAAAAAATAACAAAAGGATGCACATTTTGAGTGGGTACCTAATCTGGAACAATAGCTATGGAGCCCTAAGTCTGAACTATGCAAAATAGCAAAGAAAAGGCTCAGCATGCGGACAATAGGCCTAGCAGTTAAGGGATTACGTTAATTAGAATGTTTAATTGAATTGTTTATAGTAAATTATAGTGTCATAGCAGGTTGTTGGGTTTGTAAGGAATAATTAATTATTAATTCATACATATTTAGTAAGTATATGATTGATCTTAAATATGAATATTATGTAATACTGATTTTGTGGCTTATATTTTAAGTGCAGGCCCCTACATTTATAAGGGTATAGGGTGGTAAATGTACTGGTTAATTAATAATTAACAATCTATTCATAATTCATGAATAATTAGTTAATTAATTAATAGTTAAGCAAATTGTGCAATAATCATATATTTTAGTTAAAATTTAATTTAGGTATGGTCTCCTGGGCTTGTAGGAGTATAGGGTGGGAAGTTAAGTAATAATTAAATAATAATTAATTATTAATTCATTATTAATTATTGAATTGATGAATAATTATGTACATTATGTAATACTGATTTACTTTAGCTATATTTTAGTTTTGGGTTGCTAGGTTTGCAGGGGTATAGGGTGGGAAGTTAAATAAGCAGTAATTAACAATTACTATTATTGTATATTTAAATCCTTACTTGATAATATTCATGCAAATTGTGCAATTATTATATTTTTTGTTATATTTTAGGCATGGGGTGCTGGGTTTATATGGATGTAGGGTGGGAAGTTTATTAAGTAATAATTAGTTAACAATTAATTATTTTTGTTGATGATTAATTATGTAAATTGTGTTATACTTATTTTTTTTTTAGTTATACTTTAGGTGTGGGTTGCTAGGTATGTAGTTGTATAGGGTAGCAAGTTAATTTTGTAATAATTAAATGTTCATAATTTTTTAATTGAAACTTATCACGTTGTTTATAAATTCAGCAAATTGGTTAAAAGTTGTTTTTCTAAATATATTTTATGCTAAGTAATAATATGGCCCGGGCGGAGTGCGCAGAGGTGTACTCCATGGAATTCTGCAAAGTTACCGGAAAACTGCGAAATTCAGCGGAGTTCTGCAGGCACACAAAGTATTGCTCAGTGACTGCCACCACTAGGTAAAACCTCCAAGGTGAGGCACTCCACCTATCAGGGTTGTATACATTCACAGATTTGAGCCCCTCAGTGGCTCATGTCGGCAGGCTCTGTGCCGTTCTCCTCCTCCTGGCCTCCTCTGCGTGGGAATACCCAGTAAAGCTGAGCCAGCTTGACCCATCTGATAGACACCGCCAGCCATGTTAGAGCTTTTCCGCCGCGGTCGGAAGGCGACCGTGGCTGAACAGCGGCGGACGGAAAATAGATCCCCCAGCCATCCTAATATGGCAGGGGGTCTTTTTCCACTCCGCAGCGGATAATCGGCATCCTCCAAGCCGGCGGTGGCTTCCGCCGGCCCGGAGGATGCGGATTATCCGCAATCCTAATGAGCCCCTTAGTTTTTTTGGGGGAAAAAGGGGACAATGTTCTGCAGAAGAAAACATCTGTTTTGTTGCCTGCAAAATGATATTAACAGAGGGTTTATTGTGCTGAAATCACCATCTTACCAGCTTTTAGGGACAGGCAGACTTTTCTCATAAAACCCAAAATTATTTACACAGTTTGGCATTTTACTGGGAATAGCCTATTTCTGCTACTTTTTACGCATTCAACTTTCTTCCAGTTAGTGCTAGAAATGGTTGTAAAAGCAATAATGGATCCTAAAAAGCTATACATTTCTGAAAAGTAGACAACATTCTGAATTCAGCAAGGGGGTCATTTGTGTAGATCCTATAAGGTTATTTTATAGAACCTAACAGTTGAAAATAAGAAATATTGAAAATGAGTAAAAAAACTTTCATTTATGCCAACGTTTTCACCTGTAACTTTTTCTAAATATGACAGATTATTGAAAGCAATATACTGTTACATCTGCTGGACCCTTCTGGTTGTGAGGATATATAGATCTTGTAGGTTCATCAAGAACCCTGGGAATCCAGAGCCAATAACTAACCTGCATCATGCAATGGTTTTTCATTGTGAACTGGGTATATAGGAATTAATTTGGTAAAATATAAAGAGTAAAAAATAGGTGTCAAGGACACCTATGTATTTCCGAAGTGGGAACAAAATGTATAGTTTCAAAGTAGTCTCCAAAATTGTAGGTACCCATACTAGCATGTTAATTATGGGTCATTTTTCAAAGTAACTTATTTTTTACACATTGTCTTCTATTTGGAAATTTGAAAAAAATCTTGAAGCCATAGTTCTAAAAATACGCAAGAACACGCAAATCAGACTGATCTCTGACGGACCTTATTAAATAAACGGGAAAGAATGAGATCTGGAAAAGTCCGGCACAACATAAGTGCAAGGTCAAAAAAAGACGAAGAAGACAGGAACAAGGGCACACAAAAGTCAAGTAGAAAAAGGAAGAGGATGGCACAACAAAGAGAGAGACTAGTGTCGGCACCTGAGCTAACAACCCCAAGTTCAAAACAAAGTAATATTGGGATCCAAAAATTTTTTTTATCTAAAGGACCCCATGACGTCAATTTACGGGCAAACAAAGGAAGAAGCCCTCCAACCTAGCCCAATTACACCAGTGCCAAGTGTAAAAGAGAATGTGCAGTTACAAACAAATAGCATGAAGGAGAAGAAAAAAGATTCACAGGGCTTTCATAGTGAGAGTAGTCCAACAAGCAACCCAATAGACCAGCAACAAATCTCCCGGACTTTTGCCAAGCAAAATAGTAACACTGGCAAGTCCATTGTGGTAATAGCCCAAATAAATAAGAATGTCTCTCAAACTCATGAATCAAATAAGGAAATAAAGACAAAGGATAAGGTGAAAGAAGCAACAATGGGGAATAATTTGGCGGCCGGGCAAAATGCCGCATAGGATGACTCTTGGCCAACCTCCTTCTCCTTACCTGACGACATAATCTTGGACAGACAAACAGGAACAGAAAAAAACACCCAATCCCAGTTAGAAGCATCCCAAAAGATCATCCAAGGTCTGCACGATAATTATAGATCTCAAAAACACCAGAAAAACGGACCAGGTGGTAATGGAAGGCTGGAATCTACACCATTGCATTCAAGTGTCAACCCCCACGAAGGGGACAAAGGCCAAAATACAACTAAAGGATGGCCTAAAACCAATTTAAACCAGGAATCTCCTATTATGATATCATCTATGAGTAGGGCAGATGAAGAATCAGATGTACAGGAAACACCGTCCAAAGAAGAAGATAAGACCCCATGGAGTAAAACATTATTAAATACCTTAGACCAGGCAATTAAAGCACTGAACTTCCAGTCAGATAAAATGGACGTTCAGATCGACTTAATAAATCTAATTGCAGGTCATATTTCAGGTATAAATACCAGGCTGGACCACATGGCAACCCTGCTTTTAGGGGGGGCTGATAGGGGATTCCACAAAGAGACAATCCAGCCAAGCTGTGTATGTGGCAAACTAGTGGATAATATGTCAAACTTACCAGTAATATTAAATGACATTCTAAGGGCGGTTCAATCATCAGTGAATACAAAACACAACATCGAAACTACAAACAATTCCGGGGCAATAAAACCTGACGTTGAAATTGGGAGCCATCACATAGCAAGAGACACTACCCAAAACAACTACGTAGAGGAAGAGACAAGCAAGTTAAGTAAAGAAAAATCTGATAATGAAGCAGGTCAAACAGAGGACGAAAAACGCGCAACAATCCATACTAAAGTCAAGTTAACAAAAAGACAAAGAAAGCGCGCTAGGAAAGGGAGGGTACAACTTAAATTCCAACCTCCAACAGTCATTCATACGTACCCCATCTTTCACCATACCACCACAAAGAAAGAGAAACCAGCTTCTGAAGTAACAATTCCAAAGCATATAGGCATGTCCCCAGATCAATCAACCCAGTCAAGTGTAGCGAGTGGGAATAGCCGGATTACAGAATCACCAATCCTCTCAACCTCCACAAAACCAAAACACACACAAGGGATTATACAATTGATTAGCCAGAAAAAGAAACAAAGAAAAATCCCACGATCTCAGGATAAAGATAAGACTCAAGATGAGATTGATGGAAGGGTCTTAAACCAAGAGGCCTGTATAAATCAGATTGTAACGATTCACCAGACAGACGAAATACAAACACCCCAGGTCAAACCAGCAAATCAAGACATAAGGTCCCAAAATGACCCAACTAAAGTGGATACTAAACAAAATATAATAGACAAAACCAACCAAAAGCAATCCATAAAAAGAGCAGATGAAAAGGAAAACATAAGAACACCAATAAAAATTAACTCAAATGAAGAGGGACGAATCTGCAGTACCCTTGGAGCAAATAAACAAATAACGTGTACCCATATACTCCAAAATACGAATATTGACAAAAACACGGACATGATTAATGAACTCATTACCCACATAAAAAAAAAACCAGACAATTCATATGAAGAAATAACAATAACAACTCTGAGTCAAGGGAGAAGAATAAAAGTAAAAGGTGAAACAACACAAAATACAAAACCAGAAGAAGAAAAATATGTAAAATTGAGCTCAGAAACACAAGTAGAAACAAACAATAATCTGGTATTCATACCTGAATACCAGACAACAGGGCGCCAAGACTTCTTGAATAGAGGTAATATAATGCGGCTTCTAAGAGAAATCCCAGAACTGGACGATATAGCATCCCAAGATCTTCTGTCCGTAGAATTTAAGCACACAAAAAATATTTTAGAGGTAGAAGAATCCTTAACCACCTGGTCATCCAAGGACATAGTTGACAGAATATTTGCAATGAGTAAGTCATTTGAAGCCTGGGGCATAGCACTGAGGCGGGACGAACGGAAAAAATATCCCTTTCCACTTCTAAAAAACATAGACCTGGGTAAAAGGAAAATAGAAGAGGGGAACTCCCAAAAAACATGCTTAAAGGGAGCTCGTTCAGTAACTCCACAAAAAATATTACAAAATATAAGGAGACACGAAAATGCAATGGTGCAAGGAGGTGCTCAGGAACAGATTACTGATTGGTCGTGGGTGGCATCGGTATTGAGCAATAAATGTTCCTAATATGTCCAGTGATTTAAAAGAAGATTCAATACTACATCCACGGATAACAGTCGGTAACCAAAAGGAATTCACTGCGGCAAACCCCCACATGATCAGCCTCTGTTCCTGGAATGTTCATGGTTTTAATAGTATGGGGCACGACCACGAAACGGCAAACTTCTTGGATCAACACGACTTAATATTGCTACAAGAAACCTGGAACCTGCACCAAGCTTCCATCCCGGGTTATGTCGAGTTTCACGTCCTCGCCGAAAAACTTTCTAAATTTGGACATCCTAGAGGAGGCTTATCAACGTATATCGCCCAACAATACAGATGGCAAGCGGAAGAATTGGACACTGTGGTAAACTGGATACAAGCAATAAAACTTACGGAGAAGTTGGACTCTGGTTCAGGTATTGGCAATCTTTTAGTACTTAACGTTTATGTACACCCGGAAAAGAAAGAGAAAAATGAAAAACTGATAACACTACTAACCTTGATCAGGGCTTTGCAAAGTACTCATGAGTCGTACTCCATGATTATCTCAGGGGACTTTAATAGCAATCTAACAAAAGATGACAAAATAACTCAAGCTCTGGGAAAACTGGGCCTTTCTATCCTGAACAAGAAAGATAGTGTGGACAGTGGCATACCTATAACTTTTGTAAGCGGTAATCGAAAGTCAACAATAGACTTCACAATAATGAGCAACAGCTTGATATCGATGGTGAGCTCATTTTCGGTGGAGCAACGTGTGGAAAGCGATCATCTTCCTCTAATTACCAAAATAAATATGTTGGTCAGTAAGACGGAAAAACAAAACACCGTCATCGAGTATACTGAAAAATTCAATCTACGTAAACTGAAATGGGGAGGTAAGGATATAAAACCAACAATGGATAAATTAAAAAATGAACTGCTCAGACTAACATCGGAAGAAAAAGAAAACCTGGTAAAAACATGGGAACATCTATGTGAAGCAGTAACAAGAAATCCCCCAAATAAAAATCAGAATTTGAGAAGACTCAATAATGGGAAACAGCCTTGGTATAACATCACCTTGAGAGAGGAAAAAAGAAAAATCGCACGAGAAGTCCGCAAGCAGGTATTATTGATAAAAAGTGGAATAAAACCAGATAAGTCAAAATTGAAAGTCATGGGGAAAAAATATAAGTTCATGCTGAGTAGCGCAAAAACATCGTACCAAGAGGAAATGTGGACAAAATTACTAATTGCCGGGAAACACAATAATGCCAGAACATTTTGGGGTATTATTAATAAACTGACAAAGGGGAATACCCTAACACAGGAGGCTGGCATAGGAGAAAGCAAGTGGACTCAGCATGTAAAAAACATGTTTTTCGACGGGATGGATGGTCAAAAATGGCCCTGTAAATCAGAGTGCAAATCCTGCATTAGAAATTCCGAATATGCGGAAACTATCTTAGGAACAGGACATAATCCACCAGAAGTAAGTCTGAAGCTAACTTTGGGTTGTGGAATTGGGAACAAAGGGAAACTTGAAAATATACTTGTTGGTAAATCAGAAAAATTAGTAAACATTGTGCCTGATACCCTAGTAACAACAGATCAGCTGAAAGCTAAAATAAACCGCCTGAAAAAAGAGGGTGCAGCGGGTCCTAACGGGCTTCCAAACTCTATCTTCAAACATTCACCTGAATTCTGGGCAGAATACTTGACACCATTCTTTAATTCAATTTACAACCAGAATAAACTGCCAAGATCCTGGAACGGGAGTATAATCCACCCAATTTTTAAACAAGGTGACCATAATGAGCCAGGAAACTATAGGCTGATTTCGCTGATGGATGTTGAGGCAAAATTATATGGGTCATGTTTACTATCACTTCTCCAAGACTGGATGGAAGACACGAATATAATACCCATGTTTCAAACTGGCTTCCGGAAAAGGACTGGCACACTAACAAACTTGATATCCCTGGCTCTCCTAAAGGAAAAAGCTGAAAAAAGGAAGACGAGACTGTACGCTTGTTTCATAGACCTGCGAGCAGCCTTTGACAGAGTGAACAGAACCCGCTTATGGGAAAAATTAAGATCATGGGGTATCTTGAAGAAGCTACTGGAGGCTATTATAGCCTTGTATAGTAACACCTGGGCCAGAGTAAAATTGGGAGACGGTAGCAGCGTAACGGCTGAAATTAGAACACAACAAGGCTTAAAACAAGGCTGTGTACTGGCCCCAAGTTTATTCAACCTCTACATGGGAGACATTGTCAGTCACATGGAGGTCGGGGAATGCCATCCACCCTATTTGTCAAACATTCCTATCCCCTTCCTGCAGTATGCAGATGACATTGTCGTTCTGAGTCAAACGCCAATAGGCTTGCAAAGGTCGATTAACAACTTGGTAACCTATTTGGAACACGAATGTTTGGAACTGAATAAAGACAAAACCAAAGTGGTCCGCATTGTGGATCCAAAAAAGCCAACATTCAAATGGTACGCAAATAGTACCCCAATAAAGGAGGAAACATCCTACAAGTACCTAGGTCTGAAGTTGGGGCGAGGACAAACTAACAAAGAACACAAAATCGATCTAAAAGCTAAAGCACAGTCCCTGATCTACGCATATCGGCAACTACAAAAAAAACTAAGTTGTCCAAATTATATACATCTGCTGAAAGTGCTAAAAGCACAAACCCTACCCACTTTATCATACGCATTGGCCACCTGGTGTGGCAAAGAAGCAGGGCTGTTAAACAGCTTACAAACAAAGGTATACAAGGCAGTCCTAAACCTCCCAAAATCGTCAGCACCGGCGCAGGTTCGTCTAGAATTCGGTCTTCTGAATCAGAAGTTTCGCAGTATGGGAACCTTTGTAAAACTCTGTCACGAAACACGAATGTCAGAAGACGGCTCATTGGACAACCTGTGCTGGAAAGAAATCGATACCCAGCAGAAACTGCACGTGCCGAACAGTTGGGGAGGTTTCCTGACCCAATCCCTGAACTGTATAGGAATTGAAGAAATTTGGGACACGAGGCCAGATAGATATACTTTTGACAAAATAGTAAACAAAGCGGTCAAATGGGAATCTTATCTGGAAGACAAAACAAGTACCGCAAAACGGCGACACGGGTGGACTGTGATAAACTCATATTGCGGGATAAAGCCACAGACCTATCTGGAAAGCCACTTCAATAGTTCCCTAAAACAAAGATATATAAAACATCGACTAGGCTTACAGTTTTCAAAGGATTTGTTACCATCCTGGAAAAATTGTCACACTGACCCTTATTGTCGTCTATGTGGATATCAGAATGAAACATTAATTCACTTACTATGTGTTTGCCCGGTGCTTAAGGATTTGAGGAGACGGCTTTTAAAGAACATTTTTAATAAATTGAACATTCGAACATGTAGGCAAGCTGTAATTCGATGGCTAGATGGATCATCTCCTATGTTGGCCTGCAGGGGAGTTAAATACATGATGAAAGCCCAATCCCTCTTACAGCAAGCTGAACAGGGAATCATAGTATCAAATTGAAATACTTACTGCAGCTTCTAGTTCAATTGTCAAAGCCCCAGCACATGACCTCTGTCTTGGAAGAGTTAACAAGATATCCAGAGTACAGACCAAATTCCTTCAGGACAGCCTCCACCCTTGGGAAAACCTTGACTGGGTTAGTGGTATAGACCAGTAGATCGTCCGCGTATAAGGCTAACTTAAAGCTGTAGTCTATAACTTGGAAGGGGGTCATCCAGCCTCAGGGCCTGAGCAAGAGCCTCAATGTAGATGTCGAACAATAGGGGAGAGATGGGGCACCCCTGCCTTGTCCCCCTTGTTATATTGAAGCTCAGTGTCAATAAGCCGCTCAAAAGCATAACTGTTGAGGCGCCCTCTTAGCATCTAATAAGGGTCTGTATAAACGTTGAGCCGAATCCCATGACTTTGAGGGTTTCCCAAAGGAAGACCCAGTTGACACGATCGAACGCTGCATCAAATGCAGCCACAGCCAAGGGCTCCAACCTCGTTGTTGCCAGATCGATGCAACCTATTAGCTGTAACGTTAGTTCTTGAATGAATCTCCCTGGGATGAAACCCTTTAGTCAACATTTATCAGTTGCGGGACTATCTTGACCAATCTCCCAGCTAGGATGCTTATAAATATCTTATAGTCAGCATTAAGCAGGGATATTGGTCTGTAGGAATCCGCTTTGAGAGGGTCCTTACCGGGCTTCAGGATAAGCACAATTGTTTAAGCATGAGCGAATTTTGCGGATCTCGCGTTCGCGAATTTTGCGGATTTGCGGATTCGCAATCCGCAAAATCCGCGAATTCCCGCGAATTTGCGGATTTTTTTTTTTTTTGTGTTCGCCCGTGTTTCTGCCAGTTCGCGAGGGTTTTGTACACTTTCGCAAATTGCGAACTTACCTGTCGGGTCGCAAGTTTCGCGAACTTGTTGTTTCTACGTGTCCAGCCTGTTTGGGACACTCTTCTTCATCACTGCCACTCTCTGTCACCACTGCCACTCTCTGACTACTCATGCCACCCTCTGGCCCACCCATGCCACCCTCTGTTTCATCACCACACCCTCTGGTTGTCCAGTGTACATTATTTTCGGCAAAGCAAAGCACACCTTCCCTGCCTCAAGTGACCTGAATTAATTTGGGGCTGATTCATGTGTCACAGAATATTTTTTTAGCTGGCACCTGCTTCCTTAGTGCGCCCTGATTAGTGATCTTTTGCACTTGCTATGCTTTCATTGTTGCAAAATTAGTTACAACACCTGCCCTGCCCCAACTGACAATAATGAATTAGGGGCTGATTAATGGATTTTAACTTCCAGCCTGGCTCCTGCTTGTCTCCCTTAGCTGTAATTCAGGACCTTTGTGGCATATGTGTAACTATTCTGAGGTTCAGAGCAGGGTCACATACTAGTTTCAACTGGCAACTGAACTCTGGAGGGGCCCCTCAGGAAGCACTCCAGGAAATGGCTACTAATGATGAGCCTGAACTTTTGAACCTGGTAAGTAGTTACTTTCAGTTTTGCTAAGATCGTATTTCTGCAATTTTGCACTTATTCGCGGGGCGCGAACTCACGCGAACAGTGCGAGCAGTGCGAGCAAAATCCGCTGCTCGCGGATTTGCGGATTTTGCGGGAAATTCGCAAATCTCGCGGATTGCGGATTTCCCGAAAATCCGCAAAATCCGCGAGCGGAACGGATTTTCCGCCCACGCCTACAATTGTTGCCTCTTTCCAGGATTTAGGTACCCTGCCATCACAGCTATAGATGTAATTAAACAGTTTGCAAAGTCTAGGAACTATCTTGGCCTGGAGGATCTTATACATTTCCCCAGGGAGAGCATCCGTCCCTGTAGCTTTGTTGTTCTTAATCTTTCTTATATGAAGCTTGATTTCGTCTTCTGATATGGGGGCATCCAGAGTTTCTTGGCAGCCCTCTGTTAGTGTGGGAAGTCCCTTATTACAAAGCCACTCTTGGATATTACCGGGACTTAAAGTTATCTCCCCTTTGTACAGCTCAGTAAAGATGGAAAGGAGGTGACTTTGCATGTCCTCCTGTTTACAGGAGGTCGCTCCGGTCTCGTCAATGATCAATTCATTGATATTTTTCTTGGCCCGGCCGGCCTTTGCTTTCCATGCCAAAAGGGCACCCGCCTTTTCGCCGTACTCGTAGTTTTCCATGTTGTGGGCCATCAACTGTGCTCTTACTTTGTGGTCTAGCTTCCCCCTGTAATCAAGGCGTAAATGCTCTAAGTCTCTGAGGACCTGTGTCAGACTGTCAGGGTGACACTTCAGCCTATCTCCTTCAAGCTTGGAGATATCCCTCTCCAATGTCTGAAATTCTAAAGCTTCTTCCCTCTTCTTGGCACATATCAGGCTATGTAGCTGTCCGCGCAGGTGGGCCTTAAACGCGTCCCGAGCAAAGTCCGGAGATGTTGAGCCTACATTGTCAGAGAAATAATCTGCTGTTGTAATTTTAAGGTCCCAATGATATCAGAATTAGACAGAATTGCCCTTTTCAATGTCCACCTAGTATTGGGGTTTGGCTTATTCCGTAAGAGCGAAAAAGAGATTGGGCGTGGTCT
The DNA here is from genome assembly GCF_964263255.1 of Lissotriton vulgaris. Classification (NCBI taxonomy): domain Eukaryota; kingdom Metazoa; phylum Chordata; class Amphibia; order Caudata; family Salamandridae; genus Lissotriton; species Lissotriton vulgaris. The sequence continues at coordinate 1,106,229,312 of NC_141685.1, read as the reverse complement.
GAAAGGATACAAGGTAGGATAGTAATATCTGCTAGATTGTCCAGTCCTAACCTGTCTATAAAAATATATTCAATTCTCGAAGAATGACCATGCTTTTTGCAAAAAAAAGGGAAACCTTATTCTATACCCTTTTTAGCCCTCCGAACATCAACTAGTCCAAGCTTGTGCATCCTATTAATCATAGCCCGGCTTGTGCGAGGGGCAGCAGCATATTTACTATGGTTTGACCTGTCCCTGAGAGGGTTGAGAAGGACATTAAAATCACCCCCGAATATTACAGAGGTGGTGACTTCCATTAACTTGGTCTGCACTCTACATAGGTAGGCTGGGTCGTCAACATTGGGACCATAGAATGAAACAATAGTAAGATCAACTCCCTCAATGGGCACCCGTGCTATTATCCACCTTCCTAATTGATCAGTTAAGAATTATTTAATAGTGCCCCCGGTACATGATCTAATTAAAATCGCCACCCCCTTACTATGGACTGTCTGCTCAGAGGAGCAATGCTGCCCAACCCAGCGATATTTTTCAAAAACAGTCCTAGACTCCAAACTGCTCAGGTGAGTCTCTTGCAGAAGAAGAACTTGAGATGAAGATTGCTCTATAAATTCCATAGCCAACCTTTGTCTACGTGGGCATCGGAGCCCATTGATATTCCACTAAATAAATCTGATTTTAGTACTCATCGCAGATTATAAACCCCCCCAGCAACCCAGTCATCAATTGAACTCTCCAGAAGTGGCTTACCCCTCAAGACGCCTTTGAGAATGAGGACAATTTGTATATATTTTCCCTCTGAAACACCCCCCTGTGCTCTTCCTCTCCCCCTCCTCCCCCCAGGTGCCCAATCCCACCAGGGCTACAGCGGCACTTAGCTATACAGTAGTGCAGTAATATGGCAGTTCAATGATTGGGTAAAAATATATACATATATTTTTTTTTTCTTCCAGATAGAAGCCTTAGCCCCCCTCGCTCTAAATATACCCCACTTCCACTTCTTATTTTATCTATTAGGGCATCAACTTCCTCTATTTGACGCAAGTTGTACATAGAATTGTTCCACATTATCCGAAGGGATGCAGGAAACCTCAGCTGGGTCTTTGCCTCTAATGTATTAAGTGTTACCATCCTTTTGCCCAGCTCCCACTGTTTCGTTGCCGTGATATGAGAGACGTCGGACCGTATAGAAAAAGAAAATGAACTGGAAAAGGAATTACTCTTAACCTGGCTGGCTTTCAGGCACAAAGATAGAATTTTTTCCTTAATTGAATATGTAAGGAAATTAACTAGGATTTTCCTTGGCCGTTGCTTTTCAGGATTCCTCCTGTATGGATCGTGGTGGGCTTTTTGAATATCGGAGACCAAATCCAACTCCGGCAGGTCTTTTAAGATGGTTACTTTTAGGAGGGAGACCACAAAGTTTTTAATATCGTCTCCCTCCAGATCTTCAGGCACATTTAGTAATTTTTACGTTGTTTTTTCTTGAATGATTTTCCAGACGCGCAATGTCGTCTTTTAGCTCCCTTTTTTGTTGTACCAACTTATCCACTATCCTTGATCTTGGGATCTCTGCCTCGAGAACATCCGATGTCAATGAGACCTCTTCCACTTTTTGTGCCAATGTCTCACATGAGGCCTGAATAGCAGCTTGATTAGCCTCCGAGATAGTGAATCTTTTCCCAATATCCTCCTTTAGGCTTAGCAGGATATCAGCCAATGACCCAGGTGGAATCGTAATCGGAGGCAAGGGGAAAGTAGGGGTCCCATCCAACAAAGTCCCGGATGGAGAGGGAGAAACATCAACTTTCTCCTTAACAGTCACAGTGCCAGAAAGATTTTCAAGGTTGTCCAGTACTGAGAAGCTATTAGAAGCTCCACCGATGGGTGAACAGCCACCTGCTGATCTGGCGTATCCACCTCAGCTGTTACGATGGCAGGGGGGCTAGAAGAGGGTTGATGGTTTCTATAGATGCGCAAAGGCCAGGCCGAGCATTAATCAAGGTAGAAGCCATTGAGGAGGTGAATAAGACCTTATAGTACGTCTTTAATGATGGTGTTATTTTTAGTTTAGGGGACAGACCACTTTTGGCTTTCCCTCTCCCCCCTCCCCCTACCAAGGGGAACCCTCTCCGTGGGTAGACCCCCTTTCTTTTGTCTAACAATGGCCTTTATCTCTGTGATTGGGGGGAAACAGAGGGGGATTTTAGTGGAGCCGAGATGAGATTAGGAGCCCTATTATGCAAAGTGTAACAACAGATGCCAGGCTCTGCTGGTTCGAACAGTTGTTTTGCAGTCACACAACGGGGGGTACTGTGGGGGAGAGTGTAGCCAACCTCCTCCATGCAGTTCTTATGGCACCCCCGGACCTGCACTCTCTCAACCGGACCCTTGACCTCACCCAAACTGACCCTTTTCGCTGCATTGCAGTCATAGAAATCTCTCAGGTAGGAACCCTCAGCGATCTGCTGAGTTGTTACATCCCTGTGGGAGACGCTGGGGAGAGAGGCAGGCAAGAGAGTTAGTGAGTCCAAAAAGCCCAAAAAGCCCCCAGGAAAAAATTACAGGACCATACCTCCTTCTTTACGTGCAAAAATGCCAGTAGCGCTGTCAGGATTTGACTGCCTGGGCTCTCTGCTCGTTGTTCTCCTCATAGTTCACCCGGACGCCTGTTTGTATCGGCTTGCACTTCCTGCTCGGGGCGTGATGGAGGAAGCAGGCTCCAGGAGTAAAAACCCGGAACTGCCGACCCGGAGACCGCCGCCGCCACTCCCTTGCTGCACCCATGAAACGCAGCCGCGAAGGTTCCGGGGCTGCTCTCTCCTTTCCGTCCACACCATCGAGCTGCGGCAGAGAAAGCCTCACCGGCCGCAAAAGAAAAGCCTCTTCAAGAAAAGAAAAGAAAAACAGAAGGGAAAAAAGGAAAAGGAGCCCCAAGATCGAGGTAAAGGGGAGGGGGGATTCGGGATCAATTTATTATCAGAAAAAAAGCATTTTTAGAAGTGCCCGCTGCAGCTCCTGGCGAGATCGAGCATCGGACGCCAGAGGAACTCAGCCGCAGCCGTTAGCTTCTGGCTGCCATGTTCCCCTGTAACAGGTTACCTCAACTCCGGCACCTAGGGAAACCTTGCAAACATATATATGTTTGAAAGCTAGACAACCAGGGGAATCCAGGATGGGGTGACGTGTGTGGCTCCCATCAAACATTGTCAAAAACACATTTTCCTCATATTTCTGTGACAGAAAAATCTGGAATCTGAGTGGATCCACACAGTTCCACCAACCTCGCATTCCCCAAAGTGTCTCAATAAAAATGAAACCTCACTTGTGTGGGTAGGCCAGGTGCCTGCAACAGGAAATGGGCCAAAACGCAATGTGGACACACCACATTTTTACAGTGAAAAGTGACCCTTTTTTGCAAAGTGCCTAGCTGTGGATTTCAAACCCTAGCTCAGCCAGCACCTAGGGAAACCTAGCAAACCTATATGTTTTTGAAAACTGGATATCTGGGGGAATCCAGAATGGGTTAACGTGTGTGGCTCATCCCAGGTTCTGTTACCCAGACTCCCTTGCAACTCCCAAACTTTGTAAAAAAAACACATTTTCCTCACATTTCTGTGAAGGAAAGTTTTGGAATCTGCAAGGATCCACGAAATTCCACCCACCCCGCATTCCCCAAAAATTGTTCCTCACTTGTGTGGGTAGGCCAGGTGCCTGCAACAGGAAATGGGCCAAAATGCACTGTTGACACACCACATTTGCAAAGTGCCTAGCTGTGGATTTTAAACCCTAGCTCAGCCGGCACCTAAGGAAACCAAGCAAACCTATACATTTTTGAAAACTAGACCCCTAGGGGGATCCAGGATGGGGTTACATGTTTGGCTCCCATCAGGTTCTTTACCCATAATCCCATGCAAACTTGAAACTTGGTAAAAAAACACAATTTCTGTGATGGAAAGTACTGAAATCTACAAGTATCCACAAAATTCCACCCACCCCAAGTTCCCCAAAGTCTTCTAATAAAAATAGTACCTCACTTGTCTGGGTAGGCCTAGTGCCCGCGACAGGAAATGAGCCAAAAAGCAACATGGACACACCACATTTTTCAGTGAAAACGGACTCTTTTTGTTGCAAAGTGCCTAGCTGTTGATTTTGAACCATAGCTCTGTCTGCAACTGGGGGAACCTAGCAAACCTATACATTTTTTAAGACAAGACACCTAGGGTAGTCCAGGATGGGGTGACTTGTGTGGCTCTCACCAGGTTCTGTTACCCAGAATCCCTGGCAAATCTCAAACTTTGTAAAAAGAAAAATAAATTTTCCTCACATTTCTGTGATGGAAAGTTCTGGAACCTGTGTGAATCTGCAAACTTCCCGGGAGGGCAGATTAGAGACTATTGCCACTATCCACCTCCCGGGAGAGGCAGAAAGGCTGTGGCAGTTTTTTTGGGGGGTGGAGGCATTGGCATGCCCATTTTGGGAAGCTTCCATCTCTACGTATAACCCCCCCTCCCCCCCAATTTAAGATGTCAAATGGGGCTATTGCCCCCATCTACTACCCGGAGAGGCAAAAAAGACTGTAGAATTTTGTGGAGGTGGGGGCATTAGCATACCCATTTTGGGCAGCCCCTTCCCCTATATACATAAAAATAATTCCTGATGCCTAGTGTGCTCTCTGCCCCACCAGGGAGGCAGATTGGGGGCTATTGCCCCATCTGCCTCCCAGGAGATGAAGGCTGTGAATTTTTTGGGGGAGGCATGACGTCATTTGTATGCCCCATCTGCCTCCGGGGGGACAGAAAGAGTGTGAAATTTTTTTGGGGTGTGGGGGAAGAGGAAAGGCTGTGGATTTGTTTTGGGGGGGTTGGGGCATTGGCATGCCCATTTTGGCCAGCCCCATCTACATGTATAAAAAATAGGGGTGGGCGGAAAATCCGTTCCGCTCGCGGATTTTGCGGATTTTCGGGAAATCCGCAATCCGCGAGATTTGCGAATCTCCCGCAAAATCCGCAAATCCGCGAGCAGCGGATTTTGCTCGCACTGCTCGCACTGTTCGCGTGAGTTCGCGTGAGTTCGCGCCCCGCGAATAAGTGCAAAATTGCAGAAATACGATCTTAGCAAAACTGAAAGTAACTACTTACCAGGTTCAAAAGTTCAGGCTCATCATTAGTAGCCATTTCCTGTAGTGCTTCCTGAGGGGCCCCTCCAGAGTTCAGTTGCCAGTTGAAACTATTATGTGACCCTGCTCTGAACCTCAGAATAGTTACACATATGCCACAAAGGTCCTGAATTACAGCTAAGGGAGACAAGCAGGAGCCAGGCTGGAAGTTAAAATCCATTAATCAGCCCCTAATTCATTATTGTCAGTTGGGGCAGGGCAGGTGTTGTAACTAATTTTGCAACAATGAAAGCACTTAGCAAGTGCAAAAGATCACTAATCAGGGCGCACTAAGGAAGCAGGTGCCAGCTAAAAAAATATTCTGTGACACATTAATCAGCCCCAAATTAATTCAGGTCACTTGAGGCAGGGAAGGTGTGCTTTGCTTTGCCGAAAATAATGTACACCGGACAACCAGAGGGTGTGGTGATGAAACAGAGGGTGGCATGGGTGGGCCAGAGGGTGGCATGAGTAGTCAGAGAGTGGCAGTGGTGACAGAGAGTGGCAGTGATGAAGAAGAGTGTCCCAAACAGGCTGGACACGTAGAAACAACAAGTTCGCGAAACTTGCGACCCGACAGGTAAGTTCGCAATTTGCGAAAGTGTACAAAACCCTCGCGAACTGGCAGAAACACGGGCGAACACAAAAAATAAAAATCCGCAAATTCGCGGGAATTCGCGGATTTTGCGGATTGCGAATCCGCAAATCCGCAAAATTCGCGAACGCGAGATCCGCAAAATTCGCTCATGCCTAATAAAAAACCAAATCTCTGGTGCCTAGTAGGCTTTCTTCCCCTTGGAACAGATCAGGGGCTATTGTCCCAGCCTCCAGGGGGGGCAGAAAGACTGTGGCTTTTTTTTGGGGGTGGGGGCATTAGTATTCCCATTTTGGGGAGCCGGCCCCTATATACATAAAAAAAATCCTGGTGCCGAATGTGCTTTTTGCCCCCCCCCCCCCCCCCCAGGGCAGATCAGGGGCAATTGCCTCCATCAACCTCCTGGGGGGTCAGAAAAACAGTAAATTATTGCATGGGTGGGGCATTAGCATGCCCATCTCTTGCAGCCCCACCCCTAAATAACATATAAAATGAATCCCTGGCATCTAGTGGGCTTTCTGCCCCTCGGGGGGAGATTGGGGGCTACTCCCCCAACTACCTACCAAGGGGGGAAGAAAGACTGTAAAATATTGCGGGGTGGGGGCATTGGCATGCCCATCTCAGCAAGCTCCATCCCCTAAATATATATATTTTGTAAATCCCTGGCATCTTGTGGGCCCTCTGGGGGGCTGGATTGGAGGCTACTGGAAAGACTGAATCTGCCCAAAATACAATATTGGGAGCAAAGGCCCTTGCCCAAGGGGCTGCTCCCCCCTCCCTGTTGTCCAGAGGGTGGATCCCTGTTTGGGGTTCGCCCTCCTGGGGCAGTCCCGAAGCAGCGATTCACTTGGGAGGGGTACCATTGGAAAGGGGAGATTCCTCCCTTTCCAATGATACCTCTCTCTTCTATACGTGCTCAGGGGCCTGATATAGCCCCCTGAGCATGTCGAAAGTAAAACTCAAATGAGCCGATTGGCTCATTTGAGTTTTGGTTTCTATGAAATGACGTTAGTGCGACGTGTGCACTGATCGTCATTTCACAGAAACCAAAGAGACAGCCTCGGGAGCTGGAGAAGCTCTTTCCCAGCTCCCGAGGCTGTTGGGGGGGAGAATAAAATCCCTCTGGCACCCGCACCAGAGGAATTACAGTGCTATGTGCAAGGACGGCCAAGAGCCGTCCTACGCACACAAGCACCATGGCGCAGGACGGCTACCAGCCGTCCTGTACATGCAAGGGGTTAAATATAATTTTTGTTATGTTATCTGTTTGGTAATAAATTTAATGTTTTGTAATTGAATTGTTCATATTTTTTCAGTTTCATGTATATGTATAATACCACAACAAATTATCAAGGTGGAGAGGGACGGGCTTATTCAATGATGGGGAGTATGGGTATTTGAAGGTGGATGATCCTGTAACACCCATACTATATATGATCCCCAAAATCCACAAGGACATGCAAAATCCCCCCAGGAAGGCGGATAATATCGGTGCTCAGTAGTCTGTTTGAGACAACTTCCAGATATATAGACTACTTTCTGCAGGATATTGTTAAGTCACTCCTGTCCTACATCCAGGACACTAGAGACTTTTTGAGGAGAATACATGACACAACCTGGGATGAATCATGTTTGCTAATTACACTTGACGTAGCGTCATTGTATACGAGTATTGCTAATGAGGATGGCCTTAGAGCCCTTAAGACACTTCCTTGACACAAGACCCATCAGGTAGTATCAGCATTCAGAAATGTTGCTAGCCATGGCCAGATTATGCCTGGAAAACAAAATATTCCTGTTCGGCAGGGATACTTAGATAGGTAAGGGGCACAGCCATGGGTACCTGCTTTGCCCCCAGCTATGGGAATCTTCAAATGGGCTGGTGGGAGGAGCAGGCGCTCAGGGCTGACTTTGCAGCTGAGTATAGAGAAAATGTTGTAATCTGGTCCAGGTACAGTGACGATTTGTTTATATTGTGGAGGGGTTCGCGTGAGAAGGCTAATGGTTTTATCTCTACTTTAAATGATAATTCCCTGAATTTAAGATTCACTAGTACAATTAATGAAACTGTGGTGTGTTTTTGGGATTTGGAAGTATTTGTGGGCCTATTTGCAGTAAGGAAAATAGTAATTACTGAAAACATTTATGGTATTGGCCCCTGGAACATTTACCCCATTGATTAGGGAGTATTTAGGAGTCACCACCACTCACTAGCTGATGCCATGTATAAAAGTGGCACCTCCAGGCACCCATTTCAGAACACTTTTGAAACCTGCTTAAGATCAGAAGCCCACTGGACGGGCTGCCGGTCATTTGAGAGCAGTCATAAAGACTTGGCCTGTTTCCTCTTGAACTCAGGAGAAAGAAGTAGACTGCCAGGGCTAGTTGCCTGCCCACCTGTGTGGCTACAGAGAGAAAATAAGTTGAAAGAGGACTTTTCAGGGGAGTTCCCAGCTGACCAATGGCAAGTGGACCTGGAGTGGACCATGCTGTTGGTCTCTGTGTGACACCTTATGAGACCCTTAAGTTCCTCGACTGAGGTTCTTGTGACCTTAGAGGTCTACTCCTGTTGTTGGTTGGGGTTTAAAATGCTAAGTAAGAAGGTTACATCTTTGACCAGATCTACTACAACCATTTACTAACATTGGTGGTTTGTCTTTTTTCGTGCTATTTTTACTTATTGGATTTTTGCCATTGTGTTTATCAAATTGGATTTTTATTGCATGGTGTTTTGACTTTATTACTGTTTTGGTACTGCATAGATACTTCCTACTTTGTCCTAATTTAAGCCTGTCTTTTCTGAGCCACAGCTACTAGGGGTAGAGTTTGGGTTAATTTAGTGACTTTGAGGATGTGATTAATCCTTGAAGTGGGCAGTTGCCCACCCCAAACAATAATTCACTTTCTTACAAACATGATTTGCTGAGTGTAATTCAGGGTACATTGTATGCTTGAGTTTGTTAAATATTTGGATTTTACAAAGTTAACATCCGCCTTTCAGTAATGCCAGGCTGAAATAAAGTCACCTTTCATGTCTTGCAAATGTGTAGCAGGTTGGTGCTGATTTTTTTATGTCAGGGGAAAGACTGCTACAAAGTGTGGGTGCACACACATAAATAATTGGCCATCCATTCTGTTTCATTGAATTAGTACACAGAAGAGGGCCTTGGAGTACCTCAAACAAGCCAAAGAAGCTATTTGACATTGCTGAAGGTGAAGGAAAATGCTTACATTCACTTGATCTCCACATATTTCTCGGCTCTCTGCAAGTGCGATGAGTACAAAGGCAGTGAGAGATGCTTCTGGTTCATTTCCACTGGCACCACCCTTTATGAGAAAAGGACCGAAAAACAAGTAGTTATTATTATCAAAAGCCAGAGGTACAAGATATTGCTAAAATTGCTAAACATTCTAAAACCATGCCAAAAAGTGCAAAAAACTGTTTGCATACAATTACTGGAGCTAAGATATCCATGAAGTCCATCTTAACCCCGCACAAATGTGATTTGCATCTGGGTGTTTTGTAATTAGGAAATTGCAGACTAGTTTGCCAAAGTGGCTTTGTATTACTGTTTGTAAATCGAGGATGCATTTGATTATAATGTGTTGACAATACAGGTCTGTTTACATCTTTGAGGCACAAAGTTTACTGTGGTCACTGAGGCTGCAGATATTTTGTGAATCCTCTGTGTTTTTGTGTTTCTGTTTTAAATCAGTGTCTCAGAGCACGTTGAAGAAGACACAAAGTCACAAAATGGTAGAGTTCATGATGATGTACAGTGGCTTCATTATGAACGCCTTCTGGACCAATGCTCTTGACTGTCTTCCCCAAAATAAGTAAGTTAGCAGTTCCTCATGAGAAGTGTAAATTAGCACTCACCATCATAGATGTATCACTCACAGCCTGGTCCTCCTTGAAAATACCATCTGGCTTCTGCTTGTTCAAGATAAGCCACTTCACTGAGCCGCAGATCACGTTATTCTGAATGCTGATCAGGTTGTAAGCCAATGCGAAAATCTTGACCACATAGGCAGTCAACCTACAAGTGTGGACAAAATGATGAGAGACAGAACTTGGTGGCAAGAAATCTGAGTGTTAAGAGTATGCATAGATTTTCCCCTGGAAACTTGATTCTGGTGGCAGAATTATCTACCCAAACACTTTTTGGAAACGTTTTTCTGTATTGTTGGATCTTCACTAATATGAATAACAACACCTGAAGATTTCCGCACAGGTGTGTGATCTATGAAAAGTTTTTCATATCCATGACCCATATATTTTTATGGAATAACAGATATATCTAAATACTGATAAACTATTGCAAAACATCTAGGGCTAACGTTTCTGAAATCCGTTTGTTTATCTTTATACAATATACCCAAATAAACCTTAACAATTACTTTAAAAAAATGCTTCAGCAGAAAGTCTACGTTTGTTGTCTAAAAGTAGAAAACAACACAGCGCAAGATAGGCATAAACCATGGAAACTGGGAATTTGGCAGTGCTCCCTTAAAAAGCCAGCACTTTCCACATTTCACCACACTTTGTATTGCAGTTGACTCGTGGTCTTCGATCTCTTCTCTTTCTCATGCAAGAAGAATACCTGACCATGAGGCGTGTTTGTTGATCTTTCGGGGAGAAACTGAACCTGCTCTGGTTAAATTTTGAATTTGACTTGATGTCTTTTGCAAACAGGAGTATTTTCAAACATTTGTTTCTGATTGGATTCACTTTTTTGTCAGAGGAAGTTTCACCAGGCAAATACATTTATCTAATTGCCGCATGTGTCGCCGAAAGAAGGCTGCAAATGACTTTCAGGTACTCTATGGCATCTGCCTACCTAACTTAAATTCAGTAGAAAAGTGTTCTTTCTGTCAGAAGATGTCAAAAAGAAGTCTTAAGTAAGTAAACATATTCAGTTGAGGGAAAAAAAGTAGCAACGTTTCAGTGGGGAGCAGTACAAGCAAGAAGAGTTATCAGGAAATGTGCACCTGTCTCCTTGATCCTGATTTCCAGGGAAATGAAGAAGAAAAGGTGTTGGACTTATCCCTTTTTGCAGGATCATCCCAGAACCTTTTGACTTCCTCCTGTATTTTTTTCTGATCCGTTATTTGTGGTTTTATAACACTGGGCTCGTTACCACTGCTGATCAGTGCTAAAGGGCTTGTGCTCTCTCATGTGAACTTGGTGAGATTGGTCTACACTTGTTTGGCATATTTAATTTACCTGTAAGTCCCTGGTACAGTGGTATTCCATATAACCAGGGCCTGTAAATTATATGCTTCTAGTGGGCTTTCTGTGCTGCTTGCACCACCCACCGAAGTAGCCTTTCAAATCTGTCTCAGATCTCTTCCACTGTAGGGCCTGCGCACACGGTTTACTGACGCAGTGACGTGGCATGCAAAGTGATTTCCACATCTACAACTCCCCTTTACTACATATAAGTCACCCCTAAGGTTGGCCCGCATTAGCCCTATGGGCAGGGTGCTGGGCAGGTAAAAGGTAGTTTTCAAGGAAATGAAGAAGAAAAAACATCCCTGACTTTTGCATCATTCCTATTCAACATTATAGCCATCAACATAATTATAAGGTTCCACTCAATATGTTCAACATCAAAGACTGACAACATATCAATCACAACTTCAAAGAAGAGGTGCCTTTTAACTTCAACAACAACTAGTCACACATTGGCATGAACAAGTTCAATGTTTTATCGCCACAGCTGATTAATAATTCTCGTGGTCGACCTGGTGCAAACTCCTTTCCAACCACCTCTACTTCTGCAACAGCTTCTCTTGCCACTGGTCATCGCTCCAAGGGAAATGTCAATTTCTCTTGGAGATAAGAGGCTATTTCATTCATCAAAGTCTTCAATGTCTAAACTATTCTCATCATTTCCACTACTGAATCATCCGTTTTAAAAGCCTAGGGTACCTTGCACTCGGCTGAGGACCAAGCCCTTAGTCCCTGATGCTGATTGAAACACACTGTCAGCAAAATCCTTTGAAATGAAGATGCAAAAGAATGCCAACACCTTCTACTTTGAGAAGGGATACTGATACTGACACAGCAGATTTGTTGTAAAATGTATACAAGCCAATTTCTGCAGTAGGATCTCTGCCAAGAGATTCGCTGGAGGGCGACATCACTAAATTTCACGTGGTATGGGCAGTGGGAAAGGAGATACAAAATTACATAAATCCTTGGAGGGTCTGAAGACATCTATATTTTTGATTGAGGGCACCCTGCAACCCTAGAGAAGTGATAAGACTTCTCCTTTCGATACTGCCTGGATGTACAGCGTTACCCACTGAGAAATTTCTAACTTTCCCAACAGCCAAAGCAGCAGCCCCAAGACTACTAAAAAGTGTAGATCACCAAAGTATGATTTCTCTTTCTTAAAAGTTTATCTGAAGCCACACTCTTTAGGTCAGAGAGCACCATTGAACTGCACAGGCAACATCTGTGCCTCCAGATAAGGAGAACAAAGGTAAAGAAACAGATGAAAGGAAAGTGTGTAGTAACGCGGGTATGGTGGACAAACATTCAGTAATTCTGCAGTCTTTAGAGAGTTTCAATAGTTGGTTATGTAGACTGATGCAGCGATTCTAGGAAGAAACTCCCTAAGAAAAATGACAGACTTGCATGTGATCTTGAAAGAAAGCCTGCTGGTTTCATAAGAGATCTATAGTGATACTTCAGGCTCTATTGTTCTAAAGCTTCCATTTTTTTATGCTTTTGAATTTCATTTTGTGCTTTTTGGTCCTCCATATACATGAGGACGTGTGAAGAAAGAACCCTTTAATGCTGTAAGTCTAGAGGGGGGGGAAATATTCTTTAAATCCCACTATAAACCAAGGAATAGGTGCAACAACCAAGATCAGAAAGGGGTTCAAACCACTCACCGGCAGCACTAACAATGGCAACGTCAGTCCTAAAAGCACAGGAATACATCAAGGAGCAGAGGAATCAGCAACCAAAGGCCTTGAAAGGGAAGCCAAGTCCCACAATGAGGCAAGGACTTCCAAACTCTCCTCCTATGGGGCCTCATTCCGTAACTGGTAGGTATCACACATCACCTCGAAGAATGCCGAAGAGCAAGCAAAGACAAATTGGTGCTCAATTTCACACATGATACATGATTGGTACACTTTGTCTTTTCAAAACACCTCTTCCAGTGTTTCCATAAAAGAAAGTGCCCTAATTTCAATATTTTGCATAAGAATACAATCACCTTTAAACAACAGTAGCTACTGTTCCTGTTCAACCCTCCCTGACATAAAAGGGAATTAATTACTTCCAGACATTTTTCTTTTCAGAATAATGCTCCACAGAGTGGAACCATATCAATACCAGCCCTGACATTTGCATGCAAGTGGAGTAGGAAAGAAATGATTCATATATAAGCAAGGTATCAAAAGTTATCTAAACTCTATAGGGGAGTTTGGAAGTGCCCAAGAAATCTGCAAGATGCCTCCTTCATCATTCTCATAGCAGCTGAAAATAGGACTTGTCTAAGATCTGTGGCTGAGAAGTCATATTTCTAGTATAACATTCTTCCCTTCACCCTGGCTACACATTTGCTCATGGTAGTGTTGGTGCTAAGAGGGAAGGGGTCCCAGTGGAAGGAAGATAATTGTATACAAATGAAACTCAATACAGAGACAATAAATGCGTCTACAATGTTTTAATCACATTATAGAACAAACCAAGAATATAGTATCCAACATTATCATTTTAAAAAGGTTGAGTAGTGCCCCTGGAGGTAAAGAGGAAGTGATATAGTGAGGGTAGTGCAGGTAGGAAATATTGACAATAAAAACAGATGTATATCTGATGTATCCGAAAATCAATTCTGAATATACATAACGGTCAATGATCCGAACAAAATTATTTCATCGAACACATGCCCCACAATACATAGTATGTAAGAATAATGGATAGGGGGCTGTATTTGAGCAGGGACTTGTCAACGTTTCGACCCCAGAATGAGCAGGTATCAGTGGAATCCTTGCGGCGGGGTCTTCTTCAGGACAAAGGGGGACTAGCAACCTATTAATATTAAGTAATAGGTACAAATTACTTATCTACTCAAAAAATGCCGTAGTCGCACAATTGAAATTAAAATAAACACACCATTTGAGGGCCTACCTAATAAATCGGTGCCTTGTGTCAGATAATCACATTCAAAGAAATCCGCGAAAAGACCGGTATGTCCTGCGGAAAGTTCAAACATTGTATGAGTGTTTATTTAAAAAGAGGAGGAAAGGGGTATGAATTACATTAGGTGCATTTAGATGAGTCAAAAAGACTTACAATTGACTTGTAAATGATGGCGTTTATGGCAAGATTAGAAAGTTGGCCCGGGGACGCTGGACATTGGGATTCACTCGAGGTATCTACACAATTAAAAAGTACAATTACTGATTGTGCTTATAATGCTTGCTGCAAGGAGAGATGAAGATCAGGCATACGTGGCTTACCGGGTTTTAATCATAAAGGTAGAAAACGTCCCCGTGGAAACACGAAGCTCCGCATTTGTCAGGGTTCGTGCGCTAATGGTAGTGTTGGTGGCACAGTCTGGTAGTCTCTGCCTCTGGTGGTGCATCTTTAGAATTTAAAGGAAGAAATGCCATTTCACTGTGATCTACGGAAGCCATGGATACTATAGGATGTATTACTGAGAGTATGGGGCGTGTTCCTTTATGCTGTTATGATACAAGGTGTCTAGACCAGAAAAGAAGTGAGATACCATCTCAACCTGCTGTAACTGAGGGAAGTGCAGATAGTCCTCGAGGATTTCCTCCTGTGTCTTACAGCAACAAACTGTTTGAAATAGACAACATCTCCTCTCAATGTTAATGAAACAGACAAGAATGTACTAGATTGCTAACCCTTTCTGTGAAAGCTGAATCTGTTTGGATGGGGCTCATTGCAAGAAACTGCACTTCATCTACCAGGCACCAAAAAACAAACATACTCACTGAGAAGGATTTACCTGGAAAATCCCAAATAGTCTTAGGCTTTAGGATGGGTACATATTTGTAGAATCTGAATGTGATACTCAGCCTCAAAGAGTACTGTAGTTCCTGAGCAATTGCCAGTACAAGGCATGATGGAATATGGAAGCTGATGGCTACTTATTAGAGCTGTTGGACTTGACCCTCTGTGCAGGGTCAACCCCAAACTTTGCTTCCACCCCTCCTATGATTTTAAGGATTTATTTTTGTTGGCCTTAGGACTCTGTGTACTTTGCCACTTCTAACTAGTGGTAAGGTGCGTGTGCTCACTCCCTAAAACATGGTAAATTGGCTTACACCCATTTGGCATATTTAATTTATGTATACATCCCTAGTAGAGTGGTATACCATATGGCCAAGATCTGTGAATTAATGGCCTCCAGCAAGTATTGTGCCACACACCTAAGTAGCCTCTTAAACCATAATCCAGGTCTTCCATTGCAGACTGAATGCAGCTTTAAACTGACAAATCGACTTGGCAAAATAACCTCCACACCAAAGCCTTAAACACCCCATTTATTACCACTAAATTACATCCTAGGTAGATCATTGGGCAGGGTTCATTCTAACAAAAAGGTTGTACATGTACTTTTAAGTCTTACATGTCCTGATAGTGAAAAACTCCTACATTTTTCACTCCTTGAGGCCTTCCTCTACCATAAGATAATATTGGGTTGCCTTATGACATTTAAGTGCTAATGTATCATTGGGAATAGGTCAATTTAATGTTTGGTGTCTGAAAAATTGTAATTTAAAATCCATCTTAATGGTAAAGTCAGATTGTAAGTCACATTTCTGAAAATGCCACTCTTAGAAAGTTGGCATTTCCCTGCTCTAATTATTTGGTACCTGCAGCCTGTTCATGAGTCCCATGACTGGTTGTAGTTGAAAGTTGAACTCAGTTTATTCCTTCCACACAGCCACACAATAAAAGGATTAGGTGTGCCTGGATAGGCCATCACTGGCAGGATCGGAGGTGGAGCTGGGCAGAGCTCCACTCACAAATAAATAGGCTGTGCCCTGCCATCACACAAAAAAACGTGTCACCTCTGCATTGATCATGCAGACAGTCTGGAGCCAGGACAGGGGAGGCAGCAAGTTCCAAGGACTTTAAAGTACGATAACTAGAAACTTTTCCTACTTCAAAGAAGGCACCAGGTATGAAAATAGGACCCTCTGACCCACTCTTCAGTTTACTTTCGGGACCTGCTGAAGGACTCTGTTGCTGTGGCCTGCTGTGTTGTTCAGAGGATTGCTTTGCTGCACCTGGATGGACTATTCTGCCATCTGAAGTCTGCCTTGAACCTTCAGAGACCTGCCCTGCTGTTTGAGCCCCTATCTACTTCTTGAGCCAAGAACAACCAAAGTAACTTCAAGGGCTAGTTGACTGGCCTCCTTTTAAGAGCTCCGGAACAGAAAAGGTTCAAACCGTCTTGAACCCACACCTGGCCCCAGTATGAATGAGTCCTAACTCCCCAAAGGGTGCCCATTCAGTCCTGGACCCTTCATTGCTTCATTGTGTTGCTAAATGTGCCCAGGTAGCCAAACCCAAATCTTGAGAATTACATTTTTTTGGGCTAAAGTTGCTTGAGAACCAAGTGGAGACAGGGACCAACAAACTTGTCTATCTGCCCATGTTGCATTGCCGGTTGTCCCGACTTCTCAGCAGCTTCCTCTACATTCTTCTACACAGCAGCAAGTCCTGTTCAGCAGTCCTTTGCTAAAGGTATATTCAGTCATGTAGACCTCTCATCAGTTGAAGCCTCCAATTTCATCCCGCTATAGATGTTCGTCTTCCAACAAAGCGGCTAAGTCAGAATGTAGACATCTTCACATTGACTTCATCCAGTAGCTCCCCGAAGACAACCCCTCCAACTAAGACACCCAGCTACAGCCTTGCCCCTTGATGGTCTGTTTTTTACCTTGTCAGAGACTTTTTCTAGACTTGTCCTTGCATTTACAAATGCAGTTGGTTCTCTATAGACACAAGGTTTACATACATTTTAAAAGTGTTCCAGGAACCTGTTCATGGGTGGATCTAATCAAGAGTATATGATTTTACTAAAGTTAACTCTGGTATGGGTACTGTTCCTCCCTGGCTTGGCAATGTCGGTATCCGCAAATAGCCTCCTTCAGGTGGCCTATGAGTACCATCTCAGAGCACTGCAGCTCCTACCCGGGATTTCTGGGTACGTGCTAGAAATTCCCTTCAGCTCCATTCACATCTTCTGATCCTCAGCAGACCATATGGGAATGGAGCTCTGGGAATACACAGGGGTGGGTACTCTAGGTGAACTCCTCTTCCATGATGGGGTACTCATCCTGCTCAATCTGTTAATGGAGCAAACGGGTCTCCTAGCTAGTCAGTTCTTGATGCACAGGTGCCATGCAGCAGAGTTAGAGCGTTTTTGGGGCATCCCCTGATACAGATCCTCCACATAATTAAGAATGGGCATCACCTGATTTCCTGGCTTACAAAAGCCATTTTACATACTATGCAATACCCATTGGCAACACACTGGCCCACCAGGCAGCAGGGCATTCTGTACGCATTGACCCAAAAGCAGTGGCACTGAGCACTGTTGTACCCGTGAAAGGTCTCCAGCAATGCCTGTTTTCAGTACATTCAACATAACATATTGCACAGAGCCTAACTAACACTCGCCAAATTTCCCAAAATATACCCTACAATAACACCCTAGTGCCCTTGATGTCGCGTCCCGGTGCAGATGGTCTGGAGCTGTCTGAGAGATTGCGTGCTTTGGACAGAATTATGTGCAGCCCTCACCTGGGTTACAGGCCGTTCTTCCCAGGATGATGTGACCTGCTGCACCTTTACTGGAGTAGAAGAGTGTGTGTTGCCTCTAACCAATTTATAGACTTGGCGATTCTACTTGTCAGGAGAGCAATTGCAATGCATTGGGAGGCCGACACTCCCGAGTGCAGCGCTGAAGCAGGCAACGGCCATCCGCTGTGGGAGGGTAGAGGTGGTGCCACTCCGCAGCAAAGAGGTTTGGGGACTGCGAAGAAACCTCATTGCAGCCACACAGGATGGGTTCCACTCCGTGCTTCAGGGAACCTCTGAACGTGATGAGAGTTCCACATAATTGGACACAACATGCATCGTTTTGTGGCACATGCCTCCGTACAGCTGACTTCCCCCACAGAAGCCATGGGGGGTTTCATGCACATTATCATAAATAAATACCCAGGGCATAGGCACTTCTCTGTCATTTTACTAGGAACAGTTGCCTATGGTACCGGGTGTGACTGCCTCCAACGCTGGAAGAATATGAGCGTGTTTGTGCCACGCCAGTGTTAACTATTCGCACGAAGGGATTCAGGCTCAAGGTTTGATCATGTTCTAATAGTCCAGCATTGTTTCATCATCATGATACACTAGCATCACAATTTATGCTGCACAATATTATGAATGCATTTTTGTTTTGTAATGCTTCGCATGTCAGTGGTATCAGATAGTGTAAAATCCAATAAAGATGGTTTTTTAAAACTGCAGCCTATTTTTATGTATGAGTGTAGGAATGTGCGTGTCTCTGCGGGTGCACACAGCCTCTTTTTGGCTAGAAATTACTTTTTCTTGTAAAGATGAGCCTACCTTACATATTACTTTCTTCCCATCTTTATAACACTTCATTTTACTTGGTGATTTCAAATACCTCCCTTCTCTCTTCCAACATGCCGCACATTTGTTGATTGAGGACTCTTTAGAAAAGTATTAATTGGGACAGTTTGTAAATGCAAATAGCTTAACTAAGGTGCTAACTGCCTTAGCTGGATCCTGTTCCATCACCTCTTCCAACTCCATCACCTCGTCCTACTCTTTAAGGCCAGCAACGGTGTCACACCCTTTCACTCAATTTAAATAGAGAGGGGGTAGAACTTTGTTGCATTGTGAGTCAACCTGTCTAGGTGTCTGTAGGGGAGGAGCTGGTCTAATAGTGCCTTTAAGACAGCCTACATGGGAGCTGCAGCATTGGGGATGGTGATCACCCTGTACTTTGGTATACTATGAGATAGAATCCCCAATTGCTGTATGGAACATACGGTTTCCAGTTTTGAGCTGTGAGTAAGGCTGTTGGATGTCCATAGGAGGTATGTGTATGTGGTGAACTGAGAGCCAGCAAGCTTAATGTCAGTAGGGGGTGCTTCATTTTAACAGTGTGTGTCAGTCTGCTGATATCCTTAGGAAATGTACCTTTGGTACACTGGCAAAACCACCTAGCTGGGGTCAGCAGATGCCAGTGGCGATAGTAGCCTTCAGATCTGTTGTTCACTGTTAGTCATTCTCATCATATAAGAGATGGGAGGTTGTTCACTGACTACCAGTGACAAGGTCTGGCTAATTCCTGGAAGAAGGTGTAGGAAAGGACCTATTTTTTATGATCACCCAATCCCTCAAATTTTTGGACTTATACTGCTGTTTTTTCAATTCTGTAGTGCATTGGGCCCTGCTGTCCAAGCTACAGAGCATGTACTTTGAACTACAAAGAAGGTGTGCAGTTGACTAACTACTGACTGGCTTATTTCACTTACTTATAATTTGCTAGTATCTGGTACAAGAAGTACACAGGGCTAGTAAGGTATACATCACTTGTGGACTGTAGCACGTCAGTAATAATGAGAAAACAAAACTCTAGGTCTGCCACTGACGCCTAGCAAGGCAGTTTTAACCCTGCCAAATCAACATTGTAAAGTAAACCCTTTCGTCAGGTCAAATACTTCCTTTTTAATATCAGTAAGCTACCCCTAAGGAAGGCCTTAGTAGCCCACCAGGCAGGGTACTTGATATTAAAATGAAAGGCATGTTCCTTTAGTGTTTAACATGCTCTGACAATGAAAATACAACAGTGCCATTTTCACTATAGCAAGGCCGAAGGTCACATTGGCAAACATGGAGTTTAACTAGCCACAGTGCTAAGTGCTAACCTCCATTTGGGACCTCCAAAGATATTACTCTAGGGTATCAAATTGTTTCTTACATTAAACCCGTCACATCACTGAGATCGGATTTAAGGTAAATTTTGCTAGAATGGTGAAGGAGATTTTAAAACGTCACAAGTTCATTGTCCAAACATCCAGGAGCATTCCATGTCTATCTGCAGCAGTTGTCACCTGAAACAATATGCTGACCTCCTGCTAGGAACTGTGAAGCTCTCCCAGTACCAGGGAATAAAGAGAGTTATTGGTGGGAGGATGTGTGGCCTCCTCCGACAGGATGACTACCAAGTAGTGGTCACAGGTGGCCTAGCATCAAAGAGGCTACCGTCAGTGGAGCAAATAGTGATCACACCTTCCCTGGTCCACTTCTTTGGGTAGGCAGATGGGCTGGCACTTCTTCCAGAGGAGAAGAACCTATTGCAGATCTGGTTTTGCATAAGCAGAGGCTCATTAAGCTGGGTATACCTCAGGGGTGTGCCCAGAGCTGTCCCAAAGAGGAAGGGTCCTGACATCTTGAATTTGCGTAGAGAAGGGAATACTGTAATATTGGGTGGCCGAACCACAAAAGACTTGAAGTAAAGTGGGAAGGGTTGCCTTGTGGGAACCACAGCACTATTGGCTAATGAGTCCTCCTCTTACACAAACAAAAACATGCCATAAAAGTTGAAACCCCAGACCCACAGTCATTATACCATTACCGGACTGGAAGATGACAGAAGAAGGGTTGCCCTGCTGCTCCCTGGACCCAGCAAATAGAGGCTGCACTAAAGACTGCACCTAATGCACACAAGGGACCTGCAAAGAGGACATTGCCTGCTCATGGAAAAGAGCTCCATTTGTGTTGGTATGGAAGGAATGACTACTAGGGCTAGGTGGCTAGCCTCCTGTTAGGCTTCGGGACCAACAAAGATACGGGAGCTTGCACTCATCAAAACCCAATCACATTCAATGCTTGCCCTCTGCTGGATGATGAAGTGTCTGTTGGGTGACTGAGGCTAGACCATCCTAAGATGACCCCACATCCGTGGGACCCATAGCTTGAGTTTTAAGTGGACTCTGTTTTCCTAAGGAAAAGGATTTGTTTACCTTCAAGCCAGTACTGATTGATTCTGCTGTAATCGGGAGACCAGTTGGCCAGTGGTGACCGAACTTGCACTGGACCTAGTGCTCCAAGGAGGGCATTGAGTTCTGAGGTCGGAGTTGAATTCTGATGTTCCTTATCCCCAGGGTGGCCCAAGCAATTCTTTCTGCATCTCTTCTGCAGTCACAGCATCCTTCACTACCAACATCAGGATCACTTTTTGACTGGAGCGCTTTCAGGAGGAAAAAACACTTAGGACCCTTACACTGCAGACTGTGATGGGTAAACTGTCCCACTGGGCCTGAGTGGTACCTATAACTGGCTCTAGCCCTCTGTGGGAAGTCCTAGAAGACCGTAACAGGCATTTTAGGCCATTGGCTACTAACTGCTTCCAACAATTTATTACATTTGAAAGTTTAAACCTGGATGGAGGAGCACTCTATACTCAGTCCCTACCAAGCAGGTTTTAGAGCCAAGATGTCCACAATATATCAGATACTCAGGATGCAACTTGTGTACTGGAAGACAGTGCTTTTGGAGGGAGGCAGCCTCTATCTGATCTTTGTCGACTAAACTCGGTCTCCGACTTGGGCCCTAGGGATAAATTGTGGTCCATTTTACTAGACTAGGGAATCACCCCTTACCTCTGTTATCAGATGAAACGGCTCCATGAGAACAACTACACCCAAGTTAGGTACGGTAAAAATGGTGAGCTTACTGACCCCATTCCAATAGACAGAGGGGTAAGACAAGGATGTGTCCTGGCCTGACCCTCTTTTGCTTATTTATTAATGGTCAGGTGGAGGCTCTGAATGCTGGGAGGGACATAGATGACCTTAGGCTGGCGAACCACAGGTTCCCGGCCCTGATGTTCGCCGATGACATCCTCTTACTATCCAAGTCCATCTATTTTATAAAAACAGGGGTTTGGAAATCAATTCACTAAAGACAAAATTTATGGTTTTTAATGGAGGCAATACCACGCAACCAAACCCTCTTTTAGGTGGGAAACCATTGGAGAAAGTGTCTGTTTTTGACTTCTTAGGCCTAACACTCACCGACAAAATGGAGTGGACTGCACAAATCAAGAAGGCCTGCTTAAAGCTGGCACAGACAGCTGCAGGGATAGCAAAGATGTCTGGGAAGTGCACACACAAAATGGTTGGTTCAACAATGCAAATTTACAAGGCCCAGGGTAGGGGAGAGGCCTTATATGGGGCAGAAATCTGGGGCCCACGACCATGTGATCACTTATCTAAGAATAAGAACTCTTTTATTAGGCAGCTTTTATGTCTCCCTAAAAGTACACCATTGATGCCACTCCGTATGGACCTTGGGGTTAACCCAATTGCAGAGGAAGTTGCCCTTAGGCCTCTTCTCTACTGGAGACGTATCTGGAGTACTCCAGAACTTGAGTTCTTTAGACAAGAGCTAAAAGAGGTCATAAACCTACAGAGAGATGACAAAATCCCATGGCTGTCCTATATTAAAAACATCTTGGCTGCTGTGAGGATGGGAGACCTATGCCTTAACGCTGAAGCAACTTGCATGACAACTCCCAAGAAGGCCTTGTCAAAGATCTTTAGAGAATTTAAACTTAATCAGATAAAGGCCAATTCCGACACAGGCGCACTGACCCTATTTGTACCTACAATTTAGGCACGGCGTACTACCACTGCATGCATTTACAAGTAAATGGGAAAATACTCTGATCCAGGGCTGTCCAGGGCTGTCCAGTCTGTGCAGATAAACCAGAGACAGAACAACATGTTCTATTTGTCTGCACGGCATACAAGAAGGCTAGATACGGATGGTTACAACAGGTGTGCCGGAATCTTGGGACAAAATATTGCACAGAGGCTTATAGGATCCTAAAATATGATACTAGTCTGCCCATAGTGTACTCAGTTACTTGTTACTTATTTTCTATGTGGTATGTGCTGTCATCTATATTAAAAGCTGGGTCTATTGGATGATTTTAGTTTTTTTTACTTTTTTACGCAAACAAAATGTAGCAATACTTGTTAATTACCTTTTTAAATCGTATAAAAATATCAATTTCGAGTCAGCACCTTTTATATTTATATTCAGAACTCCTTTTTTAAATATTGCAATGCACGCTCACTTTATCTCTGCAAGAATCATATGTACAAATTGTGCTGTATTTTTTCTTTGTGCTTTTATGGCCATAAAGGCCGATAATAAAGAACTTTTTAATTGAAAGTTTATAGTTAAAGTAGTTTTATATTTCTGGTTCTCCTCAATAGATTTTTGTAATTTTGGCGTATAGTTTAATATACAAAGGCACTCTATTTTTTATAAATTTTTGTCAGAGTTTTTTTCTTACTTAATAACTGTTTTGTTAGTTCTAAATGCTCTACACATATTCCTTTGAGCCTGAGTGCTCTGTGCCACATCTTCCCTGGTCTGAGCTAAGGGTTTTTTTAAAGGCCCTTATTGGACCTGATAGAGAGCGTAACATTTTTACATGGTGAGGTCCTACAATCACACCACGTCATTGTTCATGTTTATTGTTATAAGTTAATAAAAACCGTCAAAATATTTTACAATTGATGCAGGATAATAAAAACATGTTTGCAATAAAATATGTGGTATTTCTGATCGATCCCGTCATAATATTTTTGCAATTAATACTAGATAATGGAACATGTTTACAATAAAATACTTTGCGTTTCAAATTAATCAGTTTCTAAAATGTATATGTGGATATTCCAAGAATACAAGATAAAAAAATATTTTGCATCTCAACATGTTGTTATTTCATTTCCTTTAAATTGTAGCCAATCGCTTTCAGCTAAATTGTTGTAAAGTGTCATGTACATCAGAATAAGAAATCAAGTGCTAATTTTAATTTATACAAGGTATCAGAGTCCCATACTTATATAAATGTCATGTTGTTGTCTTTTACTCACAATCAACTGTTTGTTTAGACATACTTTCGCGTACTGGAACTGCACCCTTGGAACTCTGTTAGAGTGATTTATCATGCGATTGTAAAAACTTCAAAAGTTTACAATTTAGCAAAGGGTCCTGGAGTTAAGTCTCCTCATGATTGCTGTTCTTCAGGTATGATTCTCCCTCTCATTGAATAGGCGTTGTAGGAATATGAGACGTGCTTTCCTAAGTATGGGACATTTGCAAACAAAATGCAAAAGAAATCCTCTTTAGGGGCGCCACATAACCTGCATGATTTCACACCACCTAATAATCCACTTCCCTACAGAAGTGTTCATTTGTAGTATTATGGGACCCAGGTTTTACGAGGAGGGCAAGTTGATTCATGGTATGGTGCTTACTGTCTGAAAGTGAGTGGGAAGAATACCTGTCATTGCAAGAACAGGAGGAAAACTTGTGGTGTCTTCTCTGATGTCTGGAAGATCAACTTGAGGTGAATAGGGGAAGATTGTGCAAGATGCCACACCTCTGTGGTTGAAAAAATTGCAACTAGAGATGTAACCATCCTTGCTTAGCTTTTTGAATGCAACCTTCTTGAAAAGAAGTATGAAAGTGCCACTGTTCATTGGTTTAGTTCTGAAAAATTGGTCAATTGCATAAGTTACTTGTTTTCAGTAACACCTTATCTGGTAGGTTCTTTATCTAGCATCAGATTCCTTACCTTAGAATTATCCCAGGTGTCAGGCTGGATCCGAAAATGTTTTGAGCAGTACATCTCCATACTGACAGGTGGCGTTGTTGGAATCCACATCGGCTGTGTCATCTGATTCAGAAGTGACGTGCACGGTGCCTATGTAGGTGCCACCTCAGGGATCTGACATCAGTTACTTTTCATGACCTCTCCACATCAGCGTAGTACTACGGAGATTGCTGATGTAGAGGTGTGCAACACTAATGACCTCATAAGCAAGCCTGGGCAGAGCTCACAGTGTTTTACTCTGCGGAATTACCCAAAAATTATGCAGAATTCCGCGTAGTTCTGTGTGCCAACGGGGTATTGCTCGGCCATCCCAATTATGAATCATAACTTCATAAGTACCATCATATGGAGATGAAATGGTCCTGCTACTATTAAAAACGATTCCTGGCCACATGAGGGTGCAGTCAGCCTGAGAATAACATTTCAAACAGGCTTCACGCTTCAGTATCAAAGTTGTGGAGGTACCGACTCTCAGCTTGCCCCCGAACCTTTGCCCTCAAGTACAACTATATTTGTTGGTATCTTTATACAAATAGGACTTTCAGAAAATACACAAGGATGGCACCTTTGATGCGGTGCTGCTCATCCTCTGACCCTGTAGCCTGTCCCGAACATTACACGGTGGAGGGATGGGTCCCTTCACCATGCAATGCTCAGCATATGTGCATATGACTTGAGGGAGTTTACATTCAAAAGTTTGATGACACTGTAATTTGTTTCACTTTGCCTCACACGGCCTTCAATGCAAAGCTTTACTCGATCCATTCTAAACACAACATTTTGCCTCAAATTAATCCGCTGTGCTGGCAGAATGCTTCCAATATATAAAGTGGACCAGCTTACCTGTGACAGAGCAGCTTCTTCATTGCCTATTTACATAGCTTCTGCTCTTAGTTCTTGAGGCATGCCCGAACTCCTGCAGGGCCGGCCTTTCACCAGCTGAGTGACCAGCATGGGAAACTCCTGCTCCCAGACAGCCACATAGCATAGTGGGTATTTTTTGCTCGCCCGCGGTCCTCAAGTTGGCGACCGCGAGCGAGCAAAATCAACATCCCGGTGAGACTTTTTCCTTGTTCGCGATCGGAAACATCAAGACAGAAAAGAAGCCACCTGATCCACATTATAACACCAGCAACAGAAAAAAGAACTGATATGAGCATCGAGAACAAACAAGTATGAAATAGAAAGCGATTGCTATAATTTTGTTTGTACATTGCAAATGTAAAGTGAAATTATTAAAAAGTAAATAATTACATTATTAAACTATTTTCAGACATAATGACAGAAAGAGCAGGATACAACACATCACAGAAAGGGAAACAATTATTCTCTCATACGAGTTACACTTACAGCCAAGAAAGTGCAAGCAAAGAAAATGTTAATTGGAATTGTAGCAACTATTACTCTAAGGCTTGTTATGGGAGGACTACTACAAAAGGCAATGTTGTTATTAATGTGAGAGGACACAACCAGCCCTCTAAATTGGCCCAACATCGAAGCAAGGTATTTACTACAAGATTTAAGAGAGGCAAGCACTAGTTCCAAAGAGCCCACTATTGAAATACAAAAGATATACTCCAGTAATACCCACCATCAAATGCTTAATAGCACACACTAAAAAAAATCTAGAGATACTCCTCTTACCCCTAGAAGATGCAAAGATATCCAAATTCCTGAGCACTTAACCACTACACATAATGAAGAACCGTTCCTTCTACATGGCAACCTTAATTATTGAATGTGCTACAGCAGATAACTCATTAAAACCAAGCCAATGTCAAACATGTATGATGAATGGAACATTCAAAATGTACCCCAAACCATTCACATAGATATACATGTTGCATATCAAAACACTAATTTACAATTCTTATATGCCTTGGTACTTAATTAAGTAGCACTAACTACTAACTGCTAAATCACATAATTAAAACAATCAACTACTACCCACATAAAGTAATAGTAAACTTTGAGCAAGCCATAATACAAACATTACTTAAACTATACCAACACACAGCCATACAAGACTGTTACTACCATTTTAACCAAAGCATTTGGCAACAACTCTAGCAATCTGCACTGAGAGTGGAATACGCAATACCAGCCAATTCGTCTTTGAAATAAAAAAGATTATCACACTAGCCTAAGTCCCTATAACAGAAGTAGCTAACCGCTACAGTTTACTATTAGAAAGTCCATTCTACCAACAAAACAAACACAAAATAAGTCCCCTAATAGACTACTTTGAAGACACTTGGGTTGACAGAATGAATGGCTCTGGAATGTCTATGGCAGCACCATGGCTCAAGAAGCCAAAACCAACAACGCCTTCAAATCTACAATAGGGAGAACCCAACCTACACTCTACAAATTCATAGATGCCCTACAAAAAGAAAAGAGCAAAGGGCCTCCTTATGATGGTGGTTGGACTTTCAGCTGACCGTCATCATATCAGGGACCGGACCGCCTGACTAGCTGTCGGTGGTTCCACCATGGTAATTATAATGCGACCGTCTTCAAGGAAGTCACGAAATGTATTTTTTGTATTGCAGCGTGTGCAGCACATGCCGCAGTACAAACAATACACTTTTTGCATATCACTGCACTATGTGGCAGGCACCATGTGGTACCTCTCACGTGGTGCATAGATATGTAGAGGGGCCCAATGAGTGCCCCACTGGCCCCATGTTGGAGGTCCAGGGGGGAAGAGAGCCCGCTATGGGCCCCCAATGTACCTTTCTGCTCCCCTTTTCATGGCAGGTAAACCATCACAAAACGTTCAGCGGGAAGGGACATTCTAACAACTGCCAACCAACCGCCCCCAATCCTAATGTGGCGTGTGAGAATTACTATTATGATGGCAGTGGGACCACCACGGACACGCTGTCGGTGGCAGTCCCACCGTCATCGTAATCAGGCCCAAAGTTACAACTATGATTGGAGCAATGAGTAGCACAAAATAAACTTAAAATTAGTAAACAAACCAATAGAATGTCCAACCTGCTAGACTGTAAAGAAAAACTCTTTATAAATAAAAAAGGGGTACACTACTTAGAATCCATAGAAAATACCCTATTATAAAAAAACCTATCTACATGCTAACAAATAAACCTTAACATCCAACCACATCTGCCTAATTAAAATATTTTTTACTAAATATTACACAAATTATTTTTATACATCAGTCAAAATATTGATACAAGTAAAATAGCTAAACAGACTGACACGCCTAATAATAAGTTTAATAATCAAAAACACTAACATCACCAACCACAAATGACAAAAATGCAAATAAAATCACATACAACCAAGTAGGTGCATCTCAAAGAAATATAAAATCACATCTAATAACAACACCAAAATACCTATACATAATACAAGGTAACATTGCCAATCCACACATAATTATGTAAATAAAATGTACTATTCTGTAGATCTAAATGTTCGTCCACATTGAAGTTGTCAAAATATAATCCACCAACACAAGAAAAAAAAACAGGCTAAAAAAAGGCAAAAATTAAACAGTCCAATTTAAATCCAACCAAGCAATCCAACTTTCTAAGGAACCATTAAAAAACTGTAAAAAATAAGATACACTCCAGGAAACACCCAAAAAATCAAAGGCAATCAAAATAAATATTAAGGTTTACTGGAAATCAATATAATTTCCTTAGGAATAAA
This sequence comes from Lissotriton vulgaris, assembly GCF_964263255.1. NCBI lineage: Eukaryota > Metazoa > Chordata > Amphibia > Caudata > Salamandridae > Lissotriton > Lissotriton vulgaris. The sequence goes on along the minus strand of NC_141685.1, from coordinate 1,106,201,141 downwards.
ATGCAAAATCTACACATCGATACGATAACTTGGGATCAGTAAACCTGCAAAAAAAACATACAATACACACCCACAGAAAACAATATATTCAAACATAATATAAACATTACAATAAAAGTATGCAAAACACATAACAGAACATTATAGAAAATAATTATACAGTTCTTCTAAACACTAACATGTCCTAACAGAGAATACTATTGAACAAAATACCCTAAAATACTTTAAAAAATAGTAAAACCCAACACTATGACTACCATTAACTAGTCCTACCTACATGCCACTACCCCCAAAACCCTAAAGAAAACTAAAAAAGTTCTTACCTTACCTGACAAGCAGCTGCACCTTAGCGCAACTCACTCTCAGGAAAACAATCAAAAGAAGACATGAATAGAACACAAAAATAAAGTTAGCAGTACAAACATGCCAGCTAAATGAAAACAATAAAGGTCTATCTCCTTATAGAACGCAATAGGACTTTAGATAAAAAATGTATATAAATCTAAAACAAGTCAATAAATATAAAATGAAAATATGTAGCAATTATGTGAAGTAGAACATAAATATTGCTATAAAAATGAATCAATATAGCATTATTTCTAGACTACATACACACTATATATAAGATGTAAGAAACATTTGATGCTGGACAAATGTATGCAGTTGAAAAATTATGAATTTTCCATACTTAAAAAAAAGCATTTAAAAATGAAAAATGTCAAACAATGTTGTGAAGGTATATATAAATTGTATTTTATTTGAAACATATTACAAAGTTGTAATTATAAAAAAATTATTATGAAGAACATATATGATAGAAAATGTATACATAAACATTGAATAAGTGTTAAAATAAATAACAAACTGTGTCATGCACCTTTATTAATACATCAACTTCTCAACTACTACTTTTAGTGAAACCATTTTGAAAACTAACTTCCACACTAAAGAGACCAAAATTACTATTTTCACTTCAGTGTGTAAACCAATTTCCAAAATATGTTGGGCACTAATAGGGGTGACACATACAAATCACACTCCAATCTCAACCATTTAGTGAAAGGCATTAAACACTAAAGGGGCAACATTTGCTAGTCCCACTCCAATCCTAACCATTTAGTGGAAGACATTGGATACTAAAGAGGTGACATTTCCTATTCTCACTCCAATCTAAACCATTCAGGTGTAGGTGCTGGGGACTAAAGTGGTAAAATGTACTATTTCCACACCAATCTCAACCATTTAGGGGGAAGGGTTAAACACTAAAGGAGTGACATTTACTGTTTCCACTCCATTCTTATTAGCTCACAGAGATTTTGAGCTCTTTCTCCCTCAGCATGCATTCAATGCATAAATGCACAAGAATTTATGCAGCTTATACATGCTAGGGTGAGGCACCAACATATGATTGAAGAAATCTCACTGTTTGTACTTTTTTGTAAATCTTATCTCTACAGGTGCCTCTCTGAAAGAAGAGAACAAGATAGGTATGAGAGGTTTAGGCATCATGTTAATTGCATGTCACTAGTGTGTCGATTAGCAGGGATTATAGAAGACCTGATGAAAGCCAGAGACCTGGATGGGTTTTCTAAATGGCTGAAGCATATTGGCGTAATTTGATGGATAGGTTAGTCATTGTATCTCATCCAATATCTGGAATGTATGGCGTTTTAATCATATTTGAGAGATCCAAAAGTAAAGGATATTCCCAATGGTATACCTCAAGATAATTTTAATGTTCATCTGAATCCCTCCAATAATCCTGCATTCGCTTATTTGAGAACTCCCAGCAATGATTGAGTCCCTCAATGTGGTATTTACCTACCAAGGTGTGGAACATCCCTATGATCAAGCATGCCTTGATACGTTGAGGGTGAGGTGAGTTCTCTAAAATCTTTTAGGATTCCTGTAGGGTAACACAAGAGAAAACGATTTTTAACCTCTACATTTTCAGCGTGTTATTGATTCCTTATTACCTCTTCAATTCAAACCATCTAAGGGGAGTTGTTGGACAGTAAATGGGTGACATTTTCTAGTTAACTCCAATGTTAACCATTTAGGGGAAAATGTTAGACACAAAAAGGGAAACATTTACTATTCTCACTCCATTCAAAGCAAATTAGGGGAAGGTGTTTATTAGAAGGTGGATTATTAGTAGGAGTAAGTGTGTACCTACCACTAGCAATAAGTCCACCAACATAATATATGGCCCATACAAGGTCTCAATAATGTATTCCCATGCTCAACCCATGGTAGCTGTCAACAAGCAGGTAGGCTTAACTTAGGAGACAGGTATGAAAAGCACTAGAAAAACACCAATAATTTAAATAAGTAAGACACACACAATAAAAATCCAACACCAATCTACAAAATAAGAAATATTCTAATCTTAACAATAGCACACACATGACAAAAATCCAATATAGGGAACCAGAGATATGAATTTTTAAAGAATAAACACTTTCTGGTGCTTAAAAACCATTGCCACCAAATTGATATAGCTGGTTGCACTTGACCAGGACTAAGTCAAAGTTTGAGGCCGACAACAAAGGAGCCCTCGTTGGATACACTAAACGGGAGACATTGGTCAAAAATGTTACCTTCGCACTTAGACACTTTTCTCGCGGATTTTCTCTCAACGTCGAGCGGGCTCCTCCAGCAGGCCGGGCTCTCTGTGGCTTCGTCGGCTTGGTTCAGCGGGAGCCCCCGGTCAGCTCCTGGAAGTCTTTAGCCCCTGAGCTTTCAGCAGGACATACCTGAAATCCAGGCCGGGTTGTGGTTCAACGTAGAAGACTTGACTCTCAACGTCGGGTAAGTCACCTTATGGACAAAAGTTTTCCAACTTAGGGAAGTGCTTCCTGTAGTTCTTTTTGGGGGTTTAAAGTGTCCATAAACTAAATCCAGGGTTCTAGTATCTCCAAGTTGTGCCTTGGATGTTGGGACTACATTTCCCACAATGCACCTGGCCAAATCCTTTTAAGTGTAGCTGAAGGTGGCCATCTAGGTTCTTCTTGCTAGAAATGATACAGGTGGAGCTCTTCTAACCTGTTGCTTCCAAGGAGTCAGCTCCTTCTCTTTTTGAAGCAAGCCAAAGTCCTTAAAGCTGTAGTTCTATAGTGTGCAGCAGGCACAGTCATTCAGTGTGCAGTCCTCTTGGTGCAGGACTAGGTTCCAGCAGGGCAGTCCTTCTGCTTTTTGTAGTTTCAGGCAGAGGATCTGAGTTGCAATGCAGTATTTCCATATTTATCCAGTGTTGTGGGTCATCAAACGGGGGGACACCCCTGATCAATGGGGTACAGGGTGCCACCCAAAAGTATGACAGCTTCCTCCAAACTGTGGCATATTCTTGTCCCACAAAGCACTGTACTTTAAAATTCAAGATGGAGAAACATTTTACTTGGGGTTAAGTTCTGGCTAAGCCAACCTACTGGTGTGGCTCATTTCCCTTAACACTCCACTTCCAGACCTTCTGCAAATTGCATTCCTGGGGCTCCTATCTGGCTGGGGAGATACAGGAGGAGGGGGTAGGCCTGGAACACATCTTTACTATCCCGCTCTCTTTGAAGACCAGTTTGTTTACCAAACCCCCTTCCTGGCCTGTTCTCTACCGCTGCCGACCTACCCTCACCAGATATTTTTCTGTCCCTAGGCAGGCCACTTATCACCTAATCAGAGCAATTTGGCTAGGTCTGCCAATGACTGGCCAGTTAGAAAAGGCTGTTAGAAGGCTACACTTTGGAAAAAACTAAATAGGTAGTTTTTCCCTGAACAGGGCATATAAAATGGCTTTTAAAATGTCCCTGCTTATTTTTACAATGCACCCTACCCTAGGGGTACCTAGGGTAGACCATAGGGGTGACTTATAAGTAAAAATAAGGTAGTTTAATACTTTGGAACCTTGCAAGCCAGAAACCTTTGGGCCACCAACTTCTGACAGCACTTATTAGGTGCATTAGTGCCCTGTACATTTTGTGGGTTTCTGCATTTTGTATATATTGTCTGCATATAATCTGCTTCATGTGATGACTGTGAGAGTGTGAATTGTATGAATGGTAAGATTGGTGGAAATTTATGTTTATGTTTTTGTTTTCTCTGTCCAAATTTATGTTTAGCGCTCTTTCGTGGGGACGGAGAGTACTCATCTGTCGATTTAGACATCTTTATCAGTCCAAACATATTTGTTTTGTTTGTATATTAATATTTGTTGCTGTATGTGTTGTTTGCTCCGTAACTTATTACTTGAAATTCAAATAAATGTATCTACATAATTTGTACATATATACGTTTGTTTTTTGTATTCTTGTTTGCTTCTGTTCATTCTATGTATTTGGTTCTCCCCTGAACCCAGTGAATTGCCCTTTTTTATCCATTTGAGACGTTATTATGCTTTTTGAGTTTATCCTTGGCAGGTGACACTTTCCTTCCTCGCCTTTGGGGGTTGGAACTTTTTCTATCTAATATTTTGGAAGTACCTTTAAATCTAAAGTCACATTTGCATAAAATTTCAATTTAAAAGCAGCTTGCAAAGCGGAACTGACTTTTAAAATGACCGCAGGTAACACAGCAGTGAGCACTTAAGTGCATTAAATCTGCTGGGCCCCTAAATCTACATGCCCTGCCATATAGTAGGGACTTACAGGTAGATTGTCAGTAACAATTGTAATTACATCTAATTACCATATATCTTTTAATCACAGCACTGGCCCTGAGGCTGGTAAGCAGAGCCCAGGGCACAGTCAGAGTCAGTTACCACGAGTATCAGTCAGAAAATGGGGGTGGTCAAGGTCCAAAGGATTACTTTTGCACAATGTTGGACAATAAAGGAGTAAGATTTTCAGTTCTCATTTAAATCTAAACAATTTAGGGTAAAGCATTGGATACTAAAGGGGTGTCATCTACTAGTGACACTCAAATCTAAACCATTTAGGGGAAGAAGTTAGACACTAAAACTCCCACTCCAATCTAAGCCATTTATGAGAAGATGTTGGACACTAAAAGGGGTGACATTTAGCATTCTCCCTTTATTCTATGCCATTTAGGGGAAGATGCTAGACACTAAAGGAGTAACATTCACTATTCCCACTCCATCACGTAGGGGAAGGTCTTGGGCACTAAAGAGGTGACATTTAGTATTCCTATTCCAATTTAAGCAATTTGGGGACGTTGTTGGACAATAAACGAGTAGGATTTACTATTCCCATTCTAATTTAAACCATTTAGGGTGAGCGTTGGACACTAAAGGGGTGCCATTTACTAGTGGCACTCAAGTCTAAACCATTTAGGGAAAAAAGATGGATACTAGTATTCCCACTCCAATCTAAGTCAGTTAGGGTAAAGGGTTGGACACTAAAAGGCAGGCATTGGCTGTTCCCATTCCAATCTCAACCACTTAGGGAAAGGTGTTGGACAATAACAGGGTAATATTTACTCTGCCCAATCCAATCTAAAACACTAAGGGAAAGGTGTTGGACATCAAAGGGGTGAAATGTACTATTCCCCACCCATTTTAAATCACTTAATAGAACATGTTTAAGAGTAAAGGGGGAAATAAATGTGACCCACTTCTACCTAACAATTCTTTTGAATGTATTTAACGCTAAAAATAATTGAACATATACACTAAAATAAATAGATCTGCTAAAAAATGTATAGAACATCATATTTATACTAAATAACATAAGACATCAACATAAACTGAGTGAATGACATACATTAACAATGCATGATATAATTACCAATGCAATTGATAATTATAATACATATATCATATATAATCATTGTGATATACACCGATGAATAATTTTTACTAATAGAAAAATACCTAAATAAGCATAATATCAATTGATTTGCAAAATAATTTACCAAAAATTATTCTAGAAAGTTAATTAAGTTGCATACTAAAAACTAAAATATTATACATTATTTAAACATACATTTTATATCACATAATTAAATCACTTAGGTAATCATATAAAAATAGAAAATGCAAAATAAATATGAAAATGAGATTTACAAATTGGTTATTATGTACGTAACTTCAGTGAATGATTAATAGAACATCACATTTTCCATTATATATATGTGTATATATATATATATATATATATATATATATATATATATATATATATATATATATATATATATATATATATATATATATATATATATATATATATATATATATATATATATATATATATATTACCTACTGGCGATAGCCAGTAGGTATATTTAGTAAGGATTTTTTCTCTATGGAACTTTTGAAAATTCTATGTCTAATAACTTTGGCGTTTGTGGACGGAGTCGGCTGAAATTTTCAGGAAAATGGCACATTTTGTTTCTGAGCAGCCCCTGAAAATTTGGGGGGGTTCCGTCAAGGGGGGGCCGAGAAAAAAGGGGGGTCCCAAAACACGTTTTTCCCATTCATTTTTCCATAGGGCCTTTGGCCTCACTTTTAGCTCGAACGGCTGAATGGATTTGCACGAAACTTGGCAAAATTGTAGGGACTGTTAGCCCGATGTGCCTTTGCTGGGTCTCAATATATGTGCTCCAGTGGATTTTGAGAAATTAACGTTTAAAAAAACAGATATATCTGTGACAGCGTCCCAGATAGCGCACCAGATCGCGTACTTTTCGCGTAGCGGAGCTTTGCGTAGCGAAGCTGATTGGCTCTCCGGCGTCTGTCAACATTCTAAACAGTCCTGTGCGGCCGCCATCTTGTCTCTCGGTAGGATCGAGAGACAAGAGGAGGAGAAAAACGAAGGGGGAATTTAATGAAAGGGGGCAAGTAGATCCTTCTTGACCCCCTAGGAATGATGTTGGGGTTATTAAAGGGTCCCGTGGGGCAAATAAAAAAAATAGATTTTTCGCGGTAGAAGCGCTTCTCATTCGCGAACCGGGTCGCAAACTGGTAGCGAAACGTGAATTCACCATTTTGTGTTTCGGGTTAATTAAATTTCTAGGTATAAGGGGGTACGGGAGACGTATCCTGACCCCTTATGTTTTCTGAGGGTGGCTGAGGAGGCTCATATATGTTGATACATGTCTTCCAGCGGCTGTGCGTGAGCGTTTTTTTTTTTTGCTGCGTGACGTCTGTTAACGTTCGATTTGATGGAAATCAGGAACTGTTGACTGCCATTTTGTCACTGCGAGTAAATATTTTGTTAAAAATAATTGTTATAAATTAATCCTTATTGATAAACATTGTCTGGGCGCCCCTTTACCGTTTCAGTTGCCATTCCGCCCGCTTTTGCTACACTGTGCCTCATCCTCCATTCAGCTGTTTATCGCCCGCTCTTGCGGCTACAGCGTCTCGCTCACCATGTAGTTGAGTTGCGCCCACTCTTGCGGTGCAGCGATAGGCGGCTGCCACAGGACTCTTAAAATGGCGGACGGCTCTTCAGATTTGGGCCTGGTCCACTAAAATTGTCCTGGGACTCTCAACCAGCCTTGGATGGAAAAATCTTGATGAATGTACAAACTGAAAGCCAGTTTTTGTCTGCATAGCATCAGCAGCAACGCTTGCTATCAGAGTGCATGAGTTTCATGCTCGATCGATTGAGCTAGCCGGATCAGGCAACCAAAAGTATAAAATAGTTATGTAAATAGTTATTTAATAAAATGTTTTACCCTGTTACTTTGCTGGTGTGTTGTATATATTTATAATATTTGCATAGAGTTTATCGTTATTTTGGGCGGGGTGGGTGACGGAGCCGAGCTGTCTTGCAGCCCTCATGGTGTGGAGCTCAGTTCATCTCACTATTTTCGTATTTCTCATGAAGGGTTGATCCTAATGTTTCTATTTTAGCGAGGTCAAAAAAAGATCCCATTAGTGGCCTACTGATTTTGCTCGATTACTTTTGTTTTTTTACACGATTTTTCACTATCTGCAAAGACTAAACAGAGTATTGCGACTTTGTGCTTTTTTGTAAATAGAGAATGAACCAAAGAGAATCAATTCTAAAACAGTAAATGCTTGGATAACAATCAATCAAATGGAGAGACAAGCAGGCACGACGGATTACAACGGGGATATGAAAACAATGTTCCTGTTCCGCCACTATTCGGCGGAAACACAACCAGGTGCAGACCTCAAAAACAACTCCATTTGTGCAGCTCGCAGTGGTTCAGACAGAAAATACAAATCCTCAAATGGATAGCAGAGTTTCAAAAGTTCAAGATTTTATTCAATCAAAATCAATGGATTTACAGTTTGATAGAAATTTACAAAAACAAAACGCATAGATTAACAAATAAAAACATCAAATTAAAAACAAATTTTATTACTTACAGCAATAATAGTATACAAAATTAAATAAGTGACAAATAGCATTACATATTTAATTTATTATCGATTAATTTAGAGAATTTATTAGAATGATAACAATTAATGAACTATTGCAATGTAAGTAAAAATGCATAAAACAAATAAAAGAAAAATTATTTGAATAAATACGTTGTAAACAGTACCATAAATTGTTCTGTTGGAAATTGTCTTTCCTGCAGGGTCATCCCCTAACTTTTTGCCTTTCTCCTCCCCTTTTTCTGGCCTCATTTTTGTTAGCTTTAGGACTCTGTGCACTTTACCACTGCTAACCATTGCTAAAGTGCACATGCTCTCTCCCTAAAATGTGGTAATATTGGCATAGCCACAATTGGCATGTTTAATTTACTTTTAAGTCCCTAAAGTACACTACATGTGCCCACGACCTGTAAATTACTCCAGTAGTGGGCCTCAAACACTGATTGTGCCACCCAATTCTGTAGCGTTTAATCATGTCTCAGGCCTGCCACTGCAGAGCCAGTGTGTGCAGTTTTAAACTGCTATGTTGACTTGGCAGGTTAACCTTCTTGCCAGGCCCAAACCTTTCTTTTGAATACGTATAGGTCACCCCTAAGGTTGGTCCTAGACAGCCCTAAGGGCAGGTTGCAGTACATTTAAAAGGTGGGACATGTACTTTTAAGTTTTATATGTTCTGGAGGTGAAAAACTCTTAAATTTACTTTACACTAGTTCAAGGCCTATCTTTAATGAAGGCTAACATTGCGATTACCGTATTACATATTATGATGGTCATTTCCAATTGGGAAAGGATAGGCATTTCGAGTTTGGAGTCTCTGGAATTACAATTTAAAAATCGCAACTCATGATAAGTTGGATTTTAAATTGTAACTTTGTAAATGCCGATATAGAATATGAGGCCCATGACGTACGCACGTGCGTGCCTCCACAGAATAGGAGGCTCATGACGCACGCACAGAGTTCTGATAGTTATAGGGCCTGTGGTGAATGGGGCCCTCCTGAAGTGTGTCCCCCGTCCGCCCGCAGAGGCCACAGGGACCTGTGCCACACTTCTGTATTTCAACAGACAATGAGTGCAACACTGGAGGCCTAAAAGGTGCAGGCTCCTATGTTTTTAGGGGTATATGCCTTAATCAAGGAGTTCGGATCCATGGCCTGGGCAAAGGGCGGGCCGTCTGTGGCCTGTCCGTGGCAGACTGTGGCAGGGCAGGGCCACTAATCTAACCCCTGGATATTTGGAACATTTGATCCCTGGAAAGACTGTCTGTGCGATTAGTACCTGCTTCTATATCAGAGCATGGGCACATGCAAAGGAGCAGGGGGCCAAGGGGTGGTGGGCACTCTTGACGCCTTCCTGATCAGAGCAGAGTCGGTTTTAATAAAGGAAATCGCACGTACACAGCGAAGACTCTCTCTGGAAACATGCAGAACCTCTATGGGGCCCCTCTTATGAATGTTAATGAAATTATGTCTGATAAGTCTGATAGTCCTAACTCGATCATTGCACCACAAATACCATTATAACCATGAGTAGTAATATTGGATGCCCCACCCATGCCCCATGCTACCGCCATAACATCATCACCACCATCACCACCCCCCTTGGCTGTAGCCAGATTTACACGACAATCACAGTTTAAAGCCAAGGGAGGTACGGATCAGGCCTCAACAAGGAAAAGAAAGGCTGGAGGGGCACCACTCACGACACAACAAACCTGTAAGGTGGCAAAAACAAAGGCTAATTTTTATTTATTTATTTTTCACATTTATAGAGCGCACTGTTACCCGGAGGTGTCCTGGCGCTAACGTGATTGCACCAGTGTGTGGGTGAGGAGCTTATTAGCGCACCCGGTAGGAAATGTCCGGAAACAGAAGCAGTCCCCGGCAGTTTTTCCCACTTAAACATATCAAAAAATTCTATTGAGCATCGCCAGGCGGGGTTGGAAGATGCAATTATATCAAAAATAGAGGGGACGTTAACAGCATTGCTGCAACCTTTACTAGATAAGCTTGCGGCCATTGACACCCGCTTGACAGCCATAGAACAAACACTCTCTCCACCTATTAGCCAAACACTCAATAAGGGGATTGCAATCTCGAACGGCCAAATAACACTCACCACCTCTGAGGCAAATATTGCCCTAGAGGCTAGAAACGCTCCAAATAAAAAGGGACTGCAGGCTTTACCATTAAATGAGGCCAGCATTCAATTGGTAGATGTCGGCCTTCCCCGGGCAGGGACGAAACCCGGAAGAAGCAAGGGTTTGGAGGGCCAAAGCAGGAGAAATCTTGTTACTGTTAACAGAAATAGAAAGGGATATTTTAGCCTACCACCTGAGTCCACGCCTTACACAGTTGTGCTCGCAGACGTCCCACCGATCCAACCTAATTCGGAAGAACATTGGTATTTTTATGTCCCCAGGTTTAGTTGACTGCCTCATAATGGCCAAAGTCCTTGAAACAACTTTTGGAGACCATAACCCATTGATAGCGGTCTTACGATTAGGACCTAGCCCTGTATTCATCAATTCTCATGGAGCAAGATATATCACCCCCTCAACAGATAATTTAAGGATGAAATGGAGGGGAGTGGATAGTGGTAGAATAGTAGAGACCGTGATAAAGGAATACGAGCACTCAATTAATTCCTGTGCATTGACAGATGGAAACTACTCAAGGATAATTGTAGATTTCACCAAATTGTGTTCTGTAATAAAATCTCTTTTGTCAGTCCCAATACACGAAACAGACAAAGATCCTAGATGGTTCAATCGTAACTGCTCGGAAGCAAATAGGGCCCTACGTAAGGCCTTGACTTCTAAACCTAGATGCCTAATAGAGGCAAGGGCCGCAAGGAGGACGTATAAAACCAAAATTGGAGAACAAAAGGCTGCCTTACTGACGGAGCATTGGGAGGCATTAGTTGATTCCGCAGTTGGGAAGAATGGAGTCTCCTTTTGGCCCGCAGTTAGAAATATGCGCAATATGGGCCAACAATTGACAACAGGTAGTTGCACTATTTCAAGCGACTTATGGGAAAATCATTTCTCGAAAATATATGCCACCCCATCGGAGGGCAAAGTATGCTATGTGCCAGGACAACTGTGTTGCCTCCAGATTAGGCTGCATAAGGTGGAAGCGGCCATCAGACAGAGCCTTGGCAACAAGGCTCCTGGTTCTGATGGACTTCCAATAGACATTATTAAGTGGAAACCGGAACTCTGGGCCCGACTTTATTGAATGTTTTTAATAGCTTGCCTCTAGAACCCATGCCAAATACCTGGACAACGAGCATTATTGTGCCAATATATAAAAAGGGTGACCGATCGGACCCAATTAATTATAGGCCAATCTCGCTCCTAGATGATACTTTAAAGATCCTGGGGCCAGTACTTTATAATAGGGTTTTGAAATGGTCGGAGGAAAGTGGTTTGCTAGACCCCTGTCAGATGGGCTTTAGAAGCAAGGTTGGCACGGTCGAGCAATGCCTGAACTTAAATTTAGTAATTGGCAAATATAATATCGCTCGATCTTCACCAATCTACTTAGCATTCATGAACCTATCGTCCGCTTTTGACTTAGTCAACAGGTCTAAACTCTGGTCCATTCTTTTGGATTATGGACTTGTACATTTTTTGGCATATTTACATACTGATCTCAAAGCGCAAGTCAGGATTGGGATGGGTTGCTGAGATCTCTGGGGCTATTAGGGTGGGAAGAGGAGTTAGACAGGGGTGCGTTTTAGCACCCCTGCTTTTTATTTTTTATATTAATGGCTTGAGCAACTCTTTAAAGCAGGCGACCTCAGATGTTCCGAAAATCAAAGGGGAATTATTACCAGTACTTCTCTATGCAGACGATGCAGTCCTCATGGGCCGCACTCCAAATGCTCTACGTACCCTTGTCAAAACCTTTACACAGCATATGGATGATTTAGATTTGAGTGTGAATTTAAAAAAATCTTTTATTATGTCGTGTGGGCCAGGGAAAAGGCAGGTTAACACCATTTTGGTGAGGACTGACAGATTACACTCCACCAGTTCATTCCCATATTTAGGGATGGTCTTTGCTGTGAACGACTCGTGGAGTGGACATTTGGTCCACTCCACGAGCAAGTTCTCAAAGGCCATCAATTCCATTCTTAGCCTACCTCGCCCAAAGAAAATAGGTGCAAATAAAGCCATTTAAAAAAAATTTAAATTACAGTGCGCCCCAGTAGTTACATACAGGGCATAGATATGGGGCTCGGCAAAAACCCATAGTATCCAATCAGAAGAAAATCGCTTCTGTAGGAAAATTTTGGGTGCCCCAATCTCTACCTCTGAGTATATCTGTCAAAAGGAACTAAATCTGCAGTTCATATGTGATTTTATTGAGACAAGACCAGCGCTATTTTGGCTTGCGAACTGGAGGAATAAATCAGCCACCCTGACGCAAGAAATTATAAGCGACTGTCTTAACTGTGAAAAAGGAACGGCCATCCCCTGGCTCTCAGGAGTTTACAATAGTTTATGCATGTTGGACAAAGGCCATCTCTTTTCGGATCCTGCCAGAATTGAGCCTAAAGATAAGAATGAGTTAAAACACGCACTATATGCACTTTACAACTCAGAAAGGACAAACAAGGAACTTAATAAAAGGTCAGTTGTGGCATACATGAGCAATGAGTTGTACAGGCATCCACTTCCACTCTATCTTACTCTGCCAATGACTAACTTGGAAAGATCACTCCTGTTCCGTTTAAGGGCAGGAACTGTACGATTTTTATTATGTTTCCCCCTGGGCTATTATTCAAAATCACATTATAAGACCTGCCCTTGTGATGGAGTGAGCACACAAAATGATTTGCACTTCTTTTTCTCTTGTAAATTTTATTTAAAATATATTAAATGGTTTTTAGCTTCATATTTTAGGAAACGTAGACCCCTTTCCTTGGGGCAGTCCTACTTGATGTTGCTCTCCCTGGACACTGAAGAACTGGTCTTTCGCACGAGCACTTTTTTGAGACTCATTACCCGTGTTCGTAAAATGATGGAAAATCCTTGAACATCTGTTATATTCTAGCTGCTATATTAATCTGTTATCCAAATTCTGAATATTTATAAATGTACTTGTAAAGTTTTTAATGGGATTTTTATGATATTCTGTATATGAGATTGCTTTTATGAATTTTCTGAAATTCGAATAAAGATTTTTGAATTGAATTGAATTGAATTGATAGGAAGAGCGACCTTGAGTTCGAGGAAAAAGATGGCATAATCATGCTGAAAGACTCGGCTCCAGTGGATGCTTCTGACGAAAAAGCTGTGGTGAATGGGGATACGCCGGCGGGTGGAGACGCAGTGAATGGAGACTTGACGAATGGAGCGCCGGAGAACATGTCGAATGGCGATCAGGAGCAGAATCACAGCTCAACGGAATGAAATGATGAATGAGATTGTCTGGAGATCTACAGCCACTGTCAAGCTTTTGTGTGGAGGCAGAAGACAGTTTTCTGATGGTGGATTGTCTGGGGCTTCAACGCCTTGTGATGGGTCTTGTCTACGTCTATCCTGTATGCAGTTTCAACATCTAGTGTGTGCATACGTCTGAGAGTCCATCCGAACATATAGCTGATTGTGGAAAGGGGCGACCACTCGGTCCCCCCGAACGTATGGCGGAGTGCCTCGATCCCCCCGGGAAGCCATTTTTGGGCGGGAGGCGCGTCTCGGCTGGTATGCCCGAAGCGGCGCAGCCGGGGCGCGCTTTTTCCCGCCCTAGAGTGGGCTGGCCTAGACACCGACGTAGCCAGCCACGCCCTCGGGGCAGGCAGGGGCGGGTTTACGCCCGCCCTGAAGACGGATAAAAAGGGACGCAAGACCAGAAGACGTCCTCTTGTTCTTGTGCTCCGAAGCTGCACCTCCTCGCTACACGTGAGCTCGGGACAGAACGAAGAGCCAATTTTGAGCGTTTTGATCTTTTTCTTTGTCTTCTAGATACTTCGTCGGAGAGATGCCCAAGAAAGGCGCTAAGAGAATGACGACTGAGCAGATGGTTCGGGCCCTTTTCAAGGATATGTCCGACATTAAGAAGCGGCTGGCGGAGCGAGACGGGGAGGAGGGATTGGGCCAACCACCGGCTGGAGGGAGACCTAAGAGGCCGAGAAGGGTTCCAGCCGGGGGAGATATCCCGGCTCCCTCTGCCCCGATCGAGGTGCCGACCCCGCTACCGATGGAGGGGAATCCAATCCCCGTTGTCATCACCCCGACATCCAATGAGGATATGCCCCCCGAGCTGGCAGCACAGCTAGCAGCGTGGTTGGGCGATAGTACTGAGGGCGCCACGGCTGCCGAGGCACAGGCGCTGATAAAAAAGCTGCGTAAGGAAAAAGAAGCAGCCAGGGTGACCGCGCCGGTGGCGGTGATAGAAAAGCCACAAGTGGCAGAAGCAGCATCCGGTTCAGGTAAGCGGCCATTGCCGATCGCAAGGGACGAGTCAGCACCCTCTCGTAGAGAAAGATTGGGGCAGCATGTTCCTTTAGCAATAAAAGAAAAGATTTGGGCGGGGGAATACGTGAATATATTCTCCTTGCTTGTCGATCATTATGAGATAGAGCATGTCAAGAGTCAGAAGGACCTAATGCATCCAAGTGTTTGGCGCGCAAAAATGGCCGCCTTTAAGGTAAATGAGAATGTTGGCAACTGGGGCAATGCGTGGGGTATTTTTACATCGATTTTGGGGGAACGTAGGCCCGAGTTGCTTCCTGAGTTTTCCATTTATCAGTCACGAATTATGGGTTACTCGACAGCGTATCAAGGTAACCATTGGTTCTGTTATGACAATCTGTTCAGGAAAGAAAAGGAGCATAACAAGAGTTTGACTTGGGATTGTTACGATTCTGTGACATGGGATAAAATGAAAGAATCAGGAATGTTAAAAATGCCATTGGTTGGGAGCAATGTTGTTGATTACTCCCGCCAAAATGTGGGGACGCCCTTTCGGCCAACTACGAGCACCGACGATTATTCGAGACCTGCAGGCAGTACAGGAAAAAGGGGTTTCTGCTTTAATTTCAACAAAGGGAAATGTACCAGGCCTCCGGGATCGTGTAAATACAAACATGAATGTAGTACTTGTGGGTCGTCCCATCCTGAGTCATCGTGCAGAGCCAGAACGAGTGAGAATGGGGGTAAGGGAGGCGCCAAACAGGTCTAAGATAGTCCGAGGGGCGCCTTTACCAACCCCGATTGATACCTTGGCAATGATTCCCTGGCTCAGCGAATACCCGGATCGTACTTCTGCTGGGGTGCTGCGGAACGGTTTTACACATGGTTTCCGCATCCCGGTAGGGGACTTTCAGGGTGTAGGGACGTGCAAAAACCAACTTTCCGTTTTACAGCATACATCTGTAGTGCAAGAGAAGATTCTGAAAGAGGTTAGCCGGGGACGGGTCGCCGGCCCGTTTAGTGTACCCCCGGTACCGTGTTTTGTCTGTTCTCCGTTAGGGGTGGTCCCGAAGAAGGACCCGGGTGAGTTTCGTTTGATCCATAATCTGTCTGCTCCACATGGTCTTTCGGTGAACGATGCAATTGATCCAGAGGTTTGTTCGGTGCGGTACGCATCATTTGATGAGGCAGTAGCCATCTTGAATCGCCTGGGGCCCGGGACGTTGATGGCGAAATCAGATATCGAGTCAGCGTTTCGGTTGCTCCCAGTACACCCAGACGACCAGCGTCTTCTGGGATTCAGGTTTCAGGGATCATATTACATGGATAGGTGTATGCCAATGGGATGCTCTATATCATGTGCTTATTTTGAGAAATTCAGTACTTTCCTGCAATGGGTGTTCACTAAGAAAACGGGTTTCCGAAATGTAATGCACTACCTTGATGACTTTCTGTTTCTTGGACCCGCCGGAAATCCCGAATGTGCCCAGGCCTTAGCTGAATTCTGTGTGTTGATGGGTCATTTTGGCGTGCCATTGGCACCAGGTAAAACTATGGGTCCCACGACTTGCCTCGAGTTTTTGGGGATCGAGTTGGACTCTAGTGGGGGTTGTTTCCGTCTACCAGCTAGCAAAGTGTCGAAATTCAGGGCAGCCCTGCAAGTATGTTTAAATGCATCTAAGGTTACACTGCATCAGTTGCAACAATTGGTGGGGAAGTTGAACTTTGCCTTGAGGGTGATCCCAATGGCCCGCCCTTTTTCCCGGTCAATTGCCCAAGCGATGGTTGGCCTAAAGGAGGGTCATCATCGCACGAGGTTATCGGCTGAGGTCCGCCAGGACATGCGTATTTGGTTAGCATTTTTGGCGGACTTCAATGGTCGTGTCGTCTGGAACAAGCCAGCCGTGTCCTCCGAAGAGCTTGGGCTATGGACAGATTCAGCGGGAAGCATAGGCTTTGGCGCCATCTTCGGCACAAAATGGTCGGCACAAAGGTGGCCCCCATGGTGGCATGAGGAGGGGCTGACGAGTAATATCGCTTTCCTCGAACTGTTTCCCATTCTGGTGGCCCTGAGAACCTGGCCCGAAGGGTTCAAAGATCATTCTGTCGTGTTCTGGTCTGACAATATGACCGTTGTAGAATGCATCAATAGTCAGGCAGCCCGTTGTAAACTGATTTTGAGGCTGCTCAAAGAAATTGTCTTACTGTGTATGCAACTGAACGTGATATTCAGAGCAAAACATGTCCCAGGGGTGATGAATCAGGCGGCTGATGCACTGTCTCGTTTTCACATGCAGGCTTTCTCGGGTTTCCTTCCCTCAGCGGACCCAGAGCCGGCACCCTTCCCCGAAGCTCTCTGGTCTCTCGGTGCCCCGAACTTCGTCACCTCGTGGGAGAGAGTCTAGCACCCAGGACGAGGAAGGCATATGAAGGGGCGTTTCGGGCCTATTTAGCCTATTTGGGGACTGAGAGAGGGGGACTTTGGGGTCAGGAAGAGTGGGTAGTACATTTTCTGATGTCCTTACGTAGGGCTGGGAAATCGGTGGCTACGGCCCAAAGGCATCGTGCCGCCATTTCCTTTGTTGCCAGGGCCCATAACATCCTGGACCCGACAGCGTCTTTTGTAGTACAGAAGGCGCTGCGTGGGTGGCAACGCCTGGAGGGTCGCAGAGTAGATGAAAGACGACCGATAGGTCTGGATAGGTTGTCCCAGTTGCTGGCCACTCTCCCTAACACATGCTCGTCTCCTTTCGAGACGTGTTTGTTCCGGACTGCATTTACGCTGGCATTTCACGGGGCTATGAGGATAAGTGAGCTGGTTGCAAGGAACAAACAGGATGTGGTGGGGGGGTTGTGCCGGGAACACGTTCAGATCAGGGGTGATGCGATGATTGTCTCCTTTCTCAGGTCCAAGACCGACCAAGATGGGAGGGGGGACTGCACGATCATTCGCAGGATCCCCGGGTCCCCCATGTGCCCGGTACAGTGTTTAGAAGATTACCTAGCACGAAGGGTGGCATCATGGGGGGGGACATTGTTGAGGCATGCAGACGCCACCCCACTGACGAGGTTTCAGTTTCAGCGGGTGCTTGCAATGGCCATTGCCGCAGCGGGCTTGGACCCGGGCGAATTCGGGACCCATTCCTTTCGAATAGGGGCTGCCACTGAAGCTACAGCCAGGGGTCTTAATGTAGAACAAGTGAAACGAGTGGGGCGATGGTCCTCCAATTGTTATAGGAGATATGTGCGATTGCACATGTTGTGAGGCTGTAATGATGTACTCACGCTTCTTGTCTTTTGTTTGTTTTCAGTTACGCAAGCCTACGAGGCAGGGCGGACTATGCAGTCGACCCAACACCAGGCCAGCGGTCAGACATCACCGGCTGTGAGACAGGAGGTGTGGGTCGTGGGCCACTCATACGTGAGACGTGCCGCAGACGTATTCAAAGCAGGTGACATGATTCACGTACCTGGGGAATACGGGTACAGAGTGTCCTTCTACGGAAGGGGCGGTCTCTGTATTGACCAGTTTCAAGCATTCTTTGAGGGTTTGTTAGGGCGGACGAGGTCACCGCCGTCTATAGTCATAGTACATTTAGGGGGCAATGATTTGGTCACCACCGGTAGACGACTTCTCCTAGAGGCAATGCTTTCCACGGTAAGTTGGTTAGCGAGGAAAGTTCCGGGGTGCATAATTGCGTGGTCTCATATGATCCCACGAAAAGTGTGGCGGGGGGCTATCTCGATCCCTGCTTTGAATCATTCTGTTAGAAAACTTAATAACAAAGTGAGTAGGTTGTTCCGTTCCAAGACATTGCATTCGATCTCGCATAGTTGTATTAACGATGACAGTATGTATTTGGGGGATGGTGTGCATTTGTCGAGGGTGGGAAATGAGTTACTCATAGGAGACTTCTTGGCTTGGTTAAAAAACGTTAAAACATGACCTTTAGGTAGGAGTTTTGTGGGGGGTCCGGATAGCCGGTCAACTATCCGGACCTGTGGCGGTAAGGTCATGATCGGTGAGCACTAATTAGAAGATCCCTATGAGTGGGCGTCACCCAACACGGATGGGAGCGCTCGGGAGAGGTGGCCATTGGCCCCTCAATGGGGAGGCGGTCCCGTCTAAGGATGGGTCGCCGGAAGTAAAGGAAAGGCGGTCAAGGCCCCTTCCTTTGTAGGAGGGGTTACAGCCCCCTCCTGGTGAATTTCCCGGGGCCAGTGTCATCTGCGACGGCAGATGCTGTAAGTTGTGTGGGGTGGGGGGGAGGTCCACGATACCTTCTAGATACCTCACACGAGTCTTCGAACGACCTTTAAATGGCGTCGAGTCTTAAGTGCCCCCGTCAAGTCAAGGGAAATTGTTAGTAGTTGCACTTGAGGTAAGCCTCTGTGCTGTCGCCCCTCCCAAGTGGGAGGGGTAAGTCTGGTTAGGGATCTTGACACCGGTTATGACCTTGCCGTTGGCCCTTAAACGTTAGGATGTACAATTTCAGTATTTCTAGAGAATGTTTTGTAGGATGCTAGTTCGGCTAGGAGAACCTCTGTATTAGAGAATATGTTAAGGTTAGCCAAACTTCGCAATGTGATAA
The DNA here is from genome assembly GCF_964263255.1 of Lissotriton vulgaris. Classification (NCBI taxonomy): domain Eukaryota; kingdom Metazoa; phylum Chordata; class Amphibia; order Caudata; family Salamandridae; genus Lissotriton; species Lissotriton vulgaris. The sequence goes on along the minus strand of NC_141685.1, from coordinate 1,106,181,820 downwards.
TGAAATTGTACATAACATGAAACGTTTAATGTTTTAATTTTGTTTTAATAAATACGGCCGGGATGGTCACTCCATCCCACTTCCAAAAACTTCAAGAAATGTTTCCGGTTTCCCTTCTTTTGGGGATTGTGTTGAGAGGGGGTGGCGGGTATCTCAGCCATATGTATATTTACAGAACTAAGAATGTAACCAATAAACTTATTTTTTCATGTAAAAAAAAAACTTTGAAAATGCCACAATTACAAAGTTCAACAACAAACGGAGTGCCAATACTGATATATTCTTTTGAACCACACTGTCTGGAATGCAAAGATCACTTTTGGTCCTGAGGAGAATCTCCTAATCTAAAGAGATTCGAAACGCGTAGACCTTTGGGTCTGCCTAGTTGCCCGTGTTTTGCCAATTAATTTTCTCGCAACTTCTCTTTTGGCAACAATACACCCAACTGTTTTGCTTATAGCTTACTATGGATGTAATATATTGTTGATTAGAACTGTATACGGTGTATTTTAAAAGCTTTGTTAAATGTAGACATTTGAGTTGGCAGACCCTTTACACTTCGGTTGGTTTATTTGCTCTACCACTCGAACTGTTCTTGATTTTGTCTGAGTGTATGTATCTGGTATGATTGTGAAACGTTTGAATACGGATGAATGCAGTTTTGAAGGACTTTTTCTTTTATGCTCTGTGTCTATTTTTCACTGTTAATATATAAAATGTATGGTGATTTTTTCTGTATTTCAAATGAATTCTTGAAGAACAATTCTCATAATAAACAGCTATTAAATAGCATTTGGTTGCATTGTAAATTGATCTTTGCATTCCAGACAGTGTGGTTCAAAAGAATATATCAGTATTGGCACTCCGTTTGTTGTTGAACTTGATTGGGCTCAGCCTTACTGATTAGAGGCTCCCCTCTTTTGGCATTAGTACAATTACAAAGTTGTAATTTTCTTACTTACACCATTCTGTGTTTCTGGTGTCTCGTCTCTGAATAAACGTCTGGGGTGGATGACAGGTGGGATTTGTGCATTCCCTCCAGACAGTCGCACACAAAGGGAGCTTAGCTGTGCCTGATGGTCCATACGCAACCTAATGGGCCATTAACATTCTGATTGGCCATCCTGGGCAGCTTGGGAGGGAGGAGCTGGTACTTTCACCTGAATGGGCTGTGCCTGTCCCCATACAAAGAGCTGCATAACCCCCTGCTATGAATCTGGGAAGGAAGGGCAGGGACTTTGCGCACTTCAAAGGCCTCTTTTTGAAGACTCCTCCACTTCAAAGGCACAATTACGTATAAGTACTGGCCCCTGACATAACCAACTCAGTAGTCTTCTGGAGCTGTGAAAATTCTACCAGGGAGAAGGACAGCTAGGCTGCTGTAAAACTGCCACTCTGCAAGACTGCTGTTCTGGAAGAACTTATTTTCTGCTGTGTTGACCTGCCTGCGTCCCTCCTTCTCTGGATGAGGAAGACTGGACCTATATATATTGAACCCCGAGTTGCTCAAAGGGCTTGCCTTCTATTGGAAGTAAAAGGGACATCAAAGACTTCACTTCATTTTACCAACCAGTACCTGAACTCTGCCATCTGTGAGTTCTACTTTGCCAAGTGGTGTCCATCCAGTCTAGGCCCCTTGGAAGTGGGATTTCTTTGCTACAGCATAAAAATCCATGCATTGTTGTCTTTGTGCTAGTTGGAACCAATGCATCTTCTTTGGCTCCGATGCTTGGGTGCTTCGAGAACATCACATCGCCGGCTGAGCGGCTCAACAACTAAATTGATATTGTTAGGCAACATAGGGAAGTTCGGCCACCCTTCAGCCACATTTCCGGGCTTCACCTTAAAAAGTGTATTTCAACCCATCGAAAGGTCATTTCACAGCACCAGTCAATGAGCCCTAAATGCCAACTTGTCTCCATTCCAATTTCCAACAGATCTAGTGGTATTTTCTAGACCAACTAGCAATAAAACATAATTGTAAACTCTGACACCGTATCTTCTGCTTCCTCACCATGTAGACAAAATATTTCTAGAGCACCACACCAATGGTGCCACACCTGAATTCTGACTTCCAGCATCTAAGACTGTCAGACTCAAGGAAGACTGTCTGTCTTTACTAGGACAGCAATTTATACCCATTGCTGCTGTGCTTTGGGATCTCTCCTTTGAGCCGGTGGGTCTCGAGTCCCGAGCCTGGCTTCTGAGGATTCCCTCCTCACAACTCCAGAAACATCGATCAGCAGATTCAAGCATTTCTAATTCTTTTTGGTCATTGGTCATTTTTATGCAAAGATGATCCAATGGTGTCAGAGCACTTTACAAATAAATACTCTATTCAAAGTTATGTACAAAATACACAATGGGACGGGCAACAAGTAAAACATTGCAGGATGTTTTATTATTACACATGAATTATTTGAATCTTGTTAGGTGGAAAGGGCAACCTCTAATATAAATTAATAATTAACAAACGTCAACTTAGATTGATTACAAGAGTTTAAAATATGTGAATACAAAGACCAGTGTTAGTTTAAAGATAGTCAGTGGTGGAGAACAAGAACTTTGTATGGCGGAACTATGACAGGGGATGGGTTGACATTCTGGAAAGAGACACCGTACTGAAGACAAGAACTTGCAAAATAGGAAGAGTGCAGATTAGGTGGTGCATTACCAGTTATTCTTATAGAGTGGGTTACAAATAAATAAAGGATCTCCTGGCTAAGACTATAAGAATCATATGAGTGAGAAGACATTTGTTATTTGAGTCAAGTTGAAGGTCACTGGTTAGGATGAATCCCAGGGTGAGTGAGGTGCTACATACTGAGCAAGTAGTAGAGGTAGAGAGGTCACTCGGAAGCTGAATGGGAGCTCTCAGAAAAAGTGATACTCCAGAGGTTATGTCGGATCCTGCTAGAACTCAAAACAGTGACAGGTCGGTTCTCGATGCAAGGCGTGGACTCCACTCTCCCACATTTTGCCTTACTGTAGAAAGTTGTTGGGGGAATTGAAAGAAGCCTCTAAGGCAGATTGAGAGCAAGTAGGCAATAGTTAGAAATGAAGAAGGATGGAGCAATAAAGATGAAACGGCACATTATCAGGCTGTGACAGGGCTAATTTGGCAGAGGGGGAAAACAAAGGCACAGTAACGTTCTGACTATAGGCTACGCTAATGAAAAAAATCTTACACATGACCATATAATTGTGAATTAGCATGGCATTCTGATGCAGCTGGTCACCTTACCAGGTACTTCCAGGTACGTGTTGCCAAATAGCGTAAGAAGAGTCTTCTTTGCGGTGAGTCAACTGCTGTGTGTAACCTAAAAGAGGAAATGTTGAAATGAAGGTTAACTGAGATTTGCTATCCAGATACATTTAATTTGTTGCAAAACCTGCTTCCTACTACAGTGGCTATGAATTTTGTGACAAGATTGCTTTTCACTGGGTGTGGGGTGCACAACCTATTGGCTTCAGTGAGTGCCTAATGCTTTCTTTAATGGTTCTCTTTGATCTTCTTTTTCTGTATTTCAAAAGCAATAAACACCTTTATCTAAAAAAAAAACATTACCCAGATAGTCCTGGATACATTCAAACCTGTAATGTGGGGAGTTCTTGAGGGTTCTCTCTTTCTCCTCTACTGTTCAATCCTTATGTCTCTCCACTGGCTCATCTGCTATAGAGACGAGACTCTGAGTTTCACATTAATATAGATGTTACTCAGATAATTTTAAATATTTGAGAGTGAGGAAGATTTGAGGACCTTGCTGCTCCCTTCTGCAGTAGAGGAGGTGCTCTGGTGGATGAACACAAACTGACTGAAACCCTTGCATTCTGGAAATACTACCCAAATCAATAGAATGCTAGTCTGTGACATTACTCAACACGTGGTCAAAGTGTTATTGCAGGTGAAATTGTTTGGAGCTTAGGCATCCTCATTGCTTATTATTATATTTTTAACCTCTCAACAGGTAATATTCAAACCCTGTCTTTTTCATTTGCAAGCCTCCATTTTTTTTTCTTGCAGAATTGTGGTCCTAAACGGATTTTACATTTGTTGTTAGAATTTTGTCACATTCTATAATTGGGGTTGCCTTGCACGACGGTGGCTATATTGCAACATAGCTAAAAGCTACTACTGCTAGAATCCTCTTCTGTCTAAGAAAACCTAATCACGTGTCGAAGAAGCCCAGGGAGCATCATTCTCTGCCTTTGAGTAGTATCATACTGCTTTGCATTCTTTTCTGACTGGGATATTTAAAAGGTATGAGCTCTCATGTAAACATAAGTCTAATTCCTGGATGTTTTTGTTCACATTTAAAATGTTATGTATGTGAGGAGGTAGATTATTCATTTTGCAAGGTGCAGACTTGTAGAGCTTTCTCCCTCAGTTATTAAAATCCGATATCAATTATTTTTCTCTTAAAAGAAAAAAATAAAGGTTAGGTTTATGACAATAAGGTTTAGATCAGGGGTCTTCAAACCGATCCTGCAGGGCCGGATCCATGCCAGAATTTTTGGAGATCCCCATTGAGATACATGTAGTTATTTTAAAAATCTGGCATGGATCCGGCCCTCCAGGACCAGCTTGGAGACCTCTGGTTTAGATGGTGGAGGTGATCTGTAAGAAGTATTTGTCTTTGGAATTTTTGCTTGATTGCCTTTGGAGGCCTTTGAGATTGGAAGCTCCCACTTAACAAGTATCCAGTTAGATACACAAATGACAATCTTATGCGAGTGTATTTTAGCAAGCAACTTGCTGTACAGGCAAATTTTCGATGGTGACCCACCTCTGTTACTGCCAGGCTCACGTTCAATGCACTGCAGCACCTTAACTCCCAGACCTCCTATCACACTGACACCAATCTCAGCACCCCCCAGCAAAGCAGCACTTATAACTCATAGAACCTTCCTCGATGCACCCTATTGTGAGGGTGCTGCTCACCCTGATGAATGTTCTTGATGGCTTCAGCTCTCCGGTCCACTCCTAAGGCATCCCACTGTCTGGTGTTGTCCAGGAAGTGTGTTGCAATGACTACCGGAGTCATTCCCTTCATGTTCTGCTCTCCGCAGCCCCCAGGCATCGCAATAAGATGCCCAAGTCTTGACCCATCAATGGAGTTCTCGATCAGCTGAGTGATGGGGGTTCCTGGTCAAAACAGAAAGACAGAGACAAATGTATCTTTCAGTACATCACCAGATCTACGCATAGTGATATTATTTTAGACAGTAAAAAAAGTAAGGGACACGTTGCCTACATAGAGTAATATTTTTCCACCTAGGTAACGGTTATAGATGCTATCCACTATCCTGAAGTCTATTGGCTTGATCTAAAACTGTCTGCGCTACTGTAAAATCAAATAAAAAAAATGACTGCAAAAAATATAGATTGATACAAAACAAACCATGTATAAATATTTCTCAAAACAAACTTTAAACCTGTACCTAATCCCACTATCAAGTGCGTGTGTACAAATATGGTACTTCTACAGCCAGAATAATACTTTGAGTGACCTTAGCTGGATTTAGCTTAAATTGGGGCAAAATATTTGAAGGGATATAGTTATGACAGTTCAATACTTTAAAGTAGCTATTCAGCAATGTATATTTTGTCACTCTGGCTCGGTTCAAAACAAAATGTATAAACCTGGTCTACTAGGTTTGCGTCTATGTTTGGATAGTTTTACAATATTTGTCATTCTCATAAAATATTCAAGACGTACTCCTGGAAAGCTGCAACAACTGCACTGTAACAGGCATTCAGGCACATGCATCAAGGTAAGATTTTGCAAGTCCTTTTAATTGCGATAATTAAGGAATCGCAATTAACGACTCGCAAAAGCTTATGCATGTAGGAATCGCTATAAAAATAGCAATTCCTACACATTCCTTATTTGCGACTCGCAAATTTCGGGTCGCAAATAAGGAATGGTTTCCCATTCATTTCTATGGGCCTACAGGCCCGCAGGAATGAACGGGAAATCGCATGCGCAATTTGCGACTACCAATAGGTCCTCGCAATTTGCGCCTGCAATTTCAGGGTGCAAGGGTGTCAAAAGGACACCCTGTTGCACCCCGGAAATTGATCTGTGCACATATGTTGCGCATACACATGCCCTAAGGGCATGTGTTGGCGCAACATGAAACTTTGGAAAATGCACAAAAGTGAATTTTTTAAAGTTTTTGCAAATTACCATGAAGTTCAACTTCATGTTAATTTGCGCCCCTTGTTAGCGAAAATCGCTATTCTCAAGTGGTTCTTGCATTGCATTTAAGGAATGGCAAATTGCGATTCCTTAATTGCAATTGCAATTTGAATACTCGCAAATAATAGCGATTTTTTTAATTACGAGTGGCAAGTTGTTTCATGCATCACAAAAGCTCATTTTGTGATCGCAAACAGCTGATTTTTGCAATTCGCACCATTTGCTATCGCAAATAGCTTTGATGCATGTGCCTGTAGGTGTGTTAATTCATTTGTGGAATTCAAGTTTATGCCAATGTTACAGCAATATTACAAGATTAAGTAAAGTTTAGCCCTTTTTCTAAATGGTGGTATTACACCCAAAGTAGTAAATCTTTGTGGAATTTTGCCACTCACAATTCCATGTGGCCTGGTGTCCCAACCATGGGATTACCAAATCTGAAAATTCTAGACCTGGTAATTTCAGCTCTGCAAACTTGAATATGGTAGTTATTACCATTTCTAAGGGAGGGGTGGCGCGTCATGACCCACTTGTGGCTTTGCCTCTCGCAAAGCCATGGCCTCTCTTTAGCAAATACTAGTCACCGCGCCACCATCTTGATCTAGATGGGCTACTGAAAATTAGCATTCATTTTCTGTCAGTGCTATTTATTCCCACCTGACATTCAAAAAGATTTCAGAAAGGTTCTCTTTGATCGTGACTTCCAATCTGGACCTATCCAATGACACCATTCTGAATGCATTTCTCAATTTACATGATACCAGTATTTTCATTTTATGAACGGTTCACCTCTGTCTTGTTTTTCCACTATCCTTACGATGAATATCTCTCTCTAGCGGCTGCTACAAAACGGACATTCAGGGGGAGCTGAGGGAGAGGAAGGAAATTAAAATACATTTAAAAAAACACTTACCTGGATGCGACTGACCGCCCCCTTTGTGCCATGGTTTGGCTCTCAGCCAGAGAATGGGAGGCTGGACATTTTCTCCGTCCATTTTCAATGTCATGCAAAATGTGCATGACATTTTGGACAGCCAGAGACGGCCAGCCAAAATGTCATGCCACTAAGAAGTGCCTACCACTCCTCCCCCAGCCTCTAAACAGCCCGCCTCGAAACAAAGAAGCCAGCAGGTATAAATAAAATTATAATAATGTTAAGTTATTATCATTTTATTTTTCTGTTTTTAATTGCTCACTTAGGGGGCCATTAGGATTGCGGATAATCCGCATCCTCCGGGCCGGCGGAAGGCACCGCCGGCCCGGAGGATGCGGATCACCCGCTGCGGACTGGAAAATGACCCCCGGCCGGATTAGGATGGCTGGGGTATCCATTTTCTGTCTGCCGCTTTTCCGCCGAGGTCGCCTTCCGACTGTGGCAGAAAAGCTCTAACCTGGCTGGCGGTGTCTATCAGACACCGCCAGCCATATTACGATAGCTGCGGTCATATGCCTTTCCACGGCGGCATTTCCACCATGGAAAGGCATACGGTGTTGTCTTTGGGGGCCCGTTGCAGGCCCCCAGGGGTGAAGGGGGGTGGGGGGTGCACATGGGGGGGACCTATGGTACACCCCTGCCTTTGCGTGCACGAAGCGGCAGGCACCACGCGGTGCCTGCAGCTTCGTGCACGCCAAGGAAAAGATTTTTTTTAGCATTGCGGTGTGTGCTTCTTCAAGCAGCACCCGCCGCAATGTTAAACATACAGGATGTGGCCGGAAGGGTGGCGGTCACATCCTAATTAGCATGGAGGGACCGCCGCTGCCCCTGCGGACGGTCCCTCCTTCTCTGGGGCGCGGACGGACGCAGGTCCGTCCGCCTTCCTAATAAGCCCCTACGTGAGCAGTGGAGCAACGCTCCTCCGCCTTAGCAGAGGAGTCGCCAGCCACTGCTTTTAATGTTTCCAGTCTTCTATGGTAATTCTGATATTCTTCTGTAGCTTCTTTTTTTTTTTTTAAATCGGACTAAACTACAAATTTGATATGAAAATGTTCTATGCTAATGATAAGCCACATGAATCATGCAAATTGCGTTTGCTTTGCTTGTTCTTTATCTTTTGCACTTTCTCATAACTCTATCATGAAAGCTTTTATTGTAGTTTGAAATGTTCTTTAAATATTATGTTTATAAAATTGCTAATTAACTGTACTTTTGCAACTAAAATTGTACCTGTAAAGCACTGTCACACCGCTGTGCCATTCCTGCACTATATAAATCCAGAACAAAAATAAACAATATGATCTCGCATTGGCTTGGCTATGCCTATCTTACAGACAATAAATCTTCCAGTTATTGCCATAGTATGCCCATGTTGTTGCGATTCAAGCTTTAAGAAAAAGCGTATATTGTGTTAACACTAAGGGCCAAATAACGATGCGGAAAGGAATGGCTCCGACCCTCGGTCAGAGCCATTCTTACCAAATCGTAGCCTCCTGTTTGTAATAATTTCTGAATGACCCATTTTGATGAGCAAGTCGGAAATTATTACAAACAGGATACTGTCTTTTGGGCCCCCTAGCAAGGCCCCCATGGGTGCAACGCTGCCGAATGGCGGCCTAGGGGGCAACTATGGTGCCCCCCTGTTGATTTCTGCACCCGGTGGCAGGCACCTTGAGGTGTCTGCCACGGGGTGCAGGGATGAACTGCACCTCTGCTCTTTGCTATGAGAGCATGCATTCCATTCAGAAAGCATGCTCCCATTGTAAAGTATAGGATTGCGACCAAACAGGGTTCCGTCACATCCTAATAGCTTCGGTGGAACCAACGACAGGAGGTCATTCTGTTCCATTTCCAGAGCGATATCGGATGTACTAAGGTCTGTCCGACATCGCAATCGGGCCCTAAATATACACAAGCTTTGAATTTGCGAGCCGTAATTCTTTAAATGAAATGTGCTCAGGATGGTGTGAGATATTCTAGTCAGTAGGTAAACCGTATGTCTAGCTTCTAGTATCAAAACATTGACATCTCTGTGTAGTGTGAGAATCATCCCTACCTAGTTCATGTTGGTGCAATCGATATTATGGTTACTGATGAAGTCTTGTTCTTGGGAATCATCAGTTTAATACCAAATTGTGAATTGTGCATTCCTCTACATGGTTGTGGCAATTGTGATTTTAATCAGAGGCCAAGAAGTCTATGGCCCACCTTTACTAAAGTGTGCATGGGCACTCAAGTGACGTAACACAATTCAGTGCTGCATATCTGGGCCTTTATAATGGTAAATATACAGATGTTATAATTTGCATCAATATTTCACACAAGCTTCTGCACAAAACTTTAGCAGGTTTGGGCCCTGTGTCTATTGTTCCCCACTCTTGAATCAACTGCTCTAAAACCTCAAGCACTATTCGCATTGCGGTTCTTCTTGAAGCCCTTATTTAAAGCACCTTGTGAGGCAGTCTTGTTTCCTTTCACACACTCTTGCCACTAGCTCTTGCACTAGAGTGCTTCGCCCAACCAACCTCCCTGTGTCCCCCTACAGTGGGGATGTGGAACCCTGCTGATTTTTTTGAAAAGTGGAAATTAATTGATTTTGGATTCACCTCCTATGTGCGCACCCTGTGCCCAGTCTTACCCTGGATGCTGACCATGGTCTCAGATTCACTTTTTGGAACCATATCCTTCAAATCGAGAGCCTTAATCTTCTCCACCTGAAGACCATCTGAAGACAAAAGCAGAAGAAAAAGTTACATGATGCTGAGTCCCTTTGATGCAGCTTCTTGTGTGATGATGTTCATCCAGGAGGAGGAGTTTAGACTATATTATGGTGAGGAGGTTTGATGCTATTGGACTGATAAATTGGATCCTTATTTTACTTGCTCACCTGTGGACATCACTCGGCAAGTTTTTCTGTGCAAATTCAAGTGAAGTCTTAATTTCCGACTATGTTACAGCCCACCATGTGCCTGCAGGTTTTTTCGAGTGAAAATATGGGACCATTACACAACTTCATGCTCACCTTTTCCTTTAGTTACTGGATCCAAGGTCACCACTTTGACCGTCTTGCTTATTCTCATTCCTTCGGGCTATAAGAAAGAGAAGACATTACACAGAGAGCACAGCATAGGTATCTGTCTCCACAAGGAAGTATGATGACTATCTGCAGAGAAACAAACCCCACAAACCGGAAACAGAGTCCGCCTTTGTCCTGCAGAGTTCCCACTGCTCTTCAATAACCCTGCAGAATAAATTCTACAACAGACTGCTCTCAGGAGGAAGGGACAGAAGGCTGACCTTTCAGAAAAGGAACAACTGTAACATTCTGGTGAGAACATGAATAACGGATGTAAAAGTGACTGAATTCATCCTGTTTTTATGGACATGAATACATCATGTTTCACTGTGATTTACACATTGTGTACAGTGTAAGACAATTATTTAACAGTATTTTTACCATGCATTTAACTGTTGAGCCCTTAATTTGATGCTGTCGACTTTGGATGATTGTGGCATAGTGAAGATGTGAAAAACACCTAAAGTTTGGTCTTCGTATTCAGAAAGAAGTAAACACTGAAGACTTCCACTTTGCAGAAATGGAGTATATAACAAGGATATCCTTGTCTCAATTTTGATCACATCAGGGACTTAGTAAATTAGATTTTAAGACACCAGCATGCAGGGCCGGACTGGGAACCACAGCCGGCCCTGGCAAAGTGCTCGGCCGGCCCCTCCTTCCCCACTCGGGGGGGCTAGGAGGTGCCGCCGAGCTCTTTGCCGGGGACGGTTTTCGGCCGATTTTGGTATGGGGCAGATTTTGCAGCTATGCTGCAAAAGCGGTCCTGTAACAAAAACAGCCCCCAGGGACCCAAAACCGGCCCTACACCTGCGGTGCACCGGGGGATTGCCCGGTGCTCGCTACGGCCAGTCCGGCCCTGCCAGCATGTATGCCAACTGTCAGATCTGGCTCTGGCATGACGTTTACGGATTAGACACTGATAATCTGCATTCTCATAGGGCAAACTACAGCAGGCTCTATAGAACTAAAGGCAGCCACAAGAAAGCTATTAGGCAGGTCTCCCTTTTTTTACTTCTTGCTAATGAAAAAAGAAGAAAATTAATATGTTCTGGTTAGCAATACAACAGTGTCCGCATCATTTCAAATTTGGGCTGTTGGCTGCGCATGTATGAAAAACTGCAAATGATGGTTTCTTTCTTCAATAAGTCTGCAAATTAGAAGGTGTAACTGCTTCAATGGAACATCAGCTTGCTGCTAATAGAACATCTAATCTGCTATGAAGTAGAAGAACCTAGATTTAAACGTGTGGAGAAGTGAGCAGTGAGGACCCAACTGTAGTAAGCCCTTACTTTTAAGCCAAGATTTTACCTATGCCATTCAGACACATGAGCCTGTCTAAAAATCAAATCTGTGAAACACTGCAGACTATTAAATAACGCATGAAATAAGACAACATAACTCAGTTAGCCAGGCAGTATGGAAGAACATCTTCAGACAGAAAAGAAAACTCATCACCTTTCATCCCAGTTAAACACTTCAAGGTATCTTGGTCTACAAAGCAAGTGTCTATTTTTGAGATCAACTACTTTGAAAATAAATCAAAAAACATTTTTTTCCCTCTTGAACTAATACAGATGGTGGATATTACCCAGGACGGAATATTTGAAAATATAAATGATTATCCATTCTTAAAAATATATGAGTGGACTTTTGACAGGTTGAACTTCGTTGGCATCTACTTTTTAAGAGTGGATTTGGACGTGTCTATTTTTAGTTAGAGAAGGTGATTTATAAGCCACAATTAGTGTCGTAAAAGTAATCGTTACTCGAAACAAAGTTATTAGGATGGGAGCACAAGATGTGGAATGCGTCGTTAAATTCGAGCTGTCTAGTCGACGGCGTTTCGATCCCTGTTGTTCGGGATCCTCATCAGGACGGGGTTGTCGATGAGAACAGTGCTGTGGGTATAAAGGGGAGTTTGAGCGCGTGGACTGGGAAAGAAAACGCGCAGGGGAGGGGGTGCAAGTTTGTGAAGTTCGGACTGATTTGCGAACTAAGGCGTGTTTTGAAGTGGGGAGTGGAGGGCCGGACCGTGACAGGGAAAGGTGATTTTAGGGGGTGTCTAGGGTATAGTACACTATGGAGTATCCTATCCGTTTTGCCATGGTCGCGCCATGCGGATGATTGTAAAAACTTACGTAGTAGCTTTCCTAGGATGGCAAGGTCCAATTCCTGGGCTAAAACTCAGTTTTTCAAGGTTACTAGGGGTTGAAAAGTGATACATCAGAGATTTAGAGGGAGACTGCCTCCATTAATGACGATCAGTTACCTAGGTAGGAGTAATTACCTGGATGATTCTTCCGTCTGGGCAGCGAGCGGCGTTGGCGAGTCCTGAAAGGGCCAAGGGAAAAGGGGGGGAGGTTGTTTAACGGATAGCCCAAGTCGCCAAAATTAAGTCAAGCAGACTTCTCAGTTCTCCGAGCGTGCTCAGGGCATGCTTCAGAGAGTCCATTACCTGAATGAATCAAGGAGGATGGCCGTAACCGGGGTCTGCTGTCACAGCGGGTTGCAGGCAATGAATGCACTAGCTATCCGCGGTAGTGAGCCTGCTTAAATAGTCAGGAGAGGAGCGGCCAATGGGGTGGAGTCACGTGGTATTCGGAGGTGGGGCAGGGCCGTGTCCCGGCGAGCCATAGGCTGTTTCAGGGCCGAGCCTCTGGTGGGAGTGAGGGAGGATTCTGGGTAGTTTATTAGGTTACCTAGGAGATGCTCGAGAGGAATGAATAGGCAGTTTTGGAGCGAGCGCGCATGATGCGGTGGGCGGGCCGGATGGGACTGATTACGTACAGGTATGGGCGTGATTGGGGCTGGATTACGTAGTAATCAACAGACAACATACTCTGTAATACATATGTGACATTATACAATATACATCTGTGAATATAGTGAAGGAGTATTTCATAAAAACAATTTCACATACGTTCACGTAGTCACGAAAGCATTTGTGGGAGAAAGGAACGGACATATAGTTAGAGACAGAGTTAAGAGGGATTAGATGGAGATGGTACTTGTCCATTCATCAAGGGTATTGAGCCCTCGGTTAACAGAGTCCGTCTTTGCTATCCATTTGCATTCCGCCCTGTTGATCCCGTACAACCTTCCCTTGGCAGAAAAAGAAGCCCTAACGACCTTACAAAACAACTCACAAATTGTCATCAAGCCTGCAGACAAAGGCGGCGGAATCGTTATCTTGAATAACACACAATATGACAAAGAAGTGGAGCGACAGCTCACCAACCGTGAACACTATCCAACTTTTTCCAAAGACCCTTTGGCCGATATCAGACAAAAGATCCTTGACATCACCACCTCAGCCAAAGATATGAACATCATTACGAAAAAGGAATTTGAATTCCTGAACAAATGCTTTCGTGACTACGTGAACGTATGTGAAATTGTTTTTATGAAATACTCCTTCACTATATTCACAGATGTATATTGTATAATGTCACATATGTATTACAGAGTATGTTGTCTGTTGATTACTACGTAATCCAGCCCCAATCACGCCCATACCTGTACGTAATCAGTCCCATCCGGCCCGCCCACCTCATCATGCGCGCTCGCTCCAAAACTGCCTATTCATTCCTCTCGAGCATCTCCTAGGTAACCTAATAAACTACCCAGAATCCTCCCTCACTCACACCAGAGGCTCGGCCCTGAAACAGCCTATGGCTCGCCGGGACACGGCCCTGCCCCACCTCCGAATACCACGTGACTCCACCCCATTGGCCGCTCCTCTCCTGACTTTTTAAGCAGGCTCACTACCGCGGATAGCTAGTGCATTCATTGCCTGCAACCCGCTGTGACAGCAGACCCCGGTTACGGCCATCCTCCTTGATTCATTCAGGTAATGGACTCTCTGAAGCATGCCCTGAGCACGCTCGGAGAACTGAGAAGTCTGCTTGACTTAATTTTGGCGACTTGGGCTATCCGTTAAACAACCTCCCCCCCTTTTCCCTTGGCCCTTTCAGGACTCGCCAACGCCGCTCGCTGCCCAGACGGAAGAATCATCCAGGTAATTACTCCTACCTAGGTAACTGATCGTCATTAATGGAGGCAGTCTCCCTCTAAATCTCTGACGTATCACTTTTCAACCCCTAGTAACCTTGAAAAACTGAGTTTTAGCCCAGGAATTGGACCTTGCCATCCTAGGAAAGCTACTACGTAAGTTTTTACAATCATCCGCATGGCGCGACCATGGCAAAATGGATAGGATACTCCATAGTGTACTATACCCTAGACACCCCCTAAAATCACCTTTCCCTGTCACGGTCCGGCCCTCCACTCCCCACTTCAAAACACGCCTTAGTTCGCAAATCAGTCCGAACTTCACAAACTTGCACCCCCTCCCCTGCGCGTTTTCTTTCCCAGTCCACGCGCTCAAACTCCCCTTTATACCCACAGCACTGTTCTCATCGACAACCCCGTCCTGATGAGGATCCCGAACAACAGGGATCGAAACGCCGTCGACTAGACAGCTCGAATTTAACGACGCATTCCACATCTTGTGCTCCCATCCTAATAACTTTGTTTCGAGTAACGATTACTTGTCTCTACTGGGGCCATCATTTGATGTTGTGAATTCTGTTTTAATGCGTCGCAACTGCTGTCATTTTAAAACACTTGCACACTCACATGTCACTGATTGTATATAGCACCTGCACCAAGTGTCACCGGGTTGTCACACGATCCACTCTGTACAGTGCTGCTTTAACTGTATTGACCCTCAACCACTTTGGAAATAATACCACTGTCTATGAAAAACTTTTTTGACTCCTTGGCTTTTCCTTTCTTTGTAATGCTTATTGCATACATCTTTCAAACTGTCTCTACATAATACCTGTTGAGTACAACTATCCGGCGTACTCGGATCCGGAGGAGGAACACGAACCTTGGTCCGCCGGAGGCGACCCAGAGGACCCGCAGTCGGGCCAAGACGCGCAACTTTTTGCGGCCAAAACGTCCCCGACGGAGGACTCGGCGGCCTTTAACGCTCTGATCGAGAGAGCTGCGGCTAACCACGACGTCGAGCTGCACTCGGACCCCGTGGATGTGGACTTCTTATTTGACACTTTCTCAGTAGCTGAAAAGTCTGTCAAAACGCTACCGATGCTTAAAGTGGTGCTTAAACATGCAACGGAGGTCTTCAAGGATCCCACTCGGGCGCGTGTGGTCAACCCTCGCATCGACAGGAAATATAAGGCAGCGCCCTCGGATCCAACATATATCAAGGGACACTTGCCATTGGACTCATTGGTTGTTTCCAACGCTCGGAAGAGGGCGAACTCACAAACTACTGGTGACGCTCCTCCCCCAGACAAAGAGTCCAAGATCTTTGAGGCCTCAGGCAAACGGATTGCTGCACAGGCAGCTAATATCTGGAGAATATCTAACACACAAGCCCTACTTGCACGCTATGATAGGGCTCATTATGACACCTTAGAGGCAATACTGCAACACTTACCTGACCAGTATAAGGAGGCAGGAGAAATGCTGATTCAGGAAGGAAAGCTCATTACAAATGCATCCATTAAATGTGCACTGGATGTGGCAGAAACAGCCTCCAGGGCGATCAATACCAGTGTGTTGCTTAGACGGCATGCCTGGCTTAGAATTTCAGGGTTCAAACCCGACATCCAAACTACAATACTGAATCAAACAGTTAATCCTGACCACCTGTTTGGCCCTGAGGTGGATGCCACACTGGAAAAAATGAAAAAAGATACGGAAACTGCCAAGTCTATGGGGGCCCTACAAAGTCAGCAGTTTCGGGGTGGTTCCTTTCGCCGCTCCACCTCCAGAGGCACCTCAAGGGGTCAGGCATCGCAGTCCACCCAGTATTACAAAAGTAACGCCCAAACCTCGTACAACAACAAGGGTAGAGGTGGTTACAGAGGCAATAACGTCAAGGGCAGGGGACGTGGAAACAACAGCTCCAGGTCCGCCACCGCCAACAAGCAGTGACGCCTTGTCACTGCCCCCCGACCATACAACACCGGTCGGGGGGAGACTCCAGCAGTTCCTGCCAGCGTGGAAATCCATCACCACGGACAGGTGGGTCAAGTCTCTTATCCAGTACGGGTACTGTCTGGAACTTACTTCCATTCCACCAAACATTCCCCCAAGGAGCCGTCCTATGTCCGGCGAGCACTTGACCTTGTTGCAGCAAGAAGTTCTAGTCATGCTGCAAAAAGGGGCGATAGAGCTCGTTCCATTGCAAGAGCGGGGAACAGGGGTTTACTCCCTGTATTTTCTGATCCCCAAAAAGGACGGATCCCTCAGGCCCATCCTGGACCTCAGGCCCCTAAACTGGTACATCCTCTCGGAGCACTTCCATATGCTCACGTTACAGCAAGTGCTTCCTCTGCTTCAGCAAGGGGACTTCCTGGCTACGCTGGATCTGAAAGATGCCTATTTTCATATCCCCCTGCATCCTTCCCACAGGAAGTATCTCAGATTCACGATTCTGGACCAGCATTACCAGTTCAGGGTTATGCCGTTCGGGGTCACCACGGCGCCGAGGGTGTTTACAAAGTGCCTAGCGACTGTGGCGGCGGATCTCCGTCGCCAGAACGTCCACGTCTACCCCTACTTGGACGACTGGCTCATTCAAGCAAAGACAGAACAGCAGTGCGTCAACCACGTGTCACGCACCATTCATCTCCTGCACGATCTGGGATTCTCTCTGAACTACCCAAAGTCCCATCTCCAGCCCGCCCACGTGCGACAGTACCTGGGCGCGACAATCAACACTCTGGCGGCCACTGCGCAGCCAAGTTCAGTGAGAATCGCCAGTATCCAGACGCTGATCCAACGATTCAGACCTCAGCACTCGCTTCCAGCGAAGGTGTTCATGCAGTTGATAGGCATGATGGCCTCCTGCATCTCCATTGTCCCGCACGCGAGACTACATATGCGTCCGCTTCAGGAGTGCCTAGCACGTCAGTGGACTCAGGCTCATGGGCAACTAACAGACCTAGTGTTGGTGAGCGGTCGGGCATACAACTCTCTGCATTGGTGGAATCCACAGAACCTTTGCAAGGGCCGACCATTCCAAGAGCCTGTGCCACAGATTATCCTGACAACGGACGCCTCTCTCCAGGGATGGGGAGCGCATGTACTCCAGTACACAGTGCAGGGACTCTGGACACTACAGCAAAGGAAGATGCACATCAATGTGTTGGAACTGATGGCAATCTTCATGGCCTTAAAGGCGTTCAAAGTACATCTGTGCAACAAAGTCGTGTTGATCCGGACGGACAACATGACGGCCATGTACTACATTCAGAAGCAGGGAGGCACACACTCTCCGCAGCTGTCTCATCTGGCTCAGAGCATGTGGAAGTGGGCCATTCAGAGGAACATCTTCCTCATGGCGGAGCATCTCCCAGGCAAAAACAACCAGATGGCGGACCTGCTCAGCAGGCACAGTCATCAAATGCACGAGTGGGAGATACATCCATCAATACTCCGACCGTACTTCCAAAGGTGGGGTCATCCAGAGATAGACCTGTTCGCCACAAAGGAGAACGCAAAATGCCAAAGCTTCGCCGCCAGATTCCCACACCCGCAATCACAGGGCAATGCGATGTGGATGAACTGGTCAGGCAGATTTGCGTACGCTTTTCCCCCAGCACCTCTGATACCGCTGGTGGCACGCAAGCTCCGGCAGCACTCGATGACTCTCATCCTGGTTGCTCCGACGTGGGCTCGCCAACCATGGTACACCACGTTTCTAGAACTGTCCGTGGTACCGCATCAAAGGCTTCATCTCACTCCCAGCCTTCTGACGCAGAGCCATGGCGACATTCAGCACCCAGATCCGCAACAGCTCAACCTGGCGATCTGGCTCCTGAAGTCCTAGAGTTTGGCTACCTCAATCTTCCTCCCGATTGCATGGACATCATTCGGGAAGCAAGGAAGCCCACTACGAGAGCTTGTTATGTGGCTAAATGGAAGAGGTTTGTCATCTACTGTGTTAACCACGATATTGACCCGCTGGATGCTTCCATTCAAAACATCATTTGTTACCTGTTCCATCTGTATCAATGCAATCTGGCGTACTCTTCCATCCGCATTCACCTGTCTGCTATGGCAGCATACCTCCAGAATAGGCAACACCTGTCACTCTTTAAGGTCCCTGCTATCAAGGCCTTTCTCGAAGGACTCAAAAGAGTCATTCCACCAAGGACCCCACCAGCTCCAGAATGGAACCTCAATGTGGTTCTTACAAGGCTGATGGGTCCTCCCTTCGAGCCACTGCACTCTTGTGAGCTTCAGTTTTTGACTTGGAAGGTTGCGTTCTTAGTAGCAATTACATCGCTACGGAGGGTTAGCGAGCTGCAGGCGCTCACCATCCAAGAACCTTTCTTCCAAGTACATGCTAACAGGGTGGTGCTCCGCACTAACCCTAAATTCCTACCCAAGGTAGTGTCTCAATTCCACATAAACCAGACAATTGAGTTGCCGGTGTTTTTCCAAAACCCAGAAACGCTGGCGGAGCGGATGCTCCACACCCTTGATGTTAAGAGAGCCTTGATGTACTATGTAGACAGGACAAAAGATTTTCGCAAAACCAAGCAGCTTTTTGTTGCTTTTGCCACACATCACAAGGGAAACGCTATCTCCAAAGCTGGGATCGCTAGGTGGATAGTGAAATGCATTCAGATCTGTTACGCTAAAGCTAAGCGCACTCTCACTATCCCACCAAGGGCCCACTCCACCAGGAAGTTGGGGGCCTCTATGGCTTTCCTAGGTAACATTCCCTTAGAAGATATCTGTAGAGCAGCCACATGGTCTACCACACATACTTTCACTAAACACTACTGTGTAGACGTGCATTCCAAACAGCAGGCAGCTGTTGGTCAGGCTGTTCTCAAAACACTTTTTCAGACTGCTGCAGCTGGCACGGGCGGCCGCCGCTAATGGAGGGACTGCTATGTATTCTATGCACAGATATGAATTCAGCAGCCCACATGCCTCGAACTGCAAATGCTACTTACCAGTATGCATCTGTTCTTGGCATGTAGGGCTGCTGACATTCATATCGCCCACCCTCCTCCCCGGCACCTGTAGCAGCTGCAGTATTTCATTCATATGTATATATGTATATGCTCATAGCATGGTCATCACTCACATACTTCACTCCATCTCTGCCAATGGCTAAAAACAATCTGGGGATGGAGGCGATGCCCATGCGCACTGTAGTCCAGGGGAGGAGCCACCTATCTCGTGATACTTCGAAGACTCTTCCAGGACAACAATGTGCAATCATCCGGACCCAACACTAGGCGGCGATCTATGCACAGATATGAATGTCAGCAGCCCTACATGCCAAGAACAGATGCATACTGGTAAGTAGCATTTGCAGTACATTTCGCCCTTCATGCCATGTCTCATATTGTGTGCTAATCCCACCCTGCTCCCTTTAAATACCCCTGCACCCCATAATCATAACCCACCCTTTCTCCTTAAAATACCCCAACACCCTTAAACACTAACCCATCTTAACCCTATAAATATACCCTGTACCCCAAAACCCAAACCTATACCTAAACCCTGAAAATACCCATGTACCCCAAAACCCAAACCTAGCCCTGAACCCTATAAATACCCCTGTACCTCAAAACCCAAACCTACCTCTGAACCCCAAAAATACCCCTGTACCCCAAAACCCAAACCTAGCCCTGAACCCTAAAAATACCACTGTACCCCAAAACCCAAACCTACCCCTGTACCCCAAAACCCAAACCTAGCCCTGAACCCTTAAAATACCCCTGTACCCCAAAACCCAAACCTACCCCATAACCCAAAAAATACCCCTGTACCCCAAAACCCAAACCTAGCCCTGAACCCTTAAAATACCCTTGTACCCCAAAACCCAAACCTACCCCTGAACCCTAAAAATACCCCTATACCCCAAAACCCATACCTATCTCTAAACCCTAAAACTACCCTGTACCCCATAAACCAAAACTATATCTGAACCCTTAAAATACCCAAACACCCCAAAACATATACCTCAGTACCCCAAAATATATACCACTATACCCATACTTTCCTTATCCAAATATTTAAAAAAAACATGCTTTTACCATTCATGCATTTACAACTAATTTCATTGTACATGTATGCGTGTAAAGCATATAAAATGTAATGCCATGCGTAATAATGGCATTGCGGTGTCATAGTACTTTCGCAATGAAAGTAAGCGGAGTGATGGTATGCGGAAAGAAAGTTGCGGAATAATGGGTGTTTACCCTCCCCCGGTAAGTACATTGGTGGCACGGGAGCCCACATCTCCAGCAACATACTCATATTTTTTCACCACCCATTTGAAAAATGCACAGGTCTCTCTCATTGATGGCCAGCACCGACATACACTTTTAGACATACCTCCCGCCACAAGTTCTAGAATTGCGAACTTTAGAGCTGGGGAGCTACGTTCGAATTTCGGCATCAGCTCAACATCCTGTGATTCCAGGCAAATTGCTTTGTCCCCCCGTGCCAACCACAAATAAATGTGTTCTTCTGTAATGTAATTTGTCTTCATGCCATGCTGTCGAGTTTGCGCTACATAATATTGCAAGGAAAAATAAAGTAGGGAATCTCGAGTTCACACACTACTGAACGAGCAATCTTAAGTGCATCAGCAGTGCACTGTGAATCGGAGCATTTCACAGGCCTGTCACAGATAAGAAATGCTATCAAAACGAAATCCTACAAAACAATATACTACTGGCTGGCAGCAATTCATACCCGGACAACGTCGGGACGGGCTGCTAGTACAATATAATAAAACCATTTTGACTAAAATACTTCATTCTTACTTTTCTGGTTTGTCAATTTCTTAAAAGTTCACTTTGTTATTTCAACAATATGAAATGTACTAAAAACCATTTAGCAACTCAGGTGTTGTTGTTTCATTGTTCTTCAAATAAAATAGCCATGGTCTTTCAACTAAGTTATTATAAATTGGCATAGTGTGTGAAAGTGACAAGTTGGATTTTGTGTGTACCAGAGTCCCAGGGGCCTCATTTATGAGGCCGTGCGTCACTTTTACGCCGCCGGTGCGTCACTTTTTGTGACGCACCAGCAGCGTAAAAAATGTGCCTTGTTGCACCAAATTTACAAAGTGACGCATCTAGGTAGATGCGTCACTTTGTAAACCCCTGCGCCACATTATACCTGTGCCAGGTATAATGTATTCAAGGGGGGCGTATTGACGCAAGGAAGGGTCGTAGAAGTGACGCAGTGAAATCTATGAGATTTCACTGTGTCACTTTTAGGACGCCGTTGCGTCAAAATCTTACGCCTGCCTCACAGCAGGCGTAAGACTGACGCAAGCCCTTTCACATGGGGCTTGCCCCATGTGAAAGCACACATTGCTGGAGTTGCGTCACTTTTGTGACACTCTCCAGCAATGCGTCACTTTTGCGCTATACAGATATTTCAAAAATACTGACGTATCTGTAACTCCTTGCGCCATGATGCGTCATACTGTAAATATGACGCATCATTGGTGTTGCAAGGAGTGCGCAGTGAAAAGTGTCGCATCGCTGTTTTCACGCAGCGATGCGTCACTTTTCATAAATGAGGCCACAGATATTTAGAAGAATCCTAAAGCTGTCTTCTATTCTCAGTCATCTGGTTGTTTGTTCGTTGCTAACCCGCTTTCTTATGCTGGCATAGTGCCCTTGGTACCCTGTTTAAGTAATTTTTCATGTGATTGCAAACATTTCGAAAGTTTACAATTTAGCTGAGGGTCCGTAGGGTCAAGGGCAAGGCTCCTCATTATTGCCATTCGGCAGGAAGAATACCCCTCTCATTGAGGATGTTTTTTAGCAGTGAGAGGCGTGCTTTCTTTAATGCGGGACATATGCAGAGCAAATGCCAAAAATCCTTCTTGAAGGCGCCACTATAGCCTGCACGTTTTAGGTCCTTTGTATCTCCAAGGTGGTTTGTCCGCTAAGGACGGCAGTACTCTTAGGCGAATAGCCAGTAACTTTTTGTTTAGATGCGCAGGATACGTTAAAAAGACGCATGCTGCTGGTTGAAAGGTGGCGTAGCTTGGGTTCTAAATTGGACTGGGCAGAATTGCAATCACTCCAGAGTAATTTCCGTAATTGGGCGTTACTCTTTGATGCAGAATTACTGATAATAACATGAGTACACCTGCTTGTTTAATTAAGAGTGATTTGGGGGGAACCCTACCACAAGAGCACATTTATCAAGCACACGTGGCTACTCGTGCTGCTGTTTATGTTCTGCTGTATTTAGCACTATTTTATTAGCACAAAATGTACCCTCACATCCAGTTTGGACGCAAGGTTGCATTTTGTGCTATAAATCTAGCACTAAGTGCTGGGAGACAGTTTGGGCAAATGTATACTCCAAGTGCACATTTAGCGATGGAGAGCGGCTTCTTGGCTCGCTATTCATGTTCTGTTGCATTTAGCCAAATTCATCCTCTCGTCCATTTTGGATGCAGGGAAGTTTTGCTTAAGGAAAATCGAGATAAACGCAAAATGAATCTTCTTGTGTAATTTTGCAAAATCTTGCAAATTTTTTGAGGTACTTTTATGTGATTATGCTACATGGTACTATGCAAGTAAAGCCCACTCCAAATTATAATTCTAAGCCAGGGGGATCCGTTTTGAAAAGAGTAGACACTCACAAAGGCCTGTGCCAGCCCACTGCTCCCTTCCTTAAGTTGCCACAAACAGATTTCCTGTTGCCAGTCTATAAAGCGACATGGCGAATGTATGGTCCTTACTTTTAGAAAGTTACCACAATAACTAAAGTTCTTGTCAATGAGCCAAGTGGGGTGACACATCCCAGCCACTTCCGGGCTTTGGAGGGAGTGAATGGGCCCATCCACCATTTGCTGTGCTTTGCCCAGGTGCAGCCTGCTCATGTTTGCCCCTGCAGGAGATGGGTTTCGTGATTTGTAGCACTCAGCCAGGGAAGGGCACACCTCTTGTGCCCCTTCTTTCATCACAGTGATGCACTTTGGGTCTTAAGAGTCCCCAAACAGAGCTCCCCAGTGTTCACACAGTGGGTGATGGGTCTCGTACTTATTAGCGTTCAGCCAGGGGAGGGATCTGCCTTATCCACCCTCTCCTTCCTCACAGTGGTGCACTCTGGGACTTAGAGTCCCCAAACAGAGATTCTCAGCGTTCCGCTAGTAACGTATTTTTTTTCAATGCTAGTTGGCAAATGCAGTCCTTCCTAAATTCCCTGACAGGTTTATAACAACTGTTGTACGCTCTACCTGCTGTTCAGTCCTACTCCAATACGGCAGTGGGGACTTCTGTGAAAACATTTCCAAAAGTTCAAATGCATGGTGGGGTCCTGGAGTAATAGTTCTTCATATTTCCCTTTTGCAAGAGTTAGGGCCTGCTGTGCAAGTAGTGGACATATAATTGACTGCTGAGTAACACTTTTACAATTTGTAAGTCATGCCAAATGGCTATATATTGTGTGCACCTACCACAACTTTTAGCTTCTTCTTCACTCCGTCACCAACGGCGTTTGAGAATAATGCCTTCACTTCAATGTCAATCAGACCGGCCTCCAGGGGTACGACGATGAAGGACACAGCACGTGAAGACTGGCCTGTCATCGTCACTTCCTGACGGAATCTCTTCTTTGAAGTAGAAGCGCTGCAGAATTTGTCATTGTGCAAGAGCTCCACGCGAACCTGAAACAGATGTGTGGAAAAGGAATCTGTGAAAAATGGAACAGACCATGCACTTCCGCAACCACACCAATTCCTTCCGGGACGCCAGCACATGCCGGGTCGTAGGGAGCCCACATTCCTCTTCGTGCAATAACTCGTTCTTAAACACAACAAAAAACTGTCTGAGAGTGTACTATACGTTGCAATGGTAATATGTGGAGAATGTGTCCAAAGCCTGAAATGACGCAGCTTGTGGATCAGAGAATCGTCCTTCTTGTCCTGGTGATGGCCCGTTTTCATGATTAAATACTGTGCATAAACATGTACATTAATGTACACCACATGAAGTTATGTAGTCTGTGATAGTCATGTTTGGGATGGCCATAGGTAATGTAGGCCTCAATTTAAAATAACTCATGCTAGTTGCAATGCTGTCCCGTCTTCTGTGTATTTTTCCTCTTTCTTGTTTGGAGCCAAGCTGAAGCATCCAGCGTTATTTAAAATGTATTCTCTTGTTTAGTTTATATGTGAATGTTTATCTGTGAAACCTGAGCCCCGAACCTGTTGTAGAGAACATCCTGACTGAACTGTATCATCCTGATGCAGATCTCCAGCTGAGGGTCATTGTTAGATTTGGGGGTCTCTGGTTGGCACAGGTGTGCACTTGTGACAAACAGGGACCCTCTCCTTTAGTCAGGGCAAGGGACTTACTCCTGAAAATAACCCCTGCTCACCCTCTAGGTAGTGTGGCGCAAGCAGTCTAGGCTAAACTTCAGGGTGTTCAATGGTTAAGCATTTATGGCTGTACACAACAATCAAATGACCCACCACAAATGGACACCAGTCTAGGTTTTTTTTAAATATGTAGACTTTATGTAAAATATATATATCCCTATGCAGGTTTTAAGTACAAGACCACAAATAACGTTTTAAATGTATACAATACTGAGGTTGTAAAATAAAGAGTTCTCTTGTAAATAGGCTTATTTTCAGGTTTGCGCAGTTCTTATTTCCTGGGATGGCCCTCTGCTGGTGGGAAAGGCACAAGAATTGTTATCAACAAAGCGGACCCTCTGGTCCTAATTCGTGCACCCATTGGTGCGATGCGCAAGGAAAGTACCTGATTTGCTTGGGGAAAATTGCGGGCAAAAGGAGACGTTCCTCTGCAGTTTCCTGAGAGAGAGTCGGCTGTGGAGAGGCCCCGCAGTGCGGGGCGTCCCAGCGGGACTTTGGGAAGTGCTGCGGAGGGTCCAGGGCGTAGGCGATCCTTCGTGGCAAGCCAATGTCCTCAGAGACGGCAATGCTGCACAGAGCGTGCGGGGCGGCTTCGGGGGGTGTCACATGGTACGGTGCGGTACGCTTTCCAAAGTACGCACAGTACCTTTGCTGAATAAACACAAAGGCTGGATATCACTGAGGCGGCGTATGAGCCGTACCTTCTTTTGCGGGCGGGATCCCCGGGGCGGCAGTGCGGCACATAGCGGCCCTGTAGGAAGCGTACTGGGCCGCTTCCCTTGTGTGGCGCGGCTCCGGGAGGCGGAGACACAGTGCGATTTAGTACGCTTCAAGTGTACGAGTCGTACCTTGCTGGGCGATTGCGATGCAAAGGTTGCGGTGGCTGTCAGTGGTGCGGTGCGGCTCCAGCCGTGAAGAGAGCAAAGGCGAGGCAGGTGCGGGCGGCCTTGGGTTGACACATGTGGCTATTGCTGCAACCAGCGCGGGCACACGGTGTCGGGCGGCAACGGCATGGACTCAGAACACTTCAGGGCCAAATCAAGATTTGTGAGGCACACAGTGACGGCGTTCAGCGGGGCACAAGCGTAGGCAGCCCAGCAGCTCATTGTTGAAGGGGGGAAAAGAGCCCAATGGCCCTGGGACTCAGTTCAGGGGGCCAGCTCACTTCCAGGCCCTTGGAGATTGTTTTTGAAGCGCAAGTTCTATGTCGATAAGTAAAAGCAAGTCTTTAAAATGGGTTTCTTCCTCTCCTTTGGCAGCAAGGCAACCACTGCAGGCCAGTCCCCCAGGATAGGGACAGTCTTCCTCCTTCAGCTTTACCGGTTCCTTCTCCTCAGGCAGAGGTATTTTCTTGGTTCAAAAGCAGGATCTAATTTCTTGGGAGCCGGGCTCCTACTTTTATACAGCATTTATTTTGTTCTTTCAGGCCAGAGGGGCATTTGCCTAATCTGGTCCACCCCTGAGCACTTTGTTTTGCAGACTCTGGCTTCTACTTTCAGTGAGCAGGGCAGGGACATCAGACGCTCCGCAGGAGGTGGAGCCAGCATTGTGGTGACAAGTACAGTCCAGGAGCACTCTGTTGACAGTCTTCCCCTCTCTCTTCACAAGGTGCAGGACAGAGTCATCAGTCGCTCCCCAGGGGATGGAGCCAGCATTGAGGTGGCAGAGCACAGCCCTATTCAGAGTCAAGGGGCACTCCCCCCACCCATCCTGGTGTAATCTCCCTATTCACCACCTGTCAGCCCCAGCCTGTCTCCTGGAATTCCCCAGCCCTGTCACTCACAGAAACCAGACAGCAGATACACATCCTAGCAGAGGCGGGCTGAAATGGGCAGGCAAGCAAATACTAACTTTCTAAAAGTAGTATTTGCAACCACAGGATATTAAAATAAACTTTACTAAAAGAAGTATTTTAATATTCTGAGTTCAGGTATACTAAACTTGACTTTCTACCATGCTCTTTGAGTCTGTTAGGATTATATAGTGTAATAATTCCAGAAGCCCATTCTGGCCTATGGAGAGCAGGTAGCCTTACAATAGTGAAAAAAGAAAATGGCTGTCATTCACTATTAGGACATGCCACACACATCAGGGCTTGTCCTACCTTATGCTTATAATGCATCCTGCCCTTGGGCCTACCATAAGGGTGACTAATATGAAGTTAAGGGAAGGTTTAGGGACTGGCAAGTAGGTGCACTTGCGTAGTCAGCATGACAGTACCAGACTGCATGCACGTTCTGCAATGACAGACCTTAGACACATTTTAAAAGACTGCTTCTGTAGGTGGCACAACCAGTGCTGCAGGCCCACTAGCAGCATTTGTATTTACAAGCCCTGGAACTCCTGGTGCACTTTACTGGGGTCTGACAGTAAACCAAATAAGCTAAACATAGAATCCAATCAATGTATACACTTGTCATAGGGAGCACTTGCACTGTGGCTCTGATTGGCAGTGGCACAGTGCCCTGAGCAGCTAACACCAGCAAAGCACATGAGACACATCAGCAAAAAAGTGGAAGGGAGAATCACGCCAAGGTGCCTGGACTAACAGTCATCTAGCAGAGAGTTCATTGTGTGGTAGCTGGGAAGAAGATCAAAACCCTTCATATCGGGAGGTGTGGCTTAGCCGCAAAGCGAGATGGCCGCAAGTTAAAGGAGCTCCGGCATCCGTGAATCCCTCCTGCCTATCTGCCTTACTGAGCCAGCTCCAACAGCATTTGGAATACGCAGATAAACTAGGGCAGGGGCTGAGCGCCGGCTGGATCGCACCCGGCGGAAAACTGAGGCCTTCTCCCATCCGGAGGCTGCGGTGCGAAATACTGGGCGTGGTGATGTGCACCAGTGAGTCGCCATCTACGCAAGGCTGTGGTTACGGCCTGAGACCGGCCCAGCATGAGGTGAAGCCCGGGGGCTGCGGAAGGCACTACAGATCCCCCAACGGTGGAGCTTGGATAGCAGGGGGACATCGGAGCGCCAATACATGCACTGGTGGAGAGGTGAGCGCTCCCGACCGACAGCAGCCTAGTGGGCGGCTGGCCGAGCAGGGCCCTGATCTTTCTCCTCACCCCTGACCTCCGGAGATACTGCCTGCAGTGACTCCTTCCTTGGTGCGTATCTCCTTCATCAGAGGGGGGCGCGGCCCCACAGACACCGGCCCGAGGAACTTTGGGTGTGTACCGGACCGGGTGTTACCCCATGCAGCTGCCTGGGGCTGGCATGTGGTGGTGTGGGTGACGATCCAGCAAAGCCTGCCTCCTTGGGACCCAGATAACAGCAGAAACCCGGACCGGGCTTCCACCAACTGCTCATCCACTGCATTGATGGAAAATATGCTAGGAGCACTGCAAAGACCGTGGGCATAGCATCCGGGTGCTTAACACATGATTTATGTAACGCCCATTCTGATACTACCCTGAAACTGCCTGTCATCTACCTGGGCCGCCCCCAGTGCCCTGTTGACGACTTCATCTGAAGTGGGGACTTTGGGAACTAGTCTACTGCCGGACAGCTCATTACCTAGCGGCCACTACAATTTACTTCCTCCTGTTTTTACTTGGTACCTGCACCTAGAAAACACTGGAGCTACTAGCGGTTTTGGAGTTTTGAGGGGCTGGTGTGTTGCCGCGACGATGTCAGAGACCAGAGGCCAGAAAGTAGTGCAAGCCAATAAACTCGACAAGTATACTCTGCCGAAGTCGATGCGTCCAGACCCACAACAACTGGTCACCACAGCAAAGGGTCCTGAGGGTGCCACCGCAGAACTGATGCTCTAGGATGTCTTGAGTGCCATATCTGAGGGAAGGGTGTCCCTTGAACAGAGGATGGACACTATTGCTCGGAGGTAACGCTCCTCAGGGCAGACCTCATGAAAATCGGAGAGAAGGAAATACAACTGGAACTTACCACCTTCAGTCTGGTCGGTGACACGTCCCAGCTGCAACACGAAGTCAACGAACTACAGACCTTCCCGAAACATGGAGAGGAGAGGATGGATGACTATGAAGGGTGCACCCCCACATCAACGTGCGTATCATCGGGGTCCCTGAAAAAGTGGAAGGGCAGGCGACTGATCTTTTTGTGTAAGACCTCATCTTACTCACCTCCAACCCAAAGGACTATTCAAGTTCTTAGTCGTCGAAAGAGCCCTTAGTGTCCCTGGTGGGAAACCAAAACCTGGTGGACCGCTCGACCGATCTTGGCCAGATTACAAAATGTCTGTGATCGAGACGTAATCATCCAATCCCGCAAGGAATGCCTCGCCTCTCCGCTATGAGAACTTGGAGGACTCCTTCTTTCTGGATTTTACCCTCGCTGTGCAGAAAGAGAGATTATCATTTTTGGCAGTAAAAAAGAAACTCTGGGAAAGGGGGGTTCAATACGCAATGTTGTTCCCAGCCTGTCTCCAGGTGGAGGCAGATGGTAGGGCCTGCTTCTTTGATTGTCCAGAAGTTGCAGCAGACTGGATTGAGGGATACAGAAGTTCAGAGGAACATAACGCTCACAGATGAGTGCCCGTAAGCTGGCCTTGGACTCTGACTGTCTCTGAACTGTAAGATGCACGTATTGAGACTCTTGAATGGGTGGTTGGGCCTATGCTGGGAGGTTCTGAGCCGGTAGAGACCCGGGTGGGGGCCAGTCATTACTAAGTGGGGAATTGTATTGACAATTTGTAGACCTGTTGCCTATAGACCTGAAATTAGGAGCCTTAATGCTTTTGCACATTGGGGAGGGTTAACAAAGGAACATCCTCCCGCCCCCAAGTTAAACTACTGGTAGTTACCAGTTTGGGCGACAGGCACTCTGCATAGTGCTTGATGGGCAGTTTTTGGCCCAGAGTGCAGGGGAGCAGGGCGGGGGGATGTTGGGTAGGAATTGGGGATTTTAGTTTGCTTTTTCTAGTTACTTGTTTACACATGTCGACTGATTTATTCTTTGAGCTGGCGCAAAAAGGTACAAACTATTTCTGCAATGCTGGGGACCCACCACGATGGACACTTTAGACTGTTAAGTTGGAATGTTAATGCGCAGCATTCGACACTGTAGCTCATTCCATCTTGCTACAGTGTCTGAATGATGGAGGAGTTTCAGGGGCTGCCCTTGGGTGGATCCGATCGTTCCTGACAGGCAGATGCTTCCAGGTCCGCCAGGGAGAGTGTTACTCTAGTGAGATTGAGTTGGGACAGGGCGTGCCGCAAGGCTCGTCCCTGAGCCCGACTTTGTTTAATCTGTATGTCTCCCCGCTGGCGGACATAGTGGAAAGCTATGGACTTCGTCTGGTGTCCTACGCAGATGACACGCAGCTGGTCATCTCCCTATCGCGCACACCCGGTCTGATGGCGATCAACTTCAGAGTTTGCATGCAAGAACTGGCAACCTGGATGTCCGCCAACTGCCTGAAACTTAATGGCAGCAAAACCGAGGTGCTCGTGGTGGGGGGATGTCCAACTGTGTGGACGTCGGCGTGGTGGCCGTCCTGCCTAGGAGAGACTCCTGTCCCCTGCCAGGAAGTCAGGAACCTTGGGGTGTGGCTGGACACCAACCTTGCCTTTGGCCCCCAGATTGGCCATGTGGTGGGGACTTGCTTCGGAGTCCTAAGAACTCTGAGAAAGGTCTTGGATTTCCTGCCCACTTCTGCTCGTCGGACGTTGGTGCATGCTTTAGTCACCTCACGGCTAGATTACGGCAATTTGCTGTATCTGGGGGCCACCGGAAAGGCTCTCAATCGCCTACAGGTGCTGCAGAATGCTGCTGCTCGCCTTATTTTGAGGCTTCCTAGAAGATCTTCCTCTAAGGCAGCACTCCAGGCTCTGCACTGGTTGCCTGTTAGAAGCAGGGTGGAATTTAAAGCCCTTGCCACGTGTCACTGTATTCTGGGTGGCAAAGCCCCTGCCCCGCTACAGAGCCTTGTGACCAGGTATGAGCCCACTAGGACTCTGCGCTCCTCCTGCACAGGTCTTCTGAAAATTCCTAAAATTAGGAAAGCACATATGGGGGGAAGGTCGTTCCGATATTTGGTACCGAAGCAATGGAATGACCTTCCGTCAGATATACGCTTGGAGTCTTCAGAACTCTTGTTTAGAACAAAACTTAAGACTCATTTATTCAGACGGTAGACGGTTGTGCTGGCCGTTGACTGCTTACTCCACTTCTATAGCGCGGGGACACGCCTGTAGGCATACACCAGGCGCTTTATAAATCCCCCTAATTA
The DNA here is from genome assembly GCF_964263255.1 of Lissotriton vulgaris. NCBI lineage: Eukaryota > Metazoa > Chordata > Amphibia > Caudata > Salamandridae > Lissotriton > Lissotriton vulgaris. The sequence goes on along the minus strand of NC_141685.1, from coordinate 1,106,150,977 downwards.
TAATAATAGTCTAGGGGACAAACTTAAACGCAGTATAGTCCAGCAACATGTTAAACGGCACACCCCGGAGGTGGTGCTCCTCCAGGAGGCACATCTTGTTGGCAACTCTTGTAAAGCAATAGAGTAGTGACGCACTCTGGGTTGACCACTGGGTCTTGGGGAGTAGGCATTATGATCAAAAACTCCTTCCCGCTCTCTATACAGCGCATGTGGGTTGATAACATAGGACGATATGCAGCGATATCTGGACAATGGGAGGGCTCAACCCTTAATCTAGTGATGGTGTATGTCCCTCCGGGACTTCAGAGCCTGTCGTTTAAAGATCTGGGTGTTCTCTTAATCTCACTCCCGGAGGGCCGCTTAGTAGTGGTTGGAGACTTTAATTCAGTGGTCTCGGGGCTCTTGGACCGCTACGCCCCACAGGAGGTTGGACCTTCGTAGTAGTGGCTCCCCGACTTCCTGGATGCAATGGGATTGGTGGACTTGTTGCGTGTGTTCCACCCTGATGCCATTCAGCACACCTTTTATTCTGGCGCACATGGAAGCCTCTCCCGTATTGATTATCTATTGGCCCCAGTGGCCCAGATCCCAGAGATACAGGGAGCTAGAAACATAGCCAGGGGGATATCAGACCACTCTCCGTTCAGGGCCCATCTCGTCCTGGGGGGAGGGCGTGTTGGAAGGGTCGCACTTATTAACCCCTGGTACCTTCGTAACCTAGCTGTTAAAAAAACACTCCTCCAGCATATTGTTAACTATTTTCGTGATAATGAGGGCGCGGTCCAGTCTGCACAGGTCCTGTGGGAAGCGATTAAGACAGTGCTCAGAGGACGGTACAGTCCTCAATTGCTGGGACTCTGAAAGACAAGCTGAAAAATCTAGTGCAGGTGGAGAGCAAGATTCTGCACCTCGAGGAAACTGAGACGAAAGAATTCACACCGGAGACGCTCCAAACCCTGAAGCTAAAACAAGACAATACAGGAGCATTGCTACAGTGATGGCCAAAACACTACGGAGTGAAAACGCTGGTAGGCTATACGACCTTGGGATAAGGTCGGGAAACTGTTGGCCTGGCTGGACAAAAAAGGAAATGGCTAATCGGCTGGTCCCGGAATTGATAGAACAGGGGGCAAACAGTGACTGACCCGCAAGCAATCTCACATACATTCGCAGAGTATTACAGCTCCGTGTACAGTTCGACTTCCACTCTCTCTGTTACAGACTCTGATCAGCTCCTTAGGGAAATTCAGATGCCGATTCTCACTGCTGACGAAAGGGATAGGCTTGATGGTACCCTCACAGTTGATGAACTGGCACAAGCGATCCGGGGCCTTCGCCCTGGCAAGGTTACAGGACCCAATGGAACCCCTAGAGGCATGGATTTGTTGGAGTCCCTCTATCCGAGGATTCAGGTGGACAGCGGGATGGGAGTACTGCATCTCGTTATACTTGGACAATATCCTCCTATTTCTGGCCTCGCCCAAGTCTTCCCTACGAGTCGTGCTTGATATTTTTACCATCTTTGGGAGATATTCCGGGTATAGGATTAACTGGAGTAAGTCCCTTCTGTATGTTCTCAGCGAGGATCCCCCCTCTTGCCTCCTGACTGTACCATGCAAATAGCAAAGGAGGGTTTCGTTTACCTGGGCATCTTTATCGCAGCTGACCTTAGACTCCGATATGAGCGCAATCTCCTGCCCCCACTCAATAGACTTAAATGTGATGTCGCCACCTGGAAGAAACTTCCGCTCTCGCCTACTAGGAAGGGCGGCATTATTCAAAATGTTGTCACTGCCGCGTATCTTATACGCTCTGCAAAATTCACTCAATTTAGTCCCAGCCAGATACTTTGGTGAGATAGAGAACCTGCAGAGAGATCTGTTGTGGGATGGACGGCCTCGCATTGCACTGCAGAAATTGGTCCTGGGTTAGTATGATGGGGGTATCGGTCTACCAGACATAAAACAATACTACTGGGCCGCACCCCTGGTGGAAATAAACCACTGTGTATATATAGACATGGCGACGACCCCGCATAAAGAATGGACAAATGGTTACTATCAGGAGGTCCTTATTACAGAGCTCTCTACTCCAAGCCCCAGAGATATCACCTCAAGGTACCAACCAAACACTCAGTGGCAATTTGGCATGTTGCTAGCAAAAGTATGGAGTGGGATACGAAACTTACTCTGGCCACCCCCCTATGGGACTCGGAATTACTGGGTACAATGGGTTCCACAAAAGGGTTTTATAAGTGGGATCTGATTGGAATCTCTACCATCGGAGACCTGTTGAAAAACGGTGGGATGATACCGTTCTACGCTCTGCACAGAGCCACGAACTCGCAGACTCTGAGTTCTTCAGATATCTGCAAATCAGACATGCACTACAGTCAAACCTACCCAAAGACACCCCCCTACCTCACACTTCGCCACTAGAAGACAGACTCTTAGACAGTTATTTGCCGGATGAAGTGATATCTTTGACGTATAAAAAGGTGATAAACAACACTCAAGACCCTGTGACACTCTTGAGGCAATGCTGAGAGGGAGATTGGCTGGAGATCGACAATGAGGAATGGCATGAGGCTTTGGCAGGTAAACAACCATTACTTCTCATCTTTTACTTCGCACTTCTTTTACTTAGCATCTTTTACTTAGCATTGTCTTTTACTTCGCATGCTTTTACTTAGCATGCCTTTACTTTGCATATGCCTTTACTTAGCATATGCCGTTAATTCGCAGGAGAAGAGTGGATCACAGGCAGAGAGAGGTAAGAGGGGCAGTGTAGTTAGGGTAGTGTAGTAGTGTATGTGTAGTGTAGGGTGTAGTGTTTTAGTGTTTAGGGTACTGTTATAGTGTATGTGTAGTGTAGGAGGTAGTGTTTTAGGGTTTAGGGTAGTGTTGTAGTGTATGTGTAGTGTAGGGGGTAGTGTTTTAGGGTTGTGTTCTAGTGCATGTGTAGTGTAGGGTAGTGTTTTAGTGTTTAGGGTAGTGTTGTAGTGTATGTGTAGTGTAGGGGGTAGTGTTTTAGGGTTTAGAGTAGTGTTGTAGTGTATGTGTGGTGTAGGGTAGTGTTTTAGGGTTTAGGGTAGTGTTGTAGTGTATGTGTAGTGTAGGGTGTAGTGTTTTAGGGTTTAGGGTAGTGTTGTAGTGTATGTGTAGTGTAGGGGGTAGTGTTTTAGGGGTTAGGGTAGTGTTGTAGTGTATGTGTAGTGTTTTTTGGATTTAGGGTAGTGTAGTAGTGTATGTGTAGTGTAGGGTAGCGTTTTAGTGTTTAGGGTAGTGTTGTAGTGTATGTGTGGTGTAGGGGGTAGTGTTTTAGGGTTTAGGGTAGTGTTGTAGTGTATGTGTAGTGTAGGGTAGTGTTTTAGGGTTTCGGTTAGTGTTGTAGTGTTTGTGTAGTGTAGGGGGTAGTGTTTTAGGGTTTAGGGTAGTGTTGTAGTGTATGTGTAGTGCTTTAGGATTTAGGGTAGTGTAGTAGTGTATGTGTAGTGTAGGGTAGTGTTTTAGTGTTTAGGGTAGTGTTGTAGTGTATGTGTAGTGTAGGAGGTAGTGTTTTAAGGTTTAGGGTAGTGTTGTAGTGTATGTGTGGTGTAGGGGGTAGTGTTTTAGGGTTTAGGGTAGTGTTGTAGTGTATGTGTAGTGTAGGGGGTAGTGTATTAGGGTTTAAGGTAGTGTTGTAGTGTATTTGTAGTGTAGGGGCTAGTGTTTTAGGGTTTAGGATAGTGTTGTAGTGTATGTGTAGTGTAGGGTAGTGTTTTAGGGTTTAGGGTAGTGTTGTAGTGTATGTGTAGTATAGGGGAAGTGTTTTAGGGTTTAGGGTAGTGGTGTAGTGTATGTGTAGTGTAGGGGAAGTGTTTTAGGGTTTAGGGTAGTGGTGTAGTGTATGTGTAGTGTAGGGTAGTGTTTTAGGGTTTTGGGAAGTGTAGGGGGCGTGGAGGGTAGTGTTGGTGTGTAGGGAAAAAAATGTAAAAAATAACCTTTATGTGAGTTAAATCCTGCGAAGTAATGTACTGCTAAGTAATGCCAATTTAATGTTTTTAATTGATTTTGCGAAGTAATGGTATGCATAATAAAATACTGCTATGTAAAGGGATTTGCGGAGGGGGCAAGATGGCGGCGGCGTGTTAGACCGCTGTGAGGCAGCTCCCAAGCCAGCGCTTTGAAAACAGCGAAGAGACAGCAAAGAAACGAAGATGTCTCGTTCAAGTAACTAAATAATGGGTGTAAAAGGACTTACCCCTTTCCTCGTTGTTGCTTTTTTATCCCAGATGGCGATTTTGGAGTGATGTCTGGGAATAGAGTGGAAGGTCGACTCTTGATGGCTCACCGGATCCGAGTGCTCTGCAACTCCGTTTTTCATTTTGCACTTCACTGATCGGGGTACTTGTGCTGAGATTAATTGCCCGTATCCAGACCGGAGAGGCAACTACGCAAAGGAAGCAAGATAAACTCCTAGAGCTAAATCAACTGACTCGGCTCTCTGATGCAGCTCCGCCTTCACGGAGTGACCCCTGTGACATGGCACAGAAAAAACGCTGCTACGATAGCTGCTGCTGCAGCCAAGACCAGAGCAGCAAAGCAGGCTCTCCGTGATAGAGAGCTGGTAGCAAAGCGAGGCGGCACACGGCTGGAAGGGAGTGGCAATTTTGCTGAGTCCGACGCTGTAGCAGGTAAACCGGCAAAGGGCTCCAGACAACAGCCTAATACGCCCGTAGCTGGTCCCTCAGTAATTGAGCTGCTCCGGAAGACTCCCGCTCCTGCTTCTGTGTCTGCTCCGGCCCAGGCTCCGATCCCTTCAATACAGATACCGGCAGTGCTACAATCAACTTTGAATATCCAGAGTGCTATTCCAAGGTCTACAGGGACACCAAGTGGGCAAATTCAGAATGGCAAAACCGGGGGTATGGAAATAATGGACACTAGTGCAATCACTTCTACAAATATAGAAAAAACCTCTACGATATCCAAGGAATCTATGGCTGCAGTGGCAGGAATACTAGACTCCAATGCTGGGGCAGACCCTAACGCTGGAATACAAGGTATGGAGAACCTTTCCTTGTGTGACACTCCTGTTTTCTCTACTGTTTCGATAGCCCTATCAACATCACTGACACAGACCACACCGGTAGCCTTACCAGCACCAGCACCAGTAACATTACTCGAAGCTGTACCAACGGTCTGTAATACCCCAGTGATAGTGGCCGAGCAGGATTTTCAAACGCCGCAATATGAGCTCAACCAGGCCATATGCAATGCTCCAGAGAGCGATCTGGGGACATTAGAGGCGAGAGGTATCTCAAACAATCTAGAGGACTTGCTGGAGGTCCCTGATGGCAGTAAGAAACCCGATGGAGATGAGATAACCCTCGACCCTACTGATACTGACAGGGATCCCTCTGATTTTTATCCAATATCAGAAGGGATAGAAGATGCAAGATGGTCAGATGACTCTGAGCTTGATATTGAAACTAACACTGGCTCCGAGACGGAGAGTGACCACGAGGTGAGAAAAGTAGAATCCAGGGAAAATAAAAGAGCTACCATACGGAAGAAAAGGGCCCTGGGATTGACATGGGATTACTCCCCCTCTATAGCACTGGGTCCTCAAGAACATGCCACCGGCTCCCGTCCGATACAACGGTGCTCTTCACATCAACAGATGCTACGCTCTCCAAGGTGATGGGTACAGTCCTCCAGGCTATCGCTTCCCATCGAGAGGAAACATCAAGGGATGGACGTAAAGTGCAATTAGCTCTACACAAGGTACAGGGTGCAGTGCGTAAATTATAAAGATCAGTCAATACCTTCAACACCAGAATGACAGAAATGGAAGACCGTATAGTCATCAACAAGGCAGAAGCTACAGCCACACAGGAACAAGTCGAATTACATGAAGCAGAGCTAAGTGATGTCAGATGGAAGCTCGAGGACATGGAAAATCGCCTCCGACGTAATAACCTACGCGTCCTTGGAATACCTGAAAATATCGAAGGTACTGATATCCGAGCCTTCATCATCCAACTCTTTAAAGACACACTTCCTGAAATCTCTTCATGGAACTGGGAACTTGAGGTGCAACAGGTGCATAGAACCCCATTTACCTTGAAACCCACCAGGAAGCAGGGAAACTATCCACGAGCAGTCCTGGTATTTTTTGGAAACTATGTTTTCCGACAAGCCATCTCAGATAGAGCCAGACCAGAAGCTCGATGGACTAGGGATTCCATCTCCTATTTTGTGAGACCGGATTTCTGCCACACTACGGGGGAAAGGAGGTGGCGTCTGCGACAACTTATCAAACCTTTTATGGAGAAGAAAGCACAAGTTTACCTTAATAATCCAGCCAAATTGAAAGTTCTATATAATGGTCAGACCAAATTTTTCACTTCTGAAATAAAAGCCAAAGAATTTCTAGACAGTCTCACCTAATGGCTTACTAGTGGTAAAGACCAGCATAGATTATTCTTTAGTGGCTATTGGTTGAGAAAATGGAGAAAACAAGGAACTTGAATACTAGGACTGGAGAATAGTGAGAGGAGAAAAGAGAGCGTATTAGAGAGCGTATTAGACATTATTTAGACTTAATATGGACATGTTAGGTCAATACGCCACTATCTGCTTTATATTTCCCTTATTTTTTTTTTCTTTTCTTTTTCCATTTTTGGCTGTTTTCTCTATATATATCTTCAGCCTAAGTCTAGGTACTTTTAGCAGCCCGGTCTGTGAGGACCGAAGGCTGCGTGTAGGCTCATAGTAAGCTATTAGGCTTTGAAGCGGGAGAGGTGCCTTGCCATTCAGAATACGGTGGCAGGTGGCAAGGGCCTTAAACTGCACTCTCCTCTCAATAGGGAGCCAATGGAGCGCTCGCAGGGCTGGCTTGGCAGATGCTCTCCTAGGGAGTCTGAGGACCAGCCGTGCTGCCGCGTTTTGGAGAACCTGCAGACGACCAATGACCCTGCCGATGGCCCCCAGATAAAGTAGATTCCCGTAATCAAGTCGGGAGGTGACCAGGGCATGCACCAGCGTCTGACGCGCTGAAATAGGAAGCAGATCTAAAACTTTCCTAAGGGTTCTCAGAACACTGAAACATACCCCCGCCACCCGACCGACATGTGGGCCAAAGGTGAGGTCCCTATCGAGCCACACGCCCAAGTTCCTAGCCTCACGGCAGGGTGCGGGAGCTTCCCCCAAACAAGGTGGCCACATTGTAGGTGTGTTTCAAAAATATTATCAAAAACTTTATCAAAATGAAAATGAACATCTACCTACAAGAGACACGAAAATCTTTCTCAATGAGTGGTTGCCGGAACTTGAGTTATCTGGAATAATCGATTGAGTAGGTAGAGAAGATCTGGAGAAAGAAATTACAATTGCAGAATTAGAGATTGCACTGTCGGACCTAGCTAATGGGAAGGCGGCTGGTCCTGACAAGATCCCTCTAGAGTTATATAAGTTGTTGGGCAAACAGATACTACCCTACTTATTAGACCTGTTTCTAGGGGTACAACATCACTCAACTTCACCAGAGTCTTGGAAACACACTAACATAGCGATATTCCCAAAAAAGGGGAAACCCCCCCCAGCTTCAATCTTCATACAGACCCATTTCCCTCATAAACTCTGACTCAAAGTTATACACCAAGATACTTGCAAATCGGCTGAGGGGGGTCATCGAACATCTCGTATCCCCGTGGCAGCATGGCTTTATCCCTGGGAGGGGTACGACTGATCATACCCGCAGAGTCATCACCCTATTTGACATCATGGGCGCCACGGGGGGAGAGATGTCGATGATCTTACTCGATGCCGAAAAGGCATTCGATCGAGTGTCTTGGCGGTTCCTATGGGACAATATGGAATTTAACAACTTTGGCCCAGGCTTTATTAAAGCCCTAAAAGCCCTGTATATCAGTCCTAGGGCTAAATTATCCATTGATGGCTTTGAGTCAGAGTTTGTTGAGGTACAAAGAGGCACTAGGCAGGGTTGTCCTTGCTCCCCGATATTATTTGCCCTAGTAATTAATGCTTTAATTTTAAAGCTTCTTAATTCCCCTCAAATACAACCTGTTAAGGTGGGTCCATATTCTACTAAAATATTGGCATACGCCGACGATATTGCCGTGCTCACAACCAATCCGGCTGATGCAATAGCAGAAATAGAACAAATAACCCAGGTTGTTGGATCTTACTCTGGCTACTCACTTAATAGGGATAAAACCATGGTTCTTTGTACAAATAATATCATATACGACAGTCCCTATAAAGTTAAAAACACAACCTATCTCGGTGTAAATATATCTCCTGAGGTGAAAGAGATTAATCGGCTTAATTATGATCCTTTGATTAAGGTAGTAAAAACTGATCTTAAGAGGGTAGATAATCTACATCTTTCAATAATAGGGAGAGCGAATTATATTAAAATGAGCATATTTCCTAGAATACTCTATTTATTCCGGCCAATTCCATTGATGGCTGATGGTAGTACTATTAAAATCTTCGATTCCACAATATCTAAATTTATATGGAACTATGGTAAAATAAGGAGAGCACTACCATCACTAACTCTCCCCCTACATAGAGGTGGCCTTGGCATCCCAAACTTGACATTTTATCTTTGGGCGACACTACTCCAACAAATGGGCCCGCTCTTTAAAGTTAATCCTTCCAATCCACCTAACATAGATTTTTATATCCCTTCTATTTTTGAACTTGGGTTAGGTGTTAGATGTCAAGGGCTATTTTTGAAACAACTCGAAGCGTCATATTATAAAAAGACCAATTTTAGGTGATTGAAGACTCATGGAAAATTTGGAAATTTGCCTCTAAACATCTAGCCATACCCAAAATAACTAGATACACCTCTCTATGGCATAGTAAGATCATATCATCATGTTTGAAAGATAATGTCTCTAGGAGATGGGAGAATTTAGGCATACATACACTAGGTGATTTTTTTGGACAGAATGTTATTCCATCTTTCGAGGGGCTGCAGCAGAGATTTGACATTCCATCCACAGACTATCTAAAATATTTCCAAGTCTTTACTAATATCCGTAACTCTAAACTTAATATTAACTTAGATAGCTTTTATTTTTTCTCTATTATTGAGAAACGAGCTACCAGGATAGGTACCCTATATGACATACTCTCTCAATCCTCTAATGATGATCTAGATCGTGTTGAGCGGTCTTGGGCACTAAAACCCGGAAACCCAGATGTGGATATTGACAATTCTCTAACCCTTTACACAACATTATTTTTAGCTCCTAACCTTAAAGCACAATATTATAAAACTATCTACAACCTTTATTTCACTCCGTCTAAACTCTTCACTTGGGGATTACGGCTAGACGATTGCTGCCCAAGATGTAGACAGGGGCAAGCAGATTTAATCCATATGTTTGCCGAATGTCCGAAACTAGATAATCTACAGACAATGATTGGAGGATTTTGGGCTCAAGTTTTTGGGCGGAATCTTAGATCCTCCGCTACCCTATATCTTCTAGGCCATGACGAATCCTTAGGTTACAATTTGGAGGAACAGAGGATTGTTTTCCTGGGCACTGCCGTCTTTCGTATTATTCTGGCGGCCCGATGGAAAGATCCCAACGTACCCACCTTTCAGATGTGGCTTAGTCGATTTCTTTCGTCAAAAAGGAGGGAGAGGGATCAGTCGATCAGACGGGCACTAATTACCACCCAAGGAGAGGGAGGAAGGTCCAGTATCAGCTTGTGCCCGTGTAGCTTAAACGTTTCAAAAAGGAGGGTTGCTGAACTGTTCCTAAAGGGATTTGTACAGATTGGCGCGACCGAAGGTGTGTATTGTACACCTTTGGGCATCCATTATGTTGGACGTGTTTGCCTCACACACCCAAGGGTGTCATGCTTCATCATAGGCGTTTGCTCCTCGTCGGGGAGGCGGTGCAATCCCCGACGGGCTCACCTCAGAGAGGGGCTCTTTGGCGGAGATCTTTTTGTCCAACAGCCTATTGGTGAAGTGCGGGTATGTGGGCCAGGGCAATCAGTATCCTGATAAAGAGTGAGTTAAAATGTAGCAGGGGGTGCCGGAAACCACTTTATTCTGGGGGTCCCCCTACTGCAGTTAAAAAAGTGGAAATAGCTCGTTGGGTGACGGCAGGTTAGGTAGCGTAACCCAAAGCGAGACTATAGTGAGGGTCGGTCAACATGTTTCTCGCATGGGAAGTTCCCGCGATTCTTCAGGACCTAGTGAAGGTGAAAAGTTATTAAAAAGGAAACCATGCTAATGTCATGTGTCTCGTGTGAATTAGCTCAAGGGAATTACCTCAGGGGATAATCCTATGCCTAAACAAAAAGAAAAGAAGAACATGGTTAAACAGTTTTAACGTTCTCTAGTAAAGGCATCCACGGTCACAGCCAATACAACAACAAAGTGCAGTGAAGTGGCGGTAGTGTGTGGGAATTCACACGACCAAAACATGCCAGTGTTGTCGTAGGGTGAGCACTCTTCCATACTGTGTATGTGACTAGTGTGGTGTGAACATAAAACCAGTGTAATTAAAAACAGTGTAATTAAAAAACCGCAGCAGCAATCTCTAAGAGAGTGTCATGGCTAAAGAGTAGAAAACGTAAACAATGGTGGTGGTCTGATATTAACTCACCTAAAGGTCTTGGATTGATTGCCACCTGAGTTGTCGGCGGGTCGGTACAACGGGGGTAGCCTATAGTGCTGGCTGAAGGAGGGGGAAGTACTGTTATTTATTGGGAGTTTTGAATAAAATAAACCCCTTGTAGAGGTTGAGAGAAGGTTAGCTGTGGCATAGGGGTTGCCAGGTGTGGAACAGGGAAGGGATTGTCTTACCTCTAGCTACCCGTGTCCGTGCGAAGTCACCTACCCATCACCGCCGAGCTCGAATAGGTAAAGGCGCTCGGGGGCGTGTACTATTTATAGGTGACCTCGTCATAGGTAAGCGCCTGTAGACGCCCACTACGTGGGTCACGTGTTATCTAGTGTGGTAGACCCAGCCATAGTTGAGTGGTGTTAGACAGACCGGAACTGGTTTTGATGGTCGATTTCTTGCCACATACAAACAGGAGATAGCTATATATAGCACAAGAGGTAGAAAAGCTAGAGCCCGGGGTACCCAGATCTGGGCCCCAATCTCCGATTGGTACTCCAATGTAAGATCTCCCCCCTGATAAGAGAGGGACTGACATGATATGATGAGGCAAACTGTATACATTTTTTCTTTATATTTTCTTCATATCAGCTGTGTACATGTATTGGGTTGTAATGGTTTATTATCTTTTTTTTCCCTCTTTTCTTTTCTGTATATATTCTCTTCCTATTAACTTTCCTGATGTGTTATTGCTTCATTAAGAATGTATTATTTTGTAAAGAAAATATTTGATTGAATACTACAGATCATGCTCAATAAAAATCTTTAAAAAAAAAAGTAAAGGGATTTGCGAAGTAAAAACTTCGTAGAAAAGGCATGCTAAGTAATAGCATGCTAAGTAACGTCATACAGTCCTTTGGCCTCCCCAAAGGAGGTTGCAATCGCTTCCAGACGGCGCCTGGTCCAGTTAAAGATCCTCCACTGGGTATATGTTTCCGAACCAACCATGGTTAAAATGGGAAAGATAGATTTGGGCAGCTGTAGGCTTAGATGTGGGCAGCTTGCCTCTTTTATGCATATAATATGGGAGTGCCCCCTTATCCAGTCCTATTGGTCACAAGTGCACGAATGTATGTGTCATGTGTCGGGGGTAGTCATACGGCCAGAGACTAAGAGATGTCTCTTTAATATTTGGGAGACCACTGACCTCAACAGTAGGGATAAACTCTGGGCTACGCTGGGACAAATGATAGCCAAACGGAACTTTGCGCAGCTGTGGGTAGCGGGGGAACCACCCAGGGTGGACTCCTGGAAAAAAGGCATGGACTATTGCATGTTCAGGGAAAAAAACGGTCTATGTCTCCCGAGGATGTCCCAGGAAATGGTCCTCTATATGGAACAAATGGAATAACTATCATGGAAGTATCTGGGCTCCCCCCCTTGATCCTGTTTCAGATGACCAACTTACACCATAGTCATTGTTGTTGGTCGCAAATACCTGTATACTTGTACCTATGAATGCTCTAGACCCGAAATATGTATACATTGTCAGTGCTCTGTAATGTTGACTTTTGATGGAAAATGAAAAGAATTATTAAAAAAAAACCTTCATATCACCATATTTTAATTCTGATTGGGTCTCTTCATGGAAATCAAAGGGAGTAACAACTTTTGTAGACAACATGATTAAAGTTATGCATTGCTGAGTTAGTTAGATAAGATGCCTTTTCCACTATCCTCAGTAAAGACGTTTTCCTCTGCCCTTGCCCGAAAGAGTTAGCGTCCTTTCTCACTTCTTTGACTTAGGGGCATATTCTCAAGCCCCTATCACTATGGGAACGTCACTTTTTCTGACATTCCAGTGGTGATAGGGTCAGGGCCTTATTCTCAATGCAGCGTTAACCCACTTAGCATGTCTTTAAACCACGTTAAGTGGCTTAACGCTGCCTTGAGAATAAGGCCCCTTTCACGCTAAATTTAGCATGAAAGGGGCGTGCAGTGGGTGTTGCGGTGGGCGTTTCACCGCAACAGCCATTGTGATTTATGCTGCCACCTATTATCAAGGGCATGGTAATAGGTAGCAGTGCCAAACTGAAAAATCCTGGTCTTAAGTTGGGGAAACAAGGAGAAATGCTTAATTTCTCCTCGTTTTTGGTTTCTCCCTGTGTGCTGCATGGAAAAGCAAAATTGTATTTTTCAGAAATGTTCATTAGACACCTTTACAATCTGGCGCAAGGGTTCCTGCGTTGGCGCTAAGCCGTGAAACTTAGCCCCATCACAGGGGGAAATACCTGGCTGCACCACATTCTTGAGAATAGGTAGCAGCCTCGCCTCTCACCGTCACTTCATTGGGAATATCCCCCTTAATCTTTATTTGAATCTGTTTTTAAAGGCTTTACTTGCTGGTACCTTCTGCCTGACTTCTCCCCTACCTTCCAAACTTATTTAACTTAGCGAATTAGGTAACTTCATTTCAGAGTAAACTGACACTGCTGTGAATTGCTTCATGGCACCTTCAACCATTTGTACTTGTGTTTTCGAACTGCTTTGATTCATATTGACTAATTGTGAAATCACTTTACAGTTGTAATGAAGTATCTGTGCTATCCTTGGAACTACTGTGAGCATTGCTGCATTCTCCTGGGAATGACTAGAACTGCATTGTCAGATTCAAGGCAGAGGCTGGGCACGGTGGATGGGGCTTCTCTCACTCTGCATTAAAGCTACTTGTTCTTACTCCACACCTCCTGGAATTTAACCCCTACTTGACAGTGGCGACAAGGATGGCATGCCCTAGGTGTGCATACTACCTATCAGATACAGGAGACAAACTTCAACACAAGGACTAGTGGAGGTTTTATTTGAATATTTAAACTTATGATGCTGTCTACTTCTTGCTTTAACATCCAGGTACCGTCAAACTTTCAGGTGCTCTCTTTATTTTGCCCTGCACTTGATTTTTGGATGGCTTGTAAATATTTGGGCTGAATTTGTGGATGTGCTTGTTTAAATGGACCTTTTAGTGCGCAGTCTGGCTTACTTGAATGCTCGTGACATCTTCATTCAATGGGCGTGTGATATCTGAAGCCTTCACGTTGCTCGTGGCATCAAGAGGGTGGACATGAGAACTGTGCCATCAGCAATCTACCACATAGTATACCGCCTCAGATACAGCAAGTGGCTAGAGCCTGTCTACATATTCAGTAAGAACTTCGGCACACATGTTGCCTTGAGGCTGCCCAAGAATCTGGATATTGCCTTGAGCGTGTGTACATGTACGTGTTCTCTCCATCCGTCTTCCACAGGGGTGCGATTAGACCCAAATGTTCTAACACTTGAGAATAGGCCATGTTATAACGCATGCATTTAGAATGCATGCCATTACAACATGTTCATTACAACGACCGTATTGTTACATTGCATAGCATTACAAGGCAAGTCATTACAACGACTTGCTGTAGGGGGTGCTGGATGTTGGAATAGTATAATTTGCTTTTCCAACTCCAGTCTGTGCAACAGTAGGGAAGGTGTTGGTTTTAAAATTCAACACCTTCTACCCCTACACCAAATCCTTGTAATGACCGCGTTGTAATGGCATGCGTTTTTTCTTATGTGGGATAAGTGATGTTTCCCACTTTAAACTGTGGGCACAGAGATATCTACAGAACTAGAGTGAAAATGACTTCTAGAAGCTCCTTTCACTCTAGTGACACATTGCAAAATAAGGGTGGCCTTTTCTGGGCAATATTTGGACAATGATGTACCAAGGACCACTAGCAATGGTGCGAGTTACACATTCTTTACAGAGGTTAGAGGTTTTCCTGAAGGATGCAAAGTGCTGCATTTTATGCACATGGAGCCAGCAGACTGAGCAGGATTTGAAATTTGAGGTTCTTGGGTCAGGGACATCATTAGTGCATTCTTAAATACACTGAGTAAGTTGCATTCATGTCAACCTTCAAAAACTACTTTAATAAGATATTTAGGCATCAACTCCAAAAGAATATTTTTGAAAAATTATAGCAAATAATGCAGTATATGAATATTGCTTCAAGTATTGTTTTGATCATACTGCATTTGGCAGCAGAGAATAATTTCAGTTCTTTGCACAATAGGATGTTGTGACAGGAGAAAACTCTCTTGCTGTCAGGAGGAAGGATCCTTCATGTCCATGCTCTATACCACATAGACTGCTTTATCTGTGCTCTGTGGTGCTACATCAAAACCCTTAAATCAAACTCCCATCAAATATTCATGATTTTGATTTTCTTGGTCACTAACCCACATTTGGAAATATTCTCGTTCTAGTGACACAAGAATCAGAAACTGGCAAGATATAAATATCCGTGGTGTCCTCGCAGCTCACATGGACCTTGATCAGAGGCAATCAGTAGTAGAAGCTGCTATAATTGGCTTTCCATTTGATACCCTTAGCACTGGCATTGCCACTACTGTTTTCAGGTTTCGTGATGGAATTGGCAAGATAGGAAAGTAAACACAGCTCTAAAAGTCAGGATTTCTTTCTTTATATACACATTGTGGTCTACAGCTTGCTTTTGGATAGTGAATATGACATTCTTAAATCGTCATGGGTTCATCATGCAGTCACTCGTTTGATGAAATTAATATTCAAATGGTGTGTGATGTCACTTCCGGTCAAACAGGGAAACTGGGAACTTCCATCAGCACAATGGTTTTCTGAGGCACTTGAAAAACAAAACTGCAAAAGACAAGAAAGGCACTGGCAGGCACACTATAATGAAAGAGAGCGTCTGGTGTATAAGACCTCACTATCCAAATATAAAACCCTTGTCAATAAGGAAAAGTACTACACTCAGCAAATTGATGGAGCCAAAAACTCAACCAAAGAGCTCTTTCACATGATATCCAAGCTCTCCGCTCTGCCCAGCAATACAGTGAGTAATCATTCTCAAGCCTTCTGTGATACATTAGCTTCTAACTTTCAGGACAAGGTGGAAAAAATCAATTCTAATTTTAAAACCCCCTCTCCTTGTTCCTGCAGCCGGCCCCCAGGCTAATTTAAGTTCTCAGGACAAAAACAATGTTTAAACAAGGGTCTCAGGGGAAAGGATTTTTAGAGACCTAGTAGTATCAAACCCCCCCCACTTACAATATATCACAACTAAAGGGATACTACTGGTCTATCAGTGCGGTAACATATGAGCAACAGTTATTCTTTCAAACTGTTCACACTTGCTTTTAACTTTTGACACAATGATATCTTTCTCATAAATTTACTTCCAATATCCTGGTAGTCAATTTTAAAATCACACCCTCTTTTTCACATTTGTTTTTTTCACTGCACAATCATAAGTTAACCACAAAGCACATACTACATGGTATGATCTGTCACTGGTGGTTTATGACCAAGGCAACACAAGGTCACATGAGGTGGGTTGCCTGAGTGTAGACCATTCTCTACATAAATTCCAGATGATGAAGCTCTGTCATCGGGTGGCTTGATGGGATTCATTTCATGTTTTTCCTGACATATTCAGATTTACCACAGACGTTTTTTGCTCATATGTTACCGCAATGATAGACCAGTAGTATCCCTTTTGGTGTGATATAATTTAAGTTCTCCCCCTTTTTCTAAATTTATCCCGGTCACCAAAAATCAGATTATCGCCATAATTATGCTCATGAATTCTGGCTCTCCCCAGGACCCTTGTCCTCCGTTGGTTCTCAACTGGCCCCTGGAATCATAAGCATCAGTCTCTCGTCCAGCATTAACGCTATGTTTTACATCTGGATTTTCCTGGTTTTCTGGAAAAAGGCCTCAGTTTTACCTCCCCTTAAGAAACAAAATATTGATCAACAGGTCCTAATAGCTACCGCCAAATCCCCCTCCTCCCTTTTTCAGCCAAGATAGTAGAGAAGGTGATGAGTACTAGTCTATCCAAATATCTCCAGGATAATTACCTTCTCGATGAATCTCAATTTGGCTTCAGGTCAAAGCCATGGAGGAAATCAGAACAGTTCTAGATAGTGGAGAGGCAGCCACACTCATCCTTCTTGATCTGTCGGGGGCATTTGACACTGTCGACCACATGGTATTGATTAGCCGCCTAAGCTGTTTAGGTATTAAAGGGAAAGCCCTAACACTTATAATAGCCTTACTTTCTGGAAGACACCAATCAGTGGCCTTGGGCCAATATGAATCCTCTCCCTTCTCACTTCCTTGTGGAGAACCACAGGGCTCCTTTATCAGACCACACTATTTAATATATACGTTACAGAACTGGCCAATATTATCAGATCCTTTGCTCTTTTTCTGACCTCTTACACGGATGATACTCAGATAATTCTGTCAGCCTTCAGAAATGGTAACAATATGGCTCCCCACCTCCATGATTGTATGCTAGCCGTTAGGTCTTGGATGAGCTCACAATGCCTAAAAGTGAACTCTGGTAAGAGAGATGTAATCCTTTTCGGAAACATCTCTCCAATATGGTCCCCAGTCTGGTGGCCGGTCGAGTTGGGTCCTCTGCCAACTCTAGTGACCAAAAGCAAAAGACCTTGGAGTGATCACTGATGAATAACAACTTTGGGCCGCAGGCCAATGCTATCACCTCCTCCACCTCCTATTTACTTAAATCCCTAAAGAAAACCTTGCCTTTCATCTCGGCCCAGATCAAAAAGACAGTAATTACCACCTTAATCTTATCAAAGTTAGACTATTGCAATGGCCTCTACCTGAACATGGAGGAAAAACATCTCAAGAAACTTCAGACGGTGAAGAACGTGGTGGCCAGACTTATCCTGAGAATCCTCAAGCTCCACTCTGTAGCCAAGGATTTTACAAACCTTCATTGGCTTCCAGTAAGAAGTCGGATTACATTTAAGGCCTTATGCATTACCTATAAGGGGCTTCACAATATAGGACCTCTGTTCCTTAGTCAGTTGTTGAAATGGTACTCCCCCAACAGACTCCTTTGCTCTTCTGGGTCCAATCTCATTATGCTTCTGTTCTGACATGGTTTTTGGCTCTATTTCGGAGTGATGAAGACTTTAAGGTTGCTAACATCTATAATCTGTATTGGCTCTATTAAACCCTTTCTTCCAGACCTCGAAGAGGATAGCTGCTTTTTATGATGATAGATCCCTTATTCTTGACTCTAATCCATCTATTGCCTATTGGCTTTGACATAATTATGTGTCCTTTGTAGTCCTGACTTTATATTACATATTGGTATGGTTTGTGTAGGTACTCTGACAGAGCTAAGGGTTATTTCATCCTTCTCAGGCCTACAAGGCCCAGAACTAGAGAGACTCCATTTTGCTTTCTATCCCTGCAGAGCTGAGATGCTTGCAGGGTAAAGGTAATGTTTATAGTTAAAGCTGTTGTCCACTTGGAGAGAACCGGTCTGGGCCAGCCCTTATCGTTAGGCTGTATTATTCTCTGTGTGGAAGACACCACAAAAGGCCGGCCGGCTGGGTGTGTGTCCTTGACGCGGAGTGGTGCAGAGATCTGATGGGCGGCGGGCTGATGGCTGGAACTTTCCATGAGGAAACAGCATTCCATATTAGTGAAGTGCAGAGGCGGAGTTAGTTAGTTGAGCTGGAGTTGCAGTGAGTTGAGTTGGAGGAGCAGAAAGAGTTCGAGCTGGAAAGAGTTTGAGCTGGAAGCAGTTGAGTTGGATTGAAGCAGAGGAGAGGAGTGGAGTTGCAGAAGGAGTGGAGAATCAGAAAGAGTTTATGTTGAATTGGAGCAGAGGAGAGGAGTGCAGTTGCAGGAGGAGAAGAGACAGAAGATGCTTGGAACAGAGAGAAGACAGACAGACAGTCAGTGAGCTGGAACTGAAGGCAGCAGTCAGAAGCAGTTACTTATCAGGAGGAGTTGTGAATAGCTGGAGTCTGAAGTAATGCCTTTTGGAAGAGACTGAAGTTATATCGTGGATTAATCTGTGGGAGCAGCTGGAGTGAATTGGACATTAGCACAGAGACAATCAAATAGAGTGAAGAAGCTAGTGGAGTGAACGGTTATCAGAGCGGCAGAAACCATTAGACTGAAGTTGGAAAGTGGAGAGAGTTCATGGGGGAGAGGAATCCAGTGCAGAGTGATCAGCGCAGATGTGTGTCCAAGAGAGCAGGAGAGGATCTAAGACGAGCTAAGGCACAGACGAGAGAGGAGCCCAGATGACAGCTAGAGCAAGACCCCACACTCCTTGGTGATATTGTTCTTTAATCTTTATATATTAACCTTGTCCCTGTTATATGTCTAATCCTTTTTCTTTCAGTGGTGTGTTACAGTTCCTGTTAGTTACAGAGACCCCGCAGATCTGTGTATGTGTCTATTCCCATTTTATTGTTATTGTAATAAAGATACCCCAGTTCTTAGTGAACCAGTGTGCATGTGTTGTCCTTATGATAGAGCTAACCTTTTTCAAAAGGAAATAGGAGTGTTTAAATCAGGGAATAACTCTTGCATACAGTGTGTGTCTCTTGTTCTTTAAGCGCAGGTAACCTTTCCTTCTAGTCAGGTGTTACAGCCAGAACAGATGCTGCCCCTGATCCGGTAAGTAGCCACTGAATAATTAGGGAGAGAGAGGAGCCCTTGAGCTAGGGAAACATTCATACCCTAAGTGATTCGGCCATTCCATAATATTATTGTAGTAGTGAACCTCTAGTGAATAGTGAGAGAAACTTCCCAACATAGAGAGAGAGAGAGAGCTGAAGGTATTCATAGGAAAGTGATCGTCATTGGCAAGCGGCGTTAATGAGAACACCAGGTGGGACACTGGTGCATAGATCCGCCGGATTGCGGATCGGGCTGTGAGCTAGAGAACACTGGGGGGGGGACACCAGTGCTTAGGTCCGCCAGATTGTGGACCAGATTGTGAGGAAGAGAGCACTAGGGCTGCAGACCAGTGTGTAGGCACGCAGGATTGCGGAGGTGCCAAGCGAGCACTGACTGTGGTCAGTGTGTAATGGTAAATAATCAGAACTGCCCCAGGGTAGATTAGTCTGGACCCATGTGGTCGCGAGACTATGAGGTATGAGTGTGGTGTAGGGCATGGACGTCCTTAGTAATCAGTGAGTATTCCTAGTAATCCCTATAGATTTAGTGTTGTTTCGGATGATATGAGCTTGTATATTGCGAGTTCCCCATCCTCAGGTAGGTACCCAGGTGCCTGGACAGATGGGCCCTGAGGAGGGAGGTGGTTACGTTTTGGCCGGGTTGGTGGTGCTCTGAGGAGCTGGTCCTATCTGGTTCGAGAATCCGGTCATAACAGCTTCCCAGAATCCAAAAGAAAAACTAGGGAACAGAAGCTACATCGCAGGAGCCATCAAACTATGGAACAGCTTACCAACCCGTATAAGGCCCTTGCCCACACTAACCACCTTCAGGAAGACTCCTAAAAGTTGGTTATTTATTAACAAGGGCTAGGTGATCCATTGCTCAGGATAACCAGCACCAAGACACCTTTTGGTGTTTATGTGCTAAATAAACTGCTATACCATAACATAACATAGCAAATGCTGTGATGTTATTTCCACTCCTGCTGACATGAGGAACACAGTGAGTCCAACTTTGTTTGATTTTCTTAGTATCCCTGCCCATCACATGTGTCGTTCCTCAAGATTCGGTGTGTTGCTCCTTTTCTTTAATGTATATTTCAGGTCTTTAATAGGACTGATTAACCAAAAGGGTTTAATTTCATTTCCTATGTTGATAACTTTGAATTTAATCTTTAAGTCAATGGCCCAAGGAAAAATGTAATGACATTGTATCAAGTGACAGAATAGAGTTTTGTCTTTTGTGTTCTTAGCATATATTTTCCTCTTCACTCTGCGTACAAATGTCAGCTATATTGAGAGTCCCACCAAACAAAAGGAGAGTGCTAAATACTTCATTTCTGTTTGGAATTAAGACTTGAGTTATATTCCCAAAACATTTCACTTCCAACTTGAGAGCACTCATCTGGGATGGGGTTGACACAAGATAATAAAGAGTTGTATAGATTTATGGCAACAAACGTTATGGACATTCCAAAGGGTCTCAAATACATCAACCAGAGCCTGTCCAAAGCTCTGCTTTTTAACTCATTTTCACACTGAAGGAGGGGCAAATCCGGATGGATAAAAACACAGGATGACTATTAGTAGACTGGATGGTACGCAACAGGATGACTATTAGTAGACTGGATGGTACACAGTCAAGGTGTTAAAAAGTCATGGAACAAAGGCAGAAGGTCTCAGAGGGATGTATGACATCACGACGCATGCTTTTACATTGCATGCTTTTACATCGCAACTTTTACAACGCATGCCTTTACAACGCATAGTGTTGAGGGGTGCTGGATAGTGAATAGTTTAATTTACTATTCCAACTCCAGTCCCCATGGATAGTAGGGAAGGTGTTGGATAGTAAATTAAATCTATTCCCTATCCTAGAGCGCCCCCCAGCGCAATGCGTTGTAATGGTTTGCGCTGTAAAAGTTGCGATGAAAAAGCACTGCGTGGTAAAAGTTGCGTTGTAAAGGATGTTTCCCGTCTCAGAGTGAGAAATAGGAGTAGCGGACACATTCTGGTGGTAGCCAGGAAGAGATGAGAGAGGAAGAAGGAATGAAAACGTAGGCAAAAAAAAAATACAAAACACATCAAAGAGCGTGCTAGGAAGTATTTATTTATTTTCAGGCTTCTTTCCAGGCAGCAGCTAGACATAATTAATTTAACTAGAGGGTGTTCTACATGTATTGTGCTCTGTACCTTTAGGAAGCCTCACCTATCCAGATGCAGGTTTTTTAAGGTTTACCATTAGAGGGAGGGCAGGCGCGTACCCCTGAACTCCATTGACAAACAAGCTCCTGATGGAGCAGGGTTTTCGCTAAAAGAAACCTGCTCAGATTGACACCCCCATAACACATAATAATAGTGTGCAGTGAAGGCTAACATACGAATCACATGAAAACACACAGGAAACCGCTTTGCACATGCGTGCACTAATTTGAACTAATGCATGAACAACTAGGTCGCATTTTACATTGCACTTCGAAAGAAACAAGAAAGAATGCAGGCCTAGGCCGCATTACACATCTTGCATTTTGCTTTTAAAAATGATAATAAATAAAACCACTTTTGATTAAAGCTGGCTAAAAAGAAAAACACTAACATCGTATAGTGCAAAGGTGGGTGGTAAACAGTGAAAAGTGCATTTCTATGTAACTAATGAATGCTTATGTTCTATTCGTCATAGTGAGCGGATTGGGCCTGCATTTTCCTAAATTGGCCTGATAGATGAGGGGCTAGAGAGTGAGCAAGAATCACCTGACAAAACAGACAGAAGCGCTGAGCGCTGCAGAAGAAAAGAAAAAGTCCAAGGTTGTTAAGCTGAAAGAACATTGTTTGTCTGCCAAAAAGATGAGACTGGCCGTGGGACCCAAGACTTCTTCCGCGGACGTAGCTGAGAAATACATGTGGAATAATGTGAAATTATCAAGTATTGAAAATGAGTGAACGCGCCACTAACCTGTCATTCAGCAACCCACTGGAATTCGATCGAGCCCATAGAGTACCAGTGCGTATTACATCGAGTCAAAAGGATCCTAGACCAATTGTATGCCAGCCTCTCAGATATCAACATGTCGAGCAAATTCTGGCTTTTATGTGCAAAAATAACCACATCCTTTGGAAAGCGAATAAAATATTCAACTCCCAGGACTATTGCAAAGAGACGGTGGACATAAGAAAAGGATTTCTTGCCCTCAGATCAAAACTACGGGACCTTAATTATCAATATGGCTTTGTAGGTCCAGAGAGATTCAGAGTCCTGATTCAAGGTGTTCCGCAGATTTTCACAGACCCGACGCATTTGAAGAAGTTTCTTGATGGCCCAGACGACTCCTCAATGGACACAGCAGCATTGAGCGCTCATGGTGCGGGTGCTCAACTTCCATAATATTGCTCTTCAAGTCTTCCATGTTGTATGTTTATATTGGTTCATCTAACAGGTCTGTCATTTAACCTTCCTCTGCCAGGTTTATACAGTGTTTAGTGGCCAATGGGGAGATACAGTCGTCTAAGTCCTATGTTGTGCTACACAATTTGGCAGACACTATTAGAGGTTCTCCCCGGGACTAATGTGACAGAACCATATATAGCTCACCTTCTCAAACCGTATAATCTATGTTCTCCATTTCTATGTATTGCTAGTTATTCCACATGTAACAATCATAGGCTAACTCATGGCTTCAATTAACGCCGGTTCTTTCTGCTGTTATTTGTGACTCAGCAGGGTAAATTCTACATTTGCCATGGGGGGAGAGTTGTTGCTTTCTCTCCCTTGTCACCATGTTCTTGAATCACTTTTGGGGTGGGTGGGGAGGGATTGGGAAGAGGGAGGGCTGGGGTGGGGTCCTGATTGTATTTTGGTGTGTTTTCTTTTTGGTTCTTTTTCTTCTTTTCAGAGGGTGTTTAGTTTTAAATAGCTATTCCGTGCACTTCAGTGTCAGTACAAGAATGATGCATTATTCAATATGCAACAATATACTGAGCTTACACTGAACCTTTGCCCGCGATTTCAATCAATATGCGCCTGAGTCTTGGCTCACCCGCCACTACAATGTATGCATCAGGTATTCAAAGCGTTAATTTGTACATCTCACATGATACGTTGTAAACCATACTCCCTCTAACCCCATGGCTCAGAAGAATAAATCCATTAAATTTGTCTCGCTGAACGTTAAGGGCATCAATCACATGATCAAAAAACAGAAGTTACTTGATTATATATACAAACAGAAAGGGGATATAATTCTATTACAAGAAACAAAAATTGACTCTTCACAGTTTAACTCTATGAAGAATAAGACGTACAGTGAGGCAATTGGTTCCGATGCGCATGGGAAAAGAAATGGGGTTTTGACTCTAATTGCAAAAAAGGCCAATATCGATGTTCTACAGTTAAATGCTGACACCAATGGTAGATGGGTTTCCATAAAACTCTCGAAAGATAACAAGGAATTTTACGTCACAAATGTATATGCCCCTAATAAAGACGACCCGGCTTTTTAGAAGGATTTGCGCGATCACATAAACACATTGCCAGATAATGTCACTCATATCCTTGGTCGTGACCTTAATCTCCCTCTTGACCCCCTGCTAGATAGGGACGCTCGTTGCACCTTTCGTTCGAATAACTCGCACAAGGCACTTTTCAATCTCTGTTCCTGCTTCAATATGGTAGACTCTTGGAGATTGACGAACCCATCAGGGAGGGACTACACTTTCTATTCACCCCCTCACAATTCATATTCACGCATAGATTACATTCTCACGTCTGGTCACTCCTCTGCGGATATTGAAGAAATTTCAATTGAGCCGCGTGTGATTTCTTACCATTCTTGTATCACGGTGACATTAGCAGTACAGAATGAGGTTAAAAAAACAATCTATGGAGATTCAACAACACAGTGTTGAAAAAAGATGCCAATAGACTCACTATTGAGTCGGCCATATGTGAGTACCTTGCACATAAAGGTGACACTGCTGACCTCACTAGGTGGGAGGCCCTTAAAAGCACCATTAGAGGAGAAATAATTAGGGTACGCGCAGCCATGAAGAAGGATGCTAGTAATAATCTATCACGTCTAGAACAGGAGATATCGGCACTGGAAAAGAGACATATACTCTCTAAAGACCCTATCACCCTGGGCGACATAATGAATAAAAAATACGAGTGTAACAAAATAGTAAGTGAAAGGGCAGGAATTTGGCTAAACAACCAAAAGCACTTTAGACTATGTAATTCAAACAAAGCGGGAAAGAGCCTTGCATCTTATCTGAAATTTAAATTACAACAACAAGCTATTAAAAGCCTAACGGATCAATCTGGGACGACACACACTCAGATCCCACCAAAATTGCAGACATCTTTAAGGATTTCTACAGTAACTTATATAGCAAGAATAGCGGCCTCGAAAGCTCAAAAATAGATGAGTATTTAGAAAAGTGTTCACTTCCTTCACTTTCACAACAAGATCAATCAGAACTTAACCTCCTATATCAGTTGAAGAAATTGGTAACGCTATTAAAACTCTTAAAAAGGGGAAAGTCCCCGGACCGGACGGGTTTAGCGCTATGTTTTATAAAAGCTTCTCCCCTCTCTTGATTGAGCCCCTCAAGGACCTGTATGACGATTTCACTAACAGTGGCAAAGTCAAAGGCACCCCTGCAGAAGCTATCATAGCTGTAATTCCAAAGGAGGGGAAGGATCCGTCCTCCCCGAAGAATTATAGACCGATTTCGTTGATCAATTTCGATTGCAAAATCTAAGCTAAGATTTTAGCAAAAAGGATTCAGAAAGTCCTACCCAAACTCATTCACCCATCACAGGTAGGGTTTATGAAAAAAAGATTATCTAGTGATAACACACGCACCCTAGCACACATAATAGAACGGGCAAAAATTACCGACTCACCAACGGTGGCAGTCACCTTAGACGCCGAGAAGGCCTTTGATAAGGTCGACTGGACATACTTAGAGGCTGCTTTAAACAAATTCAATCTGGGCGCAGACTTTATCCGAATGGTGATGGCTCTATATTCGAATCCTTCTGCTAGAGTAAGAGCAGGCGGCTGCCTTTCGTCCTCATTTAACCTGGAGCAAGGCATGAGACAGAGCTGCCCTCTTTCTCCCTCCCTCTTCTTGCTCGCTATTGAACCCTTCCTCTATCACCTTAGGAACAATGACCAAATCAAAGGTATCGGTTTCGATGGCTACACTGTCAAAATAACGGCATTCGCAGACGATGTTCTGGTTGTCTCTGAAGACGCGGAGACCGTAATCCCGGCCTTGATGTATTTAATGTGGGAGTTTGCTGTAGTGTCCGGCTATAAGTTAAATAGAGACAAAACGGAGGTGAAATCCTGAATAATTTAGGTAATAAAAGTATCCTGGGTAATTCAGGCCTGTTCTGGCAAACTTAACGTTTTAAATATCTTGGTTTGGAATTTGATAGGGATCTAATCAGCACCCTCAAAATAAATGAGCATGCTCTCCTCAAAAAGATCTCGTCCCTTCTGGATGGATGGTCTCCAAAATTCCTGTCATGGTGGGGCAGAGCAGAAACTTTGAAAATGATGATTACCCTGCTCGTCAACTATTTGATCTGTATGTTGCCCATGCTGTTGTCGGATGACTTTTTAAAAAAGATATACAAACTCTTCAATACTTTCCTGTGGCAGGGGAAAAAACCTAGGATTTCTCTTCGGAAGCTCCAACTGCCGAAGGATAAGGGAGGCATAGGGCTACCAACTTCAGGTGCTATCAGACCGCATACTTGTGCAAGCAGGGAGCAAACTGGTTTTTACCTCACTCTGAATGTACTCTTGTATGGGTACATATCGAAAAGACGATCATTAAAAACTTATCTCTGCCTGCAATAAAGACGATAGACACTTCTGCTTTCTCCCAATCCAGATACATTTTCCTAAACACTAAAAGGGCCCTCCTGAATCTAGTGAGACACTGCAAAGTCAAAATCAAGCTAGCCAAATCCAACCTAGTCTCCTTATGGCATAATTCACATCTTAAGGTCATTGGTAAGACCCTCTACTGGGAATACTGGTCACACAGCGGGGTGATTTTAGTCAAGGATCTATTTATGGGCTCCTCGGCTCTACCTTTCTCCTCCATCAGGCCCAATTCGGCCTTCAACCTATTGACCTATACAGGTTCCTACGACTCAAATCCCTAATATCTGCCCGTGCCATCTCTCCACTTGACCCTTCGATATGCAGCAAATTGTGCCAGCTCATGAAAATGAGTCACATGGTTTCTAAGATGTACAAAACCCTCTCACCTAATTCCCTCAAGAACCACAGAAGATGTGAAGTAGCCTGGGAAAATGAACATAACTCTTCCAATATATCATTCGATTTGGAGAAGATATACCTAACCCCTTTTTAAGATAAAATCTCACCCATACTCTCTCAGACCAAGCTAATGCCTATAAATAGATCGTATTGGACCCCAGAGAGACTCTTTAAGCTCAAGCTTATTGACAGCCAACTATGCTGGAATTGTAAGTCCGAGACAGGTGACTTGGCTCACATGCTATTCCATTGCTCATTGTTGCAATCCTTTTGGGACAAAATGTATAACTATATGCAAAAAACCTTCCAGTACCACCCAACTAGAGAGTTTGCCTATATGTTACTTGGGGCCATTGACCCATCGTTAAGAAATGATCATGATCGATATCTAGCGGACCTTATGCTTACACTTGCGTGTAAAGTTATTCTAACTAAGGGGAAGAGTTCCAAGGAGGTGTCGTTTAAAATATGGCAGGAATCGCTATTTTCACTAAGAGGTGCAGACAACAAAACACTCCACACTTCTCCGTGGCGTAAATCGCACAATAAACTTTGGAAATCACTTGACTCCTTTGAGCTCTGTTTCGAGCCGCCATAAACCTTGAATGGCAGTTGTCACCCCACAATCTGTAATCTCGTATCTGTTTTATCAAGCAGGGTGCATGACTTATATAGTTATATAACAACTGTCACTGCTGCGATTCTTTGTATAACCATCAATAGCTATTGTTCTCTTACTCTTTGTTTTTTCTCCCTCTTCCTCTTCTTCTTCTTCTTCTTTTTCCTTTTCTCTGGTCCACTCCACTGCGATCATCCGCTCAAGACTAATGTTATAATGATCTTGCATATTTTATTGTGTCATAACTGAGATTCAATACAGTGTTTGTATGATTTTACTAAATTTTGTCAAGTCAGCCTCACTCAGGTCGCAATGGTTTTTATTTTGCCTTCATTTTGTATTTATTTGACTTTCATTTGTATCTCCTTTCTTCATTTATGTATTGTCAGTCCTTAAATTTCTTTAATAAAAATTATTTTAACAAACCACCTCCCAAACCAAGCAATAAGCAGTCACATTTTATGAATAGTTTCAAATGATGTGGGACGGACATGGTGGTTTTAAGGTATAACTGGGGTGCCTTTGGGGGTGTGGGTTGGAGCGTCAGTAGCAGAGCATGAGGAGGTAACAGGAGAGAAGGGTGATGCGTTGCTGTCTCTCGGTTTGCAGAGAGGCCTAGCTCTTCCTGTCTTTGTCCCATTCCTGTCCCTGAAATCTTTGTTCCCTGCCTCTATTTCAGGGAATCACCACTACCTCCTTGGCCCGGGGGGTGGTATTTCACTGATCTTTGGGTTAGTATTATCCTTCTGACTCGTACTTTTCATAATAATTTGCAAATGTATTTTTGTCTCTGAAACTTATGTCTCTTCCTGTATCCCCTCCGACATATGTATATTGTTTCCCATTATTTGCTGAAACTTATGTCTCTTCATCTATCCACTTCTTCATATGCATATCGTTTATTGATGATGAGTAGGACACTGTTTGCATTTGCTGATAATTTCTCTCCCTCTTGTGAATTACATTGTTTGCATTTGTAACCAGAATGTGATGAGCATTACATTTCATATTTAATTTGAGAGAAAACTTTATTAATTTTACTGAGATTCTGTGATTATTTATCTAACTAGATAGTTAGATAGATAGTACTATTATTACCATAAACTACTCAACCAATTGGTCCATCGACCAGAGGAAAGAGAGTTGATATATAGGTTTAGTTATGTATTTAGAAATGTTAGGCATGAACTATGTGATGTTATCGAGCATTGATCCCTGATTGGGTGTCGTGCTGGATCAGTTTTCTGGTAGCAGAGGACAGTTTAATTAATGATTAGTTTGGTAATAATTATTGATTATTGACTATATGTTCTTAACAAGAAAAGTTGGTGTCTTGTTCTATGTTGTCTAGAAGTACAAGTACGGAGGTACCTGAGAAATCCCGGGACGGAAATTTAGCCTGAAGAATGGATAAAGAAATCACACTGCATAAATACTTTGTCTGTTGTTATAATACGGAACTGCGGAAGGCTGCAGGTGTTATATTTAGGTATAATTTCGTATGTGAGTATAGTGTCTGAAATAGCAAAGAGTCAAATTCCAAAACTCTTGCCTTATCCCCAGAGGAGTAGCAAGACCTCTTTTTACACCAAAATTTCCCCTGCGAAACTTTGGCCTTATCCCTAGAGGAGTACTAGGTCCACCCGTAGCCTGTTTGAAAAGTAAAATAATGGTGGTCGTTATTCTTGCTTGAAGTGAAAGAATTATTTTTGAAAAGGTGACAACTATCTCTTTATTTAGTGGAAGAGGCAAGGTGGCATTGTTTTATGTTGTTTCTAACAAGAATTTTGATTGAGAGAACTTAGAAGTACATTGCCGTATTATTTTGTAAAGGGAGGGTCTGTAGCAGGAGTAATACTGACGTCACAAAAAGGCTGTGCTGACATTGGTCAGGCAGGGGGCGTGAAGTAAGCTCGGATTGGACGGTTGGTGTGAGCTGCGCTGGTATTGGTTGAGATAGTAGAGAAGTAGAGAGCCGTGATTGGATGGTTGGTGTGAGTCGCGCTGGTATTGGACGAGACTGACAAATAGAATAAGTAGAATTACGGAAAGGTTTCTTTGTTTGTTTGCTGAGATACATTATAGTAAAAAGTCAGAAAAATTAAATTGCTTAAGAAAATAAAGAATTTCTTTAAAACGGACAAACCAATAGTGACTAGAGAGGAAATTCCCATTTCACCTCCAAGAAAGCCTGCTTCCTATATGATGTTGGAGGGAGGATACCATATGTGTACTTGGTTACAGAATTGGGTGGCATACACAAAGGATGGTGTTATAGCTTCCCACAGCATGGTTCGTTTAATGTAAGGATTTTGCAGAATTTGAGAGATCAAATCAATTCACTAGAGCCAAATCCCAGACCTACACAGTATGAAGCACTAGAGGAATTGGAAGTAGAAGCATTCGAAATATAGAAATATTGAGGCGGTGTGAGATACAGAAATTTAATGACTATATATCCTTTTGAGAGAAGAGAAGATAAAATGAAAAGATGAGGGAGAGCTGAGGTAACTGAGGGTTTGTACCCAGTTTTAGTTGCTGAAGATCAGACAGGAGGCAAATGTAAAGAGAAAAAGAAAAATATAGAGACTTCAAGTTTAAGAGATGATCTGAACGATTCTGATGATGAGTTGTTAGAGGACATTATGAACAAAAGACCTCCCCCATATCAATTGGTCCAGTAGTTCCAATGTATGGAGAAAAACAGAATCTATCAAAGGTACATACGTTGGCAGTTCCGAGAAGTAGTGAAAGGAGTGGGATGCTGACAGTAGTGAATGAGGTTGGACAGGCTGATACAAATACTACATTGTTAGATCTTCCAGTTTCTGACATTATAATAGAAACCCCTAAAAGAAGTATACAAATAGACCCAAGGAGAATAGGGCAGAGCGTCACTCCAATGACAGGAAATTCAGCAGGTCTTTCACCAGAGGAATTACATGATTGGATAAAGGAAATGGTAAAGCAGAAACCTCAACCACAGAGTATAAATGTGAGCCAATTGAAAGTAGATTTGGAAGAGATGATTATTGGTACAATAAGTCCATACAGATTAGGGACTTACCGAGATGAAGAGCTGTTGTTTTTGTGTAAAAATATTACTTGGAGATCGATAAATCTTCATGAGAAAATAGCAGAGGCTGCGAGTGAATATGGAATAGACATGGAAAAGTTGAGGGTGGTACAGAAATCATACAGATTGGCCTTTACTGAAAAGGATTTAGAGAGTTTAAATGCGTCTGAAAAAAGGTTGCAGATAAAGGAGTTGATTAATATTTTGAAGAAATGAGGAGAAGTAGAAAGATGAAAAGGTAGATGGATGAAAAAAATAGACGAGGCAGATGGTAAAGGAGCGTCTCTGTTGCCGTTGAGAGAGATAGGACAAGTTGAAAGGGTGTGTCCGATGAGAGAAGTTCCAGGTGGTGGATATGTCCATGTTCCTTGGACGAGACAGGATATATTATCCTTCACAAATGATTTTCCCAGGTTAAGGGAGAAACCAGTTGAGTGGTACAAACAGGCAGAGAGGTTTGTGAAAGTTTCAAAGGGTTTGTTGAAGGATCTAGATGGTTTGTTTGAGATTGTTGTTCCAGCAGATTTGTTGACACAGTGTAAAATCACTGTCAGTTGACCAAAGGAAGAATATCCAAGAGATCCTAAAACAGGTGCACCATCTGAGGAGGTGATAATTTCCCCAAAGTAACCAGGCTGGGTTAAGATAGACAGGAAGACCCAAGAACCACAAGGGTCAGTACATGCCTACTATGAATGGTTGTTGCAGTGGGTTTGAGAATATTGGAGACAAAGATATGGGACATTTTGTGTATTGTTTTGTGTTTGGATGGAAACCAGAGATTTGTAACATGATTCAGCAGTATTTGATCTGCTGGCAGAGCAAGACAATTGACAACATTTTAAGGTATTCAAAGTATTGTAGTAATGACATTGAGTCGAGACATAAAAAGTTAAAAGAGAAAATGATGTGGGCACAAGCGGAAGTAGCATAGCAGCAAGAAGTAAACAATGGTTCTCAAACAGGTTATTGTAATAAAGTCTTGACTCTGGTTTAAGTTGTAAGTTGAGCGAGTCTTTATTATACAACCCCATCCAAAGTAGACCTGAGTCAACTGACTGAAGTAGAATCCTACATATCCCACACTCCAAGCTGGAACGTAGAACTTCACTATATCACACTTCTTCCTCTTTACAATTTGAAATATAATTCCAGTATAGAAATAACAAGTGAATATAAAATAACATCCTCCCAAATGACAAAGCAAATCAACCTCTTACAAAATCTTCGAGATAAACAGGAATCTTGCAAGATCTGATGCTTTTGCTCATAGGTTCCATACATCCTTTCTCCGAAGAAGAACCCCTTAAACTATCTCCTCCACCTGCATCACCAACTTTTGACTTAAAAAGAACAACACGGCTATGACACGGCTATGATTCTAGATGTAACCATCATTGGTTTTCACAGCACATTTGAACAACTTCACCACAGTCTTTACATCCGTGAACTTTCACCAATTTAATTTTAACACTGTCTCACACTTTAAATACAACTCTTCTAGCGGATTTATGTGAGAGTCAACACATATTTTTTTTTCCGTTGCACCGACAATTATTTATTTCTCCACTGTTCAATTTCATTATTCTTAAGACCTTTATCCATTATCATCCATTCAGGACAGATGATGGTATTGACAGATCTTCATTTGAATAGCTCAAAGGGGTCTTCCCTGTTGAAGAGTGAGGTGTGAACCTATAAGCTGTAATTCTATTTTGTAACTCCTCCCTCCAATTCAAACTGTTGATCATTGCCAATTGTATATTTTCCTTTAGTGTTTTATTTAATATTTCAATGGCACCATTGCACTCTGGATGATAAAGAGAGGTCTTCTTATGTTTGATTCCACACTTTGCTAAATATTCCTCCATTTCACCAAAACAAAATTGGGGACCATTGTCCGATAACAAAGAACTAGGAAAGCTTTCACGCTTGAAAATCGTTTCTAGAAACTTAATTACAGACTGAGTAGTGATATCACGCACTGAACTCACTTCAATCCAACGTGAGTATAGATCAAGTAAAACTAATAAATACAGAGTCTGATGTTCCCCATGAAGAGGTCCAACAATATCAATGGCTATTTCATCCCAAGGACACTTGGGTAACTTCCTACAAACCATTGTGGATTGTCTGGGCTTTAGAATCGTATCGCTCAAAGAACATGGGATACAATCCTGCACTGCACGTTCCACCATAAGGTCCAGACCAGGCCACCAATTATCTTGTCTAATACGTTCTTTTGTTTTACAAATACCCATGTGTCCTTCATGAGCCATTTTTACAATGTTGTCTCTCAAACTCACCAGAGGAACCAATCTTGTCCCTCTAGTAAGAATGTCATTATTAATAGCTAACTTATCACAGACCAACACCCAAGGTTTCTCAAGCGTATCACCTTTATCTTGTGAAATCATATCCATCACTCTCAACATTTCACTGTCCTTCTTTATTTCTTCCTTCCATTCATGTTCTTTAATTACACCTAAAGTGATTTCACACACTTTTACTTCAAACTCGTCCACCAGATCATCTTCTCTGTTTTCATCCTCACATTCCACACAATCTACTAAACGAGAGAGACAATCCCCCGAAACATTACTTGCTCCTGAAATATACTACATAACAAAATCAAATTCTTAGAGAGAAATTACCCATCTCCTGGTCCTAGAAGAGATCGAGTCTAAGCCCTTTTTCTAAAAAATCTCTTTAAGGAGTTTATGATCTGACCTGACAATAAATGTTGTACCCCACACAAACTTCTTAAATGTATTCAATGCCCAGAAAATGGCAAGCGCTTCCTTCTCGATGACTGAATATTTAACTTCCGCACCTCTTAGGCATCTTGAAGCACATGCGATCAAACACTCTTGATTATCTCTCTTCTGGATCATTAAGGCCCCTAGACCTTTCTTACTAGCATCTGTTACAATAAATGTCTGATCACCTGGTTTGAAAGCCTGTAAATCCGGAGCATTTCTTAGATTTAACTTTATCTTTGCACATTCACCTTTGCATACTTCATCCCACACAAACTCAGTTTTCTTGCACAGCAAACTTCTTAGATGGCTAGTTTTATTCGCAAAATTTGTTATAAACTTTCCATAAAATTCGACCATACCCAGAAAAGATGCCAGTTCTTCTTTTGAACAAGGATCCTTCAGGTTAGCAATGGTGTCCACCAACTCTTTTTTTGGTTTGACACCACTCCCTGAAATATGGTGACCAAGATAATTTACTTCTGTAACTCCAAACCTACATTTGTCAAAACGTAGAGTTAAACCAGCTTTCATTAGTCTTTCTAATACCTTTTCTACTCTCCCATCATGTTCCTCAATCCTCTTACCATAAATCAAAAGATCATCTTGATAACACCTAACACCATAGCCTTGATCACCTCAGTCATAATCCTCTGAAACACTGAAGCCGCTGAAACTAATCCAAAAGGCATTCCTAAAAACTTAAATGCTCCCATCAGGGTAATGAAAGCAGTCAGCTCCTGAGAACTCTTATCGAGAGTCACCTGGTGATATGCTGAAGCTAAGTCCAAGGTACTGAAATAACATGCTCCATCCAATGTTGACACCATCTCATCTATATTTGGTAACGGAAACTTATCTACCACACCTTATTTATTGAGTGCACGTAAATCCACACAAAGACAAATCTCAAATCTCCACAGGCTCAATCACACCTGCCTTCAGCAATCTATTGATTTCTTTTTGCACAGACTCTTGTACGCTCAATGGAATTCTCCTCACTTTTGCTGCAACTGGCTTTGCACCCAACTTCATTTTGATCCTGTGACTGTAGCCCTACAAACTTCCCAAATCTTTCTTGAATAATTCTCCAAACTTATTCACATACTTGTTCTCATCATTCACTATAGTTTGTACCTGTACAGGTGGATTACCATTAGGATCTAGAATAATGCCAAGGCGTGCCTAATGTGTCCAAGTAAGTTATCCCCTTCTCTGCCACATAGATCTTAGCCTCCGTAAATCTCTCTTTGCACACCACACAAGTCTGAAAATACCCCAACATTTTAATAGGAGTTCCCCCATTACCTGTTGGGTTTACATCAGTTTTCATCAATTTCACTTTGCTTTTGAAATCTCTTTCAAAAACCTCTCTCGATATAAACGACAGATGAGAGCAAGAGTCGAACTTCATTTTTATCTTTACATCTCCTATTTTGACCCATTCTGAATGATGCTCCAAACCACACACCTCATTCACCTGGAAACTTACTTCTTTCACTTCATTTCTGCCATCTTTTTTGTTTAGAAAACTGCAGTTTTTTTTAATAATGTCCTTTTTCCCACAAAAGTTACAAACTACACTGAGAGCAGGACAAAAACCGGCATTAGCTTTGTGACCCACCTTTCCACAACGATAACAAGTTCCTTGGAAGAACATAACATTTCTTTTTGCTTCTTCCCCACTCTTGTTTCTCTTGTCTTCCTCCTAAGTGTTCTTATTGTCTGTTTCTGACTTTTGTACAGCCTGACATACAACTTTGTCTACTTTTTCTATACTAATAGTAGATTTCCCCACCTTGCTCACTTCACTCACACATTTTAACAAGTGCTCAACACTTTCCGCAATCACCATAACTTCATGGTCAGAATCAAAATGGACAGGTACCTAGTGGAGGTAGAGGTAGAGGAAAAATTAGTAGAGAAGAGGCTAAGAAGAAATGTCCTTGCCATGCGTGGAGACAGTATGGACATTGGAAGAACGAGTGTAGATCTGCTCAAAAGAATAATGGGGTAAATCAAAATGTAAATCCACAGATGCAGAATGAGGTGGTTGTGAATAGGCCTGGGTTTCAAATTCCGTTCCGCTCGCGGAATTTGGTTAATTTCGCATTCCGCGGAGAACGCAAAATCGCCCAAAATTCTGCGTTCCGCGGCTTTGCGAAATGTTTGCTTGCTCGCGTTCTCAAATTGCGTGTATTTCCCCCGAGCACGGAAACAGCGATTGCGAACAGTAAAAAAGCATCACGAACAAGCAATTCCGCATGCTCGCGGAATTTCTGCTTGTTCACGGAGATTTTTTACTGTTTCGCAGAGATTTGCGTAACGCGATTACGCAAGTTCCGCCCACCCCTAGTTGTGAATCAACAGCAGCAGGTAGTTGCTCGACAGTTACAGGTTCCACAAGCTCCCATGCCAAATAATGTGAATGCTCAAGTGCAGAGGTACAGTCCGAACACTGGATTCCACGAGGTGATCAAGTTGGTAAGAATCAAAATGTGCATATGGTTCCGCAATACTGGTTGCAGTACAATGAGAGTGATTCAGACTCATCTCAATGACGGTGCCTAAGGGGGGAGGAAGAGTGTGTACTTGGCTCATCTTTGGCGGTAGATCAGTCAGGTCCATTTGTTGACAGAAAAGTGGAAGGTAATGATATTACATTCCAAGCAGACACTCATGGTAACCGTTCTACTGTGAGAGTAGCAGAAATTCGGAACCTACCCCTCTTGGGAGATACTATCTAAGTTGTAGGAGTCTCAAATAAGCATATTAGAACACCAGCCACAAATCCAATAGAAGTTCATATTGGGAGTTTCAGAGACACGCATTGTTTCGTGGTATGTGATTCGAGTCCAGTAAATCTCTTGGGAAGGGATATATTGTGTAAAATGAATTGTACCATCTATTTTACGCCTGATGGTATTGCGTTTCAGACACCTGATGAAGATGTTGAATTTAAGATGATGTTAGCGAAGCAAGGGACAGAAGTGGATGAGGTGTTTTCGCTTCTCACAGAAGAGAAATTGCCTGAAGAATTAAAAGGTGCAGTGGAATGTATGGGACTTTATATGAAAGGAGATTGGTCTAATGATAAATGTAGACCTGTTTAGGATTACTTAGGATTACGGTAAAAGAGCGTGCTGGATTCAGTGGCTGCAGCATTGCCAGGCTGTTTGAAAGCAGTGGCTGCTACTTGTGTGAGTCTGGAACATAGTGAAGTGATTGTAATGGGACATCCAGTCAAGCTATATGTGTCACATTCGGTTGAGATTCTTTTGACACAAACGAGGACGCAATATATGACCTATAATCAGCTGACTAGGTATGAAAGAGTGATCTTGGGTGCTTAAAATGTGACTGTGGTAAGATGCACAACCATAAATCTGGCAAACCCCATTGCTGAATTCATATTGTGAGGAAGTGAGAGAGGAAGCATTTCATAATTGTTCGGATGTGACAATATTGTGCACAAAACCCAGGCCTGATATTGAGGACATCCAATTAGAAGAATCAGACTGTGAGATGCTTGTTGATGGGTCATGTTTAAGAAATGAGAAAGGAGAATTATGTTCTGCCTATGCTGTTTGCACCATAGCAGGAGTACTAGAAGCATCCTGCCTAGGATGGGTAAACTCTGCCCAAATTGCTGAATTGATAGCTCTGATTAGAGCATGTAATATTGCCAAAAGCCTGAAGGTAAGGAAAATGCCACTTAACAGTATGCATCTGTTCTTGGCATGTAGAGCTGCAGATTCTCGCACTTAGCATTAGAACGCCATCTGGTGCTGGGCTCGGATGATTTCATGTTGTTGTCGTCTTGGAAGAAGTTTTTGTAGTCACGAGATAGGTGACTCCTCCCTTGGACGATAGTGCGCATGGGCATTGAATCCATCCTTAGATTGTTTTTCACCATGATGGGAAATAATGGAGTTAGTAGAAAGAAAAAAGATGTCCATGTGTGTATATCTAAATTAGATAGAACTGGAACAGATACAGGTCCCAGGGAGGCGGGTGGGCATATGATAATCTGCAGCTCTACATGCCTTTCACCCTACAGAAAGCCACAATTAACCATTGAATCACGAGACACCCTATCGAGCGCAGCTACGAAAATACCCAGAACGTAATGAATACAAATTAATGCAACAGAACCACATACGAGGCCTGTTACTACAGCAAATTAGTATTGCGTGTTTTGGACTACTAGGAGTCAACAGTGTGCAACAGTAGTCGGACATCTTATTTATACCGGAATACTCCTCTACTATTGAAATTAACCGCAAGAAAAGCGCTTTCATATCGAACCCAGCGAATGTTCGAGGATGTAACAATTTAGAGCCGAACAGGAGACATAGCATCATTTTTTATATAAGCTGCTAGCTTCCTTCTTAAGCCTGATATCTCGCTGGATCACTTAACCATTCAAATTACGTAGCCTTATCATGCTTTTTAACCAAAACAAATGTAAAAATATCGACCTATTTTTACAAGCTTAAATACAAATTTTTTGGTGGTAACTTCCTGATGAAGGCACGCCCCAGTGCTGAAACGCGCGTCGAAGACACCATTCCCACCATATTTAATTGTATACTTTGCATATGTTTTTAACAAAGGTTATGATGATATGTCACAAAACAAATTGATGATGATTTTAAAATATAAATGTATTCACTTAAATAATTAATACCACTAATTTTTTATTTTAATTTTTGTTTTCTTTAAACTCACTTCTTACATTGCATTTGTTTAAAATTACCTGGGTGTTTTATTCTCTATCACATGTTCCCTAAGAAAGCCATAGAGGCTCCTAGCTTGCGTGTGGAATGCGCTCTAGGAGGAATTGATAATGTGCGTTTTGCTTTTTGGTAGCATATTTGGATACATTTTACAATCAATACCAGATTTAGAAATGGGATTGCCTTTATGTAGTGGATAGAAAGCTACAAACAATTGTTTTGTTTTGCGAAAGGATTTAGTTTTGCGAAAGGATTTAGTTTTGCCAATGTAATAAAGAAGGGCTCTTTTCACGTCTAGGGTGTGTAGAGCTCTTTCTGCTACAGAGTCTGGGTTTTGAAAAAACACTGGTAACTCCACTGATTGATTAAGATGAAATGGAGTGATTACTTTAGGAAGGAATTTTGGATTTGTTTTGAGGACCACTTTGTTACAATGTAATCGTAAAAATGGTTCTTGTATAGTGAAAGCTTGAATTTCACTTACTCTTCTAAGATAGGTAATGGCCACTAGGAAAACTGTTTTCCATATGAGGAATTGTAGTTCACATTTGTGTAGAGGCTCAAATGGGGGTCCCATGAGCCTGGTAAGAACAAAATTGAGGTTCCACACTGGAGAGGGTGGTAACCTAGGAGGAATAATCCTTTTTAGCCCTTCCTTAAATGCTTTAATGGCAGGTACTCTAAATAGTGAAAGTGCTGTCTGTTTTGTAAGTATGCAGCAAGTGCTGCAAGATGTCTCAGCAACATCGGAATACAAGGCAAAGCATTGGACTGGATCATCTCGTTCCACGCCGGAAGAGCCCAGAGAGTCCGCCTCCCCCCTTTTAGATCTGAGGCCACCGAAGTCATCTGCGGCATACCACAAGGATCATCACTCAGTCCCACCCTCTTCAACGTATACATGAGTCCCCTCGCATCCATCGCGCGCCAACACAACCTCAACATCATCTCCTACGCAGACGACACCCAGCTGATCCTCTCCCTCACCAAAGACCCTAACACCGCCAAAACCAACTTACACGAAGGAATTAAAGAAGTAGCCGAATGGATGAAGAACAGCCGTCTGAAACTGAACTCGGACAAAACGGAAGTCCTCATCTAAGGATCATCCCCCTCCGCCTGGGACGACTCATGGTGGCCACCAGCCCTGGGAACCGCACCCATACCTACGGACCACGCACGTAACCTGGGCTTCATCCTGGACTCCTCCCTCTTGATGACCAAACAAGTCAACGCCGTCTCATCCTCTTGCTTCAACATCCTAAGCATGCTCAAAAAAATCTTCTGCTGGATCCCCACCGAAACAAGAAAGACAGTCACCCACGCACTGGTCACAAGCCGACTGGACTACGGAAACACCCTCTATGCTGGAACCACAGCAAAACTACAGAAAAAACTCCAACGCATCCAAAATGCCTCAGCCAGACTCATACTGGACATCCCCCGTCAAGCTCACATTTCCGGTCACCTTAAAGACCTCCACTGGCTCCCCGTCAACAAAAGAATAACGTTCCGTCTCCTCACCCACGCACACAAAGCCCTCTACGACCTAGGACCCGAATGCCTAAGCACGCGATTGTCCTTCTACACCCCCACCCGCCAACTACGATCATCCAATCAAGCCCTCGACGCAAATCCGCACATCCATAGATCCACCATGGGGGGAAGAACCTTCTCCTACTTAGCAGCCAAAACCTGGAATTCTCTCCCCACCCACCTCCGCCTTGTACAGAACAACCTCTCCTTCAGAAAGCAACTTAAAACTTGGATTTTCGATAAGTAAAGCTCACCCCCCCAAGCGCCTTGAGACCCTCTGGGTGAGTAGTGCGCTATACAAATTTCCGAACTTGAACTTGAACTTAGATGAGTATGCTAGATTACATCATGCAGTAGATAGCAAATGATATTCTGGATGGAAGCATCTAGTGGATCAATATGATTGTTAGTGCAGTAAATGGCAAACCTTTTCCATTTTGCAAGCTCTAGTAGTGGGTCGTCTGGCTTCTTTAATGATGTTCATACAGTCTGGTGGCAGTTTAAGGTAACCAAACTCTAAGACTTCAGGAGCCAGATTTCCAGATGCAGTTGACTTGGATCTGGATGCCTGATCTCTCCATGGTTCTGCATTAGCAGGGATGGGGATAGGCACAGTCTTTGGTGTGGAACTAGTGAGAGTTCTAGCCGCGTTGTGAACCATGGTTGGCGTGCCCCTGTGGGAGCTACTAAGATTAGTTTGAGAGACTGTTGTCAGAGCTTGCGTACCACTAGTGGGATAAGTGGGAGTGGCGGAAAAGCGTACGCAAACCTGCCTACCAGTTCATCCATATCGCATTGCCCTTGGACAACGGGTGTGGAAACCTGGCGGCGAAGGTTGGGCGTTTTACGTTTTTGTGTGTGGCGAACAGATCTATGTCTGGTTGTGCCACTTGTGGAAAAATGGTTGAAGAACTTGTGGATGTAGTTCCCATTCGTGAATCTGTTGTGCCTGTCGACTTAACAGATCTGCAATCTGATTGTGAATTCCTGGAAGGTGTTCGGCTAGTAGATATATTTTTTGTGGAATGGCCCATCTCCATATGTTTTGTGCAAGCTGGGACAGTTGCAGAGAATGTGTGCCTCCTTGTTTTTGTATGTAGTACATGGCTGTCATGTTGTCCGCCCGGATCAAGACAGTCTTGTTTTGTACATGTACTTGGAAAGATTTTAGTGCTAGAAAAATCGCTATCAGCTCCAGGTGATTGATGTGGAGTACTTTTTGTTGAGTGGTCCATTTTCCCTGAGTTGTATGGTCTAGGAGATGGGCTCACCATCATGTGAGAGATGCATCTGTGGTAAGTACTATCTGTGGAACAGGTTCGAGGAACGGCCACCCTCTGGACACGTTTTAGGTGTTCCTCCACTGCAGAGAGCGATCTGTGTGGCTGTCTACCAACACCAGATCTATTAGTTGTCCTTGAGCCTGATTCCACTGATGTGCTAGACATTCTTGTAAGGGAGGCATTTGAAGTCTTGCATATGGTACAATAAAAATGCAAGATGCCATCATGCCTATGAGTTGCATGGACACTCTGCGTGGAGAGAGAGTTGATTTCGAAATTTTGTGACTAAGGCTTGAATGCTGGCTATCCTGGCTGGACTGGGATAAGCTAGAGCTGTGGATGTGTTTATTGTAGCCCCCAGATGTCGGTGTATATGAGATTGCTGGAGATGCGACTTGGTGTAGTTGATGGTGAACCCCAAGTTGTGTAATGTTTGAATGGTTTGATGAGTGTGTTGAACACACTGATTAAATGACTTGGCTTTTATCAGCCAGTCATCTAGATATAGGAAGACATGGATTTGTTGTCTTCTGAGACGTGCTGCCACTACTGCAAGGCACTTTGTGAACACCCTGGGTGCAGTTGTCACCCCAAATGGAAGGACTTTGAACTGATAGTGTTGTCCTTCTAGTACAAACCTTAGATACTTCCTGTGAGAAGGATGTATGGGAATGTGGAAGTAGACAACTTTGAGATCTAGTGTGGCAAGGAAATCGCCTTGTTGTAACAGTGGGAGCATTTGTTGTAAAGTGATCACGTGAAAAAGATCTGATTATATATATAGGTTGAGGGGCCTGAGTTTGAGAATTGGTCTTAGTGTCCCGTCCTTCTTGGGTATTAGGAAGTACAGCGAGTAAACCCCTGTTCCCTGATGTTGTAAGGGAACAATCTCCATTGCGTCTTTTTGAAGCATTGAGAGAACCTCTTGTTTTAGTGGCGTAATGTGTTCTGTGGACATGGGACACTGTCTGGGTGGTATATGTGGAGGGGTAGCTGTAAGTTCTAGGCAGTAACCATACTGGATAATTTGTCTCACTCACTCGTCTGTTGAGATGGAATTCCAGACAGGTAGGAACTGTGCTAATCTCCCCCTACAGGAGTAGAATGTTATAGGGGGAGAGGAAGGAAGTCACTGTTTTGTGGTGGGAGAGGTACGATTGGCGTTGTTACCTCGACTTCTTCCTTTATTGATGTTTCCTCTGTATCCTCCTCTAAAATATCCTCTGTTGGGGGATGTTTGTGTATTGGCTTTAAAGCAAGATGAGTTGTCTGCTCCCATTTGCTTAGAGGCTCCTTTGTAAAAAGAGCAACAAAAGGAGCCTCGTGTTTGTGGGGACTGTAAAGCTCCCAATAGATTTGGCAGTCTCAGTTTCTTTCTTCATCTTTTCTAGTGTAGTGTCGACAGCTGGCCCAAAAAGCTGTTGTTGGTTAAATGGCTGGTTGAGAATAGTAGTTTGGACCTCCTGTTTAAACCCGGAGATACGTAGCCATGCATGGCGTCTACGGATGACACTGGTATTTATTGCTCTAGAGGCAGTGTCTGCTGCATCAAGTGCACATTTGACTGATGCATTCGAGATTAGCTTAACCTCTTGTATTCAGGCAAATGTTGTAGTAGTGTTTCTAACTGGCCGTAATGTGATCTGTCATATCTTGCGAGCAGTGCTTGTGTGTTAGCTATGCGCTAGGTATTGGCTGCTTTGGCAGCTATTCTTTTACCTGAAGCGTCTAGCAGCTTAGACTCTTAATCAGGAGGTGGAGACTCTCCTAAGGCTTGGAAGTTAGCTCACTTTCTAGCATTAGAAATGACTAGAGAATCTAAGGGTAGCTGTCCCTTAATGTAGGCAGGGTCTCCAGGGGCCGGCCTATACTTCTTTTCTATTCTGGGGTTAAGAATCCTGGCACATACAGGATCCTTAAACACTTCAGAGGCATGCTTAGGGACCCCTTTAATCATTGGTAATATTTGTACTGACTTTTGGGACTGTTCAAAAGTATCTAGTAAGAAATCCTTTTCTGCCTCATCTGAGTGCATTTTGACACCATGATAAATGACAGCTTTATCGATTAAGTGCCCAAAACCGATATTATCTTCTGAAGGAGATGGTTTTGAGGGGTATGTGTGTGGATCTGGGATGTCTGGTATGTCTTGTGGGACAGGGTACTCCCAATCAGGTGGGTCATTAGGGTACGTAAAAGGGTCATCTAGGTCACCCCCTACCCCTGTGTCATCATCATCATTGGTATGAGGAGGTGTGTGAGGTGGAGAATTTTGGGTGTAAAAGGTTTAGGGAGAGGAGGTGGGTTAGAAGGAAGTGTAGGAGAAGAAGGGTGCATAGGTGATGTGGTTGAGTCCTTCTTCTTCACAGGCACTGGAGGAACAGATGCTGTGTCTAACTTCCTCTTTCTATATGGTGCAATGATGACATATCCTGTCTCTGGATCAATGTAGATCTTTTTCTGCTTAGGATCAGGATGAAAAAGCTCCTCCTCTGGAGAAACCGCTTTTGGAGCCTATTTTTTCGGTTCCGAGCGGGGCTGTTGTCTGTTTTTGTCCTTAGCCTTAGGAAGCATGATAGAGTCCTTTGGCATAGTTTTGGCTCCGAGGATTTTGGTTTGGGAGCCGAAGCTGGTTTCTCTGGTATGGAAGCGTCCAAAGCCGGCTTGTCTACAGGCTTGGGGGTTTTCGGGACCGATTTATCTTTCGAAATCGACGGTGTCGAAATTGGTTTCGGAGCAGGGACTTCTTTCGGTTTTCTGTGCCAACGGCGCTGGTGGGATTGGCACTTGCGATTTGCTCGGCCCTGGGCTACCAGAAGGCTTTTTGATTTTCTTTCTCGAGGGCGGGGCTCCTGAAGTATGTTTTCGGTCGCGACTGGGCCTAGCAGGCGGAGTGTTGACCATTGCCTTTCGATTTCGTTGGGGGGGTTGGGGTAGGGGCAGTAGTACTCACTCGTTGACCCGGAGTGATGGAGTCATTGGAGTCATCTGCCTCGGAGACAATTTTGAGATCTTCGGAATCTTCTTCTGGGACATCTGGGCCTTCGTCGAAGATGTCCACTGGTTCCGGAGCTGATCTCTGCATGATGTGTCGATGAGCTCTTCGATCTGGAATGGTTTTCTTTGATCAAAAGGTTGCACAGGCTGAACAGATAGACTTGTCGTGTTCCGGTGATAAGCACAGGTTGCAGACCTTGTGAGGGTTACTGTGTAGAAATGTTGTTCCTCACTGGGGGCATTTCTTGAATGGCGTCCTTTCCATGAGCTGTAGGCCTCACGGTGTGGATAGGCCCAACGGCCCGTGTCGATGACCGGAATCGAGCTGATGAAGTCGAGTCGAAGGTCGAGATGGTTAAAAGTTAATTTGAAGAGTTTCTGTAAGTTTTTTCGCGTTGAACTACTTTAGAAAGTAGATTTCGAACTGGAGCGGAAAAG
Source organism: Lissotriton vulgaris (assembly GCF_964263255.1). NCBI lineage: Eukaryota > Metazoa > Chordata > Amphibia > Caudata > Salamandridae > Lissotriton > Lissotriton vulgaris. The sequence continues at coordinate 1,106,107,088 of NC_141685.1, read as the reverse complement.
GTTACATCTGAACCCAGTGGCGGAAACAAACAATCTAAGGATGGAGTTGATGCCCATGCGCACTATCGTCCAAGGGAGGAGTCACCTATCTCGTGACTACAAAGACTTCTTCCAAGATGAAAACAACATGCAATCATCCGAGCCCAACACCAGATGGTGATTTAATGCTAAGTGTGAGATCTGCAGCTCATATGCCTCGAACCCATATTTACTGACAGTCAATATGGTTCTGGGGTTGTCCCCAAAACCATATTGTCCAGCTATGGAGGTAAAGGGGATTTCTGACTTCTTCAGGTTCCCCTATAAGGAACAGCAAAACTGTAAAAGATTTATTGGATCCTTTACAATTGCCCAAAAGGATTGCAGTGGTCAAATGTTCCGCACATAAATCAGGAGATGATTATGTGACGAAGGGCAACAGATACACCGATCAGGTAGCGCGTTTCTGTGCATAAAATTTAATTGCCTTAAACAGAGGGATAGAAAAAGAGAATACGAATTGCCATCCTATGTTCTCTTCTTCATTTGAAAGTTGAGACGAAATTAGACAGTTGCAGGAGGAAGCAAGTGATGAGGAGACGAAAATTTGGAAAAAATTCAGGCTGTAGAAAGAGAGCAGAGGACAAAGTGTGGGTCTATATAGATGAAAGACCAGTCATGCCAGATAGTTTACTATCCCAAATGGCAAGGACATACCATGGAATTGCATATGTTGGAAGAGATGCATTGATCAGTCTCTTCAAGCAGTCATGGTATAACCCAATGTTCAGGGTCATTGCAGAGAGTCTTTGCCAGAGGTACATCACATGTTAGCAACAAAATCCAGGCAGAAAGACAGTAGTTAGTTGGGCAGCAAATTGGAAAAGCAGTAGGACCTTTTACATTGGATTTCATTGAGCTCCCCCGTGCAATGGGTTGAAATATTTGCTGGTTGTCATCTGCTTGTTCTCTCGCTGGGTGGAAGCCTATCCAATGAGAAGGAATGACAGTCTAACTGCTGCAAAGCTACTTCTAATCGAGATGATCCCTAGATATGGATTTCCAGCCACGTTAGAAACAGAGGAACCCATTTCAATAATGAGATAATTTGGATGGTTTGTACAGCATTACAGATTGAGCAGAAGCTGCATTGTGCCTATCGACCTGAAACATCTGGAGTGGTTAAGCAGGTCAATGACACAATAAAATCTAGGTTAGGAAAGGTGTGTGCATTCACAACACTGAAAGGATTCAAAGCTTTACCCCTTGTATTGATGAGTCTTAGAAGCATTCTTGACAAAAATACAGGATTGAGTCCTCATGAAATCCTAATGGAAAGAACAATGAGACAAGCATTTACACCAGCGAACAAACTGATGCATATATCTGATGATCAAGTGCTTGATTATTGCAGAGGATTGGCTGATGTGGTGCGTTCTGTGTCTCACCAGGTTGGAAAAAATGCCACTACAACACAGCCAAATCAAGCTCATGATCTGAGTCCTGGAGAGTGGGTTCTCATGAAGAAATACATGAGAAAATCGTGTTTAGAACCCAGGTGGAAGGGACCTTACCAAATAATTCTGGTGACGATAACAGCAGAGAAGTGTGATGGTTTTCAAAATTGGATCCATGCGAACCATACCAGATGAGTCCTAAGTCCGCTTAAAGGAGAAGAATAGTAGCAACTGGTAAACCAAAGCTAAAGACCATAGGCTGAAGTATGTGAAGCTGAAGAATCTAGAGAGACAGATTCTGAAGAACAAACAGATGGCAAGCAGCCAAGTACAAGTCAAGAAGATTTGGCACCAGTTACTGGGTCTCATGAGACTGCTGTAGAACCAGAAGAAGGGGAGGTTTCTGAAAGTCAAGAAGAAGAACGGATAGAAGAAAGGCCAAATAAAAGAACCTGTGAACCAGATGAAGAAGGTGAAAAAGTAGTTCAAACTAAAAGATCAAGAAAAGGTGACAATTGGCCAAGTGGAGTAAAAAGACTGAAATACTCCCTGGTGAGGAGAAAGTCAAAGAGAAGACCAGAGCAAATTAATGAGGTCTGAATTCAAGCAGAACAAGAAGTGTCAGGAGAAGTAGAGTGTAAGAATTCCAAGCAAGAAATATACAGCACCGGAATGAACTTACGTGATCTTGGAAGAAATTGAAAGGTCAGATCCAAGTTAAGAAAAAGACAGTGCTGACAACCTTAAAAGAACTGTGAAAAATAAAGGTGCAACATTGCCAGTCGAAATTAATTGAATGACTCAGAAGACTTAAAGAAAAGAAATCACAAGAAAGGGGGAAAGAAGAAAAGCCTTTAAGTGTAGGATTACACTATTTTTTCAGATATTCTTTTTGAGAAAAAAATCAGAGTTTATAGATCTAAGTTTATAGCTTTTTACAGTTTTTGGTCGAATGCAAAAATGCAAAAGCAAAAGTGACTGAACATCCAAAATCTAGTCTAAAACGTAGATGTATTAAAGCTTGTTTGTGTAGTGTTTCTTTATTAACATTTATGTGATGTGATGTGATGTGATGTGATGTGATGTGATGGGGTTTTTATAAAGCGCAGGTTGCACTCCAAGGAGCATCTTTGCGCTGTAGAAAGAGATTTAGGAACCCTGTGGATTTGGAAGGGAAGGGGGGGTATCTAGATAAGGTTTTTACATTGTTGTTCGGTGAGAGTAAAAATCCAAGTTTTGAGGGCCTTTCTGAAAAAAATTTCTGTGGGGATTTGACGGAGATGAGGGGGAAGGAGGTTCCAGGCCCTGGAGCCTAGTACCGCTAGGAATTTTCCTCCTTTAGTCTTAAGTCTGAATTTGGGAATGGTGAGAAGATTGGCCCCTTGGAACCTGAGGCATCGGGTGGGGCTGTAGTGCTTAAACATTTTCAGTATATAGTAGGGTCACTTTCCATTGAAAGCCCTGAAAGTTATCAGTAGAATTTTAAAGAGCACCCTTTTGTAAATGGGCAGCCAGTGTAGGATGTTCATTGCTGCTGTGGCTGAGGTTCTCTTTTTCCATCCCAGCACCAGTCTGGCTGCGGCATGCTGTACCATTTGTAACTTGTGGCAGACTTCTCTGTTGGTCCCTGCATATAGACTATTACAATAGTCGATGCGGGAGGTGATGAGGGCAACCGTTTTTCTTGCGGAGAAGGGAATTAGGTCGAAGAATTTCCTGAGCCCTTTGATAATACCGAAGCAGGTCCCTGCTACGGCTGTGGCTTGCTGTTTGAAACTTAGGGAGGGGTCAAATTTGATCCCTAGGTTACGGACTGAGGAGGCAGTACTAGGGGGGGCAATCGCATCCTCAGGCCACCACGATGAGGGGTTAAAGGTGTTTCCTTTGCCGACAGGTAGAATTTCAGTTTTCCCAGTATTGCACTTTAGATGATTTAGGTTCATCCATCTGAACGTGGCGGTGAGGCAGTTTTGGAGTTTAGTTTCTGCTTCACAGGTGTCATTCTCCAGCACCAGAATGAGCTGCGTGTCATCTGCGTATGCAATGGTATCTATGCCAAAAGATGAAATGAGGGTGATTAGTGGGGCCATATATATATTGAATAGTGTAGGGCTCAGACAGGAGCCTTGAGGGACTCCGGAGCCTACTAAATTTTCTTCCGACTTGTACTGTCCTAGAACCACCACTTGTCTCCTATTAGCCAGGAAGCTTTTTATCCAGCTCAGTGCGGTTCCGACAATTCCCGCCGCGGCTAGACGGTCCAACAGAATAGTGTGGGACACCGTGTCGAAAGCCGCGGACAGGTCTAGCAGAACCAGGACTGCTTTCTTTCCCTGATCTAGTGCTGCACAGAGGGTTTCGGAGGAGAAAATTAGAGCTGATTCTGTTGAATGTTGAGATCTAAAACCTGCTTGATTGGGATGCCAGATGTTGTTGGCTTCCAAGAAGGCAGTGAGTTGTTTATTAACAGCTTTCTCAGTGAGTTTGCAGAAAACTGGAAGTAGGGAAATGGGACGAAGGTTTGTAAGGGTAGTAGGGTCCGGTAGAGTTTTTTTTTTGCAAGGGTTTAACTGCTGCTAATTTCCATTTTTCGGGGACCAGACCATGGATGAGTGAGGAATTTATGATGCTATTAATGAGTGGGTTGGCAATCTCAATTAGTGAGTAGAGCACCAGCGGGGGGCAGGGGTCAAAATGGGATCCTGATTTGATTTTGAGGATTTCTATCTGTGTTTCTTCTTGGCTTACAGGTTGAGAAGTGGTCAGGGTATGAGTTTTTAAGCTGGAGTTGATTGCTTTGTTCTCCTCATTGTTATTAGGTTGCGGGAAGTCTTTAGTTAGTGTTAAGATTTTACCCTCAAAGAAGTCTGCAATAGAATCGCAGAGGGTCTGTGAGGGGGGGATGTCTTTCTGCATGGTTTTAGGGTTGGTAAAAGTGTTTACAATGTTGAAGATTTCTTTTTCTTTGTTATTACTTTTATTAATGGCTTCTGTATAGTATTTCTTTTTGGCTGTTTTATTTGAACCATGGTATTTGCGGCGTGCGATTTTATACATGTCTTGGTCATGGTCTCCATAGCCAAGTCGCCATTTCCATTCGAGCGCCCTAACCTTCCTTTGTTCCTCTTTAAGGGTGGGAGAAATCCACGGGGCGGTTGGTCTCTGTTTTCTCCAAGTATTCGGACGGGGAGAGATGGGATTATGGCTCTTACTAAGTTGATCCATAACCTAAAAGCCTGACTGTCTTTATCAGGAACTCCTAAGGGAGTTGGTCTAGATTTGTCTGCTCTTGTCAGGAAGTCTGATTGCCCAATCAGATCTTTCCAGCAGGGTCCTTTTATGACAGGCCCTGGGGGATCGTTAGGTTTTTTGGTTCGAGAGCGGAATTTTACTGGGAATTCGAATGGGATATAGCTATGGTCTGTCCAGGTTAATATTTGTGGGGTGTCAACCTTAAGTGCTTTGATATTGGAACAAATACAGTCAAGTGTATGTCCCGCCTTGTGTGTGGCAGAAGTGGTAAGAATTTTCAGGCCGAGCACGTTCATAGTATCAGTGAAACAGATCGTAGCCTGGTCTGAATGGACATCCAGATGTATGTTGGCGTCTCCCAGGATGGTAAAATTAGCTGATTTGAGGGATAGGTTGCCTATGGCTTCACCAATGATGTTCGTGACGTCAGTGTATGGGCCAGGTGGTCGGTAAATAAGAGCCCCTGAGAATGTGAAGGAGTCATGTATTTTTAACGCGAAGCCAACATTTTCTGCCCCTTTAAGGCCTGGTACGGACAAGATTTGGCAATTCAGAGTGTCACGGTAGGCAATAGCGATACCTCCACCCCTCTGAATAGGTCTATCCTCTCTGGAGATTAGGTATCCTAGAAGGAGGGAGTTTGTTACGTCAGGGTTACTGTTGGGTGTCAACCATGTTTCCGTCATAAATAAGCAGTCTAGTTTATTTTCCATTATTAGATCAAAGATATGCGCGGCGTGCTTTCCCATGGACCTGATGTTAATCAGTCCGCACCGTAGGTTTCTTACTTGTATGGGTGGCTGATTTATCGCTTGATTGTTGGGGCCAAGGCTGTGTCTGCAGAGTCTGCAGCTCCAGGAGCCTATCCAAGTCGTGATGTCGAGCGGTTGAGTGCAGGAGGATGGCTCTGGTTTGAGTTTTAGTAAAGCTTCTCTTGTGTAGCTGATTTTTTGAACAGGGGGGTGGCACTAGGCACGGGCGAGGCGCGGACGGGCGCAGATGGGCTTACCTTTGGCACGCCTTCGGCACGCAGGCGGCGCGCCCGCTGCGCGCGTCTGCTGCGCGTTTGACGGGGGCACATTGTTAAGTGCAGGGGGGAGGGGGTGAGGCCTACTTCCCTGGGCGTGGCCTGTGATCGGGCCGAGAATGGCGGCAAGAACTCCGACACGCGGCAGCCCTAGAATTGGCAGCGCGGGGGTTCTGATCAGGTAAGGGTGGGGGTGTGCTCAGTATACAAGTGCAGCAAATGCCAAATACAAAATAGTTAAAAACAGTATTTTTCGAGCAATTTTAAAAGCGGAACGAAGCTCACGGCTATCTCGCCTCAGGAGTGCTAGAATCTCTACTGCGGGCTTGTAGTCAGCATGCTTTTAACTGGATTTGTGGAGGGGGCGTGGCCTAATTCCGTGAGCGTGGCCTGTGATCAGGCCGAGAATGGCGGCAAGAACTCCGACCCGCGGCAGCCCTAGGATCGGCAGCGCAGGGGGTTCTGATCAGGTAAGGGTGGGGGTGTGCTCAGGATACAAGTGCAGCAAATGCCAAATACAAACTAGTTAAAAAAAGTATTTTTCAAGCAATTTTAAAAGCGGAACGAAGCTCCCGGCTATCTCGCCTCAGGAGTGCTAGAATCTCTACTGCGGGCTTGTAGTCAGCTCGCTTTTAACTGGATTTGTGGAGGGGGCGTGGCCTACTTCCATGGGCGTGGCCTGTGATCGGGCCGAGAATGGCGGCAAGAACTCCGACCCGCGGCAGCCCTAGAATCGACAGCGCGGAGGGTTCTGATCAGGTAAGGTTGGGGGTGTGCTCAGGATACAAGTGCAGCAAATGCCAAATACAAGCTAGTTAAAAAAAGTATTTTTCAAGCAATTTTAAAAGCGGAACGAAGCTCCCGGCTATCTCGCCTCAGGAGTGCTAGAATCTCTGCTGCAGGCTTGTAGTCAGCATGCTTTTAACTGGATTTGTGGAGGGGGCGTGGCCTACTTCCATGGGCGTGGCCTGTGATCGGGCCGAGAATGGCGGCAAGAACTCCGACCCGCGGCAGCCCTAGATTCGACAGCGCGGAGGGTTCTGATCAGGTAAGGGTGGGGGTGTGCTCAGGATACAAGTGCAGCAAATGCCAAATACAAACTAGTTAAAAAAAGTATTTTTCAAGCAATTTTAAAAGCGGAACGAAGCTCCCGGCTATCTCGCCTCAGGAGTGCTAGAATCTCTGCTGCAGGCCTGTAGTCAGCTCGCTTTTAACTGGATTTGTGGAGGGGGCGTGGCCTACTTCCGTGGGCGTGGCCTGTGATCGGGCCGAGAATGGCGGCAAGAACTCCGACCCGCGGCAGCCCTAGAATCGGCAGCGCAGGGGGTTCTGATCAGGTAAGTGTGGGGGTGTGCTCATGATACAAGTGCAGCAAATGCCAAATACAAAATAGTTAAAAACAGTATTTTTCGAGCAATTTTAAAAGCGGAACAAAGCTCCCGGCTATCTCGCCTCAGGAGTGCTAGAATCTCTACTGCGGGCTTGTAGTCAGCTCGCTTTTAACTGGATTTGTGGAGGGGGCGTGGCCTACTTCCGTGGGCGTGGCCTGTGATCGGGCCGACAATGGCGGCAAGAACTCCGACCCGCGGCAGCCCTAGAATCGGCAGCGCGGAGGGTTCTGATCAGGTAAGGGTGGGGGTGTGCTCAGGATACAAGTGCAGCAAATGGCAAATACAAAATAGTTAAAAACAGTATTTTTCGAGCAATTTTAAAAGCGGAATGAAGCTCCCGGCTATCTCGCCTCAGGAGTGCTAGAATCTCTACTGCGGGCCTGTAGTCAGCTCGCTTTTAACTGGATTTGTGGAGGGGGCGAGGCCTACTTCCGTGGGCGTGGCCTGTAATCGGGCCGAGAATGGCGGCAAGAACTCCGACCTGCGGCAGCCCTAGAATCGGCAGCGCGGGGGGTTCTGATCAGGTAAGGGTGGGGGTGTGCTCAGGATACAAGTGCAGCAAATGCCAAATACAAAATAGTTAAAAACAGTATTTTTCGAGCAATTTTAAAAGCAGAACGAAGCTCCCGGCTATTTCGCCTCAGGAGTCTAGAATCTCTGTGGATATTATTAACTGTCATTGTACCTATTCTAATGGTAACTAGTAATGGAAACAATACTAATGATGTAATGAGTGAAAGAGTGAGTGATGTTACTAAAGCAACCCCAAACTTTACCATAGAACAAATAGATGGGAGCATTCTCCATCATGATAAATCAATTAATGATTTCTTGTTAAATGTTTTTACTAAATTGTTGTACGAGTATGTTACTATAATGAATGTGAGTGATTGTTATATGTGCATGCAATTGCCTTCCTCTGTCTCAGAGGGGGTGACCTATCATCACCTACATTTAACATATGGTGTGTAATGTAGTGTTCTAACCAGCCTCCTTACGTGACGGGGAAGCTGGAATTTCATTATTCCAATATAGACTTGTTTTTTTTTTAGAAATACTTGTTATAAAGGAGCAGAACAAGGTCTTAAGTAGTAAAAATGCACATTATATGGGAGTGTTCTTCCATATTACCAAGACATTAGATATAGAATATGCTTATAAAAATAATCTAACATGTTGTTTGCGAATTGAAGAAAATGTTTTCATAGATATGGTAGAAAATAGAAGAGAAGGTTTCCAAAGAAAAGCTGCTGAACAGAAGTCACAGGTACCACTCTGGGCTTTTAGAGGGGGGAATTATGAGAATGGCGAGACATACGCTGCAATGTCCCTGGATTGGTATCAAAAATGGAAAATCTGTTTGCTTAGATTAAAAACTAACTATATTAATTATTTTATAGGTACTAGTGAATATGCGCATACTTTCCAAATTACTGGAGGAGGGGCATTGAAGGGTGGAACTGATCCTGTTTTCCCAGGAGTCTATTATCTATGTCGTAAGAAAGCATATTACTGGTTACCTGCACGTTGGTATGGTAGTTGTTATTTTGCAATCGTTTTCCCAAAGGTCTACCATGTAGACAAAAACAGTAACAGAGTCAATGAAATAAAAAAAGAGAGCGAGTTTCTCCGGAAATAATAGGTGACGTTTTTGGTACACTGGTGCCATCAGTTGGAGTTGTTTTGAATTCACATAAAATTCAAAAGTTGTCCACAGGGGTTGATCGTTTATCAACAGACACTGCTGGTGTATTTTTGATGACTGACACTGAAATGATTGGAATCAGATCAATGGTTTTGCAAAATCGACTTGCCCTTGATAACTTATTGGCAAAAGAGAGTGGCGTCTGTGGCGTGTTGAAAATTCAACACTGCTGGACCTATATCCCTGACAAAAGTAAAGGTATCGAGGGATTTATAAAGAATATTACAAAATTACATGAAGATTTGACCCAACTGGGCATTGATGGTGTCTGGGAGAGACTTGGTAAGAGTTTTACTTCTGTAGGTAAATGGTTTTCTACCCTTGGAAGTAGTTTATTAGGGAAAATAATAATGCCAATCATTATAGTAGCTATAGTAGCCTTAGTAATAATAACAATATATAAATGTTGTAAGTGTAGATATGGAAGAAAAGAGATGACAGAATCAAAGAACAAACGAAGAGCAAAAAAGAGAAATAGAGATGAGACTGAAATAGAAGATATGAAAGGAGACTATTATGAACGGATGAAGAATTTAGACAGAGAGAAGAACACTGAATTTTGGATCGATGATGATGGCACCTGGTATGGTGGGTATTTTATGATGGCTCCAGCAAACCATCAGTGGGGGGATTGATGGAGCAGGGTTTTCGCAAATAGAAACCTGCTCGGATTAACACACCTATAGTACATACTAACAGTATGCAGTGAAGACTAACATACGAATCACATGAAAACACATGTGAAACTGCTTTGCGCATGCGTGTACCAATGTCAACTAATGCATGAAGACCTAGGCTGCATTTTACATTGCACTTCGAAAGAAACAAGAAATAATGCAGGACAGGGCCGCATTTCGCATCTTGCATTTTGCTTTTAAAAATAATAACACATAAAGCAACTTTTGCTTAAAGCTGGCTAAAAAGAAAAACACTAACATCGGATAGTGCAAAGGTGGGTGGTAAACAGTGAAAAGTGTATTTCTATGTAATTAATGAATGCTTATGTTCTATTCTTCATAGTGAGCCAAATGGGCCTGCATTTTCCTAAATTGGCCTAATAGATGAGGGGCTGAAGAGTGAGCTAGAATGACCTGACAAAACAGACAGAAGCGCTGAGCACTTCAGAAGAAAAGCTAAAGTCCAAGGTAGTTTAGCTCAAAAAACATTGTTTGTCTGCCAAAAAAAAAGACGGGCCATGGGACCTAGCTGAGAAATACATGTGAAATAATTTAAAAGTATCAAGTATTAAAAATGAGTGAACGAGTCAGAAATTACGTTATGCGAACAACACATAAATAAAAGACTGTAGACATTTTGAGTGGGAACCTAGTGGTGTGACAGACCACCTCCCAAACCAACCAATAAGCAGTCGAATTTCATGAATTGTTTCAAGTGATGTGGGACGGACATGTAGGTTTAAGGGTATAACTGGGGTGCCTTTGGGGGTGTGGTTTGGAGCATCGGTAGCAGATCGTGAGGAAGCAGCCGGAGAGAGGGGTGATGCGTCGCTGTTTGTCAGTCTGCAGAGAGGTCTAGCTGTTCCTGTCTTTGTCCCGTTCCTGTACCTGAAATCTATGTTCCTTGACTATATTTCAGGGAATCCCCACTACCTCCTTGGCCAGGGGGGTGGAATTTCACTGATCTTTGAGTTAGTATTATCCTTCTGACTCGTACTTTGCATAATCATTTGCAAAAGTATTTTTGTCTCTGAAACCTATGTCTCTTTTTCTGTCCCCTCCGACATATGTATATTGTTTCACATTATTTGCTGAAACTTATGTCTCTTCATCTATCCACTTCTTGAAATGCATATTGTTTATTGATTATGAGTATGACGCTGTTTGCATTGCTGACATTGCGGATTTTTGGCAGGCCAGGGCATGTGCCAAAGCCTGGCAGAAACCCCCACTCTAGTCGGGATAAGGGAGCTACACTTCTAAAATAACCCCTGCTCACCCCCTTGGTAGCTTGGCACGAGCAGTCAGGCTTATCTTAGAGGCAGTGTGTAAAGCATTTGCACATAACTAATAGTAATACAGTGTAAGCACTACAAAAGAACACAACACCAGTTTAGAAAAATAGCCAATATTTTAATATACTTAAGACATGACCAAAAATGATAAAAATCCACAATTATCAAAATACGCATTAAAAACAGTTCCTTGATGTCGATAGCTCCATCCGGGGATATCAGGGCGTCCTGAGCAAACAAATCCAAGCAGTTCTGGCTGACCACGGCGTCGCGGGCCAGCTACGGTGTCGAGAAGACCCACAAACAGTACCTTTTAGAAATGCAAGGCTTTGGCAACCTCTTGTTGAGATTCAGAAAACACGGCGACTGCAGGCATCGGACCTGGAGGTCGGTGCAGGAGTCGCCAGGGCCCTCGAAGTCACTGCGGTGTATGTCGATCTCCTCTCTGTTGGAGTCAGGAGCGCTGTCGTCGGCAGGCATTGTGTGATGCAGTGCTCAGTGCCGCGGTGCGGCATGCGGTGCCCTCAGGTCGCGGTGCGAGCAGCGGCTCGGTGGCTGCATCAGATGACGTTGTCGTGAGACCAGGGTCGCTGTGCGAGATGAAGGCAGTGAGCGACACATGCTGGTAGGTCACGGTGCAAGCAGCTGCGTTGTCATTGCTGAAGTGCTGTCATCGGCTGATGAACTGGAGTCGATGGTGCTGGTGTCGGTAGGCCAAGGCTGCAGTGCGGGATGAGGGCGGTGCATTGTGTAACTTTATGAGCTATGCCCTCAAACCACGGATCAAGCAGCGGTGTCTATTTCGGCATGGAGCGGCGTCATCGGGGATACCAAGGCGTCTTCGTAAAGCGAGGCGGTGCGAAGTGTGGTGGCCACAGGTCGCGGTGTGAGCAACGGCTCAGTGGTGGCATCAGCAGGCAGCGTCAGTGAGATCAGGGTCGTGCTGCGGCATTGCGGCGGTGCACTCTGCAGTGCCAAGACGTCATTGTGAAGTAAGGCGGTGCGGAGTGCGGTGTCCACAGGTCGCGGTGCGAGCAGTGGCTTGGTGGCCGCAACAGCAGGCATCGTCAGTGACACTGCCCCAATACAACCTCTCACGAAAGGCAGTGGCTATAATTATACAGATCAAAGGGAGAGAGAGGACTAGATAGGCCAGTCTAGATCCCCTGGGTTATATATGTAAATCAATAGGGACTAGCTAATTTTAAGGAAAGTATAAGAGACTCAAGTACGTCAGACAATATAGGTAAGGAAAAACGCTGTTTTCCTTATAAAGCCCTCACCCACCGACCTAGTCGGTGGCATGCTTCATCATCGGGCCCACCACAGTGGCACCGAATGTGCCCCGGGTGTGCTTCAACGCCAGGTGACTGCGGAGCTGGTATATTGCTGAGTGTGCAGTGAAGGAGTGAGATTAGTGAAGTTTAAAATGCTATACAAGAGATCCCAGCACCCGAGGGTTAGCAAATTTTAATAGACTGGGTCTCTGTTAGAAGGTTAAAAAGGCAAAAGGACGTAAGTAGGAGTGTTATGATGACCTCCAGCGTCCAGTGTGGTCTACATGTTTCAGCCAGTGCCTTTATGTTCTAAGCTGGCTTTCCTCAGGACCAATAGGATAAGTGAAATGGTGCAAAATAAATTATAATAAACTATATTAAGTGGTTGTGTTATTTTCTTTATTATGTGTTGCGCACGCTAAGGCGCTGTAACTGTTAGAGGGGGATTCCCTCAAGCTTTGTCTGTGTTTTCTGGTACAAAGCCTCATGGGTCGCCTGGCAGAGAAAGAGACCGAGTAGTTCGGTCTGGTTCCTCCTTGGACCTATTCCGCGCCGCGGAAGGACGAATAGGTCCAAGGAGGAACCAGACCGAACTACTCGGTCTCTTTCTCTGCCAGGCGACCCATGAGGCTTTGTACCAGAAAACACAGACAAAGCTTGAGGGAATCCCCCTCTAACAGTTACAGCGCCTTAGCGTGCGCAACACATAATAAAGAAAATAACACAACCACTTAATATAGTTTATTATAATTTATTTTGCACCATTTCACTTATCCTATTGGTCCTGAGGAAAGCCAGCTTAGAACATAAAGGCACTGGCTGAAACATGTAGACCACACTGGACGCTGGAGGTCATCATAACACTCCTACTTACGTCCTTTTGCCTTTTTAACCTGCTAACAGAGACCCAGTCTATTAAAATTTGCTAACCCTCGGGTGCTGGGATCTCTTGTATAGCATTTTAAACTTCACTAATCTCACTCCTTCACTGCACACTCAGCAATATACCAGCTCCGCAGTCACCTGGCGTTGAAGCACACCCGGGGCACATTCGGTGCCACTGTGGTGGGCCCGATGATGAAGCATGCCACCGACTAGGTCGGTGGGTGAGGGCTTTATAAGGAAAACAGCGTTTTTCCTTACCTATATTGTCTGACGTACTTGAGTCTCTTATACTTTCCCTAAAATTAGCTAGTGGCTATAATTACCCATGTGACTGAATGCATGCCAGAGCAAGATATCTTAAAGAGATACAATGGAATCCCTGAAATTCACGTATGATGGGTTTGCAGAAACCAAACAAAAAAGAGGGAATTATCCAAGACCTGTGGAAAGTCAATAATATTGTAGGTTCATGTTGTCCAAAGGTCCCGAATCCTGCCGTAATTTTTTAACTTTTTTATATACCTTGTGGCGCTGAATTGTTCATGGTTATTGACTGGTGTAAAGCATTCTACTCTATTACTGCAAATCAGGATGGCCAGTTAATTTTTGCATTCAAATTCCAGACTACAGTTCTGGCATGGTACTGAGTTCCACAGGGTTATACTGAGAGCCCTTTAATTTTCAACCAAACACTGAAAAAGAATATGGAGACCTTGCAGTTGCCATGCAACTCAGTGCTGGTCAAGCACATTGACGACCAACTTGTGGTGTTGAGTGTCGATAAACCAAAATGCATATAGATAAGACACAGTTGCATCATTGAACCACTTAGCTCAAAATGGACACAAAGTCTCCCTAACTAAATGGCGGTACTGTCGAAGGGAAGTCCTACATCTGGGACATCGTATTGAGAAGGGAGCTAGAAAAGTATCTCAAAAGATAATCTTTACCATCCTGAGAATGAAGCATCCCACAACACTGAGAAATGTCAGGATATTTCTGGAAGTGGTAGGCTACTGTTGTACGTGGATTCCCAATGTTTCCCTGGTGATGAAGCCTACGGCTTACACACAAAGATGTATTTGATCCGCTACCTTGGGACAACAAATGCTTGAGTACCTTCCTAAAGCTGAGAGAAAGTGTCTGTTGCTCCCCAGCTCGAGAAATGCTTTATTATGAAAAACAATATGTTCCTCTATTGTTATAAACGCAAGAGGTGTGAGCTGTCTTTTGTCACACAGACTGATGGAGGATCCAAACATCCAATGTATATTTTTCTGGCAGTCTTGACTCAGTAACCAGAGCATTGCTAGGTTGTCTAAAAGTGGTATTGGCAGTGGGTGTCAACATTCAGCAATCTGAGGGATTTGTTATGGGGTACCTGCTTACAGCTATAGTCCCCTATTTTATTGTGATCTTACTCACCCGCATGTGAGCACAACACATGAAAAATAGCATGCTTACATGCTACAAGCAAGTCATACTTACCTTAGAAAATATAATACTACGGAGATGTGCCTGCGTGAACCCTGCCAAATTGTTGCTCTTGGCTATGTCTAATGAAGATGATGATGGGGTTGATCATGACTGTCTGGATGGTATAGAATTGTGTGCTAAGCTAATGCCCTATTTTCAAGACGTCCCTCTGGGTAAGTCTGATTGTAGTTTGTTAGTGAACACCTCTTGTTTAAGAGATGGACAAGGAAATCTGAGAGCAGCCTACACTGTGGACCCCCTTTAAAAGGAATAGTGAAAGCCACCTATTTGTGCAATGTATCTCCTGCAGTGGCTGAAGTGACCCCTCTTACTAGATCTTACTGTGTCTTCAACAATTTAAGAGTCACCATCTGTACCGATAGCCAGTACGGATTAGGCGTGATCCACTATTTCAAGTAGATGTGGTCTCAAAGGGTTTTAATGACCTCTTCTTGTTCCCCAATATGAAATGGGAATTATATCATTGACTTTCTTGACACCCTGCAGTTGCCTGCTGAAATAGCGTTGGTTAACTGTGCAACACATAGGAGGGGATATGATTACCTGACAGCTGATAACCGCTAGGTGGATGAGATGGCACAATATTGTGCTCTTCAGTCTTGCATATTGAATAGAGATCATTAAGGTGAACCAGAAAACAATGTTGCTATGAGAATGTTGTTGACTGTTACTGAAACGTGGGAGGAGATCAAGAGTTTGCAGGAGGAAGTTCCACGAAGTGAACACGACAGGTGGGTCAGAGCAGTATGTGTGAAGAATCTGGATGACATTTGAGTTTCAACAGATGGGAGACCTGTCCTAGTAGAACCTATGCCGTCCCCCTTGGCTAGACATTTCCGTGGATCCAGATCTGTGACTGGGAGTGAATGTTTGATTTGTTCAGCATTCTGTCCCTCATCTGTTCTTTTTGCATTTATGAAAGAGTCAGGCAAAGTTCTAGACAAGTAGTTTGTGACATCTGAGGTGGCATGGTGGGCAAAAAATTATGGAGTGGGATGCCATCCCAAGTGATTGCCAGCGACTGAGATTAATTCAAATATTTCATCTCTCACCCTATTGTTTTTGCACCAGTAGTTGGTGACATCTTTGGTGCTATGATTCCTTCTGTAGGAGTAGTTTTAATGTCCTGCAGATTAGTAAAGCTGTCTACCTTAGTTGATCTTCTTGTCACCAACACTGCAGGGGCACTGACTGCTATCAATACGGAGCTTGTAGCAATTAGAGCAATGGCTTTGCAAAATAGGCTTGCTTTAGATACATTACTTGCAAAAGAGTGTAGAGTCTATTGCATGTTATGCATCAAAAGTAGTGAGATTATTATGTTTGTTAATAATATATCAGATGTTTCCAAAGATTTGAAGGAGCTAGAAGAAACAGATGCCTCGGAAGCAATAGGGAAAGGTTTTCTGCAGCTGGTAGACGGCTTCATAGTGTTGGCAGTGGGCTGTGAGAAGCTATATTAGCACACCTACTACTAATTGTAATTTCTTGTGGTATGCTTTTCATAAGAGGATTTAAACTAATGGCTGCAAAGAGTGGATCAAAATGTAAGGGGGAATAACCAGTAACAAAAGGGATGGGAAAAAAAAGAGGGAAGAGGTGGCGGTTAGGAAGTTGGAGAGTCATATTTCTGATGAGTTGAGGTGTTTAGACATAAACAGCAAAATTCAGTTACTGGTATATGAAATACAGACTCAAGGTAAATTTATGAATGTAATGTGCGATGATTCTGAATTATCAGGAGGGGATTTTAAGGTACTTTTCATTTATAAATGTTTCGACAAACATTACATAAATCTGCACCATGTGAAGATAAAGTGTGATAGTCATATTAAAGTTAACCATAGTTAATGAAGGCCTACATTTAAAATGCATCACGTTAATGTCATGTCTGCTATGTATCTTTCCTCTTTCTCATTTCAGGAGCCAAGCTGAAGCAGGCAATTATATTTAAAACATTTTCTCTTGTTTAGTTTTCATGTGTATGTTTATCTGTCTATGTTCCTTGGAGAGCTGAATAAGGATCCCAGCACCTGCAGCAGGGATCATCTTGACTGAACTGCATCATCCTGATGCAGATATCCAGTTAAAGGTCATGCATCAGAGACTCCATTGTGAGGTAGCTTGAAAGAAGAACGAAACCTTTACTATCGTACAGTGACAGCCTGTACTTTAGCAGGGAGGGAGCGGTCAGGGCACAAACACACACATAAACACTCACTCACACTCATGCATTCAGACACACATGCACACACACATATCCATTCATAACACTCATTCCCAAATATTCATGCACACACGCATACCCCTGTACAGTTCTGCCTTGGCGCTCCCAGAAGGGTTGGGACTGCTGCCTCAGAGAGCCCAGGCGGGTTGGGACTGCTAATCCCAGGAGAGTTGGGAACTAAAGTCAGTCAATGAGGGATGGTGGCAGTCCCTCACTCATCACACAGTGGAATGGAGTCAGTGAGACTGCTGGCCCCACCCTACTCTGTGACAAAGTGTCAGTGATTGACACTTGGGAAAAGGCACTTTAGGGCTTAGAACTTAGGTGCCATGGTCTGAGGCAATCAGTGTGGGCGTCTTGAGGTGATTTCCCAGGCTGAGGAGGGCATGCCCACAGGAGCCGTGGACCTATCCAGCTCGGCACAGTTCAGCTCAGGCAGTCAGGAGCCTGCATATTTAGCACATGTCTAGTTCCTGGCTGCTTGACCTGAAAATAAACAGACCTTTGACAAGCCTGACAAATTCTCTTTATGGTGGCCAACAGGTGAGGGTGGGTGGTGCTTCAGCACATTAGAACAGGCTGTGGCTTCTATTGCAACATGTTTGATTCTGATTAGTTCTCTTCATCAAAGGGAGTAAACACTCTCGAAGAAACATGATTTAAGTTATGCATTGCTGAGTTAGTTAGTTCAGACGCCTTTTCCACTCTCCTCAGCAGAGACGTTTTTCTTTGTCCTTGCCCAAAATATTTATGCTCCCGCGCAGATTCCCTTCTCATTTACTTGACTGAATCTTTGATTCTGCCTTTGGAGGCTTTACATGCTAACACCATCTGCCTGACTTCTCACCAACATTCCCAACTTCTTTAGCTTAGCAAATTAGGGAACTTCTAATCAGGGGAAACTCATGAAATTGTATCTTGCCTACATGCATTTTGGGTTGTCAAAACCGCAAGTAGGTCATCAATGTACCGGGCGAGGACTGAGCTCCATTGCAACTGCAAAGTCTCTGTATTCTTTTTCAGTGTTTGATTAAAGATTGAGGGGCTCTCTGTATAAACCTGTTGAACTCTGTACCATGCCAAAACTTTAGTTTGAAATTGGGATGCAAAAAAGTACATCTGCTTAAGTGCATCTTGTACTTGAATTTGAACCAGAGATCTGCAAGTTGCAAATCCGCTGCAACAATGGTTATAGTCACTTGATAAGGTTCTGAGATACTGTGCCTTATAGGCACTGGAAGAAGGGGTGTGGGGCTGTTGCACCACCTCCAAAATGACCATGCTGGAGATAAGAAGGTGAACGAGCAAAAAAAGATGGGCTTCCATTTGGTTTTAATCTTGTAACATTTGCTGTGCTTCAAAGACAGAGGTCAATGTCAGGCTCTTTTTTGATAAATTGCTGCTTATTCTTTTATTATGGAGATTGGTGTTCACTTTTCTTTCTTTGACTGCAAAGTGAGATGCATGGTGTTTGCATGTGACATGGGCAATTCCAGCTGTGTAGAAGTCTGCAGTGTCAGTTGGCATGGGGATGCCAGGAGGCCTCCTGCTCCTCACGTTGCCTCCCACTCAGATCCTCTGAGCCTCCCTCTCTTTTTAGCTCAGGCTACTGCCTCACCAACCATAGCTGCTCCCTACGGCCCCAGACACAAAACAGAGCTAGGTCAAGCTCCTTTTGACCCCCCTGCTGACCTGATCCCCGACTTTGCTGAGTCACTGAGGCCGACACTGCTGCTTGCTTGCAGCCCCCTCGCACCACAACACTCAGCCCAGGGGGGCAACAACAGCAGGTCAGTGGACACAGGTATCTCAGTCAAAGCGGCAGGGGGCAAGAGGTGCATGTTTCAGGGAGTGCTGAGAGAGGCAGGGAGTAGGCTAGCTTAGGAGAGAGGCAGTTAGTTCCTCCGGACCCTGTCAAGCCCCTTGATTGCGAAGATGGCCCAGCCAGGCCCAGGTGTGACTTGCAGCAAAGGGTGAGCTCCCACCCCCAGTGCACCAGCCTTGCTCTCGTTCACTACACGGGCATACAGGGACCCTTCTCTCACCTCAAACCCAGCTGGGATGGTACAACATTCCATAGCTACCAGCTTTCTGCTCATCGGCAAGCGCTCCAAGCACCTAACAACCTGGGCCTGACTGGCCATAGCGGGCACTGAACATTTTTCCAGTAGCCTGGAAGGGTGGGGGATGGTTTTGGATTGGTGTGGGCTGTTTTGGTACAGGGGGCTAGTTTTTCAGCAGTGCTTTAATATCCGCCCTTTGTACCAAAAGCGGCAGCAGTGTTTCCCATCACAGAGATCCCTCACCGGCCGGGCTGATTTGCGTTCCCAGTCCGGCCCTGCTAACAACAGAGTAAAAGTGCTCCCTCCAACAGACACAGACATGCTAGCCTTTTACCTCTTCAGCAGTGCTAGCCACCATGGACTCTTGCCCAATGACCCACCGGCCTTGCAGAGGAGGTGCATATTGTCAAGTTCTTCCACTCCCGAAGCATGGATCTGTGAGTTTGGCCAGCTATTTGCTTCACAACAACATGGGCTGTCAATTTGTCTCCAACTGCAGGGCATCCATCCTGTGCATCCCCTCTGGTCCAGCTCATGCCCACACAGCAACAGCAGCAAAGCCTGACCAGCTTTCCTGACTTTGCATATAGCCATGTCTGAACTGGGGTGGCAGAGTAGGCTAAAGAACGGTGAAGGATTAAACCCAGATCTTTTGACTGGGTGTGAGTGTTTAATTGATTCAGATGCTCCGTCCATCACCACCCCCTTTTGTACTGCTTTTGGCCGCCATAAGTTTGGCAGGGTATGCTCAGACGTGAGTCCCTTGCTCACTTTGCCACTGGATTCAAGCAAGCCGGGCTGAAGACAGCTGGAATGCCAGAAACCGGTCCTCAGAAGCTTGTTTCCGGTCCAGGGAAGACATGGCTTGGCAGTTCGGGCTGCACTGTTCCCATGAGGCACAGGGTCAGACTGATTTGCATATAGCCATGTCTGAACTGGGGTGGCAGAGTGGGCTAAAGAACGGTGATGGATTAAACCCAGATCTTTTGACTGGGTGTGAGTGTTTGATTGATTCAGATGCTCCGTCCATCACCTCCCCCTTTTGTACCGCTTTTGGCCGCCATAAGTGTGGCAGGGTATGCTCAGACGTGAGTCCCTTGCTCACTTTGCCACTGGATTCAAGCAAGCTGGGCTGAAGACGGCTGGAATGCTAGAAACCGGTCCTCAGAAGCTTGTTTCCGGTCCAGGGAAGACATGGCTTGGCAGTTCGGGCTCGACTGTTCCCATGAGGCACAGGGTCAGACTGATTTGCATATAGCCATGTCTGAACTGGGGTGGCAGAGTGGGCTAAAGAACGGTGATGGATTAAACCCAGATCTTTTGACTGGGTGTGAGTGTTTGATTGATTCAGATGCTCCGTCCATCACCACCCCCTTTTGTACCGCTTTTGGCCGCCATAAGTGTGGCAGGGTATGCTCAGACGTGAGTCCCTTGCTCACTTTGCCACTGGATTCAAGCAAGCCGGGCTGAAGACGGCTGGAATGCCAGAAACCGGTCCTCGGAAGCTTGTTTCCGGTCCAGGGAAGATATGGCTTGGCAGGTCAGGCTGGACTGTTCCCATGAGGCACAGGTTCAGACTGATTTGCATATAGCCTTGTCTGAACTGGGGTGGCAGAGTGGGCTAAAGAACGGTGATGGATTAAACCCAGATCTTTTGACTGGGTGTGAGTGTTTGATTGATTTAGATGCTCCGTCCATCACCACCCCCTTTCGTACAGCTTTCCTGACTAAGCACTGCACTAGCAGCGCCCAGCGCCCAGCTCCCAGTCAAGGTCAGTCAGCCCAGCCCAGCACTAACTTTTGCCCCAGCTAAACTCCATCACTCAATATTTGGTCTGGCAAGATGAGCGGCCCCCCGGCGATGCGAGTCAAAAGGAAAATTACACTTGCCAGAGCATCAGTGTGCACTGAGTCAACCATGCTCAGCAACACAGTGCCCCCTCTCCAGGCTCAACTCAAGTAGTAGACAACCCTACAGCCATATTACCAATACCATTGTCTCACTCTGGCGCAAAAGAGTTCTTGTCTATTTACGAGGACATATCAACAAAAACGAGTCAACCCAAAATTCATGATAAGTTATTTTACCTTAACCGGGCGCACAAACAAGCAGAACACTTCCGCAAACGGTTGGAACACTGGGCGCTAGCAGATGCCTGGAGAGTACAGAACCCGACGGCCAGGTTATATTCCTTTCACTCCATCCCACACGACCTTAGGGTGCGACTCGACAGATTTCTGTGTTCCGCAACCATCCTACCGAAAATACAACACACTGACTACCTGGGGCGCATAGTGTTGGATCATGATGCACACACGGTGACCCTTCGCTGGAGACCACCCCACCCCCCGGTCCCCACATGGAGGCTCCCCCAGTAATGCCTCACTGATCAGGCCTTCCGTCAAACACACGGGGACTTCATCCGGGAACACTTTCAGCATAATGCGGGCTCCACCTCCTCCAGGGCTAAAGAAAGGCATGCATACAAGGTTGCCGCACGGGAACATTGTATCCAACAGGTGGTGGGGGTGCGGAGAACACTAGAGCAAGCACTACATAAGTCGGAGTCAGCGCTAGCGGGACTGTCCTCAACTGCTACTCTTGCCACAATCCCTCGAATATTTAGATCCAGAGCAGGAGGACGCTCATTCTCATACAACATTGCCAAACTGTGGAATACTCTCCCGCTGCACATGCGAAACAACACAAATCTCACCAGCTTCAGGAAACAGCTCAAAACCCTCCTGTTTAACAACTAACAGTCTTAGTGGCCAGGTTTGTTAGGTTTAGCTCCAGCGCCTGGACACCTCAGGGCAACTGCAGCGCTATATAAACCCAATTTTCATTTCATTTCATTTTCACTCTGACCAGGGAAGGGCCACCCTAGATCAGATTGGGGCGGTGAAGTTCACACAAGCGGAAACACTTCGAGATCTACGGAAATATAACTTCCGCATGTATGCTAGACGGGCACACAGGGAGTGTAATAGAGCAGGAGCACTCCTAGCGTGGATGGCCAAACAGGACACGACTTCACAGCCCATAACAGAGCTGATAGACGAAACTGGACAATTCCAGACTTCTCAGCTCGACATCCTGAACATATTTCGCACCTATTACACGGACGTGTACTGTAACCCAGCGCCGGCTGCACATTGCAACACTTCACGGACATACACAGGCTCCCCACCATCTCCTCAGCGGACAAGAAAGATGTAGATAGCAAAATCACACTATCGGATATTAAACGCGCTATCGGGTCCCTTGCACGGAAGAAAATACCGGGGATGGATGGGCTCCCGTTGGAATACTATAGCACATTCGCAGCCCAGATAGTGCTCCATCCAACGATCACATACGAAGAGGCCCTGTCCAAGGGGATTCTACCTGCGTCATTCCGTGAATCCACTATGGTTACCTTTCTAAAACCCCACAGAGACCCCACACACCCGTCTTCATATAGATCCATCACACTCCTAAAGACGGATTGTAAGATCCTAGGGAAAATATTAGCCGACCGTTATTGTCAAATTTTACCAGCCCTAATTCATCCCGATCAGTGCAGATTCGTGCCTGGGCGCAACATAGCACATAATCTAAGATGGCTCTTCCATATCCAGGACAGTGCACATGACAGATTCCCCCGCGCAGCGTGCCTGATCTTCGACCTAGAAAAAGCGTTTGACACATTGCTGTGGCCACACCTATTCGCGGTACTCCGGACACTGAACTTCGGCCGGGTTTTAATGGCATATACGCAACTTTTATATAAGGGACTCACTTCTAGAGTAAGAGTCGGCAAGCTTATCTCCGCTCCCTTCCCGATAGAGAGAGGTACCAGGCAGGTGTGCCCTCTCTCCCCCCTCCTTTTTGCACTAGCAGTCGGGACATTGGCCACGCGGCTCGGACTGGAGGGAGAGACCTGGGTGATTCCGATTGCGGGGACGACGCACTGCGTATCATTATACGCAGACGATCTGCTGATTTATGTCCGCGACGTGACGGGGGATCTTACCTCGATATGGGATACTCTGCAGGCCTTTGGAGCTATTTCAGGTCTCAGGATCAACTGGGAGAAATCGACCATTTACCCGCTTGGCCCCCACCTGGCACCGCATGATGTGACGCTGGGCACCCAGACCTTACGCTGGAGTGTGGCTGCCCTAGATGCTTGGGAGTACAACTCTATCAATCCCGACGGACTTGTACGAGGGCAATCACCGCAAAGTGCTGGCGGGTCTGCGATCGGCGGTGAGCTTCCGGAAGACCCTGCCCCTGGCACCCACTGGCCGGGTGGCCATAGCGAAAATGATAATAGTACCCAGACTGCTCTATCACTTTGCCAATCTACCGGTAATTCCGCCCGGTCATTCTTCCGGGAACTGGATACCCTGCTCACAACATAAATTTAGGGTACCGGCCGGCGCAGAGTGGCACTCCGCACGCTATATTTGCCCACCACAGGGGGAGGGGAAACAACACTTACAACACAACTTTTACAACGCACTATCTTTACAACAAAACTTTTACAACGCAACATCCATTGCAACACATGCCATTACAACGCAACCATTACAGCGCATGTCACTACAACGCATACCACTACAACGCATACCTTTACAACGCAGTCATTATAACGCATACCATTACAACGCATACCTACACTATCCATAACTTACCATACTGTTGCACCCCCTGGAGTTAGAATAGTAATTTTTACCCCACACTATCCAATACTTACCCTACTGTTGCACCCCCTGGAGTTAGAATAGTAATTTTTACCCCTACAATATCCAACACTTACCCTACTGTTGCACCCCCTGGAGTTAGAATACAAATGTTTACCCCTACACTATCCAATACTTACCATACATGCAATGTAATGGTATGCGTTGTAATGGTATGCGTTGTAAATGTAGTATGCGTTGTAGTGGAATGCGTTGTAAAGGTAGTTTCAAAGATTTCGTTGTAATGGCATGCGTTGTAATGGAATGCGTTGTAATGGATTTTGCGCTGTAAAAAATGTGTTTCAAAGGTTGTAAAAGTATGGGTTGTAATGACATACATCCCAGAGGGAGGCCTGGGAGCCCCATCCTTCGAATCATATTTCCTGACTGCACAACTTCAGTGGCTGTCCCACTGGACAGTGGAGCGATGCGTCGGGAAACGATAACGGAGACCGGTACGATACCTCTTCCAGTTATCAGGAGAATGCTCCTACCCGGAACCAAACCGTCCCGCACCCACCCGATTCAAGTTTCCATTGCGCGCAAACGTATGATGCGTATTCATCGAATGTCCAAAGACCGGCCACTCTATTTCCCACTGTTGCCCTTGGTTGGTCTCCCTCGCGGGGAAAAACATTACATTACCAGAACCCTACAAATCTGGACCGATCACGATGTGACGGAGATGGAAGCGTTGTTCCACGGAGGGCAATTGCACACCTACGAGCAGCTGGCTGAGTGCTATGACCTCCTGCGAGGACAATTTCTAACGCACAGGCAACTCCTAGAAAGCACACGACCGTTCTAGAGTCTGCGAGACGGAGAACCGCCCACACACCCGGTGCTCCACACGATACTCCGCATGGGAGCTGGCAGACACCTAGTTACATGGCACTATATGGCCATCAGGGGATTGACAAATGCCTCTCTGGATACTTTACGACAATCCTGGGAAGACGGCGTTGGCAGGGTGTTCCATGACGCGGAATGGAAGCGAGCTCTGGAATACACAAAGAAAGTGTCCAGAAAGGCGTGGTTCAAGAATATACAGTTTAATATACTCCACCAGGCCTACCTCACGCCGGACAAACTACACCAGTACTACCCGGATACACAATTTAACTGCCCGCGTTGTAACCTGCAGGAAGCAAACTTTAGGCACATGTTTTGGGATTGCCCCTCCCTGCACCGATACTGGACCACGATACACCAAACACTCCTTGCATTGGTCAGCCTGCTGCACATTGATTCCTGGGAAGTCTGTGCACTAGGGACATACAAAAGGAAGAAATTAGAAAAATTGCACTGCGGTTTGCATCCCTCGCCCTGCTACTGGCGAAGCGGGCTATCGCCATGCACTGGTGGGCCCCCTCAGGCCCCCCGGAAGCGGTCTGTATAGGGGCGGTGAGAAAGTGGGGGGCGGCAGAGGAGGATATCCTACGGGAAGAGGAAGTGAAGGGAACACACAAGCACCCCATCTCCCTGGAATGGGCACAGTTGCTCATACAATTTAAACAAGAGACAACCCCGGACGATACACCAGGACCATCCCCACCTCACACCCGGGCTTCCCCACGGCACACCAACCCCCTAGTCAAATGCCCGGAGCCTGAATCTCCTGCAAACTAGACGGGACAGGTCTAACGCCGGTCCCTCTTAGAGACGCGGCTCGCCACCCCTGACAGAATACTCCTCTCTTTCCTAAGAGCCCTAACGATCCCGCGCCCCCCCTTGGCCCATAGGCCCCGGCACCCTTTACCCACCATGTCCATTGGCCCCAGCCAGCCCGCCACGCGCACTTCCACCGCACACGGATCTAGGAAAAGTTTTCCCCGCAGTTCCACGTTCAGTTTTGGTCGGTAGTTCGGACACCGACACACGTTTCCCTTTTTCGCAACTGCCGATTTGATAAAGGTTCATATAAACACACACGGGAAGACCTTTCACACCTACCCCCGCCAGCACGCAGCTCCAAGGACAAGACGTAAAAGGTCCTACCACGATACGTTCAGATCCCAAGCTTACAAGCCTGAGGACATTTGGGTACAATTGTGCTAGACGGGGTGACATCCACACATTGCAGATGACTTCTAATTGTGAATTTTGTGTAACCCTTCAATGTGTGACATAATTGGTAACTGTTTGATGTATCACCCCCCTCAGGGGCTTTGAAACGTAAAACCTTAATAAAAAGATTTAAACAAAAAAACGTTTTTAAAAAAACTTGTTTTACCTTAAGGGCCAAGCTGTAGCCATCTTTGCATCCAACTCAAACATCCCAGGACTTCCATCCCTCTTAGACTCAACTGTTATTAATCAAGTTATTGCTTACGGCCTCTCTCAGGGCACTTCACAGGACTTTTCTGACAGGTCCCCAGGTTTGCGCCTCAGACTTAACACTGTAACTAAAGTGGTCGTGACACCACATAGCCTTGACCTCAATTGTATTCAACCAGTCTGCACTAATGCCAATGCTAGAGAAGAGAAGGCTGCAACAAAAGTTTGTCAAGCCCTGCAGGTTCGGGGCAGCACATCTTTAAACCTTGACAATCATTGTAAGAAGAGCTGAGAATCCCAAACCGTATTCACATTCTCCGTGCAAGTACATCTATGTGTTGACAAGATCAACTGTCTGAAAGTAGGGATGATGGTGACTCCACCTTCTTACCTGAAGCAACGGAAACCAAGGAAAGGGAATCAACCATGTATTCACACAATCCCTCCACCCCTCTCCCAGGGGTACACTCCTTGCTATGTAACAGGAACCCACTTTAAAAACAGTGTCAACACAATGGGCATTCAATCTTACCCTTAGATAAATACTACTCCGATGTACACCAACTGCACTCACACAGGCAGCCCCATCAATCTAGATACTCAAGAGGCTAAACCTTTAGAAAACCTGTCCTCGCTTACATCAAATAAATAGGAAGACATGATAGCTGTGTACGGTGAGGATCAGCTGAACTATACAAACTCTACTCCAGTAGAGCCTCCCGAACCAAAAACATCCTGGCTCGATCAGAAAGCAAAACAACTCAGCAGATAACTCAACAGATGTGTGGGCAATTTTGTTAAGAACATTGTAAACAACAGTAGATGCCCTTAACTAGCAAACCACAAACATGGACACTCAGATCAAGTTATTGGCCATACTGGCAGTTTTTACCTCTGGGATTGATACAAAGATTGCAAACTTCAACAGTCTTATAATTATAGCTCAAAAGCAGCTGAAGCCATGGAGCTGGCTGGCCCTTGTGCTTGCCCTCCAATCCTAGACAAAATAGAGACACTCCCAGCCATCCTGAGAGACATTCTCTGTGACCTCAAGGAATCCTCTAAGCCTGCAATTTTGGCAAGTGACCTCCCACTAAATGCCTCAAAGGGCCGTACCCAGCCTGTGCTGCACTCAGCACCTGGCAATAAAAAGATTTCTACTAGTGCCTGCCAGGGCCAATCTTCACAGGCTCCCTCAACAACCATAGGGACAATACCTCCTGTGGTGACAACTGAGGAGGTTTCACTGCATCACCAGTCTTTGGACAGGCTCACCTATTGTCCTAAGCACAACTCAGCCAGCACAAACTAAGATTCAAAGATGGTTTTGGATCGAATGTCAGTCAGGTGGACAACAGAGGAAGAACCAGTGCAAAGCATGACAACATAGGGATAAAATGAGCACAAAGAAGAGCATCTACTTCTTTTTTAGGCAATCCAAGCAGCAACCCAAACTTACACAACAGAAGCAAACCACAGGAACAAGAGACAGAAACAAGCTGCGCCAACAACACGGTACCTCCAGCTGCTAATTTAAACACAGCAACTTCTCAGTAAACTATTACTTTGGGCGGGAAGAAAATGGGCAACAGCACCGAGCGCTGCCAGGCGGCAACCCAAGCAGGAAATCAGAACCAAGATCCAGCAACACCTCCTAGTAGGTGCATAAGGAATAAGCTGGACCATCAGATTGCTCTGCCCAGGCCATTAAGCCAGCAGCAACTCCGTACATAGCAGTCACTCTCCCAACAGGTCAGGTTTCGTAGAAGGAAACCCTCGGTCTGTGCCAATTCCGGACACTGAACTGGTACCAATAACATGCACCATCCTTTCGGAAGGGGACTTATACAACCACAGCCAAGCAAATTCTGATCCCCAGTATATGTCTAAATCGGGAGCCACAATAATCGCAGCAAGGTTCACAGATTTACCAGCCACTAGGGCTCCAACCACTACAACTGAAGCTCAGCAGCCTCGTGCCACTGGGATCGATGACACCGACACAACAATACATCTTTTGGCCCAACAAGCAGCCCGGTAGTTCTAATGTATCCTGAGTATCAATCAAGAGGTCATTTTGACCTTCTTAACCATGGCAACATCCTTTGGTTACTAAACTAAATCCCAGAAACGGCAAACCTGGGCACAACTGATATCGTCTCAATCGACATCTTAACCCCCTCATCAGGAAGAACAAACAAAACCTCAAAAGTAACCCAGGCATCCTCTGCAGCCACCAACAAGGTTCCTGGGGTTGCTGTGACTTTTAAAACCTGGAAGATATGGGTGTCATCAAATGCAGAACTGCCATACGCCCCACATCCTAAGTAGGCACATGAAAAACCAGGCGCCCCATTCAACGGCCCTAGCTCAATCCTAAGGAACGCATAGAGCAACTCTCCATTGCCTCTAACTTCTCATGCTCCCCCACAGCCTGTGAGCATCACAAAGGTTTCCCCAAACCCACAACTGGAGTTGGATCTCAAGTGTCTTGAACTAACCAGAAAAACAATCTTTAGCTAGTACTTTACCATCCGCACTGCCCGCCGAGGCAGGCAAGCTCTCAATCTGCTCATGGAACATCAGTGGTTTGCTAGACAAACTTGCAGGCAATGAGATGGTAAAATATCTGCTCTCTTTCCAGATAATCATGCTACAAGAGACATAGGCAAAAAAGTGGCAACGATCCCAGGATATATCAACTACACAGTCCAGGCCACAAAAGAAGCCCTTTGCGGCTGCCAAAGTGACGCACTAGCAATTTACATCCAAGCCGCCCTACAAGGTGGCCACATTATGAAACCAGCATTTTGGAGCTGCCTGCAGACAGTTCTAATCACTCTGAAATAGGGCCCCACAAGACTCAACCTTGCACTCATGAACATCAACATACCTCCAAAAGCGAAATTCAAACAGATGGCTAAAGAACACTTGACAAATTAAATCTCAGCTCTGTAGAGTGGATCATCCCTTTTTGAAATAATACTTTCAGGGGACGTTAATATGAACCTGCTGGGGCAACCCAGGACTAGGAGCCACTGATAGCAAGAAAGCCTTCGGATTGATTTCCGACCAAGTCCAAAACCCCGTCCTTAAGCATGACAAAAAGGGCAGAGAACTCATCAATGAACTAGAGTCCTTAAACCTTCGAGCAATTAACGGCCACTCCTATAATGATCGCCCAATGAATACCCAACCTGCTTTACCAACCACAATCAGAAGGCTCTCCTCTAATAGACTTTACAGTATTTTCAGCACCACTCATTCACCTGCTTTCCAGCTTCCTAATAAATCCAAGGGATGGTAGCGAACACCTACCACAAAAGCTATCCCTCGCTCTTTCCTTGGAAAGCTACAAATCAATAGACGCATTCCAAGGCAGCATCAGCATGGTACTTAACAGGAAGCTTAAATGGTCATCAAGGACAATTAGTGACCTGTCGGAAAGATCTGAATGTTTACGGACAGTCCATTTGGACAGCATGAGCCATGAGTACATTGCTTGGGAGAAATTCACAGCAGAATTTGAAGAATTCAACCACTGGTGGAAGCTACAGACACATACACAGCATTACCCAACTGGTAGCAAACAGAAAAACCAAGTAGCTCAAACAGAGCCTTAATCAAGCCCTTCACACGTATAAAAAAAAACAAGTGACAACACACTGAAAACAAACCTGGCCAAGTCAAACTTGCGTACAAAAAGACTGTGTATAATCTGAAGAGAGGGGCGACCTTTAATCTAACAGCCAAGCTTGTGTAAAACCTCAAGACCAACAGGCATAATACAATCCGGAAGACAT
The DNA here is from genome assembly GCF_964263255.1 of Lissotriton vulgaris. Classification (NCBI taxonomy): domain Eukaryota; kingdom Metazoa; phylum Chordata; class Amphibia; order Caudata; family Salamandridae; genus Lissotriton; species Lissotriton vulgaris. The sequence continues at coordinate 1,106,077,548 of NC_141685.1, read as the reverse complement.
TGAACAACCAAAACGATCTATCCCAATCAAGAGCCACAGTCAATATTCCTGAAGAGACATGGTACCAATACCTCACAAACACTTTGGTCACTCAGGCCCAAAGTTGAACCTGCAGAAGGTCACTGCTCCTCAAGCAATGATCTCTTCCGACCCTAAAACCATCTTAACTGGGGCCTCTATCTCAAGCCCTCCATCCATTCAGGCAGCTACAATCGAGTGGCAGATCTCAAAAGCCGAAGAGAAGGTTGCACCCGGTCAAAATTGAATTCCAACTGCTCTATTCAAAGAAGACAAATCGTATTTGGCAAGGCACTTGGAGCCAGTTTACAAGAGCCTAATTATTTCAAACAGCATTCCCTTCTCATGAAAAGCTCAGCGGTCAATCAGATTTTCTTTTTTTTTTTTTAAATATCTTTAATAGGTTTTTTCCCAAATTTACAAACCCCTCTCTTCCCCCCCCCCCCCCAGTCAGACAAGTTCAACAATAATATTTCAAATATAAACACAGAGAAATTATGAATTTTAGGTAAGTTCATAAATCATACATTAATAGCTAAATAGGTAAATGGGTTAATCTACCAGCCAAAACATTTCAGTCTGTTTGGGTAGATACAAACAGCATCTAAATAATTATTATTTACAACAAAAAAAAAATTACAGCCATAACAAATTCAATTTTGGCAGTTCTTAGATCACGCTGGTTATGGCCTTATGTTACAGAGAATTGCCTTGGGATTGAGACCACTCAATTAAGGGATTCCAGATTTTTAATCCCCGGACCCTCCGTCTTCTGCCTTTTCTTTTATATATAGCCATTTCTAAGTTAAATATAGCTAACAATCTAGAAAACCACTGTTGAAAAGATGGTGGGTTAGGGTCCAGCCAGGCGGTGGCGATACAGATTCTTAAGACCGCCATTGCGATAAATATTAATTTGTGTCCAGGAGATAGTTCTGCAAGACTAGTCGCCCCAAGCAAAATCATTTCATTAGAAAGGGTTATTTCTGTTTTTAGAACATCAGTTAGAAACCGTTCAATGTTCAATTTTAAAGAGGATAAGTTTGCACAGGAGGAAAATATATGTATGCTGTCTGCATTAGATAAAGTACATCTAAAACAACATGTACCCCTCCCACTTCCCCATTTGGCGATTCTATCAGGGGTTTAATACATAAAAAAGCAGGTTTTATAAAACTGAGTTTGCAGTTTAGTTGACATGAGGATAGTTTGAGATAAATCATATGCATAATTAAATTCGTCTATGCTGATTGCTAATTTCCCCTGCCACTTCTGTGCTGTTTTCTCAAGAGTGTTTGGAAGGAGGAATAGCAGGTGAGAATATATCTCACCAATTGTGAATTTTTTGGTTCTTTTTAAGGTTTCTGCTGTCGGTATTTTATCAAATGGGGTATTTTCTCTAATCCTTCGTGTTAAAAAATCTCTGATTTGCAGATATTTAAAAAAATCCCTCCATTCCAAGTGATATATTTCCCTCAAGGTTTCAAAAGAGTATAACCCTTCATTTGAAATAAGACATCCAAAATGTGTAATTCCTGCCATATTCCATCTATCAATACAGGCATCTCTGAATATTTCGGGGAGGGCCGGATTGTTGCTTAGAGGAGAGTAAAGCGAGAGTCGTCCTATACCCAGTAATTTCCTCACAGCTTTCCATGCTTTAAATCCTCCCAATAAGGTTTTTAGGCGGACCTTTTTGTGGTAGCTATCGTAGAGAAATCGCCACATATAGCCTTTGCTCTTATTACCTAATACCAGCTGGTGAATCGATGGTTGGTCTTCCCCTGAGGCATTATCATCTAATAGAAAGAAGAGTTCATGATTATATGAAAGCATACAAGCCCAATAATATAGCTTAAGGTTAGGAAGGGCTAAGCCTCCTTTTTCTTTAGGGAGAGTCAAGAGCTTGTAGGCTCTTCGAGGTTGTGAATAAGACCAAATAAAACTGGAGAAAGTACGCTCCATCAGTTTAAACCAATATTCAGAAATTTCCAGATTAATTGCTCTGAACATATAGAGCAATTTAGGGAAGTAAACCATTTTTAGTGCATTTACACGGCCAATCAGAGGAAGATGCAGGTTATTCAAACTGTGAAGATCTTTCTGCATTTTATCTAGCAGGGGGCTGAAGTTTAATTTGACCACTGTATCGAGTTTAGAGGAGATACATACCCCTAAGTAGGTCGCTTTTGTTGCCACACGAGGATCCACCATAGTGCATTTGTCGTTTAGGATTACTTGGGTTTTGTTCTGGTTGAGGGCATAGCCGGCCATTTTGCCAAAGTTTTTTGCCTCAGTTTCAATTATAGGTAAGGCTAATGCCGGATCTGATGTCACTATGGCGATGTCATCGGCATAGGCAAGAGTTTTAGTCATATAACCTTGGGTCAGAATAGGGATAATCCCAACATTAGATTCTAGACTGCGAATAAAGGGATCAATGTAGATAGCAAATAGCAATGGGGAGCATGGGCATCCCTGGCGAGTTCCCCTTGATATTTTAAATTCTTTAGAGAGATTGCCATTTACCATCACTACAGCTTTAGGGTCAGTATATAGTTTTTGTACAGCCTGAATGAATCGGTGTTTAAAGCCCAGATGACCCATTGCCAGCCACAGAAATGACCAGGAGACCCGATCAAATGCTTTTTCAGCGTCTAAAAGGATAAGCGCCATTGGGTCTCCCGTCACTTCTGTACTGTCAAACAGGGTAATCACTCTATGAATGTGGTCTGTAGTTCCTCTTCCTGGTACAAACCCGTGCTGGGAATTTGAGATAAGTTTATGTATTAATGGTGCTATTCGATTCGCTATTAATTTGGAATATATTTTTGAGTCCACGTTGATTAAAGTGATTGGGCGGTAGGAGCCCATCTGATCTGGTGGTTTATCTTTCTTCAAGAATATGACTATTTTGGCTTTTGACCAGGACTTTGGTGGTTGTCCCTTGTTAAATATATGAACACATAGATTTAAAAAAATCTCTTTGATTTGATCTAGGAAAGTAATATAAAACTCTAGAGGGATAGAGTCCAGGCCAGTTGCCTTTCCTCTAGGCAAAGCCTTCACTGCCTCTAAAATTTCTTCCATATCTGGTATCTCTTCTAGATCATCCTGATCTTCTTCGGTAAGTCTACTAGATGGTCCCTGATTTAGGTATTCTCTCATACTGTCTGTATCGGCCCCTGTTTCCTCTGAGTATAAAATACTATAAAAGTGCCAGAAAGCCTCTCTAATTTTATCACTTTCTGTGATTAAGCCTTCCACTGGGTCTGATATTTCCCGTATGAGATTCTGAGAGGTTTGTTGCCTCATACGTACGGCTAATTGATGGCCAACTGATTCACTTACTTCATAAGTTTTTTCACTATGAGCTGTGGCTTTTTTCACCGCTTTGGTGATAAATGTGTTCATGATAGCAGCCTTATCTATTGTCACTTGATATTGAATTTTGGTGAGTTCTTCTACCGTTAAAGAATCGCGTGTTGCCCTAATGAGTTCTTCTTCTGAGTCCTGTAATTTCCCTAATAGCGCTTTATATTGGTCCCTTGCAAATTTATTGACCCTTATTGAGTATTGTGTAGTTTCTCCTCGGATTCCGGCTTTTAGTGCGTCCCATACTATCTCTATAGAGGTACTCCCTACATTATTTTCCAGAAATTTGGGAATCAATGCTCGCATGTGATTGCAATAGTCTTCTTCAAGGAGCAGGGATTTCTCGAAGGTCCAATTTCTTGGCTTCTGGCCCCATTGTCTCTGCTCTAGGGTGCATATTAGAGGATTGTGGTCAGAGAGTACTCGGGGCAGCTTTTCTATTTGTATAATATGGCTTAATGTTTGTGATAAAAGAAAATAGTCAAGCCTTGCATGAACCCGGTGTGGATTTGAAAAAAAGGTGTAGCCAGGATCCTCAGAGTTAGAGATCTGCCACCCATCCAGAAGTCCATGCATATGACATAAATGTTTTAGGGCCTTAAACACTTTAGGTTTCCTCCCATGATATACCCAATTATCATTCATTGACCAGTCGGAGGGTAAATTAATATTGAGATCCCCACAGATGAGTACTGGTAGTGGCCAATGTGCAAGTTCAGTAGAAATCTCATTTATCAGGGTGGGATCATCACAATTGCTCCCATAGATTGAACATATAGTAATTAATTGTGATTGTTCAAGTTGACATTCCGTGATTGCCCACCTGCCGAATTTATCTGTTTTGCATCGGTTGAAACTTAGGCCCCCGCCTCTAGCTAAGATTGCCACCCCCCTAACACGAGCTCCCTGAGTAGTAGCGCAGATTAATTTGTATCCCAATGTTTTTAAAAGATGTAGCTGTGAACCTTCGATATGCGTCTCCTGAATACATACTATATTGGGACCCGAGGTTTGTAGGCCTACCGCTACAGCCTGTCTCTTCTTAAATCAGATTTTCAATGGGTGTACTGACTCTGACCCTGTGAACTATCAGCTGAAAGCTCCTTTCGATATGGAATCCAAATATTTTGCTAGTTGTCTTTGAGAGGAACTAGCTGCATGGGCTTTTGAAAAGAGCTTAATTCCATTCAACCACAAAGGGTTCGCTAAAGGAGATGGCAACAACTAAAAACCTACTGGCTATATCACTACTATTTGACCAAACCATGGCAACTAAACATCCCCTTTCATAGACTACAAGGCTGCTTTAGATCAAGTGGATAGAGGAAAGTTGTGGCAAAAGCTGGCCAGCTCGAACATACCCATCTCACTGCTGAGATCCTTAATCATTTTCCACACTAACACCTGAGTCAGAATCAAGCTTGGTAACAGCGCCCACTTATCGAGAAGAATCCTAACCTACCAAGGGCTTCGGCAAGGGTGCGTGCTAGTGCACACCCTCTCCAACCTCTTCTTAGCTGCCTAGCGCAAGTTAGTTCTCACACTCCAAAGCTGGGCAATACTATACTTCCATGTTTGATGTATGCCGACGCTTTAGTGATGCTTAGCCAGACAAAAATCAGCCTCAAGGGCTTCTGGAGGTCACAGCCCAATACTCCTATGCAAATTCACTGGAGATCAACTTTAAGAAGTTTAAAATAATGATTCAGAGAAAACCACCTAGGAGCCCACACAAGTGGCATATGGGAAAGGACTAAATTGAGGAGGTAAGCATGGGCGAATTTTGCGAATCTGGCGTTCGCGAATTTGCGTATTTGCGAACTCGCAATCCGCAAAATCCGTGAATTCTCGCGAATTTGCAGATTTTTTTTGTGTGTTCGCAAGGGTTTCTGCCAGTTCGCGAGGGTTTTGTACCAGTTCGCAATTGCGAACTTACTTGTCGGCTCGCAACGGTCACGACTATGTTGTTTCTACGTCTGGTTCATCATCACAGGTTCCCAGCACCCTCTGTTTCACCCATGCCACCCTCTGGTACATCAATGCCACCCTCTGGTTCATCATCACTGTAGATTATGGGGGGGAAAAGCAAGCACACCTGCCCTGCTTCAACTTACATGAATTAATTTGGGGTTGGTTTATTAATGTGTCACTGTTTTAAAATTCCAGTCTGGCACCTGCTTCCTCCTTATCTGTAATTTGCTTTCTGTTGCAGTGCAATTTTTTTTTCCAGGACTACTTGTAGCTATTCTATGAGCCTGCTGTGAGGGTCAGAGCAGGGTCATACAATTGTTGCAACTAGCAACTGAACTCTGGAGGGGCCCCAGTCAGGAAGCACTACAGGGAATGGTTACTAATGATGAGTTTGAACTTTTGCACCTGCTGAGTGCTTTCAGTTTTGCAAAACTCCTTTTTCTGCAGAACAGCAACTGTAATGCCACAAACAAACTTACTTGTGAAAGTTGATTTCTAATCCAAAAGTGACCCAAAGAAAGTCAAAGGCCTCAAATCCAAAAAAGTGCAGGAAAATGTCAACCTGAGGAGTTATTCTGATAGAAATCATCATTTTCAGAAGGTCTATGCTGCTTGCTAGTGGATTTCTTGTGCAGAATAGCAAATTTTGTAATTTCGCGAGTGCAAGATTGTTGCTGCCCGCCGCACCTACATGTTCGCAATTGCGAACTCGCGCGATGCGTCGCCAAACTCCCGCGGGATCCCGCAGCAAGATCCAAAATGGTGCAGCACTCGCAAAATATCGACAAAAAACAACTCGTCAAACGCTGAATGACGGTAAGTGAAAGCCGCACGCCGCAAAATTGTATCACCAAGAAAAAAAAATCCGCTGGTCGCGAATTTGCGGATTTTGCGGGAAATTCGCGAATCTCGCGAATTGCGAATTTACCGAAAATCCGCAAAATCCGCGAGCGGAACGGATTTTCCGCCCATGCTTAGGAGGTACAAGAAATCAAGTACCAGGGTATGCTCGTGGACAGCCAGGGCTCTTTCAAACCACTACTGGAGTTTTTGCGCAGGAAATAATTTGTTCTCACTGCTGCCTTCAAGCACATGAAAGCGGCCACAGGAGATTCCTCCACACTTCTACCACTTCTGAAAATAATTTGGGCCAAATTAATTCCTACCATTGCCTATAGAAGTGAAGTTTTAAGGGGGAGAGACGTCATCTACCTGGATAACGCCATTTTTCTTGCTGGTATATTCGTGTCCAGCCCAACTGAGCCACAAATTCGGCCTCGTCAAGCAATCCATTGCAAGGCAGTGACCCTTCATTAAACTCTGCTACAAACTATAGGAAGCCAGCAGCAAACTTTCACCTATGGACAGAAATTAGAGGTAGGGACTACTCTCCAGAAAGATACTAACTCGCCTGCTGCCTGGCATCCCTGGGTCTAACAGAATAATAGGAGACGTTCTCCACCTTTTCCCAGACTAAGACCTCATCAAAAACCACATCAAAACTTGCTCACTGCTTGAAAACAAAGAGGCATTTTCACAGAGATGGCATGCTTGGCGCATATTGGCGTCTTACACCAAGCTAGCAGCTCAACCATACCTGGGCATTGCCATTAAAGCCCAGCTCAAACCATCATTAATGAGGTTTTGTGTGGAGTGCCTGCCATCAATACCACATCTACCCCCATCAAAGGGAACTGGCAGGACGGAGCTCTGTCTACTCTGCGGAAAACTTGGTCCATCAGATCTGCACTTGTAAAGCTAACATAAAAGACCGAAGATCTAATCTAAGACCAGCTAGGAACCAGAGGGGGTTACACCTCTGTAGATCCTCAACACAACCCTGTTTTAATGCGACGGACAGTCAAAAACACACGAGGGTCCCTGAAAATAAGTATTAGGGGGAGGAGGCAGGGAAAAACTTTAATCAAAAACAAGAGGACCCTCCTAAGACTAGATCTATTAAATGGCGAACACGCTAGTCCATAACAGACATCATTGTAGTCCCACATAGAGAGTATTTATTTGAAAAACATATATATCTATTTATTATTATTTTCTGAAGTTTTCATTTATAGGTCATACAATAATAAAGACACAAATGTATATACAAAATCTATTTACATATCAAAATACATATCAAAATGTATGCGGCACATACCCTCTCACACCTTCAAAGTAACCACCAATCACACCCATACAAACCATCATCAGTCATACCAATCAGCAATATATACAAAAAGTACAAACACTTTACAGAAAATGTACATCATTAGAAACAAACATACACAAATGAAACAAATCATTCATGAGGTTTTGTGTGGAGTGCCTGCCATCATTTCAACATCTACCCCCATCAAAGGGAACTGGCAGGACGGAGCTCTGTCTACTCTGCGGAAAACTTGGTCCATCAAATCTGCACTTGTAAAGCTAACATAAAAGACCGAAGATCTAATCTAAGACCAGTTAGGAACCAGAGGGGGTTACACCTCTGTAGGTCCTCAACACTACCCTGTTTTTATGCGACGGACATACAGCTCATCTGAAGGCTCACAAAATACCTGATTACTCTTGATCAGAGAATCACTAATTCCTCTAATCTGATGCTACAACCCCTGCGGTCATCTAAGGCCCTGAACCAATGCCCTTACGCAATTTGCACTGCATCGCCATCTTACAACAAGCAGGCAGTCTGAGACATTGTCTTATATTAAGGACATATCTGCCTTATAAGGCACCCCATTCTTTTTTTTTTAACTATGCTCTATTTATTACCATTAACAAAAGTGCTATTGTGCAACTTTCCATTTAAAGGTTTTATGTAGGTACGTAATGGTGAGGTTTTAATTAACTGTGCACTTAATAAAAAGAAACTTGAAACTTGAAACAGGAGAGGATTTTGTGAATTTAACTACGTGACAATGTTGTGGGGTACAGGGAGTGTAAAAAGAAAGGCTGTAGTAAATAGTTTTTTTCTAACACAACAAAATGTAAGTACTTCTAAATGTACTCTGTTCAAATATTTCTGAATATATCAGCAGTTGGGAAAGCCCATATGAAGCACATTTTTTTTATAATTCCCGAAGTGTGATAGAAACAAAGATTTTAGTAGGATTAAAGCAAATTAATAGACTTGGTGATGTACATATGAAAAATTCGCTGAAACCCAATTTCCACACATGTTTGCTTGTGGCCTTTATAGTTATAGAAATAAAACTATTTTTGCATATTTAGTGGTCATTTCAATTGAAAATGGGCCGTCTGTAAACAACAGTGCCCTACCACACCATGCTTAAATAGTATATTTGCGCCAGTTACACCAAAATGGACCACCAGCTACATATTACCACTTTCCTGCTGGATGCATTTGATACACCTGTGCTCTGTGTAACACTTGGATTTTTCGCAGTCCCTATGACTTCAATGACGTAACATTGATGGCAGCACCCCAACTCTGAAAATTGCTCCAGTACCACTACTGTATACCTATCACTTTAGCGCCCTATTTCCCATTCTCCTTGTCTGTGATGATTGGTGTGCCTAGAAACAGATGACTTGTCCACATAAAGCAATACATTAAGACTGGATTTGAGTTTTGTTCGGAGCCTTGCTTAGGGAAACATTTGTGTTTGATGCTAACAAATACCTTTATGTCATCGTCGTTTTCCTGGTAGTTATAAATCACAGCTCGGATTTCCACCTGTTCGTTCCTGACCACAGAGTAGGGTAGGCGCAGGTCTATGAAGTAGTTCTTGAACACAGTGATCTCATACGGATCGGCCACACAGATCCCTGCAGCGAAAGAGGTTCACAGTCATTGTGGTGGCAAACATGGAAACGCAGGCTTCAGGACTCACACATTTTTTTTGTGTAATGGTAAGATTTGATACAGACCCTCAATTTTAAATGGAAAATAGACATTCGAAAACATACTTCATGAAATATTGGAAATGTAATTTACTTGATGCAAAATGGGGCAAAATCCTACACTACAGAAGACTTTGACCCTCCTAATTAGTAAAGGGGATAATACCGCAGCTGGAATGCCTATTACCGCATAATACGGTAATTTCTACTACGGCACTGGAATGGGGGATAACTGCAATACATGGTATTTGGAAACCAATTCCTGCCTATATGAGTTCGAGGCACTTTCGACAGACAGAAAAAAAAATAGAGTTAGAAGCACACAGTCTGCAACACTTCTAACCCCAAAATGACATCCAATGGAGACAGATAGATGGAACCACACAAATGGCCAAAATTCCCCCAGTGCCTCTCATAGGCCTTTTGAGTGGAAGAACAATGGGACTGCTGAATAGCCAGCTCTAGGTGCAAAGGCAGTCCCTGGCATTGTAACCCCCCCCCCCCTCTCAACTTCCAGACCGAGAAACGGGGCCGCCGACGAGCCAGAGATGTGCACACGAGAAGGGAAGCGCAGCACTATCCACGAACCCTGAGCAGCCATCCCCAGATGCCCCAGGACCAACTCCTCTAAGGGAGCATGGAGGAGCCACTCATCCATATAAGGGTATAAGAGAATGCCTTGGAGATGAAGGGAGGCCTCCAGAGGAGCCACCACCTTGGTAAACACCTGGGGGGTTGACCACAGCCCAAATGGAAGAACCAGAAACTGTTAATGCACTGCCCTGATGCCGAACCTCAGAAACTTATTGAATAGGGGATGAATGGGCACATGGTGGTATGTCTCCTGCAAGCTCAAGGTGCACATCAGATGGTCTTCAACACCAATGGGATAATCCGCTGCACGATCTCCATCTTGAAGGGGAGATGCAGCACAAACTGGTTCAAAGCATTCAAATCCAAAACCATCTGAAAGCCCTCCGTAGTCTTTGCCACCAGAAAGATGTTTGACTAAATCCCCCTCACGTCCAAGGGGGGACCACCTGAATGGCTCCTTTCTTTAGCAGAGAATGAATTCCCTGTGCCAGATCCGCCTGCTTTGTTTTCCTGGAAGGCCAAGGAGTCGGACAGATACCGGATGCCAAAGAGACCTCTCCAAACTCAATCCTGTAGTTGTGCCTCACAATGTCCAACACCCAGGCATCGGAAGTAGACTGCTCCCATGCCTGGAGGAAGTGCCGGAGGCAGCCACTGCCCACAAACTCATGCCCCTTCATTTAGTGAGGAACAAGGCTTAAGAGGAGGAGATTTCTCCTTCCTATCCCAACCCCGTCTTGCAGTGACTCGACCTTGAGACCTGGTGAGCTGCTTCCTGGAGGAAGAGCGAAAGGGAGATTCAGGCTTTAAGGACAGTCTCTCACAAGCCGCACCTTTGAGGGAGGAGGAATATTTATTCTGCTTGACTAACCTATGCAGCTTGTCCTCCAAGTCTGCCCCAAACAACAGAGATCCCTGAAAAGGCAACCTCAGCGCGGACGCCTTCTTAGCAGAATCCATCCTCCAGTCTTTAAGAACAATATCTCTATGGCCTGCCACACAAGCCCCTCCAGAAAGGCCCGAAGCCCATACCACATCAAAAGAAATATCCAAAAGATATTCTACTTGGCTCGCAAACTGATCCAGAGGACCAGCACCATTAGAAGTATTGTCCAAGGACCTGAACTGTGCCTTGAGATCCATCAGCAAAGATTGCACCATGTACGTACCATAGATCCCAGCCCAAAGAGTGAGATGGAAACTGAAATAGACATTACGAAGGGAGTCATCCACCTTCTTATCCACCACATCCTTGATGACCGCATCTTCCTTCAAGTGGAGAAGTGTGGCTCACTGGTTAGAGCAGGCAGACCCTGAAGCAGAGGTCAGACCCGGGACCAGGGTTCGATTCCCAACGCGGCAGGGTGTTGAGCTCAAATGTCGACGGACTCGATAATTCTCGCTTCGGTGCCTGACCTAATCATGGGATCACACTCTGCAACTCTGGGCATTAAGCTTGCTTAATCTCCACAACGGCCCCCCCGCGGCGGGATGCCTGGCTTTCACCTTGGGGATGCCCAGTAGGGGCTATCTCACAGGGAAAAACCAGGACGGGTTCCCAAGGCAAGCGTGGAGATACCCCTTCGGGGGTCGATTCTGGCGCTATATAAGAAATGCAATAATAATAATAATAAAGGGAGTCCACCCCACCAGTCTAGCCACAAATAAATCAATGAGAATGGCATTCAGCAGGACTTTCCACATATACTGCAATGGGTAAAATATTGCCTTTAAGCTGAGCAACAAGATCTTATCCGGGTCCCTCCACTCTCTTTAGGCCCTCCGAAATGTACTGGTGAACAAACACATCCAGGGGTGCTGAACTTGGTAACTTCAGCAGGAACCCCCCAGATGAAGTTGAAGGCATTTCCTCATCTGTAAACCCATGTTTTCTATTTCTGGTATGTATCCCCAGCACATATCAGGAGAAATAACAGACCACAGCATAGCAATAAACATAACCGTTATGCAGTACTTACCCCAGGCATAAATCCATCCTTACCGCCAAAAGAAACCGAAAAGTAACATTCACCCAGGCCAGCCCAGGGCCACCCTCCTTGACCGGCGTGCCTGGTCACAGCCCAACTGTCCTCCATGCAGTCCCCCAGAAACCAGGCCCCACCGGAGCACCCCCTGCCAAGCTCCGACGTGCCAACCAAGACTTCCAGCATCTGCCAATCGGGCCCAGCTGTCAGGTCGACGTCACCACGACCTGGAAACATCCCAGTCACCAAGGGCCAAACTTCCACCTGCCGTGTCTCCCGGGAAGTCCTGAAGAGCGGGAGACGCATGCTATGAAGAAGACAGCCGAGACACAAACCACTGACCACTGCTCTCTCCCAGCAGGGGCAGCCCAGCAAACCCTCGTCCCATTCTGAAGGAGACAGACAAAAGAACAGAATGAATGCTGGGTAAGTACGGTTTATGTACTCCCGGTGGGAGGTGGTGGGGTCGGGATACCCAGCATTCCTTATGCTCTTTTTTCTGTTGGGAAGATGATGGATCTCCATAAGTAATGAATGGGACGACAACCTAGGGACTGGGGATAATTCATTTGCTACAAATAAATAGCCTTTAGTCAACCTTTGCATTTCCACAATAAAAGCGGCACTCACCCTTTCCATCTGAGAGGCTGACAGCAAGAACTTCCCAGGTGGTGATAGAATCCTTCATGTACATTTGCACTATTTTACTGGAGAGTCTAAAGAGAACACACAGTGATATTCAGGGTGAGCTGATAAAGGAGGAGTCAAATATTGACAAGTCATAGGCCTAAAAGTGCAGGAGTGATTAAAGGAGAGAATAATAAGAGCTACAGTCAACAATAATAGTGGTCTAACAGCAGTCCCACAGGTAATTCTATTATAGCAAAGATAAAGAGTAGAAAAGGATTGCCTAGTCTAGTAAATAGAGTTTGTGCGATGAGAAAGATTGGAGATCTATCTTGAACTCTAAGTAAACTCAATTATCCCAGCCAAGGACATCAACACCCAAACATACATTGGCATATTAAGAACATGACATGCTACTCTAATTATGTGTACACTCTTTAAATTGCTTTTATTTAAAGTAGTCACTTTAAACATTGGGCATGACTTATGAACTCACACATTTTCAAACCCTGAATAGTCATGTGATGCGATGTATTAGGTAGATGATGCTCATTTGCAAAATACGGTATGTAACTCATCAAGCAATTGCTCGAAAAAAATCAAAAATGCAGAAGCCAAAATATTGGCAAACCTATTGGCCAATAGACTAATGTCAGTGATCACGAAACTAGTGCATCCTGATCAATCAGGCTTCTCACCTGGGCGGAACACAGCACTAAATCTTAGACGACTACACAGTGTGCTGAGTAGAAATGATACCTTCAGAGAAGTGGCAGCAAGTCTCTCTCTTGATGGCAAACTAGCGTTCAACACCATCGAATGGCCTTACTTATTTGAAACGCTGGAGAGATTGGGTTTCGCCCCCAAACTTATAAACTGGACAAAGCTGTTATATGCGCAGCCCCTGCCCCATGTTGTGAACGAACACATATCAAGTCCCTTCCCCCTCAAACGTGGAACACGACTAGTATGTCCCCTTTCCCCACTACTCTTTGCCTTGGTGCTGGGGCCCCTGGTGGCTTGAGCTAGGGGAGACCCCATATTCAGAGGCCTGAACTGGACAGAGGGATGGGAGGATAGAATCTCTCTACATGCGGACAAAATCCTCCTTTACATGGCTTCACCCCACTCATCGATAGGCAGGATTATGCTAATTTTCACTGATTTATTCAATATTCTGGGCACACCATCAATTGGTCCAGAACAATATTATTTATTATTCAGGTTCCTAGACCAAAGTTGCCTTCGGTCTGCGCAGTGACAGTGACAGAGGAAGAATTCCGATATTTGGGGTTATATGTTATAAGAGATCCATCACTCTTTTACACACGTAATCTCTTCGGACCCCTTAAACGACTACAAGATGATACACAACATTGGAGAACACTGTAGCTGTCCCTCCTGGGCCGTGTGGCCCTTTTTAAAATGATGGCACCACGAGGTTCTTGTATGTCTGGCAAAACACACCATTCCCAAAAGCAAATACATATTTTTCCCAGATTGAGAATTAAGTCAGAACCTTGACCAGGGTGGTATAACCCTCCCAGATATCCGGTCGTATCATTGGGCAACTCAATTAGCTGTAATCAACCAATGGATATTCGGCTCACACTCGGACCCTGCATACCAAATGGACAAATTCCTGATGGGTCCGAGAGGTTACAGACGCGCACTCTTCACTAGTCCCAGATGCCACGAGTTAACAGGGCTGACGCAACAAACTGTCCATCTCTGGCATAAGATAACAAGACAGATAGGATGGGAAAATAAATTAACTCAGACAACTCCACTGTGGGACATCGAGATACTTGGAGAACTGGTCAGGCAGCCATGTTTTGATAAATGGAATTTGATCGGTAACTCAAAAGTGGGGGATTTTTGGGCAGAGGGCAAAATTAAGCCTTTTGAGACGCTGAGGGATGAATTTGAGATGGTGACACATGAGATCTACTGATATTTACAAATTAGACACGCAATAATGTTGGTTCACCCGTCAAGTTTAACTCTTCTAGAATCAACCACGTTAGAGAACAGATTATTATGTAACCAAATTGAGGGTAAAGCCATATCAAACATCTAACAAAAATTATTGAACACTATGCCCGACTCCCTTACAAAACCTCGGGTACAATGGCAGAGTAATTTAGGTGAATCAGAAGAAGTGGACTGGCAGGAAGCGCTCACCTCACCTAAAGAAGTTGCCAGAAGCTCCAGACTGAAACTAATACAACTAAACATTCGACATAGAACATATTACTCCTGTAAAACTATGACAAAAATTAAATGAAAAGAGGACACATCATGCAGACGACAATGCAGGGAGGAGGGTACATTCTTTCACATCATGTGGAGTTCCTCTCCCATTCAAAGATACTGGAGCGCAATAGTGACACAGCTACAAACAGTGCTAAGCAAGCAACTGCAACAAACACCACAATTATGTCTGCTCAATATATGGGGATCGACAGACCTCACTATTAAGGAATGCCTCTTGGTCACACTAGCTTGTGGAATAGGCAAACGAAACATCCCAAGGAAGTGGGGAGTGGAGACACCGCCTACTACAGCGGAATGGGAGAGAGACATGGACTGGGCGATGGCAGGAAAAAATCTATCTATGAAAAAGGTGAGTGCCCCAAGAAATGGGAACACATCTGAAATAAATGGAGCATTTACAGAGGACAAATATGTACCCCAACTTTCCCCGGCAGGGGGAGACCTGACAATAGACATCCAGCAGGAGGGTATATCGAACTGTAAACTAATAATGTATCCCTGCTTGTCAGCAGAAAAGATTATTTAATGATGTTGAAGGGTTTTAGCCCTGAGTTTTTCCAAGCAGTTTGCTCACTATATATTGCTCCTGAGGCTACTCTCTCGGTCTCTGGCTTACTGTCAAGATCCTTTAGCATCAGCAGGGGCACAAGTCAGGGGTGTCCTTGTTCACCCCTGTTGTTTGCCCTATATATTGACCCCTTTTTAACTCCTTGGACGCTCATGACGAGCTCAGCTCGTCATGGTGTACACCTCCATACACTCATGACGAGCTGAGCTCGTCATGAACAATGGGATTTTAAAATATTCAGCATCCTGGAGGATTACCTTTAGCATTGATGTGGTTAAGTAGAATTGAGAGCTCTAGGAATATACTTCCAGTTAGGGTCAATATGTTAGAATAAAAGGTGTTGACATACGCCGATGATATTATAGTCCTGACCAGTAATGTTGCAACAGCTTTCCCCGCTATCGAGTGCTTAGCAAAAAAATATGGACGGCTTTCCGGCTATAAACTTAATGTCACAAAAACGCAGGTTGTACAATCAGCGGCTATTGGACCCTCTGAAACACCAGTTGTGCAAAACGCAACTTATCTTGGGGTTAAAATCACTGCCGTAGTTGATAATATTGCAGATTTGAATATCTTGCTGATTATTGACTCCGTAGACTTTACTCTGACAAGTATAGATAATTTGCATTTGTCTTTATATGGGAGGGGAAACGTCCTCAAAATGTTGGTTTTGCCAAAGTTCTTATATCTATTCAGAACCATTCCATTAGAATTCTCCCAAAATAGTCTGGCCCGGGCTGAAAGGTGCTGTAATAGGTTCCTTCGGGGATATCACCAACCACGAAGAGCGGCTAAGTGGATGCACCTTCCGCTTGATCGGGGGGGTTGGTCGGTGCCGAATTTGGAGCTGTATTGCTGGTCAGCTCTTCTCCAGCACCTTGCCCTACCTTTGTTTGGGGACAGGGCTGTGATGTCATAATTTTGTAATTTTTTTTATTTTAAACAACAAGGGAACCCATTCGGTTATCCAGGGACCGTGGGTAGCTATACTTTATAAACAACAGTGGTCCCAAGGAGTCTGTGGATATAAATTTATCAGATAAAATACAATCCACAATAGGAGCTATATTGGCCACTGTCCAGCCGGACAGGGTATTTTTATTTTTCAGTGAAATATATAGTAGAGTAGACAAAGGCACAATCCTGTACCGTTTTGTGAACGAACAAAGAGGGTTTTTAGGCAAGAAAGAGCATAGTTGGCCACTTGTAATTCGGTAGGGTTTTTTAAGTAGTGCCAAGCAAGTGCTAGTCACAGCATCAATCAAACAGAATCGTTAGGCTGTCAAAACACTTTTAACAAGTCGACGTTTCGATCCCTTATGCTCAATATTACGGGATCATCATCAGGACTAACAATACATTTGCTTGCCTGGTATAAACATTTTAACACACATCCGCCTAATAAGTATAAAAATACACGGGAGGAAGAAAGGAAAATAATAACAAGGGGATAAACAAGAGAGAGAGAGAGAGAGGAAGTTACCCACTGTGTTAAAACTCTGAGTATCACTGACATTGCACTGTATTCGGAACCGACTTAGCGTGCCTAATAATTACATGCAAGTGATATCTGTAGCCTTGACTCACGCTGAAAAGTGAAGTGGGTGACATAGGCATTTGGATAATCATAAAATGGTAGATCGGTAGCGCTCTTCTTTCAAAAATTGGAAAGACTTAAATTACACCCTTGCTGCAATTATCAATAGTCATTCCCAAGATCTTTCAGTATATCTAGCGATTTCAATACAAAGTCCGAGTGTGATCTTCAATCATGGCCATTCGTGTCTACTCGTGTACCATGCACGCTCATCAGCATTCATTCCGTGTCTATCTGGGGGCTGGGGGAACGCTTACCCAGTGGGGGTCGGAAGGGTTCAGGGATAAGATTACAGAAGTGGACACTGCTTTAAGAGGAACCTAGGGTAAAAAAGAGACCAATAAATAAAGCAGGGCCAGTGAGGGGTTATACTACTGGTTATTGGTTCGCGGTTGCCACAATTACCTGGTGAATACCGGTAGTGATGTGCACTCTGCCTCGTCTTCAATTAATTAAGAAATGTCTGGGGGTAGAAGACTGGGTTTAGTAACGAGATAATATAAGTGGCTCTGAATTGCTGCCAGCAAATTGGCGGGCTTACCTTGGAGTTACTGTTGGCCCGTGTGGTCAATTGTTTGCTCGAAATCGAGTCTGTAAAAGAAACTCTGTTTCAGTAAGCTGGCGTATAGGGGCGAGTGGGGCGTCTAAGCTCTATCGACTGAGTGGCTTACCTTGAGAGGAGAGAGCCTCCTCGGTGTCCGTTACCCTGGGTGTTCTGTAGAATTACAGTCACTACGGAGCTAGGGAGGGGAACGCTAGATAAGCGTGATCTCACAAACAGAGACGAAGGACTAAGCGCGCATGGGCGCCATCTTGGAGTGGGGTTTTTTGGTGTTTCGTCATTATGCAGAGTGCACCAGTGATGTGCTGTGAAAAATACATCGGCGCAGTGACACTATGCAATATAGTAACGGCGCAGTGCTGGGGTGGCTGTGACCGTCATTAAAATCAATATCAAAAAAATTATCAAAAAAATGAAAAATAATTGCAGTTATGCACTCATTATTAATTTACATATGTCTGTTCAAGGAAGGATGGAAAAAGAGGGGGTTTCCATCTCTCAGAGTTATTTGCAACGTTTTAAGTTCCATTTAAAATGTTCAGAGTCTTCCAGACTGTTCCCATTTTCTTTTACAACAGTGTGGTCCAGTCCTCAGCTCGGTTTAGACCATTACGGATAGTGTTGAAATGAATCATGAGTTTCAATTCTTCTCTATTCAGCATTTGCGCCAGGTTTCCGCCTCTCAGTGGCGGTTTGATAACTTTCAAGATTGTCCACTTGATGTCATTTTCATTGTGGCCTGCTTCATTATAGTGGTCCACCAGTGGGGCATTAATTGTCCGGCACCTTATTCTGCTTCGATGTTGGCAGATACGGGTCTTCGTTTTCTGTGTAGTTTGCCCTATATACAACTTTGGTGATCTATGCCATCGAATGCCCATGTCCAAAGTTGTATATAGGGCAAACTACACAGAAAACGAAGACCCGTATCTGCCAACATCGAAGCAGAATAAGGTGCCGGACAATTAATGCCCCACTGGTGGACCACTATAATGAAGCAGGCCACAATGAAAATGACATCAAGTGGACAATCTTGAAAGTTATCTAACCGCCACTGAGAGGCGGAAACCTGGCGCAAATGCTGAATAGAGAAGAATTGAAACTCATGATTCATTTCAACACTATCCGTAATGGTCTAAACCGAGCTGAGGACTGGACCACACTGTTGTAAAAGAAAATGGGAACAGTCTGGAAGACTCTGAACATTTTAAATGGAACTTAAAACGTTGCAAATAACTCTGAGAGATGGAAACCCCCTCTTTTTCCATCCTTCCTTGAACAGACATATGTAAATTAATAATGAGTGCATAACTGCAATTATTTTTCATTTTTTTGATAATTTTTTTGATATTGATTTTAATGACGGTCACAGCCACCCCAGCACTGCGCCGTTACTATATTGCATAGTGTCACTGCGCCGATGTATTTTTCACAGCACATCACTGGTGCACTCTGCATAATGACGAAACACCAAAAAACCCCACTCCAAGATGGCGCCCATGCGCGCTTAGTCTTTCGTCTCTGTTTGTGAGATCACGCTTATCTAGCGTTCCCCTCCCTAGCTCCGTAGTGACTGTAATTCTACAGAACACCCAGGGTAACGGACACCGAGGAGGCTCTCTCCTCTCAAGGTAAGCCACTCAGTCGATAGAGCTTAGACGCCCCACTCGCCCCTATACGCCAGCTTACTGAAACAGAGTTTCTTTCACAGACTCGATTTCGAGCAAACAATTGACCACACGGGCCAACAGTAACTCCAAGGTAAGCCCGCCAATTTGCTGGCAGCAATTCAGAGCCACTTATATTATCTCGTTACTAAACCCAGTCTTCTACCCCCAGACATTTCTTAATTAATTGAAGACGAGACAGAGTGCACATCACTACCGGTATTCACCAGGTAATTGTGGCAACCGCGAACCAATAACCAGTAGTATAACCCCTCACTGGCCCTGCTTTATTTATTGGTCTCTTTTTTACCCTAGGTTCCTCTTAAAGCAGTGTCCACTTCTGTAATCTTATCCCTGAACCCTTCCGACCCCCACTGGGTAAGCGTTCCCCCAGCCCCCAGATAGACACGGAATGAATGCTGATGAGCGTGCATGGTACACGAGTAGACACGAATGGCCATGATTGAAGATCACACTCGGACTTTGTATTGAAATCGCTAGATATACTGAAAGATCTTGGGAATGACTATTGATAATTGCAGCAAGGGTGTAATTTAAGTCTTTCCAATTTTTGAAAGAAGAGCGCTACCGATCTACCATTTTATGATTATCCAAATGCCTATGTCACCCACTTCACTTTTCAGCGTGAGTCAAGGCTACAGATATCACTTGCATGTAATTATTAGGCACGCTAAGTCGGTTCCGAATACAGTGCAATGTCAGTGATACTCAGAGTTTTAACACAGTGGGTAACTTCCTCTCTCTCTCTCTCTCTTGTTTATCCCCTTGTTATTATTTTCCTTTCTTCCTCCCGTGTATTTTTATACTTATTAGGCGGATGTGTGTTAAAATGTTTATACCAGGCAAGCAAATGTATTGTTAGTCCTGATGATGATCCCGTAATATTGAGCATAAGGGATCGAAACGTCGACTTGTTAAAAGTGTTTTGACAGCCTAACGATTCTGTTTGATTGATGCTGTGACTAGCACTTGCTTGGCACTACTTAAAAAACCCTACCGAATTACAAGTGGCCAACTATGCTCTTTCTTGCCTAAAAACCCTCATTGTTCGTTGACAAAACGGTACAGGATTGTGCCTTTGTCTACTCTACTATATATTTCACTGAAAAATAAAAATACCCTGTCCGGCTGGACAGTGGCCAATATAGCTCCTATTGTGGACTGTATTTTATCTGATAAATTTATATCCACAGACTCCTTGGGACCACTGTTGTTTATAAAGTCATAATTTTGTAAGCCATCCATTTTTGAGATAGGATTGGGTGATGATGCTAAGGGGATACTATTGCGGGTACTTGAACCCAGTCATTATAAGAAGACCAAGTTCAAAGTCATTGTTGCAATGTTTTCAGTTTGGCGGAAGATTCGTATGAAATGGTCGATCCCCAATATCCAATATTATAGACCATTCAGGGCCGCCAGACTGCTACCCTCTATCTTCCAAGATCAAACTACATTCAGGTGGATGACTCAGGGGATTAAGTCTATTGGGGATCTAGGGTCTGAATGATCAATGGCTTCTTTTTCATTTCTAAAGGATACATTTTTACTTAATACACATGAGTTTTTTAAATACCTGCAGATTCGAAGTTATGTTGAAAAATCAAAAGGTCAAGTCACAACTTTGTTCAGCAGGAACTTGCTTATGGAATTGATATTGAAGCGGTCAAAAATAGGTGCAGTCTATCAGTACCTGCTTTCCGGTCTACCTGATGATCTTGCTCTCCAAAATGCTAAGTGGGAGACTAAACTGGGTAAGACCGGGTTTGATATCACTCGGGCCTTAGCACTGTCAAGTAGTCTATTAATATCAGGTAGTCTAAGATCACAGTCCTATATGGCATTATTTGATCTCTATTATACCCCAGCAAAAATTTCTAAATGGGGAGGCAGAGGTGGTAATTGTTGCCCGAGATGTGGCTTAATACCCGCTAATGATGTGCATATGTTTTTTCCTGTCCCAAACTTGCTGTATTTCTTCAGGATGTAGAAGTTTTTATTAATTCTAGCCTCAATATCTCAGTCGCTTTATCACCAGAGCTAGTCATATTCGGCTGTGATAGTCTTGGTCTGTGTGTCAGATCAAGACATGCATCTGCCCTTTTGTTTATCGCCATGTCAGTTGTGAGACTGTGTATGAATTCGGATTGGATTACCCCGGACGCCCCCACCTCTGTTAACTGGAGAGCGAGGATTTTGGCTCATTATAACTTGGAATCCACTGTTTTCTAGAGGTGGGGCAGAAGGCGGCAGAAGCAGGGTCAGAATATTTGGGCTCCATTGATCGAGTGGCTTGGTGACTAGGGAACTGAGAGCTCTGCCCTATTGTGCTATACGCTTATGTACCTTATGTTTTTCTTTGGTTTTGGTCTTTACCTGCTTGCTCTCTCTCCTCCTTTTTCTCTTATTTTGGTTTCCTTTTTTTGTTGTAAATTTAGTAAAAAATACTCTGTAGTCATGATTTACCTTTTTTTGTGGTTATATGATGATGTTTTCTTCAAGCTTCTATAATAAAAATGTTCAAAAAATATATATAATGATGTTGATGTGGTGTGGTATATAATGCTGTAGTAAGTAACTGTGTGCAACTTTAACAATAAAAAGAGTTAAAAAAAATTGTTTAGGCTGTGAAGCCATAATTTAAAGGTAACAACTATGATAACATGTTATACCCTACAAAGTGTGCTTGAAAATTTCAGTTTTGAAGCCTCAAAATGGATACAGTGAATATCCTGAAATGATTGGTCATATTTAAATGTGGACAGAATTATGTTGGCAAGGTAGAGCTGTAGAAAGGACTCATGTCTTTTTCCTCAGAGGAAGACACCAATTTGAATTCCCAGATGAAAAGGAGGCCAGTCACTGGGACAACAAATGATGGAAAATATAATTTCAAAGTAAATATCCATGTGTCATGGATCGTGAAAACCCAGCCAGGGAAGGTTTATTTGAGGTAATCCCAGATTTTGGGTGTATCTCATAAGGAAAGAAAATGTATTTTCTTGAGTCCCCTCACTCACCCAGGGTTGCCACTAGGTGACATGTTAGTCACATTCGGTCGAGCCGGGGGAACAGTAGGTTGTACAGACGGAGGCAAGCCTGAGTCAATGTCACCAGGCCCCTCCACCCGATCAGACCATGGAGCATAACATTGCTAACTATAAAACACTGCGGCTACAGCGCTAATCATATGTATATAGACACACACATTAGATGTGTTTTCTTTTGCTAAAATATTGTTACTACCCTAAAGTTTTAGGCTTATACATAGGAGTGGTACACTTGAGGCGGGCCCTCATGCTGTCCTGAAGAAAAGGTGTAGGGGACACCTTGAAACATGTCGACAGGATATTAGGTATTGTGACTATATAACAGTTCTTTTTCCTTGTATCTACCCCTTTTTATTGTACCAGCTAGGAGCAGGAATAAAGCTTTAGCTCACTAGTTAGGTAATTTTACTATCACTACTCACCACTCCACCATACACTGCACCACACATAGTCTCACAAAAAAGTGCTCCTACGTCTTTTTCGCAAGTCACAGCACGCCTCAAGCAGTAGATGCTTGGGATGGCCCCAATGATGAAGCATGTCACCTAGGGGCAACCCTGGGTGAGTGAGGGGACTCAAGAAAAGAAATTTTCTTTCCTTATGAGATACACCCAAAATTTGGGATTACCTCAAATAAACCTTCCCTGGCTGGGTTTTCACGATCCATGACACATGGATCTTTACTTTGTACTTTACAATTCAGGAGGTTGAACCCAGCCTTATCCTCCTTCTCCCTCTCTTTTGTTAAGGGAAATATAATTTCAACATAATGAATTGAAATTTGAGTGGAGGGGGGCCGAGCAATAAAGATTTCCCATTATGAAGAGACCATGAATCAGGGGAAGGTGAGGGAGAACGTGTTCACATTTCTGATCTGGACTTTTATGTTTATATATGTTTTATTTGTTACAACACAAAGCAGAATATTGAGCATTGTGATCTCTGACTTAGCATTCAGCCAACGTCAGTACTGTTAGCAACTTATATATTTTAGTACAAAGAAAAACAACCCCCAACCACCCTTTCCCAATGGGTGCACAATAATCACTTATGTCTCTGTGTACCTTTATCCCTTGTATTCTCAGGGGTCTCCTTCTTTGAATCAAGGTTGTGGATTAGTCAAGCACAGCAATTTTAGATATCTAAGGCAAGTGAGTTCTGTGAATTCCTTTGACAGGAGGGAGATAAATGGCTGCCAAACTTCCCTGAATGCGTCTTCTTGTAGTTTCAGTGCCATTGTAAGTCTCTCCATCCCCGAAAGGTGCCAAATACGGTGGAGCGACCTTGTCTAGTCGGGAGTTTGTCAGTTCCCCAAAGGGCGAGAATAGTTTGTTGTGCCACCCCCAATGCCAGTGCAATGTGTCTACCTCTCCTAGCTTTAAATGGATAAGTCAGTGTATTAGGGAGTTCAAACAGCTCATAGGCCGGAAACCGGTGGAGTGGATTATTGAAATGGTGGTCAATCTCTCTCAGGACTTCCTTCCAAAATTGTGTCAGTTTAGGGCATTCCCTTAGGATATTGTTACATTCTGTATAGCTAGGTTTAGTCTGTTTTGTATCTCTTTCTCTTTAAGTGCATGAGCCATGTTATATTTCCTATGATGTTCTGTATTCTGAACAGAGCTTTCCTCATACAGCATTCTGCTGCATTTGTCAGTTGTATCCTGGACATCTCTTTGTTAAGACTTGATGCTGTGCTGTTTAATAAACCTACTTTGAAGCTCAACTTTTCCTGGATTATTACAATTTTTGGCGACGAGGACAGCCCTACTCCAGCCATCTTCAGCACAGGAGCGGAGTTTGAACCCAATTTCTTTAATTCTGGAAGAATTTGGAATTTGTCTTCATTTTCTACACCTGAGGAACCTTTAAGAACCTCCTACTTCATTTTACTGCTGTGGATGTTATTTTTTTTAAACAACCTCCTTTTCTGGAAAATTCTACGTACTCTACTTTTGTTTTTATATTGTTTGCATCTTTTAATTTACTGTTACCTGCTCGATGTATTCAGCTCCTCGCGTTGTGTCTCTTGGCAACCTCCTGTTTACTGATGCCTAGCAACCAGATTCGTCAGTGATCTTTGTGACGAGTGGTGGAGAACGTGCATTCATCGTCAGTGCACCGCAGACGCTTTTATCGTCATTGCACCGCAGAGGCGTCACTTGTTTACATCGTGGACAAACGACGTGTCAACTGCGCGCTACAGGCTTTATCCGCGCAAAGGAAAACACCGGCTTTTGCAAACACTTGGACGTCATCACGCAGAGTTCGAAACGTCATCGCGCAACGTTCAAAACGTCATCGCGCAACGTTTCCACGTGATATTAATCACGCAACGTCTACGTGACTCCATTTTGTGTTTACTCTGAGCTGGTTGTATCTTAGCAACCAACACACGCGACTCCTAATTTCAATATTGGTTTGTTTATTCTTTATTTTAGTGCTATATTGGATTTCTTCAGCACTTTTGAAATACTTTTACTTGGTTCAGCATTACTTCATTTATTTCGTTTTTCAGCAATTACAGTGTTACTTTGAACTTGTTCTTCCAGTTTCAAGTACATTTAACATTAAGCATTAATTTATTGGACCACTTCAGCGCTTTTGGAAATAATTAGCATATTGTGAACATTTCTTTGTTTTTACCAGCAATTGCAGTGCTACATTGGACTTATGATTTACATCGTTTTGCTTCCAATTTCAAGTACATTTATCTGTTATTAACCTTTGCCTAATTCTTTGCTACATTTTTTTTTTTAACTTTATTATTTTCATTTATTTGAGGCAATTTCTTTTTATTCTCTTTATTTTATAGCATATTCATTTTTTTCTATTTTAATTGTATCTTTGTACTATTACAATATGCAGTTTGACCCTCCTGCTAAGTTTTTACAGGTCAAAGGTGATCCTCCCATGCCATGGTCAAGGTGGAAGGAGGAATTTTTCAATTATATGCGGGCTATTGATGGAGAACGCATGGGTGCAGAGAGGAAAAAGAGTATTTTATTGCATTGTTTAGGGTCCGAGGGACAAGAGATTTTTAGAACTTTACCCCATTTAACTGTTTCTTCTGGTAGTGGTGATACCATGAATGTTTATACTGAAGCTCTTAGTAGATTAGAAAAAAGGTTTAAACCTACGGCTAGTATTGCTTTAAATCGCTTTAAATTTTATACCAGGGCACAAAAGCAAGAAGAATCATTTGATGATTTCCTCACTTCTTTGAGAGCGTTAAGTCTTCATTGTAACTTTGGAGCCATGTGTGATGAAATGATCCGTGATCAAATTATTGTTCACGTCAAGAACAAAAAGGTGCAGGATAAATTGTGGTGTATAGACGATCCTAATTTAGAAGAAACTATTGCTATTGCTAAATCAACTGAAATGTCAGAAAAGTGGATGGACATAGTTGATAAACGAGGGTCTCATTCTAGTAAAAGTATAATTGATGAAGAAGTGTGTATAGTTAAATCTAAGATTGATACTAAAAATGCTTTCCCTACTCAATTTAGAACAAAAAATTCTTACAATTCTAATTATAGGAGAATAGATATTCCTAATACTAATACTTCTCTTTCATGTTTTAGATGTGGTAGCAAATCTCACATTGCTTCTTTCCAGGGTTGTCCTGCCTTAGGGAAAACTTGCAATATTTGTAATAAATTGGGGCATTTTAGTAATGTGTGTAGAGAAAGACGCTCTAATTCTCAGTATCGCTCAGGACAACTACACATGCCTTCTAACACTAGTACCTCCACTAAAGTATCTGCACTTAATATTGCTAATGAGAATAAGCAAGATTTAGATCGTGGATATGTAGTTTCCATTCTTCAAACTGGATGTATAATGTTAACTAGTAAGAAATCCCCAAAATGTATTTTTCAAGTTTTTACCACTAATATTGAGCTCATGGTGGATTCTGGGTCCCCATGGACTATAATTACCAGAGAATATTTCAATGAAAAACTGCAATCTGTATGCAATATCTCTACTCTACAACTTTCAGATATATTTGCGGAAGGTTTCAATGGGAATAAGATTGATATTGAAGGATTTTTGGAAGTTCCATTAAGCTTTAGAGGAAGGTCTGCCTTTATTAAGTTATATATTGCTGTTAAGGGAGTCAATGTTCTAGGTTGGCATGACCAATGGGAACTTGGGATCACTTTAAATCCTAGAGCCAAAGATCCTGTTTCTCTGTGCAGCGAACAGGAAATGATTAACTCTATTTGTTCAAATGAGGGAAAGGAAAATGTTGTTTCCTTTTGGAGCAATAAGTTTAGCAATGTTTTCTGTGAACGTTTAGGGAAATTAGAAGGTTTTTCACATAAGATTGTTTTAAAAGAAGGTGCTATGCCTGTTAAACAAAAGTTAAGAGGAGTTCCCCTAAATGTCAGAGAGGAATTAAAAGAAATGTTGAATGATTTGCTCAAGGACAATATTATAGAACCCACTGAATCATCCGAATGGGTTTCGCTCATTGTTTTGGTGCGCAAACCTGACCAAAAATTAAGAGTTTGCATCGATTTAAGGGCACTTAACTCCAATATTGTCATTGATTGCCATCCCTTACCCAATATCAATGAACTTGTGTCTCTTTTTGATGGTGCGCAGATTTTTTCTACTTTAGATCTTAGATCTGCGTACCATCAAATTGAACTTACAGAAGACTCTTAAAAGTACACAGCATATGGCTGAGATACCCGCCACCCCCTCTCAACACAATCCCCAAGGATGGGAAACCGGAAACAGTTCTGAACTTTTGGAAGACGGGAGGGAGTGACCCTCCCGGCCGTATTTATTAAAATATGAAACAAAATTAAAACATTAAAATAACAGTTTCATATCATGTACAATTTCATTACCACATTGCGATGTTTGGCTAACCTTAACATATTCTCTAATACAAAGGTTCTCCTAGCCGAACTAACATCCTACAAAACATTTAACTTGAAATTATGAAATTGTACATCCTAACGTTTAAGGGCCAACGGCAAGGTCGTAACCGGTGTCAAGATCCCTAAACCAGAAACATCCCCCTCACTTGTGAGGGGCGACCGCACAGAGGTGTACCTCGAGTGCAACTACCAATTTCCCTTGACTTGACGGGGGCCCCAATAAACTCGACGCCACTTAAAGGTCGTCCGAGGACTCGTGTGAGGTATCTAGAAGGTAGCGTAGACCCCCCCCCAAACCCCACACAACTTACCACATCTGCCGTCGCAGATGACCTGGCCCCGGGAAATTCTCCAGGAGGGGGCTGTAGCCCCTCCTACCCAGGAAGGGGCCTTGACCGCCTTTCCTTTCCTTTCGGCGGCCCATCCTTAGAAGGGACCGCCTACCCCGTTGAGGGGCCAATGGCCACCTCCCTCGAGCGCTCCCATCCGTAATGGGTGACGCCCACTCATAGGGATCTTCCAATTAGTGCTCACCGATCATGACCTTACCGCCCGACCAAAATAAATACGACAGTTCTAAACTAAATTACTAATTTACTTAAAAGACAGTAAAAACAACAACTTTATTAATAGCATGCTACTGATCAACACTAGAGCAGGATTACTTTATTTGCAAAACATACCACAATTGACCATTCTTTATTGCATATTCAAAGTTATCCCGATAATAATCCGAACCTGTAAACAAAATTAGAGTTACCACATTAAACTTTATTCAAAACCACTTGCTGTCCTCAGGGGCTGGTGGGTGGGTCAAAAATGGCTCTTCGTTCCGTCTCGAGCTCACGTGCAGCGAGGTGGTGCAGCTTCAGAGCACAGGAACAAGAGGATGCTTCCTTGGCTTGTTGCTCCTTTTATCCGTCTTCAGGGCGGGCGTAAACCCGCCCCGACCTGCCCCGAGGGCGTGGCCGGCCGCGTCAGTGTCTAGGCCAGCCCACTCCAGGGCGGGAAAAAGGCGCGCCCCGGCTACGCCACTTCGGGCATACCAGCCGAGACTCGCCTCCCGCCCAAGATGGCTTCCCGGGGGGATCGTGGTACTCCACCATACGTTCGGGGGGACCGAATGGTCGCCCCTTTCCATATGGCTGAGATACCCGCCACCCCCTCTCAACACAATCCCCAAGGATGGGAAACCGGAAACAGTTCTGAACTTTTGAAAGACGGGAGGGAGTGACCCTCCCGGCCGTATTTATTAAAATATGAAACAAAATTAAAACATTAAAATAACAGTTTCATATCATGTACAATTTCATTACCACATTGCGATGTTTGGCTAACCTTAACATATTCTCTAATACAAAGGTTCTCCTAGCCGAACTAACATCCTACAAAACATTTAACTTGAAATTATGAAATTGTACATCCTAACGTTTAAGGGCCAATGGCAAGGTCGTAACCGGTGTCAAGATCCCTAAACCAGAAACATCCCCGTCACTTGTGAGGGGCGACCGCACAGAGGTGTACCTCGAGTGCAACTACCAATTTCCCTTGACTTGACGGGGGCCCCAATAAACTCGACGCCACTTAAAGGTCGTCCGAGGACTCGTGTGAGGTATCTAGAAGGTAGAGTAGACCCTCCCCCAAACCCCACACAACTTACCACATCTGCCGTCGCAGATGACCTGGCCCCGGGAAATTCTCCAGGAGGGGGCTGTAGCCCCTCCTACCCAGGAAGGGGCCTTGACCGCCTTTCCTTTCCTTTCGGCGGCCCATCCTTAGAAGGGACCGCCTACCCCGTTGAGGGGCCAATGGCCACCTCCCTCGAGCGCTCCCATCCGTAATGGGTGACGCCCACTCATAGGGATCTTCCAATTAGTGCTCACCGATCATGACCTTACCGCCACAGGCCGGATAGTTGACCGGCTATCCGGACCCCCCACAACACTCCTACCTAAAGGTCATGTCTTAAAGTCTTTAGCCAAGCTACACAGTCTCCTATGAGTAACTCGTTCCCCACCCGGGACAAATGAACACCATCCCCCAAATACATACTGTCACCCGTAATACAACCATGCGAAATAGAATGCAGTGTATTGGAACGGAACAATCGACTCACTTTGTTATTAATTTTTCTCACTGAATGATTCAGAGCAGAAACAGAAATAGCCCCCGCCATACTTTCCGTGGGATCATATGTGACCATGCAATCGTGCACCCTGGAACTCTCCTCGCCAACCAACTTACAGTGGAAAGCATCGCCTCAAGAAGAAGTCGTCTACCAGTGGTGACCAAATCATTGCCCCCAAGATGTACTATGACTATAGCCGGCGGTGACCTTGTCCGCCCTAGCAAACCCTCAAAGAATGATTGAAACTGGTCAATACAGAGTCCGCCCCTTCCGTAGAAGGACACACTGTACCCGTATTCCCCAGCCACGTGAATCATGTCACCTGCTTTGAATACGTCCGCGGCACGCCTCACGTATGAGTGGCCCACGACCCACACCTCCTTTTTCACAGCCGGTGTAGTCTGACCGCTGGCCCGGTGTTGGGTCGACTGCATAGTCCGCCCCGCCTCGTAGGCTTGCGCAACTGAAACCAAACAAAAACAAGAAGCGTGAGTACATCATTACAGCTTCACAACATGTGCAACCGCACATACCTCTTATAACAATTGGAGGACCAACGCCCCACACGTTTAACTTGTTCGACATTCAGACCCCTGGCTGTAGCCTCTGTAGCAGCCCCTATCCGAAAGGAATGGGTCCCAAACTCGCTCGGGTTCAAGCCCGCAGCAGTAATCGACATCGCAAGCACCCGCTGAAACTGAAACCTCGTCAGTGGGGTGGCGTCAGCGTGTCTCAACAAGGTCCCCCCCCATGATGCCACCCTTTGTGCTAAATATTCCTCTACACAACTCACCGGGCACATGGAGGACCCGGGGATCCTTTGTGTTATTATGCAATCACCCATCGCACCCTGATCGGTCTTGGACCTGACGAACGAGACAGTCATTGTCTCCCCTCTGACCTGAACGTGCTCTTGGCACAGTCCCCCCATCACGTCCTGCTTGTTCCTCGCCACTAATTCGCTTACCCGCATAGCCCCATGGAATGCCAGCGTAAAAGCGGCTCGGAATAACACTGTTTCATACTGGGATGAACATGTTGCAGGGAGTCTAGATAATAACAGGGCCAACCTATCCAGACCTATCGGGTGCCTTTCATCTACTCTGCGACCCTCAAGGCGTTGCCACCCACGTAGCGCTTTTTGCACAACGAAAGACGCTGTCGGGTCCTGGATCCCATGAGCCCTAGCCATAAAGGAAATGGCGGCCCGATGCCTCTGGGCCGTAGCCACTGATTTGCCTGCCTGCCGTAACGACAGCAGGAATTTCACTACCAGCTCCTCCTGGCCCCAAAGCTCCCCTCTAGCCGCCCCCAAAAAGGCCCAATAGGAACGGAACGCCCCTTCATATGCCTTCCTCGTCCTGGGTGCTAAGCTCTCTCCCACGAGGTCCTGTAATTCGGGGCACCGAGAGACCAGAGAGCTTCGGGAAAGGGTGCTGCCACCGGGTCCGCTGTGGGCAGAAAACCCCAGAAGGCCTGCATACGAAAACGAGAAAGCGCATCAGCCGCCTGGTTCATCACCCCCGGGACATGTCTTGCCTTAAATAGTACATTCAATTGCATACACAATAACACAATTTCCTTGAGCAATCTCAGAATCCATTTGCATCGTGCTGCCTGGCTATTGATACACTCAACAATGGTCATGTTATCAGACCAGAATACCACAGAGTGATCTCTGAACCCCTCCGGCCAAGTTCTTAGGGCCACCAGAATGGGAAAAAGTTCTAGGAAAGCAATGTTACTTGTCAGACCACTATCATGCCACCATGACGGCCATCTTTGTGCCGACCACTGAGTGCCGAATATGGCACCAAAACCAATGCTCCCTGCCGAATCTGTCCACAGCCCCAGCTCCTCAGAGGACACGGCCGGTTTGTTCCAGACAATTCGACCATTGAAATCCGCCAGAAATGCCAACCAAATGCGCATGTCCTGGCGAACCTCTGCCGAGAGCCTTGTGCGATGATGACCCTCCTTCAGGCCGACCATGGCTTGAGCGATCGAGCGAGAAAAGGGGCGGGCCATCGGTATAACTCTTAGGGCAAAATTCAACTGCCCCACCAATTGCTGTAATTGATGGAGCTTAACCTTAGACTCACTGATACACATTTGCAGGGATGCCCTGAACCTTAACACTTTGTCACCTGGTAAACGAAAACAACCTTCCTCGGAATCGAGCTCGATCCCCAGAAACTCGAGGCAAGTCGAGGAACCCACAGTCTTACCTGGTGCCAATGGCACGCCAAACTGATTCATCAAGACACAAAATGCCTTCAAAGCCTGTCCACATTCCGGATCCCCGGCTGCCCCAAGAAACAAAAAGTCATCGAGATAATGCATAACATGTTGAAACCCCGTCTTCTTTGTGAAGACCCATTGCAGGAAGCAACTGAACTTTTCGAAATAGGCACACGATATAGAGCACCCCATCGGCATACACCTATCCATGTAATAGTGACCCTGAAACATGAAACCAAGGAGACGCTGATCGTCTGGATGTACCGGGAGCAACCGGAACGCTGACTCGATATCAGATTTTGCCATCAGCGCACCGGGCCCCAGGCGATTCAATATGGCTACGGCCTCATCGAAGGATGCGTACCGCACCGAACACACTTCCGGGTCTATCGCATCGTTCACGGAAAGACCACGTGGGGCTGATAAATTATGTATCAGCCGAAACTCACCCGGGTCCTTCTTGGGGACCACCCCTAAAGGGGAACAAACAAAGTTAGCAACTGGTGGCACATTAAATGGACCGGCGACTCGACCTCGAGCCACCTCCTTCCCAATCTTTTTCTGTACCACGGTCGTATGCTGTAAGACCGATATCTGGTTTTTACATTTTGCTATACCCTGAAACTCCCCTACTGGGATGCGGAAACCATATAAAAACCCGTTCCGCAACACCCCAGCGGAAGCGTGATCCGGGTATTCGCTGAGCCAGGGAATCATTGCCATGGTATCAATCGGAGTAGGTAAAGGCGCCCCTCGGACTATGTCAGACCTGTTTGGCGCCTCCTCTACCCCCGTTATCACCCGTTTTGGCTCTGCACATGGACTCAGGATGGGATGATTGCCCACACCCCCCACATTTGTGCCTAAATTTGCATGACCCCTGGGGCCTAGTACATTTCCCCCTGTTAAAGTTCCAACAAACCCCCCTTTTACCTGTGTTGCCGATTGGCCTCGAGTGATTGTCGTTACTCGTACCTGATCGAAAGGGCGTCCCTGCATATTGGCGGGAGGATTCGCCAACGTTACTCCCTACCAATGGCACCCTCAACATACCAGAATCCTCCATTTTGGACCAGGACACAGAATCATAACAATCCCAAGTTAAGTTTTTATCATGCTCTTTCGCTTTTCTGAAAACATTATCGTAACAAAACCAATGGTTGCCCTCGTGAGATACTGAATACCCCATGATCCGTGACTGATAAATCGGCAATTCGGGCAGCAATTCGGGCCTACGTTCACCCAAGATGGATGTAAAAACCCCCCATGCTTTGCCCCAATTACCAATGTTTTCATTTACCTTAAAGGCGGCCATCTTTGCGCGCCAAACACTCGGATGCATGAGCTCCTTTTGGCTCTTAACATGCTCCATCTCATAATGATCGGTAAGCAACGAGAAGATGTTTATATACTCCCCTGCCCATATCTTCTCTTTGATAGCCAGAGGGACATGTTGACCCAACTTTTCCCTTCGGGAGGGTGCCGACTCATCCCTCGCAATCGGCAATGGCCGCTTACCTGAACCGGAAGCTGTATCTGCGACTGGACCTGACCCAGGTGGTTTTTCTACTGCCGCAGCCGGCGATGGTGCCTTCGTCGCTTCCCTTGTTTCCCGCAGCTGCTTCATCAACACCTGCGCGTCGTCAGCCGTGGCGCCCTTGCTACCTTTACCCAACCACGCTGCTAATTGTGCTGCCAGCTCGGGCGGCATATCGTCCCCGGACACGGGGGTGACCACCACGGGAATTGGATTCCCTTCCTCCGGCACAGGGGTGGGTGCCTCAAGTGGAGTACAGGGAACTGGGACGTCTCCCCCAGCTGCTCCCCTTCTGGGCCTCTTGCCTTTTCCTCCTGGAGCTGCTCCTGCCAGAGGACGTTTCGGCCCCCCTTCCTCGTCTTTCTCCGCCATTCGCTTCTTTAGGTCGGTCACCTCTTTCATAAGAACGCGCAGCATCTGGTCGGTAGTCATTCGCTTTCCCGCCCTCTTAGGCATTCTCCGACAGAGTATCTGCAAAACAAACAAGAAAGATTACAACGCTCAAAAATGGCTCTTCGTTCCGTCTCGAGCTCACGTGCAGCGAGGTGGTGCAGCTTCAGAGCACAGGAACAAGAGGATGCTTCCTTGGCTTGTTGCTCCTTTTATCCGTCTTCAGGGCGGGCGTAAACCCGCCCCGGCCTGCCCCGAGGGCGTGGCCGGCCGCGTCAGTGTCTAGGCCAGCCCACTCCAGGGCGGGAAAAAGGCGCGCCCCGGCTACGCCACTTCGGGCATACCAGCCGAGACTCGCCTCCCGCCCAAGATGGCTTCCCGGGGGGATCGTGGTACTCCACCATACGTTCGGGGGGACCGAATGGTCGCCCCTTTCCATTTATCACTCCCATGGGCCTTTTTCAATACAGAAGAATGCCTTTTGGCTTGGCATCGGCTGCTTCTGTTTTTCAACGGGTCATGTTCCAAATTTTCAGAGATCTTGATGTGTTCGTTAAGTGCTTCCAAGATGATATATTGATTTTTTCAAAAAATGAGGTTGAGCATGCTTCACATTTAAATGAAGTGTGTTGCAGGTTAGAAAAATACGGTCTTACTCTCAAAGCACACAAATGCAAACTGTTTAGAAAATCTGTAGAGTATTTGGGACATACGTTGTCTGGGGAAGGTTTAATTCCGAAAAAATCTAATGTTGAAGCCATTCTCAATGCCCCTGCACCGAGCAATAAGGAACAATTGTTGTCGTTCTCAGGAATGTGTGAGTATTACAGCAAATTTGTGATTAATTTTGCTACCAAAATGGAACCATTAAGGAAGTTATTGAGACAAAGTAATGAATTTGTTTGGAAAGCTGAACAAGAAAAAGCCTTTACTGAGATTAAGCATGACATTGTCAACTCACCAACTTTGAAACCTTTCAGAATGGGTAAGAAATGCATCATCACCACTGATGCTAGTTTGTACGGTTTGGGTTGTGTATTATCTCAAACTGATGGGGTTATGGAATGGAATGTGGCTTTTTATCCAGGACATTGAATGAGACGGAACGCAGGTATGCTGTGATTGAACAGGAACTGCTTTCCTATGTATGGGCAATTGAACACTATAGGATTTACATTTGGGGCAGTGAGTTTGTCTTGAGAACCGACCACAAGCCGCTTGTACATATCTTATCAGTTGGTGGAGGTTGGAACTCTACAGCAAGGATTGCGCGTTTGGCATCCAAGTTACAGGAATATCATTTTACTGTGGAATACATTCCTGGAAAAAAAATAGTCACTGCTGACTGCCTCTCACGTCTTCCTTGCCAAAATCAGGAAGACAAAGTTAATAGTGCTAGTGAAGTTGATTTTATTTTAAATTTGTCTGGTGTGGTTGATTCCCAATATTAAGATATCACAGAACAATTTTGGTTGAAATGCCAAGATGAGGATGAGAAGTTTGGAATGCTAAAGAACTTTATTTTCAAGGGTTGGCCTAATGAGACAAGTGTCAGGGATGATTTGCTTCCTTTTTATAATGTAGCCGATCAGTTGTTTTGTGAAGGGGATTTAATTTTCAAATCTGGGAAATGCATTCCACCAGTGGGTGTACAGGAGCTTATCCTCAAGTTGGCACACAAAACACATCCTGGAATTTCAGCCATGAAGCGTTTATTAAGACTGAATTTTTGGTGGCCAGGAATGGACAGGTATATTGACCGTACTGTCAGAGAGTGTAGCGAGTGTTGTACCAAGGATAAAATGTTAAAATTGCATTTTCCTCCACTTAAATCTGTCAAGTGGCCTGAGTTTCCATGGAATAAAGTAGCCTTTGACATTTCAGGTCCCTTCCATATATTACCTGAAGCCTCACGGTTTGCTTTGGTCATGATTGACTACCACTCTAAATGGCTGGAAGTGAAATTTGTGGCTAAAGTTACCTCTGAGGTTGTAATTACGTTCTTTAAGGAAGTTTTTGCAAGGGAAGGTTGCCCATCTGTGTTAGTGTCGGATAATGGTGTACAGTTAGTGTCATCCGAGATGCAATCTTTCTTGCAAACTTGCAACATCAAGCATATACGGACATCTCTTTATGAACTGCATGAGAATGGGCAGGTCGAACGCTTTAACCGGGTATTGAAGAGTTTTGTTGTTGATGCCATTAAAGAAAATAGTAATTGGTTGAATGTGCTTAGGGAGAAGCTGTGGACTTATCGCATAACTCCCCATAGCACTACAGAAGTTAGTCCATTCAAGTTACTGAAAGGTAGGGATCCAGCGTCCAACATTTGTCCCTGGTGGTTTAAAGAAAAATGTAAAAACTTAGGAGAAGATGAAGTAGATGTCCAGAGTGTGGCCAATAGGGTTGATTGTAAACAGAGTAAGTCTGCTTTGTGGTACAATAAAAAGTGGAAGACAAAGGAACATAGTTTTTGTGTGGGTGATTGGGTCAGGATTCTGAAACCTTTTATTGTTAGTAAAGGAACGAGTAAGTATGGTAGACTCATTCAAATTAAAAGAGTTTTCAATAATTCTGTCATCACCCAAGATGGCAAAGTTTGGAATTTGAGTAAAGCTGCAAAATGTCCAACACAAACTATCTTGCAATCTCAATGTCAGGACAATGTTGTCCAATGTGACAATTCCGATGGAAGATTTGTTCCAGGTACTCCTTCTGACTCTGTTGCATCAAGAGTCAAAGGTGATGTGCGTATCAGAAGAAGACCCACTACTTTACAGGATTTTGTATAAATATGTATTTTGTCTTTCTTTTGATAAGGGAGATGTGTTACATTCTGTATAGCTAGGTGTAGTCTGTTTTGTATCTCTTTCTCTTTAAGTGCATGAGCCATGTTATGTTTCCTATGATGTTCTGTATTCTGAACAGAGCTTTCCTCATACAGCATTCTGCTGCATTTGTCAGTTGTATCCTGGACATCTCTTTGTTAAGACTTGATGCTGTGCTGTTTAATAAACCTACTTTGAAGCTCAACTTTTCCTGGATTATTACAGATATTCACAAGTGTCCCAAGGGCGTCATTGCCTCTCCAGCACTTTTCACTCAGCTGTGGATTCACTCTGTGTATGCGAGCCAACTTTAAGTATCAGAAGCTGGTAATCTTTATCACCATTTCCGTGCTGGCTGCATTGGAAGCGGCGTGCCTTGTTCGGTGAAAGACGTCCTTATGGCTCTTACTTTGCTAACGCCTTTCTATCAGGGAGATCCCAAACTGTGAATCTGGGCCAGGTTAAATCCTCACCTTTTACTCTGCCTTGTCGGGTCCCTCAGGGGTCTTCATTGAGTCCGACACTTAATAATATTTATGTCTCAAAACTTGCCCCTTTGATTAAAAGTTTCAACCTGAATCCAACATCCTATGCTGACGACACCTAATTGGTGATCTCAGCTGTGGATAATGACGTCAACTATTCTCTAAAATTATACGGTTGTATGATCGTCCTGAGTAGCTGGATGAGTAAACTCTGCTTAAAAACTGAACTCAAGCAAAACAGAGGTTCTACTATTCAGTAACCTCTCTCCAATATGGTCTCCTGCCTGGTGGCCAGACAGCCTAGGCCCATCCCACATTCCAGTGAATAAAGCCAAAAATCTTGGCTTTATCATGGATGAGAAGCTCAGTTATGAGGCCCAGGTGACTAAGGTAGTGTCCTCCTCTTTCTATACCATAAGAACTTTGAGGAAAATACTGCCATTTATTACCAGAAACACCAGAAAGACTGTTGTTTCCTCGTTAATCATGTCTAAGCGGGATTATTGTAACAGTTTATACAAGAATCTCCAGGTAAAATTTCTTGGGAAGCTTCAGGCGGTACAGAATGCAGCCGCCAGATTGATCCTGGATATTCCCAAATATCAGCCGATATGTGCAGGCATTCAGGATCTTCATTGGCTCCCGGTGCGACAACAAATTTAATTTAAGGTGCTCTGTGTTGCTCATAAGGTCCTGCACAGAGAAGGACCAAGATTTCTATGGAAGGCTTTTAGCTCGTACACTCCTAGTAGAAATCTTCGATCGGATAAAGCTAGATTGGTCACCATTTTAAGAGTTAGAAAAGCAAGTTGGGGAGGAAGGAGTTTCCTTGGAAGTACAGCCAGGCTATGGAGCTCTCTTCCATTACATCTTAGAACTATACCGGGAAGTGACCAGATGATAAAGCATGCCACTACTAGAGTGGGTGAGGGTCACTAATAAAAACAACTAGGGTTGTTGATCTGTCTCTACAGGGAGGCTATATCATGCACAATTTCTGAACTCACCATTGTGGTACATTTTTGCTAAAGTAGTAGGATGCATTTTTTGGATTGCCCCAATAGCTACACTTTTGCAGTCTGCATCAATCTTTGTACTGTTTTTTTGGGTGACTGGACATCACCCGTGGCATGGGTGGAGCCTCTCTTACCGGCAGTGTTGTGCTAAATGGCAGGAGACATGCATATTGATGTATTTAGGGTTGCTAGGTGAGGATTTATATTTTTCTTAAACTTAGATGGGACTACTCTTGCTTTAACTGACATCTTGAAGTTCTCTGGGGTGGATTTCAGCAAGTCCTTGAGCATGGAAAGATCCACACAGAGCATTCAGACTTGGAAAGAGTCTCCACTAGGAAGTCCTCTTCCTCTTGAATATACTGCTGTCCGCTGGATAACCATATGGTAGGCCATGATATCGTCTGGAGAGGATGTCCAAACTGTGACACGGTCCAAGTCAAGATCAACAGGGCAGTCAATATTATAGTCTTTCAGGGGTCATCAGTACTCCCTGGTTCTAAGGACTGATCATGAGGGTAGATGGGATCTTATGGACAACAAGGTGCTGTGGTGGAGCATGAGTAGGTGGTGTGTGTGAGTGTAGTCGTAGAAGGAGTGGAGCAGGTGGCAGAGATAGGGAGGTAGAGTAGGAGGTGAAAGAGAGACATAAAGACGAGGGTTTGTGTCCCTTTCCCTGTATTTTTTTGTTTTCGGCCCTGGAAGGGCCTCTAAGTTCTCCTTCAAATACAAGTCTTCTCTTTCAAGGAAGTGTCTCTGATGGCTTCGACTGAGATGCTTTTGTGGAGAGCTGGTTGATGATGGAATTTAAGAGATGCTTCTGCCTGGCATCGAGCTCCTCCTTCAGTCACTGCAGAATAGGTTTCTTTGATTCCTCTGTTCCGGTTTTTGCAATGCTTTCAGAATTGATGAGATCTTCATTATTGATAGGAATTTGGGGGCTGATGGGATCTTCAGCACCAGCTTTTGTGGAGCATTCAGTGCCTGCTTCAGGTGGAGCAGGTAAGGCTCTACTGCATGCGAGGTTTGACGGCAATGGGTGGAGTTTCAGTTGACTCTGAAGCCTTCTGTTGGCCCCTGCCAGAGCCTGAAGGCAGTAAGGGCCCTGGAGGAGACAGTTTATTTTGTCTGTGCTCGGAACTTGATACTTGATACTCGACTCCCTCACAAGTAGTTCTCTACCTTAGTGCAGGTATTTTAGGTGACCTATCTGGCTCACTTGTGTCTCAGAGATGAGCGTGGTACTTACAACCCTAGGCATTGTCTTAGATCAAGAGCTTGTGATCTCTGGGATCTGCCCAATGTCCTCTTCTTCCTCATGCTCCAACACGCTCAAGAGTACAGTCTCTGGAGTCAGCATTTGCCTGAGCTGCTGGGATTCTGGATGGGCCTGCACCATCTTCCACTCCAAAGGGAGCTTCCTCTCTGAAAATATTGGGGTTTCGAAGACTACCAATTGGTGCATTTTGCGACATGCTCAGGTCCTCTCCCTTCGGTACCTTAAGGCTTCTTCAAGTGGAAAGTTAGGAAGGACTCAAATGAGGTATGTCATGGTCAGGGAAAAGGCACAAGTTGCAGATGTCATAATGATCTGACTACAGGTACTTTCAGTTGCACTGGAGTAATGTTGGAGGTGTCAGTACCGTCACCCCCATCTATTCTGCATTCTCCGGTGTTGATGCTCAAGAGAGGACAAAAAGTTCCCAAAGGGTGCGGAGAGGTCTATGGCATCCAGGGTGTCAAGCGTTGGATACCAATCCTCTAAGGGTGTACAGTGAAGTAGTGCAACAGAGAGCCGGAAATAAACAATCAAAGACATAGTCAGAGCCCATATGTGTTGGCCACTAAGGGAAGAGTCACAGTACATCTACTCTCTCGAAAGAAGCCTAAAAGACAAACAACTTGCAAATATCTGAGCCCAACACTAGATGACAGTAGTTTGCAGACAATGTGTATGTAGTGCTACACACTACACATACAGCATACAGGTTGAGTTGTTTCCATGGACCATAACTGTTTTTGAGAAGTGGTCCCTGGGAGCCTAATCCATCGAGCTGGGTGTTTTGGAAACAACTCAACCTCTTCTCCCACAACTATCTTGGGAACCTCCACAGGGTCGAAACTCTCTTCCCCTGTATGCTGTGTGTGTAGAGTGGAACTGTAAGAATGAGGTCTGAATGAGTGTGAATATTGGTAATGAATGCCGAGATTCAGTTTTATTTTTTCGTCCTGGGATGTCTAACTTTACATATCATTGTGTGATACTTTATGAAAACTTAGTACTAACACTTGTCACAAACGTATGTATCTTTGTAATAACTTTTAGAGATAGCTGTGTATATAAAAAAATATATAAAAATAATCAAATGCATAATAAAAAGTTTTTAAATTTACAAAAAGTCTGATGTATACAATAAAATGTTATGAAATGTGTTAAGGTAACTAAACCCAACGTGACTGTTGTCCTACTAGAACCTTACAGGTCTGTTGTTAAATTAATTAGGTCGGCATTGAGTTTCCTTCTCCATTTGGTTGTCGTGCCCTGATTCTCTTGGACCTAAAAGTATTGTAGGGGGGACCTTTTTCCTCCAGCCTGTGAGGTTCATTACAGTAGTGGGCATACAAATGTCTTTCTAATACTTGCTTGTGGTCGTAGTTATGCCAAAGAAAAGGCTGTGTGAAACAATGCTGAAAAGCCTTGGGGAAGTCACTGCGGTAAAGATACAGAGAAGAGCAATTTTCAATGGGCTTGCTATTAAGATACAAATAACGTACAGGCTTCAATGTGTTTTTCTCTCTTCTGTTTTCCTTCCCTTCTAATTATGCATTGTTAAACAGTTAAGCATTCTTATGAGCTGAGTTAGTCCTGATATAAAAATGTTGTTCTTACTGAGAGTATGTGAAATAACACAATCTTAAGAATTGTTACATTTGGCTCGAGAATACCGGGCATGGCGTGGATGATATTGATTTCATTGGTAATTGTGTGATTATTTTAAATATACAGATGTTCAAATAGACAGTAGTATGGCTGATAGATACACCAGAGCATGCCTAAATGCAGGTTTTAAAAAGGACTCTGTCTCTCAGTTATGTATCTGTTGTGTTGTACATTTTGAAGTAAAGTTCATTTAAATGAGAGGTTATGGACTTTCTCCAAATTGATTGTGGGATAGATTTTTAGCAAACATACGGCCAGATTCATCATTGAGTAGTTTTGCGAGTCTGAAATAGCGATAAATAAGGAATCGCTATTCCAGACTCGCAAAACGGGATTCATGTATGTTTCGCAATATTTTTTGCAAAACCTACTGATTCCTTATTTGCGATTAGCTAATTGCTAATCGCAAATAAGGAATGACTCCCCATTCATTCATATGGGCCAAGGCCCATAGGAATGCATGGGGAGTCATTCCTTATTTGCGATTAGCAATTAGCTAATCGCAAATGAGATTGCGATTTCAAGGGTGCAGGGGTGTCCAGAGGACACCCTGTAACACCCCTGAAATGTTAAATTACACAGATGTTACACACACACATGTCCAAAGGACATGTGTGTGTGTAACATGCAACTTAGAAAAATGCTTTTAAAAGCATTTTTCTAAGTTTTTGCTATTTACCACGAGGTTTGACCTCGCGGTAAATAGCGGCCCAAAATTACGAATTCGCAATTTTTAAATGTTTCAAGAATAGCATTTAAGGAATCTCTAATAGAGATTCCTTAAATGCTATTCCTCGCAAATTTGCGAGTTCTTAAATAGCGACTTTTGCATTTGGGATGATGAATCCCAAATGCAAAAATTGCACTTGCAAAGGGCCAGATTCTCAGAATCTGGCCCTTTACGAGCGCAATTATGCTTGATGAATCAGGCTGTAACACTTTTGCTAATCCCATTTGCGGACCTGCAGAAAGAGTACGAGCTATCGCATAAAGAAATCTTTTGATACTCAAAAATTCGACACGCTCTCAGGGATGCGGTCTCGGTGGGGAGGACATACCGGAGACCTCACCTTTGGAAGATAGGCTCCTGTCCGAATAAATGCTCTGCAAAGGCATATCCCTGACCTACAAAAGAATTATTAACACCCTACCTGACCCGCTTCTTAGTTTTTGGGAGTGCTGGCAAGTTGATATTGGGAACCTAGAGGAAGAGGACTGGGGGGAGGTTCTGGTGTCAACTTGTGAAGTCGCAGTTTACTGAAGACTGTGACTTGTACAATTAAAAATACTCCATATATCGTACATTGAATGCACCACACTGGTAAAAATGGGCAAGGAGGTGGAGGTGGGGTGCAGGAGGCTATGTGGGGGTATCAGTACCTTCTATCATACCATTTGTGAAAGTCTGAGGATCAAACCGTATTGGGAAACAATAATCACATGCATGAAGGATGCTAGTGGTGGGGTTATTCGATTGTCCTCTGGACTGTGCCTGCTGAATATATGGGACGCAACCAACATGAATCCAGCTGAGCAGCTCTGGGCTACTATGGGTTTCATGACTGCAAAACGTAACATTGCTCGGAGGTGGGGAGCAGCGGAAGCACCAACCTTCGTTGAATGGGAGAGGATTATGAACTGGTGCATGATTGCAGAAGTGGAGGTCTATAAAAACAGAGGATGCCCCCGGAAATGGACAGGGATTGGGGGAAGTGGAAGGTGCACAGAGGCAATCTATGTAATCCTCCCTTTGCCAGTGGTACTATAGGGGGGGGGGGGAGAAACTTTAGAGAGGCCCACGATGAGGAAATGTGATATGGCCTTAATGTCTGTTTATATAAGGAAGCCTAGCAGCTGTAATTGATTGCTATGTTTTAACTGGTGTTGGTCAAGCCTTGATGCTGTTTTGTTTATTTGTATATCAATAAAAATATTTTTTTCTTTTAAATACACTTTTTCAACAGAATGTTTAAAAAAAATATTTCTTGAGTGAGCTTTTTTGCTACCAGTGTTCTCCTGCAGAGTTTTAAACTACAGCTATCTTTTGAACTGACGTTTTCTCCCACAATTTATTTTATTCTAAATTTTGTAAACAATTTGAAGTTCAAAAACATTTTGAAGTTTAAAAAAAATTGCAAACTTGTAGAACAAAAAAACACCCTTATTACGTTTCTTGTGTTTATCAAGTGACTAGAGTAGGCACTTTATCATTGAAGCATTTTATATTGTAGGAATATCGGGGCATATTACCAAGCAATAGCGATAATTATCGCTATTGTTTGGTTAGCGAGAAAAAATTATCGCCGAGCTGCGGCGATTTTTATCGCAGATAAACCTTGGTATTACCAAGGTTAATCGCAAATGCGATAAAAATCGGCAATAATGCATGAATATCGCTGAAAAATCAGGGATATTCAGGCATTCCCGAGCTAATGCTTTTAGCCATGTTATCCACCTCCCATTGGATAACATGGCTAAGAACTGCTCCTGGGCAGGTGTTATTTTTTGGAGATATTCGCGCTTAGCGCGAATATCTCCGAAAGTTGGTAATAGGAGATAGCGATGTCAGCGACTGTTTCCAGTCGCTGACATCTTGGCACGCCCACTTTGCATGTCATTAGTGATAAATATCACTGACATGCAAAGCGGGGCCCAAGATGGTCGCTATCTCCAACTAGCTGTCGCTAACTGGTGTTAGCGACAGCTAGGTAATAGGGAGATAATTTTATCTCCGCTTTCTTGGCTTTTAAAGCCAAAAAAGCGGAGATAAACCCCCTTGATAATATGCCCCATCACTTGGAAAACTAAAAGGATAAAACTTGGAAACACCAAAGTCTCAAATCCAAAACTGTTATTTATTGTAAGCAACCAATGTTCATATTCCATCATATATTGGGCAGACGTTTTTGTTAAACATCTGTTTTTTGAAACAAATATACTTATTATATGTCAGGAACAGAGGTAAGGACTACGCTTTTCTTTACTCCTATGTTTTTCTCCAGCAACCATGTAAACCAATAAACTATCTTTTCCTTGAGAACGAGGTAAAACTACAAGTGAACGAACAACCAATCATAGCCCATCATTGTCCATAATTGTCCTCTGTCACCCTCTATGTTTGTCTTTCTTTGCGGATCTAGCACCTGC
Source organism: Lissotriton vulgaris (assembly GCF_964263255.1). Lineage (NCBI taxonomy): Eukaryota > Metazoa > Chordata > Amphibia > Caudata > Salamandridae > Lissotriton > Lissotriton vulgaris. Next base: position 1,106,033,758 of record NC_141685.1, on the reverse strand, counting down.
AGTTAAGTGCTCTTGCGTTACTCTTTGTTAAAGGCATTGAAGGCTTTGTCAGTAAATGTATTTAGCAGAATTCTGGCAATAACCTGTCTTTTTCTCCACACTGGCGGCTGCTGGGACGCCTAGTGGCCAATACCAGCTTAAAATGTAGGTGAGCCTAGTGTATGTAGATCGGTCTTTCATCCACTAGAGGGCTCTCTAGCTCCTGCAGGAGTATTTTCTAGAGCTTCGCACGCTCTCCATTGGCAGCATGCTCTTGGTCCAGGATTTCCCCTGTTACCAGATGGTACACCGTGACCGACTGTAGAGCCTGTGGCTGCATTGTAGCCAGCCCCGGAGTCCGAAGACCTCAAAGATTTTGGCTCCCATAACATCCCAAGCGGGGGCCAGTAAATAATAACACATTAAGGATACTGACCTGAGCGCCTACCCATATACCGAGGGTGATTAGTGTCCCATTTACTCACGGGCCCCTCTGGACCCCCAATACATAATGCTACTCCCAGTTTGAATAATGCCATCATCATGCAAGACTCTGCAGAGTTATTTAAAAAGAAGGACTACACGTCCTGTCTTCCCTGTCTCAATTTCCAAATCTGGTTCATATGTCGTCACCAATCGGGTATGCAAAGTGGTGCATCTGGAGCAGAACGCCAGGGACCCTTGTTTAATAGGTAAACCCTTTGGGGAAGTTCCTCTGAACACTCACAGAGAGTTCTTCCCCTAGCACCCGCTAAGGCCTTTGGTAAAAGGAAGCACAAAGCATTTGAAAAGGTAAAGAAGTCAGTCCAGGCAAAAAGTGCTGCACCCTTAGGCTCTTAACCACCCGTGATAATTCCAAAACTTCCTGCTAAAGGTATGGCTCTCCCAGAGGCACTACAGCCTCATACTCCAGAAAACCAAGACAACATTCCACCTAGAGACTTGGATTAAGAGTGGGGATGCAATAGAACATGGTGCCCCTCATCAGAATACCTGGCTACTGACCCTAGGGTTGAAGAGCCTGGGGCCACAGACTTTACCACGGTTTTGGATATGCTTAACGTAGAACACCTCCTACATCATCACTCTTCAGAGTGGTCCCCCACTGAGAATGTGGTCACTTATATGGTGAACAAACTCTACAAGCCACTTGAGAAAGGCAATAGGAACCGCCTAAGGGTGGAATACCCCCTTCCATCACTGGATAAGCTTCTGGACATTACAGGTTCCTCCATTAAGAGTCTCAAAAGGTGGGGTAGGCTAAGATGCCACATCCCCTGATAACTTTAGATATCCTTTCCAGCTGCACTCAAAGGGTGATTATCTTCCTGGGTATTGCCAACTGTGCATTGTCCACAAAAAGGACATCAGTCCTTGTTTATCAAGGTCGACCACAAACTTGGGGACCTGGACTCTTCTGAGGCAGGCCCAATTACCCAAGGGGTCTCTTTGAACTAGGCAAGTTAGTCACATTCACACCAACTGTGAAGCAACTGTCGTGCTCTGAAAATGGACACCTGGGTACTCCCAATGGCCCAGTGTTTCCAAATCGAGTTCCATGGCACCCCCTTCAACTTTGCTGGCCTTGCTCATTGGTGTTCTTAAAGCACAACTCCAAACATTTAGATGATGAAATATCTGCCCTTTGGACGAAGAAGCGATAATTCCCACTGTGGTGCATTACAGAGAGTTTTTGAGAGACACTTTTTTGGGGGGATAATGAGACGGTGATCAACCTGCCCGAATTCAACAAGTAGACCATTAGAGATAATGGGGTAACCCTGTGTCCCTCAGAACCTGGGGATTGGTGCTAAACTAAGCAATTGGTTCTGCCAGGTAACTCAATTGCTGTGTTTCAAGTAATTAATACAATACACAATTCAACAAGTGGCTGGTGTTCCACCACTTAAAAATGGAAGGAATCAATTTACTGTGGGATCTGTTACGACAGATGTATTTGAAAGACACGTTCCTTTTGATTCCCATTTTCCCTCCTCATTGCAGATTCCTGCAATTTCTATGAAAATCCCACATGGTTGAGTTCACCTCCCTCCTGTTTGGTCTCCCATCTGCCTCTTGGTGCTTCACCAACGTTCTCCAACTGGTGATGGATGCCTTCCATGCTTGGGGTGTATGGTTCATTGTCTACTTAGATGACATTCTTCTGATGGATCAGAATCGCTCATCCTTAGTGGAACAAATGCAACAAACTGTACCCCTGTTGAGAGAATCTGGGGTTTGTGATAAATGAGAAAAAAATCAGCGCTGGTCCCATCCCAACGAGTGATGTCCCTGAGCTTCATCATTGACTTGGTGTCAGAGCCTACCAGCCTCTCAATCAGGAATGGGATGAAGATCAGGCAACAGCTGTGAAATACTCTGATGAAGACCTCCATGTCACTGTGACACATTGCTCACCTATGGGGCCTTCTATCATCCTCAGTACAGCCCATCTTTCCGGGACCCCTGCATTACGGGTCCCTTCAATGTCTGACAACCTACCACCTCAAAAGGGGGCTTACCTACTCCCAGGAGGCGCCTCTCTCAGCAGAAGTCAAAGAAGAAATAGAGTGGTAGCTTAGAGCAATCTTCAGTTCTAATCCACACCTCATCATCAAGTCGGATGCCAGGATGACTGGATGGGGAACCCACTGTGGTGTGTTCTCTACAAGAGGAAAATTGGGTATTCAAGAGCAGCATTTACATATAAATTGCCTGGATCTCCTTGAAGTCTCTTTCGTATTGCAATGTTGAACCAGAGAGATCATTTAGTGCCAGGTCCTTCTGAAAAATGGACAGTATGGCGATAGTGCGTTACATCAAACACCTAAGTGGTACAAAGTCTTATCCAACTGAGCCAAGACTTTTGGGTAATTCTCTCTGTAAAACCAAGTTTCGCTGATGGTGGAGTACCTTCTAGGTAACTCCAAATAGGTAACAGATTATCACTCAATGTATCTACGAGATATGAGATATTGAAATCTTAAGACAGAAGGATTTTTTTTTTTAATGTTTTTATTGAATCAAACATTTCATCGACAGTTCTGACACCAAGTAAACAGTGATTATACATTTCTATCATTGTATATCGTTGGATGCACATCTCTTACCAGTGCATTACTATCACATTTTTCCGGCCACAGTTATATCGCTCCTCGCGGTTGTTTCACTATCCTATTTCCCCTCCATCTCCTCTTCCGAACTTTCCACTACAGATTCCAGTAACAGTCAACACAGGTCTCCCCGGAAGCTATTCCAGGCCGCCCTGATCTTGTTCCACTTACACGGGCTTCCTCTATTCGCATATACTATTTGTTCCGTAATCATTGCGAGGTCCATGTTCCTTCACCACATTGCCAATGTCGGCAGCTCCACCGCCCCCCATTTCTGCGCTATGTCTCTTTTGGCAATCATGAAACCTAGTGTGACCCAGGTCTGTCCATGGCATGTAAGATCATTAGGGTCCCATTTGTTTAAGAGACATTTGCGTGGTTCTGGCAGAAGGGATAGTTCCAATGTTTGTGAGTTTGTACTAAAACCTGTCTCCACATAGTGTGAAGAAAGATACCCTCCTCCCCACTTCCTCTAAGGCATTATGGATGCTGTGCTCTTTGTAACTTATATAATGTAGTTCTGGTGTAATATATGCGGTGTACTATCTTGAGCTGCACTAGTCTAAGCTTGGCTGAGACTCCCACCTCTCTAGGAGATGCCAATGCTTTCAGCCATTCCGAGTCGTCCATGTCTCCTATGTCTGTCGCCCACTTCTCCCGCAATGTTACTGTAGGGTCAGGCAGGTTGTTAAGTAGTTTTTGGTATGTGAGCGATGTTGCTCGCTTTTGCATGAAGTCAGTGAGTAGACGGTCTTCTAATGGGGAGGCCTCCGGTACTTCTGTATCTGGGGGAATGGCTGTCAACAGCGCATGTCTAATTTGTATGTATCTGTATGTTTCAGTCGGGCCTAATTCATATTGTCGCTGTAGTTGGGTAAATGGGAGCACCGTGCCTTTATTCCATAAGTCACCCACTGTGGACATACCAATGTTATCCCACTGCGTAAATCCCCTACTTCGTCGTAGTTGCCCCAGGGCCTTGGCGTCCCAAAGTGGGGTAAGCTTAGTTATCAGCCCTTTCGACCCCAGCTTCGCCTGTGCCAAGTACCATTTGTTTCGTGGGCCCCTCTAATTTCGAGGCAAGTCCTCTGTTATAGAGCACAGCTAGCATATTATTCGAGCCTAACTGCACCCTATCTGCCCTATATGCTGGATTGTCTTGGGGAGCGTGTATCCATTGATTAAGGGTTTTTAGTTGCGCTGCCCAGTAATATAATTGTAAGTTTGGTAGCGCTATCCCGCCATCGTACCAACTTCGGTGCAGTTTTACCTGCGCTATACATGCTGGTCGGGCACCCCACAGCAGGATTGATACTTGTGTTGCTATTTGCTTAAAGTACCTGGGTGGAATTGGATATGGCGCGTTGTCAAGCGCGTAGAGAAATCTTGGCAGCGCCATCATTTTGTATAATGCTGCTCTCCCCAAAAGTGCCAGGGGCAATGACGCCCAGTGCGTGACATCACGTTTCAAACGTTCCAGGGGTGGAGCCAGATTTTTTGCAAAGAAGTCTGCCGTGTCTTTAGTAATGTGGATACCTAAGTATATAAAGGCGTTCCCTGCCAGCACCAATGAGCACTCCACGGGGAGCGAGGGCTCTGGTCCAAGCAGTGTGTAAAGTACCGACTTGGACCAGTTTATTATATAACCCGATACCTTCCCATGCGTGTCACACAATTTAAGCAGCTCTGGAATACCCTGATCTGGGTCCATCAGATAGACTAACATGTCGTCAGCATAGAGTGAGAGACGGTCTTCCCATCCCCCTCCCCAGTTAATTCCCTTCAACAATGGGGTTGTCCTAATTAACGTCGCCAGTGGTTCCAGCACTATTGCAAACAGCAACGGCGACAGTGGGCACCCCTGACGCGTTCCCCTCGTCAGTTCTATTGTGTGGGATATATGGCCGTTGGCCCTAATCTGAGCCAGTGGCGCCGAATACAGTAATCGGATCCAAGCTTTAAATTTTGGGCCAAAACCCATATGAGTCAGCACGGCAAAGAGATATTGCCAATTTACCATGTCGAATGCCATTTTCGCATCCAACTATAGTATCACCGCCGGCTCCGACAACTTCGAAGCCCGCGCGAGTACTCCATGTACGCGCCTGATATTTAGAGCTGTGTTTCTATTTGCCATGAAACCCGATTGGTCCGGGTGAATCAATTCTGGGAGATGGGACATTAACCTATTCGCTAAAAGTTTAGCTAAGATTTTTGCTTCTGCATTCAGTAATGATATCGGGCGTTAGGACGTGCACTCCGTCGGGGGTTTACCTGGTTTTGGAATCGCCACTATTGTCGCTATTCTTTGATCTAGTGGGAGCACCGCATTCTGCAAACTGTCATTATACATTGCTAACAGGGGTGTACTAATAGTCTCATTCATAAGCTTGTACTATTCTATTGGGATCCCATTGGGGCCCAGGGCTTTTCCAGATTGAACCGAACAATTGCTGTTTCAATTTTATCCTGTGTCAGGTCTGCTTCTAATTCCAGGGCTGCTTCAGGTGCGAGCGTCTGTGTTTCGATGTGTTTGAGTGAGTCCGCTATGTCAGTCTCCGATATGGTCCTACTTGGTGTATAGACCTCTCTGAAATATTCCGCCAATGTGTGTACTATCTCTACAGGGTGTTTCTGGAGCCCTCCCTCCCGTGTCTGTAATTGCTGTATTCCCCTGGAGCCTTCCCCCCTTTTGTCTAGCCAAGCCAACAGTTTGCCTGCCTTATCTCCCACCTCGTAAATTTTATGTTTTGTCGCCGTAATGTTGCCAACAGTAAAATTTTTAAGATGGTCCGTGTATTGCTGCTGACATATATTCAGGGATTGGGTCGCTTCTGGAGAGGGGTCTGCCATATGTGACGTGTTCGCTTCCTGCAACTTTAGTTCCAATGCAACTAATTCCCTCTGTTGTGCCCGTTTATACCCAGTGATCGAAGCAATAGCCTGACCCCTAAGAACTGTCTTGTAAGCTTCCCATAGTACGGATGGTGAGTCTACCGATGTCGTATTTTCCTCAAAATAATGTTTAGTAGTGTTTTTAAGTTTCTTCCTAATGCTGGGAACCCTAAGATAGGCAGGGTAAATAGGATACAGCCTCTTACGAGATTTCTCTCTGCTAGAGAGCGTTAGTAAGACTGGGGAATGATCCGAGATGCCCCTGGGCCGTATTTCTATCTTGTCAATGGTTTGTGTTCTAGCAGCTGATATTAGGAAGTAATCTATTCGTGATAGACTTTTGGGCACTGCTGAGTAGTATGTGTACTGGCAAGCTGCGGGGTGCATGGACCTCCAGACATCTACCAGTCCCATAGCCTCTAAAAACCCCGTGGGTGAAGAACCCAGTTCATCACTTTGTGGGTTCTCATCAGGGCTCTGTCTCTTTTGTTTATCTACAGAGTATATGCAAAGCAAAGTATATGTAAATGTTTTACATATACTCTGTAGATAAACAAAAGAGAAACGCATTAAGTTGCTGTATATTGAACAACAAGTACTCAAGAGCCTGTAACACCAGGCCTCTTTTTATTTTATCGCCTAGCTTACATTCCAAGTTATTATTCGTAGGGGGCGACCAGATCCACCCGCGTCAGCGCATCTGTATGATCAAGTTGCGATTCCTTTGCCATGAGTGACCCGCTGGAGGAAGCGAAATCGCCTCCCTGCTAAGACAGCAGTGCCTCCGTCAAGTATACAGATATGTAATGTGTTTACCCTATCGAGAGCAACTCTAGACCTACATAACAAAACAATGTTAACTTCACTCCTTATCCCCACCTTCCTCCCTGCCTCCCTGCTTAATGGACCTGCAACTGCCCGCCTCCCCAACTTAATGCGTTTCTCTTTTGTTTATCTACAGAGTATATGTAAAACATTTACATATACTTTGCTTTGCATATACTCTGTAGATAAACAAAAGAGACAGAGCCCTGATGAGAACCCACAAAGTGATGAACTGGGTTTGAAACGCGTCGGCATTTAAAGCGGGAATGCATTAAATTGCAGTATATCAAATGACATTTAAAACTGAAACGCATTAAGTTGCTGTATATTGAACAACAAGTACTCAAATGTTTACTTTGTCCTTTGGTTTTAAATCTGAATCAGTGATCATTTTGTGAATACAAATTTATTGTTGATAAAAAGTCGATATGAAATGCACAGTGTATATATATGTAATGTGGAATGTAATTGTTCGTACAGTGAATTTATGTTGAAAGTGTTAAATGTGTTTATGTGTTTTTTCAATCAAGAAATATTTAAAAATAATGAAATAAAAAGTAAAAAGGTATTAAGTAGATATACCAAAAAGACTACAGAGTAATTTTGGTTAGTTTTCCTCAATTGTGAGGAGAAAAGAAATGTGAGGTTGGCAATCTCTTTTGTGTACAAGTATTGACGGTCCAGCCAACTCCACGCCCCAGGACCTAACTCCTTATTGTAAGAAAACGCCTCCCCAACTTAGCAGAGTGCTTTACCCATCCCCAACCCATAGTACTTGCTTGTCGGGGTAAAAGGTCCGTGAGAACTGCGGCCCTTCCTGCCCTCCTAGGCCCGCCTCAGTCCAGTGTCCATGTCCGACTCGACCCTCGGGGGCTCTACCCATGTCCATTTGCTGCACTTCTTGCGCTTGGCGAATCGTCTGTACCTTCTTGTTGTGATGTTTGAGATCCTGGGCGATCGACATCCTTCCGGCGTTGACGATTGTTGCTTCCACGACGGGGGCCTTCCACTGTTCTCCAGCCTTCCAGCCAATCATAAGCTGGTTCTGGCGTCTCAAAAAACCACGTTTTTCCATCAGCTACTACTCTGAGCCGTACTGGAAACAACATTGCGTAGGGTAGTTCCTGTGCTCTCAGTGCCTTTTTTACCTCCATAAAACTTCTTCTGCGACGGGCGACTTCGGCCATATAGTCAGGAAAAAAGGCGATCGTATAATTATGTATTCTGATTGGTGGGGAAATCCTTGCCGTCTACAGGATCACGTCTCGGTCTCTAAAATTAAACAGCCTGGCCAGCACTGGCCTCGGGGCAGCTCCGGGTTTTGGTTTGCCTCCCGGGACCCTATGCGCTCTTTCTACGGAGAAGAAACTCAACAGGCCCTTAGGTTGTAGTCTTGTCTTGATCAGTTCCTCCACGTAGAGGTCCATGGCTTGGGTGCCCTCGGTCTCGGGAACCCCAAAGATACATACATTGTTCCTTCTTGAGCGCCCTTCCTGATCATCCAATTTTTCTTGCAATTGTTTGTTCTCTGCCTGAACGCGGGCCATTGCTGTCTGCAGTTCTGATGTGTCCTCAACTAGTGACTTGGCAACGATCTCTACCTCTTTAATCCATTCAGTCATTTTGTGGAAGTCTGCCCGCAGTAGTGAGATGTCCATCGATATTGTTCCTACCGTCGTTTGAACACTGGATAGCGCTTTCATAATATCCTCTAGTGTCACCTTCTTTGTCCCATCACCATCAGGTGTCTTTCCCGTGGAAGAGCGACCCTCTGTCAGGGGCGGGGAATTTTTGTCAAATGCATACTTTTCCAGTTTCGACTGTGAAGATTGGTTTCTGGGCCCCCTTCCAGCCATGACGGTCCTGTCGGGAGATTACTTCTGCAGTTTCTCCATGGATAATTATTCGCTAGTTCCCTGGTGTGCACCAGTTGTCAGTTGTGTGTTTTGCCACTATATTCAGCTCAGTGAGGAGATCGATTAATGAGCCGCACACCACTATGGGTCCTAATAATTGACTGCCGCTGATGTCCGCCTTGAGATATGTTGGCCCATCTTGGTGTTGCGTTGGCCTGATTCCCCTATATACTGGTGACGTCCCCATAGCGTAATGTTGCTCATTTGTGTTGCAAGCAGTGCCACCACCGGGCACCCCAATCCTTGGCAAACCCTTTATTAGCGGGTGGGGCGGGGGTGGGGAACCTCTCCCGATGTTCACCGCTACTGGGATCGCTACTGCTGGTTGTTTGTTGCACTTGTTGCCTGCAGCACATCTCAGGTACTCTCTGTCCCTTTCGTTGCTGGTTTCCTGTGCTTACTGTTCACACCGGGCCTTCTACCCGCACTACTTCACTCACAACCCCTGCCTCGGGGTGCTCTCCGCCCCGCCATCTTGTGTCCACTTCTACACCTCTCCTTCACCGGCCCCCAGTTTTTGGTCACCCCTGTGCCGCCCACTGTGACCTCACCGTAAGTGCCACACTCTGCTCACCTTTGGCAGGGGGGGAGAGGAGGGGGACCGGCGGCGGGGGGGGGGCCGGATCTCAATCTTCGTGCGTTGACAGCCACACTGCACTCCCCCGGGTACACTATGGACTCGCTCCGCCGTGCGCAGTGGAGCCGATGATTCTCCGGCGTCTGCCCTCCTCGTTGTGTTGTTCAGGGGGTTCCCAGTCTCCAACCCCTTGCGGACACTGCTATAACGCTCTGGTCGGGGAGGACCCAACAGCTCTGGGGTCGCCGCGTTATGCTGTCCCGTCGCAGCCTGGTAAACCTCTACAGCCGCCGCGGATCTCGAGGTACTTTAGTGCACGGTTCCCGGCAGTGGGCTGGGCCTCAGTTCGCCGCTGTCTGTTCATCACGGTTCTCTCCTCCGTATAGGGTTCGGATTTCACCCGGTCAGCGCCGCCTGGTCCTGGATGTCAGTCACTGCCCTCGGAGTTATATTTTGTGACGGATTAGCTTACGGATGAATGCGAAGGGCTGCGTTGTCTCCGGAGCTCTCGGACTACACACCCATCTTGATTGGCTGTTCAAGACAGAAGTATTTAAATGGATCTCGGCACTCTAGGGTCTCTTCACGGTTGACCTGTTTACCTCGAGCTTCTACCACCAACTTCCCAATACTTCAGCTGGAGGTTGGTCTCTATTGCAGCGGTAAACAATGCCTTCTTCCAGGACTGGAACAGGGTATTGGGCTTCGCATTTCCATCATTTTTCATAATATTATCTGCCCACGTCAGCCTACAACAATCAGGCATGATAGTGGTGACCCTGATTTGGATATCTCAAGTGTGGCTTCCAGTTCTACTGGGACTATCTCAGGATTTTCCAATCCAACTCCCCTTTCTTCTAGATTTACCACTGGATCTGTTGGTAAATCTTCATCACTAGGTAAAAACTGTATCTCATGGCAAGGCTGATTACAGGGGACAATGGAGTATCCCCGTCCTTTCAAACCTCGCTCAATTCCTCATATCCAAGGCCTTTGCTGATGGAAAGGTTTGGCAATATAAATCATCTTGGTCACAATGGTTGGGTTACTGATCAGTGAACACCTTTTGCTCTGCTATATAAGCAGGTCACATGCCGTAGAGGGCCTCTCGGTTGGTAAACACAAGACGGTTTGAAAGCTGCTAAGAGCATTCTCCTGACCCTTACCCAGAGACAAGTACTCAACCTATTCTTACCATGGCAAGGTAACAAGTACCTTTCTAGGAAGGAGTTGTCAGTCAAACTGGCTATGCTGTTGTGCTTGGTAACCTGCAGAAGGGTTTGTCGGAATACATCTTGGTAACTGTCAGTCACGTGGCTAATTCTGATTTGCTTTTAGTATGCTGTGGTGGTTGTAGTGGGGGAGAGAGGGGTCGGGGGGGCACCTCCCATCTGGGGCGGGGGAGCTTGTCTGGTAGTGTCTAAGTGTATCAATGATCCTATGAGTCACACGGCTGCCTCGTGTCGGGTATTGTTCGTTCTATGGGGGATAGGGGTGGAATTTGGGATTGAGATTGCCTGGCCAACGGAGATTTCGCCTGTGTAGCCTCCTGTATAAATTGAAATAGTAGTTGCGCCCATTCCATAGATATGGGATGTTTACATATCCCTCTCACTTCCTCATCCCTCGGGGCTTCTTCCTCCGCAGTCCCCCATTTTTTAATGGCGCCTGTCCGGCTGCTTCTGGGGGTCCTGCTGGGGCCCTCCAATGCATGGCTATTCCTCGTTTCGCTAAGAGAATGGCTAGGGATGCAAACCGTCACTATACCTTTTCTGTCTTACGCCTGCCGAAGACCCCTAAGGCGCAAGCCTCCCATGTAGATATGGCCATGAGGTTGACCGCCGCTCGGAGTGTCTGGTGTACCCTATCCCAATACTGTTGGATTGTGGGACAGTCCCAAAACATATATTCAAAATTTACCTCAGGAGTCTGGCATCTGGGGCATGCGAAATGCGTCTCGGGATAAAAACGGTGGAGCCGGTGTGGTGTTAGTTATGAGCGGTGCAAGATATTGAATTGAATGTTTTTGAAGCGTGCGTTCCTAGAAACCTTTTTGGGATACTCCAGCGCCATTTCCCATTCTCTGTCATGGAACACCCATCCCGCCTCATCCTCCCATTTCTGTTGTAACCTGTGCAAGGGAGTGGTGATCAATTCTCGGATCGCTTTGTCGTACCAGGTGACTAAGTGCCTCCCCGTACCCATGCGTAGGATAGTGTGTAGTACCGGGTGCGTCGGTGGTTCCCCCGCATTAAGATCCCAGTAGTGTCGGCTGCTATCTAATAATTGTCTATGCATCAGGAACTGTCCCGGTGGGAGGTCATAGCATTCCATCATTAGGGCATTTGTTACATCAGCTGCCCTTCCTCAAACAGGGACTCGACCTCCATCACTGCGTGATCGGTCCATACTTGGAGGGCCCCGGACATGTAATATTTCTCCTGTTGGGGAAATCCTACCAAAGGGAGTAGTGGGGAGAATAGGGGCTTTCCCCTTGACATACGATGTATTTGCATCACGCACATACAGGCTATTGATACTTGTACGGGGGGTGTGCGAATAGGTTTGGTACCTGGCATTAGTATTCTCTGGATGGCTGGGAGAGGTACTCGGCCGTCGTCGGTGAAAATCTCTCCTATAATAAATATAATAATAATAATAATAAAGGAGCTTATAAAGCGCACTGGTGACGCCATCCTGGCGTGTCCCCGCGCTGTGAAGAGAGTGACGGAGCGGCAGAAAGCAAGGCTTACTGAATGAACAAATGAGTTTTTAGCAGCTTCCTAAATACAGTTTCAGACTTGGCCTGCCTGATTTCATAGGGCAGAGTGTTCCATTGGTTGGCTGCCAGCACTCGGAAGGATCGGCCACCCATTCTGGCCTTTTTAATGCGGGGAACTTTTAGAAGGCCCATGCCCATGGAGCGAAGAGCTCTATTGGGTTGATAGGGGATAGCTAAGTCCTTCAAGTATTCAGGAGCTATAGAAGCGGTAATCCTGTAGCAGATTAGGAGTGCCTTAAATAGGATCCTCTTTTTTATAGGAAGCCAGTGAAGGGCAGACAGAGTGGGTTTAGATGGCGTTCTTTTGGGTAGTCTGAGAACTAACCGGGCTGCAGTATTTTGCAGCACCTGGAGCCGCCTCAGGTTTTTCTCAGTGGTCCCCAGTAGCAGGACATTCGCATAATCTATGCGGGAGGTGACTAAAGCTTGGGTCATGGTCTTTCTAGCCTCCAAGGGCAGAAGGTCCAAGGTGCGATTTAGGGTCTTCATTATTCCAAAGCACTTCCCTGTAACCTTGCTGACATGGCTGTCAAAAGACAGTTTCGGGTCCACCCATACTCCCAGATTCTTTGCCTCCCTGCCAGGGATAGGTGTAGGGCCGAGGCAAGGGGGCCACCAATCCTGAGTCCAGCTGGTATCCTTTCCCCCGATCACTAGGACCTCAGTTTTGGAGCCGTTAAGCTTCAGGCAGTGTCGGTCCATCCAGCCAGCAAGCGCCTGCATGCAGGTTTTGAAATTGGTCGCTGCTAGCATGGGTGCATGAGAGAGGGAAATGAGCAGTTGAGTATCATCGGCATAGGATACCAATTCTATACCGTATGATTGGACCACCTCTGCTAAAGGAGCCATATAGAGGTTGAACAGGGTGGGGCTCAGGGCAGAGCCCTGAGGCACCCCCTGTTCTAAGGCTATGCTGTCAGAAAGAAACAGGCCACTCTGGACCTGAAAACTACGGTCAGAGAGGAAGGCCCTGAGCCAGCCCCACGCTGCCTTGGTGACCCCAGCACTGCTCAGACACTGTAGTAAGATGGGATGAGCCACAGTGTCAAACGCAGCGCTGAGGTCCAGCATAATGAGAGCCATAGTGTGCCCTTCATCTGCACCCATCCGCAGAGTTTCGGTCGCTCGTAGGAGGGCCGTCTCGGTCGAGTAGTTCTTCCGAAAACCCGATTGGGAGCTGTGAAGAGCTTTAGTTGCCTCTAAGTGCTCCATAAGCTGTATATTAGCTAGTTTTTCAGTCACTTTAGCGAGGAAGGGCAGGAGGGAGATGGGTCTTAGGTTCTCTAGAGTGTCCTGACTAACATTAGGTTTCTTTTTTATAGGCAGCACTATCGCCTTCTTCCAGTCACTCGGGAGAGAGGCAGACGAGAACGAGAGTTGAATGATGTGCCTGAAGTGGGGCTCGAGTACTTCCAAACCAGCAGTCAGAACTTTAGGAGGGGCAGGATCTCGAGGAGAGCCCGATTTGACACTTTGGCAAACCTTTACCAATATATCAGGTGAAGGAACCAGGAAGCTGTGGAGACATAACTCCGTGGGTACGGCCTTAGTGTTTTCCAAGGGGTCATAGGTGGCGGTGAGGTTTCCCGAGAAACTAGCATAGATGTCCGAGATCTTTCCCGAGAAGTATCTCGCAATCCGATTGCATGTGTCTACCGAGTCATTGGAGGACCTGTTATCAGTCGAGAGAACAGAAATCTCCTTGAAGATTTTAAAAAGCTCCTTCGAGGAGTTCTCTGCCGCATCAATCCGCTGTTTATAGTGGGCGGCTTTAGAGATACGAACTTCTCTATAGTATTGCTTCTGCATTGTTTTATATTTTGTTTTAATCATAGGGCAGAAGTTAACACGCCATGCACGCTCCAGTCTTTTACAGGAGGATTTGAGCGTTTGGAGTTCAGGAGTATACCATGGAGAGGTTTTCCTCATGTTTTTTGGATTGCTGCCATTACGAAAGGGAGCAGTCTTATCAAGGGCGTCTAAAATGCGGGATTGAAGGTGACTGTAAGCAGTATCGCAGTCCGTCCCTCCTAACGGGCCCCCCATTGTGAGATGTTCATTGAAGGTAGCCTGAGAGAAGGATTTCCATTTACGCCGCGGGTACCGCTGTATAGAGTCTTTCTTAGAGACATCTTCGGAAGACTGAATGACAAAAGGAATGACAAAATGATCGGACCAAGGGACTGGGATCGGTGTGGAGGATTGTGCTCTAGAAGGGTTACCAAAGATGGGATCCAGGAGATGCCCTAGTCTGTGAGTGGGGTCGTGGTTTATAAGATCAAGCTGTAAAAAATGAAGTGCAGACCTAATGTCGCTCGCCTCCCTGTCTAAAGGGTCGTCAAAGTGGGCATTTAGATCGCCAAGCACAAGGAAGCTCTTTTTCCTGATCGCATGGTGAGCAGTGGCCTCCAACAGGTTGGCAATAAAATCATGCATCCTGCCCGGAGGTCTGTATACAAGGATGCCAGAGAGGGAGGTTTGAGGTCCCATATTTATCGTAAAAACACCAGCCTCACAATGGTCAATATTCAGAGGCAGTAGGGTACATTGTATTGCAGCTCTAGTAGCAATGGCAATACCCCCCCCCCTGCCATCCTTCCTGTCAAGTCTAGCAAGGGAATAGCCAGGGGGCAAAGCCTCTATGATGTCAGGATCAGAGAGTTCACCCAGCCACGTCTCGGTACAGAACAGTATGTCAAATTTCTCGTCTTCGAGTAGATGGTAGATTTGAAGACTGTGACCACCGAGAGAGCGGCAGTTAATGAATCCTGCCTTGGCTTGTCTATTAGCAGGCACTGCCCGCACTGGATTGAGGGGTTTAAAGGTGCATAGAGGGCAAGCATGTAATGATAGCACCTCCATGGAGTGCATGCAACTGCGGGAGGACGCAGGACGCAGAGCAAGCAGCTCCTCTCTGTCATAGCGCACAGTGAGTGGTGATAAGAGTCCAGAGTCCCTAGCCCCGTGCCCCGTCCTGACGCGGACGGGCGCAGACGGGCTGGACTTTGGCTCGACTTCGGCGCGCTTCCGGCGCGCCCGCTGCACGCGTCCGCTGCGCGGACGCAGACCTACACACATTTATAGGGCGTAGGGGCAACTAGACCGCTGACTTGGCCGCCCGAGCCCGGAAGTGGTAGGCTCCTCCTCGCCCTCCGCAGCAAACGCCCAGAGGTGGACGCGGCGGACCGGGGCGGGAGACGGCAGGCAAGTGAGTAACACAGCAAAATTACATCAGCACAATAATGTTTTAAAAATTGGCCTGAACGCTAAAAGTTTAAAATCACCGCAGTAGACTTATCATAAGCAGAGTGTCACGTTTAAAGCACAGAGCGCGAGTGGATAGAGCCTGCCACTGCCACCGGCAAGACTCTCTCCACAGCGCGCCTGTGAGAGGCTGCAGAATAAATACCCACGCCTCCTACAGCGCAACTAGACCGCTGACTTGGCCGCCCGAGCCCGGAAGTGGTAGGCTCCTCCTCGCCCTCCGCAGCAAACGCCCAGAGGTGGACGCGGCGGACCGGGGCGGGAGACGGCAGGCAAGTGAGTAACACAGCAAAATTACATCAGCACAATAATGTTTTAAAAATTGGCCTGAACGCTAAAAGTTTAAAATCACCGCAGTAGACTTATCATAAGCAGAGTGTCACGTTTAAAGCACAGAGCGCAAGCGGATAGAGCCTGCCACTGCCACCGGCAAGACTCTCTCCACAGCGCGCCTGTGAGAGGCTGCAGAATAAATACCCACGCCTCCTACAGCGCAACTAGACCGCTGACTTGGCCGCCCGAGCCCGGAAGTGGTAGGCTCCTCCTCGCCCTCCGCAGCAAACGCCCAGAGGTGGACGCGGCGGACCGGGGCGGGAGACGGCAGGCAAGTGAGTAACACAGCAAAATTACATCAGCACAATAATGTTTTTAAAATTGGCCTGAACGCTAAAAGTTTAAAATCACCGCAGTAGACTTATCATAAGCAGAGTGTCACGTTTAAAGCACAGAGCGCGAGCGGATAGAGCCTGCCACTGCCACCGGCAAGACTCTCTCCACCTATGTGCCACCTATGTGGCCTTCAGCTGTCCAAAGGGACAACCACTGAAGTTGAGCTGCCAAAAGCATGCTTCGGAGGAAGGAGCTTCCAGTCCCCCCTGAGTTGTGGGTAAGTACAGTGTGTTTAGGGCTACCCGGTGTCTACCACCCTCCCATATTAATGTTGTGAGTAACGTATCTAGCTCCCAAAAAAGGAGCGTGGTGGTATTACAGGGAGATTAGTGAAGGAGTAAAGTAATCATTTTTGCTATGACTATGCGCCCAATGGGGGCCAGGGGTAGGGTCTTCGAGATGGTGACTGCCGCACAGAATCCCACTAATGTCTGGCGATGGTTCCCCTCATAGATGTCCTCGGGTGAGTAATAGAATCTCACCCCCAGGTACCGGGGTGCCGTAACACTCCAGAACAGTCTCTGGGTTCCTATTGATATGGCTAAGGGAGCTAAGTGAGGGCTAAGTGGAAAGATGGTGGATTTGTCCCAATTGACTTTAAGTCTGGAGGCCTCTGCGAAGTCTTGTAATATTGTCCATATCGGTGTAAGGTTGCTCGTGACATCCCGAACATAAATCAGAAGGTCATCTACATATAGTGATACGCAGTGTACCGTGTCTGCTATTGGGATACCCCATGTCTTGCCCCCCTGACACAAGCCTATGGCCAGGGGCTCGACCACCAGAGCAAACAGGAGGGGGGACAGAGGGCACCCCTGCCTGGTCCCTCGCTACACCGGAAATGGGGCAGAGATGTACTTCCCTATTCTCATCGTAGATGTGAGGCCCTAATAGAGGAGTTGTGTGTACGCCAGTAGGGTCGGTCCGACGCGTATTTTACAGAGGACGGTGAATAGGTATGGCCATAGCAGTGTATCAAAGGCCTTTTCAAGGTCCAGGATCAGGCACGCTGCTCATGGGAATTGATCTTTTGCTCTGTCCTTTATATGGAAGAACCTGTGTATATTCTGTGAAACGTTATGCCCTGGGAGAAAACCAATTTGGTTCGGGTGGATCAGTTGTGGAAGAATTTGGATATACCGATCCGCTAATATTTTACTAGTATTTTACAGTCTGCATTGAGCAAAGTTATTGGCCTATATGAGGACGGGAGCTTAGGTTCTCTATGTGGCTTGAGAATTGTCACCAGGGTAGATTCCCTGAGCGAGCCCGGAAGTTTGCCTCTTTTCAGCACGTCTTCGTACATGAATACAATCCGAGGGGTCAACTTGACTGAGAAGGTGCTATAGTATTCAAGGGGAAAGCCATCCATACCCGGCGCTTTATGTAGTGCCAGTGCGTTTGATTGCGTGGGTTACTTCCGGAGGTTTAATCTTTGACTCCAACACCTGCCTGTCCGCGGATGGGATGCTAGGTAGAGGTAGTAAATGGAGGAACTGGATCAGCACGTGTCGTGGTGTAGGCATCGGGGCCCGATAGATCCCCGTGTAATAGTCCTGAAAGATGTGCAATATATCTACTTGTGACTGTTTAGAGGTGCCTGTCGCAGCTATCAATTCGGTGATTGGTTTGGTGTAAGCATGCACGAATTTTGCGAATTCGCGATCCGCGAATTTGCGGAGTTGCGAATTTGCGATCCGCAAAATTCGCGAATTTGTGCGAATTTGCGGATTTTTGTTTTTTTTTACGTGTTCGCGGAGTTTTTTGCGTGTTTGCGGGGATTTTTGCATCTTCGCGAGCCGCTTGCATAGCGAAGTTACCCATGCAGTCGTTTATAGGTGGGAGAGAGAATAGATAGATAGATAGATAGATAGATAGATAGATAGATAGATAGATAGATAGATAGATAGATAGATAGATAGATAGATAGATAGATAGATAGATAGATAGATAGATAGATAGATAGATAGATAGATAGATAGATAGATAGATAGATAGATAGACAGATAGATAGATAAAGAGAGGGAAAGAGAGAGGGAGAGAGAGAACGAGAGAAAGAAAGAGAGGCCGGATCTCTGAAGGGCCAGATTCCTGAGTTGCCCCTACAGAACATACAGCTTTTTATTTTTAGCAAAATGTATATGAAAATTGTGCTGTAAAGGTCTCTTTTAGTTTAACCCCTCCTGACAACTCAAAATGGGTGTATTTGCCATCCTCTCTCTTCTTCCTGTTTTTTATATCTGTAAGTGCTTCCGGATGAGGTTTAATTCCTTGGACAGGTGCCTCGTTGCCTACTTGTAACTATTCTCTGACCCTGCTTCAAGGGTCAGAGCAGGGTCAGAGAATAGTTGCAAGTATGCAACGAGGCGCCAGGAAGCAATTAGCAGCAGGTGTCCAAGTTGAAGTTAATTTGTTTGTAACCCTTTTGCAAAAGGTTACAAAGAAATTAGGTTCAACTTTTGCACCTGCTGCTGTAACTCTTGCTTGGCTGAAAATTCGTCCCCGCTGATTCGCGGATTTTACCGCGATTTCGCAAGATTCGCGGATCGCGAAATCGCAGAAAATCCGCAAATTCGCCCGCGAAATGAATTTTACGCCCACCCTTAGTTTGGTGTCTGTGTCTTGTTTAGCGTGCCAGGCCAGGAGTGTTCCCGCCCTATTTTCCTCTTGATGCATCTTGGCGGCGTAAACCCTGAAGTTATATTTACGAAGGTCTCTTATTGCCTCTGCATGGGATGTCTTGGTTTCTACCACTTGCTCTGGGGTAGCTTCCCCTTTGTCCATGCTTTTTGTTAAGCCCACCAATTTGGTTTCCGTATTTTGCAATGAATGCTCTAGTGTTTTACGCACCCCTACTATTTGTTGGATGCAGTGTCCCCTGGCATCGACCTTAAACGCATCCCATTCTATTAGTCTAGATGTGTCACTGTGCCGGCATTTAGTGCAAAGTGTTTCTGAATGTGGTCCCCATGTGTGTGGCAGAATGCCTGATCAGTGAGGCACTCCTGTGGTAGCTTCCATGTAGGTACGGGTGGGGTGGTCGCCATCTAAGGATCACTGTGTGTGTGTCATGGTCCGACAAGACTCTTCCTAGGTATTCAGTGTGTTGTATTTGGGGGAGTATTGCAGCAGAGGAATATATCTAGCCTCACCTGTAACTTATGTGGGGCTGAGTAAAAGGAGTATAATTTAATGTTTGGATTCTTCTCTCACCAGGCGTCTACTAGTGTCCAGTGGCACACATCATTTCTAAATTGTTCTGTCTGTTTCGGTGTAGGGGATTGTGTCGAAGGGGGGTGAGACCTATCTAGACAGATGTCTACGGTACAGTATAATCCCCCCCCCTCAACAGCCATGGTATTGATGTCTATTGTGCCAGCACTCCAGTAAGGCGGTTCCAATATTGATTCTACTCCACATTGGGGGCATGTATGCTTCCAAACCGTAATGATCTACCTTCCAGTTATCCTGCTATCATGGAGTATCAGCCTTCTTTGCCTATTACTCGTGATTGCTCCCTGAAGGGTATCCCGGGGCTAATTCAATCAGGGCACGCCTGGCAAATAAAAAGTATGTCGTGGCACAAATAATACCCTGCCATTTTTTACGTAGTTGATCCACCTCTATCACTTTCAGCTGTGTCTCCTGTAGGAGAGCTATCTGCGCTTGCTGCCTTTTAATATGTGCGTAGATTGTGTATCATTTGTTTGCTGGGTGCATGCCCCTGATATTTAATGTAATGACTTTTAAATCTGTGTTAGGGATCTTGGTCGCCATTTTGCCTAGTGTCTAGGTGGTGCTTCTCCTGGCATAGTGCCCCATCCGTCTCCTGTGCTCCTCCCCTGTCAAACTGCCTGCCACTTGTGTGTGTACTATATTTTCCATTTCTGTACATATGCTCCCCTGGGAGTACTGGGGGAATGTGAAGGAGGGGGAAATTAAGGTGAACCAATGGGAAACGTTCCCAACTGAGGGGACCTATCACTCAAGGCGATACATCCAAACTACACTTCAGGTGCTAACTTTAGTTCATTGCTTGGGGGAAGTGATCGTCTGTCTCCGCCAGCCTCTACCGCTGCGGCTGCCTGCCCGTTGACTGAGTGTTAGTTGCGCCCGAGGGTGTCTTTTCCTCTCTCTGCTACCCGCTGCGGGTCAAATCAGTGTTAAGTCCTCAAATGCTCCTTGTTTAGGACCTTTTACATAAGCGCCTCTTTGCTGCTGAGCAATGTCCCCTTTTATGGGCATTGAGGTCTCGGAGAATGCCTTCTTCGGTGTTCGTCGTGCCGCATTGGGGGCATCAGATCAATGTGTCTGCTGTTTGGGGGGTTACTATTGGGGGTGTTATCGAGCTATCATGGGGAGAGTTTGTGTAGCTGCCTTCTTCATCCGAGGTGAACATGTGTCAACCTCTCTCTCTGTCCGAACTTTCCTCCGTCAGTCTCATCTCTGTGGCCGCTTGCAGTGTCCTCTGGCATTTTGCCATGATTTGTTCGAGATCTGGAGAGTTCCTATTTGGTAATTCTGATCGTGGACTCAGTTGTGTAAGGATGACTTTCTTGTGTTGTCGTCTCTGGCGGCCTAACAGTCGATGGGTCTGCACGCTCTTGGGTTTTTCCAGGTTTTATAACCACTGTTCCACCCAGGCACTAGCCTCTGGAGGGTCTGAAAAAAAGTGAGTGGTTCCCTCATGAATAATTTTGAGACGGGCTGGAAACAGCAGAGCATATTGTACATTATTTTGGTGCAGGATGCGCTTAACTTCTAGGAAGGTGGCTCGTGAGTAGTCTGGGAATAGCATGACTTGTTCGTCCTCCTGTTGTCTTGCTGCTCGGAGAATAGTGTCTCTATCTTGGTAATGTAGCCGTTTTAAGAGGAATGGTCGGGGCAGTGATCCTGATGGTGGCCTGCGGGCCAAGACCCAGTGTGCTCTCTCTATGGAAAAGAATGGGTCAGCTCCCCCGCTGGCGTGAACGTCTCGCTCCACGTTGCAATATACCTGATTGCACGTTTTTGGGGTCCGGGGAGGCAGTTCTTAGGGGCCCTTGGGCCTGTGATGTGCCCGTTGCGCGCTGACGCCCCATGCCGGTCGCGTACCTCGCCGATGTTCACTGATGGGCACTTGCTCTTCCTCTATGTACCCGGTGACCTGCGGTCAGTTGTGGCCTGTGCTTTGCTGTGCCTCGACCCCTCCCCTCATCCCGGCGAGTCCTCTCAGTATCTGCCCAGTCACTGGTGTGGAGTACCTGTTGTCCTGCACAGAGCCCACACCGATCGGATCGGTAGTGTCTCTGTCAGTTGAACATGTCCCCGAGATGCGACTAGGAGAGTCTGATCTTCCCTGTGTGCCTCTTCTTATTTCAGTGCCTCCAGCTCTGACAGTAATCGGGGGGAGGAGAAGAGAGAGGTCTCAACATAATGGGGTAGGGATGCTCCCCCTGTCTGCTTTCACCGGTTTGCCACCCGCGACCTTGCTTCTCAGTGGTTGCACTCTGGGATTTTTCTAGCTGGAGGGACGTGGCCAGCTATTCCCACCCGGGTTCAATAGCTGAGGGGTCCAATTTAGTTACCGCAATGAGTCAGGGCTCAGCGGCAGACCGACCGCCAGCATCTTCAATCCCGCCGCCACCCGGAGCGTCTTCCTGCAGCAATGGTGTGTTCGTGCCCTGAGAGGCCCAAGGGGAGCCGTGGGCGTCACTTTGGAGTGTTGCAGTGTAGAGTCCCTCTGATCCGTGCCTTATTCAGCCGCTCCTCAGTCCCCGCATTAGGCGGCTCCAAGTGTCTCCGGTGCCATGCCTGAGGGGTCCCGCCCCGGCAATCCGGGCCACCGATGTGACCCTGCCTCCCGCTGCAAACCACAGGTCCGGGGCCGAGCAGGGGGGGGTCGCCGTTCCAGTTTCTCTATGTAGTGGTGTTGGGAATCCATGTCGTTGGGATCCGCTCTTGTGAGGCCTGTATGATGTTCCAGTTCCCTCCTTCGGGGGCCCCTAGCTGCTCTTGCACAGTGGACCACAGAGGTTCTGAGTGTTGGTTCACCCGCTAGAACCCAACCGTTATCTTGGCCCTCCGGGCGCCTTGAGACCCGGCACCGTGCCACAGGAGGGTGCTTTGCTGGGGCCCGCTTTTGCTGTGATGTGATATGTTTTTCCCCCTGGGCGTAGTGGCTGAACCCCCTCGGTCTGGTCTCCTGCGCGCGAGAGTCGCTTTCTGGGGGGCCTGTGAGCACTCGCGTCTGCGTTTGGGGATTTGGCTTACCGTGAGCAGCGCTCTCACCTGTCCCATCCGGTCACACTCCGCTGTTCAGGGATTTCTCGTCAACACCATCTGATCACTGCAGCGCCCATGGGTTGGCGGTCAACGGTTCGAGCCTCTGCTCTGTCTCCAGCCGCCGGGAGCGCTCTGGGCTTGAGGGGCGCTGTCATTTTGAGACCGTAGCCCGGACCCCACTGGAGCTCCTCCCGTTGTCTGGAGCAATTCCTTGTTCACTTTTAAGGGCTCATCGGGGGCTCCTATGGGTTACTCCAGTTATTGTGGCATTTTCTGCAGTGTTCCGTGGATTTAGGGCTGTTGTTATTGCCGATGTCAAGGGCCGCCGTGTGGACGCTAGGGAAATGCGTTGGCGACTTGGCCACGCCTCTCATGCAAAATCAGAGGATATTATGAATGCAGCAGACTGGCCTTCAGAGTCAACCTTCAAAAAGTTCTGTTTCAAAGCAGTCCTTTATATGGCTACCTTAGCAGTCAATAACCTTTAAACTAACATAATCCTCACCTCCAGTCCTGACATAGAATATAAAGATGTCTTAGCTATCTTAAAGTAAATATTCAATTATATTAAGGACTATGAGGCGAGGATTGTTCCTGGCCCCCGGGACTAATTGGTATACCCTATTCGAATGGGGGGAATGAGGGGTGACAGTTGGAAATAAGCCTACAGAGTAAGTGAGATGTTTCCGATATATGAAAAAATGGAAGTTGATACAGTATTTTTCTGGAAATGAAGTTTTCTGAGAAATTATTCTTATAGATGTGTATTGACTGTTATATTGTATAATGTTGTTATAACTCTTAAGTGAGAATAGTTTGCCATGTGGTAATAATTCTGTTTTTTGTTATAGACAAAGATACTTACAAACAAGAGTAGTAGAAGTGAATAATGCAGCGTAGGTTATGGGCAATGATAGCTATTATTGGTTGTTTGCTTGCCTGTACTTTTCCCTACTACTCATATAAAGGATAGTTCATTGGTTTACATGGCCACTGGAGAAAAATAAAGGAAGAAAGAAAGTATAATCCTCACCTCCAAATCCTTAATATAATTGAAACTTTCAGTTATGATAGCCAGGGATTTCTATATTCTATTACTAGCAGCCCGCCCCAGCGTTGCCTGGGGCAGAAGGGGGCTGGGGGCTGCATTTTTACCCCGGGGCAGAAGGTGGCTGGGGCAGCATGTTGAGAGGTGCACCCGCCGACTCCCTCCTGACCCCCCCCGCCCGCCCCGCCTCGCCTCCCGCCCGGACTCCAGCAACATCCGATGCAGCCCGCGCGGTGCACCCGCCGACTCCCTCCCGCCTCCCGCCCCAGCAACATCTCCAGCCACGTACCTCTCACTGCTCCTCCGCTTCCCGCCGCTCCTCCCCGCGCTGCCACTGCTCATCCGGTTCTCGCCGCTCCGCAGCTCCTACCGGCGCTGTTGTCCTCCGCTCTTCCTGGTTCTGGTGAACGCCGCTCCTCCCCTCACGCAGACGTCGCTCATGTCGTCTGCTCTCCGCTCCTCCCCTCACGCAGACGTCGCGGCCGCCGCTAGTTGCAAGGGACTACTTTTTTAAATTTATTAATATTTTAAACAACGTTTTATTTTTATTTTAATGTAGCCTATGTCCTTCTGCTTGCCCTGAGGTTTTCTAAGATGTCTTGGGTGTGTAGATTGGCGCTGTGGTTCCCGAGATTACCTTGCCCAAAGGTGCAAGTTCTCTCTTTATAATAGTAGTATAGATACATTGGGCCATTTAATCTAGAATAGAAACAGTGATTGCTGACAATAAATTAGAATCTAGATTTGAGATTATGATCCTGCAACGTTTCTAATTTTTACAATTTTTGCAAATATTGTTGGGAATTCACTGAAGAGATATGCTATTTAAATGTACTAAACTCCAAATGTTTGTTAAGGCAGTAATACTACTCAAAAACGATGAGTAGATGGGGGAGATGAAGGACAGTTGGAAATTGTATTGATGTAATGGAAGGAAACAAGTGATTTGGTAAGCTGGGGCAGATGCTATAGCGGACATGCCTTATGTATTCATGTCCCCCTGCAGATTGTTAATTGACTCTTTTGTGCAGGATACAGCAATATGCTACTCATCCCGATGGTGGTTGAAAGTTAAAAAAGACATTATTTTGAAAGAAATCTTGCAGGAAAATTGGATTTCGAGAAGCAGAAAAGGAGGTTGATATGTGGGTCATTCCAATGAAAATCCATACTAATATAATAAAGAGAGAGCCCAAACCTTTGAGGCGGGTAATCTCAGGAACCACAGCACCAATCACAACACCCAATACAGCGTTGAAAAGGGCAGTTGCAGCAGAAGGACATGGGCTATGCAGACGCCCACCATATACATTTAAAAGGTAAAAGAACCGTGCCAGCAAAGTAGTCCCTTGTGGGCGTGTCTGCGGTGTGCTGTGGGCGTGTGCTGGGGGCGTGACAAACACTGGGGGCGTTTGGTACATTCCGCCCTTCATGCCATGTCTCATATCGTGTGCTAATCCCACCCTGCTCCCTTTAAATACCCCTGCACCCTATAATCATAACCCACCCTTACACCTTAAAATACCCCAACACCCTTAAATGAATGAATGAATGAATGAAATTTGATTTGTAGAGCGCATGGCTGCCCGAAAGCGTCCCAGCGCTTGCTTGGGGAACCCGTCCTGGTATTCCCCTGCGAGGTTACCCATTACTGGGCATCCCCAAGGTGAAAGCCAGGCATCCCGCTGCGAGGGGCCGTTGTGGAGATTAAGCAAGCTATTGCCCAGAGTTACAGAGTGGGACTCCATGATTGGAATAGGCACCGAGGCGAGAATTGTAAGGTCCGGGGAAATTTTGAGCCCAAGACCCGCCGAGGCGGGGAATTGAACCCTCGTCCGGGCCAGACCTCTGCATCAGGGTCTGCCGCTCCAACCACTTGAGCCACACTAACCCATCTTAATTATATAAATATACCCTGTACCCCAAAACCCAAACCTATCCCTAAACCCTAAAAATACCCCTGTACCCCAAAACCCAAACCTACCCCTGAACCCTATAAATACCCCTGTACCTCAAAACCCAAACCTACCCCTGAACCCTAAAAATACCACTGTACCCCAAAACCCAAACCTACCCCTGAACCCTAAAATACCCCTGTACCCCAAAACCCAATCCTAGCCCTGAACCCGTAAAATAACCCTGTACCCCAAAACCCAAACCTACCCCATAACCCTAAAAATACCCCTATACCCAAAAACACAAACCTTGCCCGGAACCCTAAAAATACCCCTGTACCCCAAAACCCATACTTATGCCTAAAATCACCCCTGTACCCCATAACCCAATACTATATTTGAACCCTTAAAATACCCAAACACCCCAAAACATATACCTCAGTACCCCAAAACATATACCCCTATACCCATACTTACCTTATCCAAACATTAAAAAAATATGCTTTTACCATTCATGCATTTACAATGAATTTCGTTGTAAATGTATGCATGGTAAAAGCATATAAAATGTAATGCCATGCGTTATAATGGCATTGCGGAGTCATGGTACTTTCGTAATGAAAGTATGCGGAGTGATGGTACGCGGAAAGAAAGTTGCGGATTAATGGGTGTTTACCCTCCCCCGGTAAGTACATTGGTGGCACAGCGGCCCACATCTCCAGCCACATACTCATATTTTTTCACCACCCATTTGAAAAATGCACAGGTCTCTCTCATTGATGGCCAGCACCGACATACACTTTTAGACACTCCTCCCGCCACAAGTTCTAGAATGGCAAACTTTAGAGCTGGGGAGCTACGTTCGAATCTCAGCATCAGCTCAACATCCTGTGATTCCAGGCAAATCGCTTTGTCTCCCCGTGCCTACCACAAATAAATGTGTTCGTCTTTAAAGTAAATTGTGCTCATACCATGGTGTCGAGTTAGCGCTATATAATACTGCAAGGAAAAATAAAGTAGGGAAACTCGAGTTCACACACTACTGAACGCGCACTCTTAAGTGCATCAGCAGTGCAATGTGAATCGGAGCGTTTCAGAGGCCTGTCAAAGATAAGAAATGCTATCTAAACGAAATCCTACAAAACAATATACTACTGGCCGGCAGCAATTCATACCCGGACAGCGTCGGAACGGGCTGCTAGCGTCATATACAGTATGTGGCAAATAAAAATAAATATCAATTCGCAGTAAGTGTCAGCCCTTTCTGTGCTTCTGGGCTATCAACGGAAGTGACTTGCAGCATGCAGATCCCACTGTAACCGCCTGAAACTGCGAGCTCCCATTTGCAGGTGATGCGCCACACCCAGGACTTCCGTTGTTTTAAGAAACTTCTTAAAAATCATCTTTTCAATCAGGCTTTCTAATCTTTCTCCTTCTGCTTGTGTGCAGTCCATATATCGCGCCAGGATACTCAGGAGTAATTGAGCACGTTATAAGTCTCGTATAACATAACATAACATAACATGTATTGCTGATTAGTTGATGGCTTCTAAATAACAGAGCAGTCTTACCCATCGTTATCCGGAAGTTCCCCCAGCTGCACTTCTTCCCAGAACCAGCTCTCTGGAAACTGGGACCTGGATGTGATTTGTTCATCGGACATGTATTCATCAGTTATGCCTAAAAGAATAAAATAGAAAGGGTAAGCAGCAAACATGAGATTCATTCTCTTTTTAGGTCGAGCCTCAACAGCGCTTGCGCTGTCTGCAAGACCTGTTGTATGTCGTCTCTGGGCTTTCAGTTAGCTCCCTCCCCAGCAAATTCACTAAGAGAACATTTTGGTTGGCCATCGCACTGTACGGCGTGTCATGGCCCCTCCTCCCATATGGGCATTGCGGAACATTTTGGTTGGCGATCACATGGTACAGCGTGTGATGGCCCCTCCTCCCATATGGGCATTACAGTTTTATTTTTTTAATACACTTTGACCTCTGCAGGTGATACATACTGTACCTACTTTACCAGAAATTATGTTTGTGTGCATTAGGGCAAAAATGTCTATTAGATCTATCCTTCATGTTTTCTATGAAACCGATGTGATAAAATATTATGTTCAAACTCCTTCTTCTTCCAATATCCATTTCCAATGTCACTGAGATAAACACACCTCTATCATAAATATTGGCGGAATCATTACGATCTGCACTTTCAACCACTGACATCATCAAACATGCGCTGGTGGCGGGCTGCTACACGGCCTCTTCTAAATCCCAGCATCCTTTGCACTTCGGTTTCTCTTTCCGGGAACCAAAATATCTGAGAGAGTTAAGGGAAACTGTATCCTGTGCTGTGCTATCCTCTGCCATATCCGGCGGGAGGTACACGAATGGCATACATAATGGCACGCACTGTTAGGGAAGGGCCTCTGTCATTCCCACAAGCCCATATGTTAACGGAACACGAGCAGCCAGAGTCAAAGAGGAGCTGACCGAAGAAACCTTTTGTGCTGGTGCTGTGTGTTATTTATGTGCATTCGTTTCTCTTAGAGTGAATGTTTATGATTATGTGCATTCGTTTCTCTTAGAGTGAATGTTTATGATATGTAGTTTCTATGTGCAATGTATGGGTCTTTTGTGCACATGGAGAAGGTGTGTGTATTTCTTTTCAAACTGTGTGTGTTCTGTTTTTGTGCACAGCAAGCATTTATTGTGCTTTGCCAAACAGTGTGTATGTTTGTGCTTGGATTGTCAGTTGTGTTCTTTATGTATATGTCTGTGTTTGCATTCTCTTTGGTTGTGTGCATGTGTGGGTGTGATGTTTGTATAAATTCTCATATAAAATGGTGTGCTCGCTTATATATAGGATGTGTTTCTGGTTCTGCTCCTGCTGTGTGTTTCACATATTTGTGTGTGTGTGTAGCTTGCATTTTATGTGAGCTGTGTGCTCTCTGTCTGTTTCTGTATGGATTGTTTACCCTGTGCATGTGTGTGTCATATTTGAATATATGTTTGATATAATACATTTTCTGCATGAGTATGTGCATTCTGTGGAAGTGATCTTGTTCTGCCTCTGATCTGTGTTTAAAAGAGTCACTTGTTTGTGTATCTAGTCAGTGCCTTCCATTTATGTGGCTTTTGTTGATATTCTGCCTTTGTTCTGAGTGTGTTTGTGTTGTATGTGTTTGATTTGTTGGACTGTTGTTTTGAGGTCTTGTGATTTGTGTTATGTTTAGGTTTGCCTGTGTGTGCTGTATGAACATATTACTCTATAGGTATGCAAAATAAAGTGATGCTGGTATATTTTACATAAATGATAAAAGGGAAATTTGACATTTCTCCAGCATAACATTGTATTCAGTTATGCTTGTTTCCTTTCCAAACTGACATAGGAAATATAATCTAATAAGACTTAAAATGCCGAGATGATGGCCCTTCTGATTTGGAACAAGTAGGGAAAGTGCTCTTTAAGAGATGAGCCATTTGGTTCATCCAGGCATATACTGAAGTAAATATAATGAGCACTGGAAGTGCTAATTAAAGATATGGTCTCTGCCTCAGTTTTGGGGTGGCAGATGTCTTAAACAATTGAAAAGCTTCAGAAGCGGTATTTTACTTTCATAGACAGTGGTAAATGATAGTTTCTCACTTCAACTTAATGAAAAGTGCTGCTTTTAGCTGGAAATTAATGTATTTTATAATTGTATTTTTTATTTTGTATAGCGCAACTGCTACCTAGAAATGTGCCATAGCACTGATAACTAGCGAGACTCAATTAATTCTGTGCTGTGCTTAGCTTAATGAGTGAAGAGCCAGGTTTCTAATGATTTCCTTAACTGCAGCAATTCTGAGGTGGAAAGTAGGGAAGAGGTAAGATTGTTCCAGAGATGAGATGCATGGAACAGAAGAAGATTAGCATCTG
The DNA here is from genome assembly GCF_964263255.1 of Lissotriton vulgaris. Lineage (NCBI taxonomy): Eukaryota > Metazoa > Chordata > Amphibia > Caudata > Salamandridae > Lissotriton > Lissotriton vulgaris. Next base: position 1,106,004,613 of record NC_141685.1, on the reverse strand, counting down.
GGGAACGCAATCTACAGGATGGTCCCAGACCCAGCTCTCCTGCGATGCTGCACCGCTCTGCTTCCTCGCTGTTTTTCAGAGTGCTTTATCCTGCTTTTGCCTAGTTTTTACTACTTTCTCCTTCCTTCTCCCCTTTTTTCTGAGTGCTTTCTCTTGCATTTGCCTTGTTTTTGACTGCTTTCTCCTTCCTTACCCCCTGTTTTTAGGTCGTGCATAGCAGCGCGCTTGCGCTGCTCTACGAGGCATGCTGTATTAAGTGTATGGGCATTTGTCTCTGGTCACATTGGTAATTCCTCATTCTTAGTCCGCTAGACAGTACTGCTAGCTGCTTCTCAGGTCCTGCCTGAAAATTCCTAATTCTAACTCATCTAGGCAGTACTTCAAGCTGCTTCTCATGTCCCAGTGGTAATTCCTCATTCTAAGTCCTCTGTAGAGTTCTGCTGGCTGTTACTCTGGTCCTCTGAACAGTGCTGCAGCTGTGTCTCTGGTCACAGTGGTAATTCCTCGTTCTTAGTCCTCTAGACAGTCCTACTAGATGCTTCTCTGGTCCCGTCTGTAACTCATCCATTCTAAGTCCTCTAGGTGGTGCTACAGCTGTGTCTCTGTTCCTAGAGGGGGAAACACCCGTTACAGCGGGAGCACTGCATCGCGTTGCTATCGCAGCGCGACTATTACATCGCAGATGGCTGCACACCGCATGCTACCGCGCCGCATGCTAAGACGTCACAATGACTTCTACAGCGCTAGCCATTACATCGCATTACAGTGCAAAAGCCATTACATCGCATTACAGTGCAAAAGTGCTGTTTTACCACATTGGAAAATGCACTCATCGCATGACAGTGGCCATGAAGTTTATGTGTCAAAATGGCCAATGTTGATAAAAAGGAGAGGTGAATATATGCATTATGGTCCCTCTAAACGAATAAGAGGTCCAGGTAGTGAGGCACAAAGAAAGTTCAATTTAAAAGCGACGAAAAAAGGAAAGGAGAGGAAGGAGTCATTAGAAGAGGTAACACATAAGCCCAAGTCTCAATCAAATAAAACGACGAGGGTTCGGAAATGTATTGATTTTGAGAAAGAGGCCATCTTATCAGCAAAAAAAGAGAAGTATAATAGGAAGCAAACCCATTAGGATAAGGAGATTCATGTAACCTCAAAATTAGCAAAGACACAGGCTCGGCTGCCCCCCCAGCAAAAATAAAAGTAACGCAAACCGGGAAAGTAGCCCTAAAGTGATACCTAGATTAAATACACTACATTATCAAGGTGTTACAAAGTCAGAAGAAGTGGTTGATAGAGGGAATAAGTGGCTTTACTTTGAACATGTAAAATTGGGAAGGGGTGGCAAAAAATCTAAAAAGAGTGGGTATTTAAATAGAGCACACCTACTCAAGGTTTTTGCCCATTGCCCAAGTTTAAATGGAATAAGCTCTCAAGATCCAAGAAAGGTGGAATTCCAAACAATTGGGGAGGGCAAGGAGGTCACCAAAGTACAGCTTTATTCGGGCTTGGTGATGTCTGCAATAGAAAACGCAGAGCAAGAAATCCGTAAAGAGGGGATTCGCCTAGTGTCCAAAGAAGAGTTCGCGCCAGTGTTTAAGGTGCCCCAGCAGAAACCTTTCTTAAGGTATCATGCAGGCTTAAGCAAGAGGCAGGTGAGGCTCCCCGATGAGGAAATAGAGGAAGGGAGAGAAAATTTTAATATAGTAATAAACAATAGAGATATGTTGGAGGCATGGAAGAATTGGAGTAACACCTCCAGCTTAGCAGGACCTTCATATAGTTACAGGGAAGATTCAGTAGTGAATGGGCCTTTAAGTGATGTAGAATAGGCAATGGGGCAGCCACAGAGCATAAAATTGGTCTCTTGGAACATAAATGGATTGGGTACACTTCTAAAACGTGAAACTGTGAAAGAACTTGCAAAAGAGAACGAAATTATTTGTATACAAGAGACCTGGCTCTGTGGTGTTCCCCAAATAGTTGAAGGGTTCCGACAAGTCCACCGTGCAGCTGTAAAATCAAACTCCGGGCGCCCTGCAGGTGGCTTGTTGACAATGATATCAACAACCCTAACAACTAAAACCATTTTGATATCTGTAAAGTGTAAGTGGCTTCTAGCCTGCAGAATCCAAACCACATTTGCGGATAAGAAATATAAATTTATACTGATCCTAAATGTGTATATGCAATGGAATTCAACAAAGGAATATGGGGTCGAATTGTTACATTTTAAGAATGATATGGATGCACTTTGTGATATGTATGGAAATGACCTGATTGTGTTAACGGGAGATTTTAACCATAAACTAAATCCAAAATTGTCGGATCAATGGTACTCAGAAATTCTAGATGCATATGATATAAAAAATGCAGAGTTTATGGAAACAAAAACCTTTACAGATGCGGTGGAATTGGGCAACTATTTATCAAATAAAAGTTTCTTTTGTTTAAACGGAAGGATAGTCCAAGACCGCCCGGCAAAGAAAACTTGTAAATATGGGGCACATATAGACTATGTGTTTTTGCCGGCATGGAATTTCGAGTTAGTTAAAGATTTTAGCATTAACCCCATGGAATGTAGTGATCACAATTTAATAAAGTTAGAATTGGGAATAGCACAATATATGGTTTGCGACAGAGTTATCTGGCAAGAGACAGAGTACCCGAAGCGGATGACCACCAGGTAATCTGAAAAATCTATAGAGAAGTTAGCAAGCCTGAAACATAAGATTCAGATAGGTTGTTTGAAGGGCCAAGACCTATTCTGGTTTGTGGAAAAAATAAAACAAGTAGTAGAAAGTATAAGTATAGAACTAAAGCCCCCTGCAAAAGAACAGAATAAGAAAGGAAATACTCAAAGTAAGAAAGGAACATGGTTTAATCAGGATTGTTTAATGAAAAAAAGAGAAATTAGGAGAGAAGAGCGTAGCCTACGCAAAAAATTTACACGAGCAAAGGCGGAAAACTTAATAAAAATAAAGAGAGAATATAATATGTTAATCCGCAATGTAAAAAGGATTCATAAAGAATCTTGCTGGGGCAAATTATTGGAATCCATTGAAAATAAGAACCTACGGCAATTCTGGAAGCTAATACAGTCAGCCAGGGAACCCTTGATTGCACCAATGACCTGTGTAGTAGAGGAAGATGTATGGGCTGAGCATATTCAGAAATTGTATGCCCCGGGGAGGTTTGTCGGATAATTTGGTACCAAAGCAGTGGAGAGATCTAGTAGAGGATCTCAAACATGATTGCTCAGTAATAAACATCCTTAGGATAATTAGGTCTTTAAATTTAACTAGAGCGGCAGGCCCGGATGATATGCCGGCCCTGTTATTAAATTCAAACCAGCCTTGGTGGGCGGAATTCTTCTCAAAAATGTTTACTTTAATACTAGAGCAAGGGCTAATACCTGCAAACTGGAAGGGTGCAATAATAAGGCCTCTGCATAAAAAAGGAGATGTTCATGCCCCTAAAAACTACAGGCTAATTAACCTATTAGATATAGGAGAAAAGATTTTTGCTAAGATGATACTCGGTAAGTTAAAAGAGTGGGCGGATCTTCGGTCAATCGTAGCAGTGGAACAGGGTGGGTTTAAAGAAGGCCACTCCACGATTGATCATTGTTTTGCCCTGTGGGCCTTAGCTAGGAAATCGATTGAACAAAACGGCAAACTATGCTGCTGTTTCATCGATTTCCGAGCTGCCTTTGACTCAGTAGATAGAAGCAGCCTTTGGGAAGTGCTAGAAAATTATGCATTGCTGGAGGGCATATTAAATATTCTAAAAGAATTACATAGTGACAACTGAGCCCAGGTCATTAGAGATTCAAACGTCTCATTAACGCAGAAAATCCCTGTAAAGAATGGCTTGAGACAAGGGTGCGTTTTGGCACCCTTGCTCCTTTCAATCTTCCTATCAGATCTTCCCGTGGTCTTGGAAGTTGAAAAGAGTGCGAGCCCGCGCATGAATAATAATAAAGTTGCATGCCTTTTATATGCTGATGATCTAGTGATCGTGGACCAAACTGAAATGGGCCTCCAAAGGAAATTAAATGCTTTTAAAATATATTGTGATAAAAAGTTTCTATCGGTGAATATGGAGAAAACAAAGATCCTATGTTTCGGGAAGAGGGTACAAAATTTTAAATGGTTTTTAGGTTTAGACAAATTAGAGGTAGTAAATGAATACAAATATCTAGGCCTTTGGTTTGACAGTGCATTCAAGTGGAATACCCACGTGGCGGCACAAACTTCAAAGGCGTACTCATCAGTCTGTGGATTGAAAAAATTTAATAAGGACTATGGTGACATGTCTCACAGACCGTTACTAAAGGCATTTGAAGCTATGATACCCCCACAAGTTCTCTACGGCGCTGAAGTGCTCTATCTGAGTGGTAAAAGGGGTTGGGACCGGGAGGAAGGAAAGATAATTAAAATGCTGTTGTCCCTACCCAACGGATCCATGTTGCAAGCTATTAGATTAGAGGTAGGCTTGACGGCATGGGAGGTAAAGGCACAAATGTCATTGCTAAGATTTTGGAACCGCCAGACGCCAGGTGGTGAACAGAAGGTGTCAATTTGGTGCAGAAAGGAAATACAAGCAAGCAGTTTACATTGGGCATGGGAAGTGAGGAAAACCCTTCAGCTAGTAACTGTGCAATTAAAGTTGACCCTCGAACAACCCTTATTGGTCCTAGTTTTTACTAAGAAAATGCCTAGGGACCGAGGGCAAGAATATTCCAGATCACAAGATCTGGAGTACCTGAAGTTGAAAAAATCAGTGAACTGGGTAAGGAATGAATGGCAAAAGGAGGTCCGGTTTCCTTATTTGGATGTGTTACCCAGTAACTGGTTAAGGTACGAAATCATGAAGGTTCGGGTAGTCTTAAATCCATGGAAGATCGATAGTAAATTAAAAGTAGCCCTGATCCAACCTGATGGTTTTTGTAAATGTGGCCTAGGTGTGAAGAATGATATTTTACATATATTACTGGACTGTACATGGATTTTAACAGTGCGTAAAATGTTTTTACGTCCAATATTTTTAAAGTATAAGGTAAACACACGATCAGAGGCTGTTGTTCTCCTTACTGAAATGTCGTTTTTAGATATCACAATTGCGTTGGGGAAATTTTTGAAAGCAATAAGAGAAGCTGTAAAGGAGACAACCAAGGAAGTTGGGAAATTTTAAGATATTAAGATTTAAAAAAATGGAAAATGTCAATGTAGTGCTTTTATGGTTTTAAATGTGTACTGGGTGTTAAAATGAACTATGATGTACAATTTCTATTGCTAAGTGGATCCATGGTCTTGTGTATGGTTTATAGACTATTGCCTAAATAAACTTTGATTTTACTACTACTACAGTGCAAAAGTGTACAATCACGAAAGTAAAATGAAAGTAAAATGCACGATATCATATTAAACAAAGCAGAAAGTAAAATGCAGAAAATAATAGGAAAAATGCACGATATAATAACAAACGCTCACCATATATTCCAGAAACGGTGGAATATTCATAAGGGATGTAATATCGACAGTGCACAACAAAACGGAAATTAAACTAAAAAGGATCTCAGAAACCTATTCAACAAAACGGAAAGTAAACAAACAGAAATTAAACAAAAATTGATCTCAGAAACGATGTCATATTCATATGCGAGGGCCCCAAATACTAGAAATGATTCACGACTACATAACAGGAAACGATGTGGTCTGAGGGCAACGCTGCCAACTTTGGTGCTGGGAACTAATGTTCGAACCTCCTGTCTGGGAACTAATGTTCGAACCTCCTGTCACGTCTCCCAAAAAAATAAATCACCATGTATATTTTTTGGGTGGGAAACAATCCTAAAATATATTAATTTTGATACACTGCGTGCGAGAATCCCAAATATACCCTTACTAAAGTAATTGTGAAAACCTTCTTTTAATATCATCCTTGTAATTTGAATGTATATAATGTTTTATATGAACGTATGCTTGATGCCTTTTATCGCCTTATATGACCCAAAATGAAGTAATATGATGAATACAATATTCTTCCAGGGCAATTCCTCATGCATGGATGACGAACCATGCACACATGCAGTTATTCATACTTTGCACACCATGGTCGACGAGCGTCAGGTAATAATATGGCTCTATAAAGCCATAGGAGAGCACACTGGGCCTGTATCAACGTGCCTTCAAAAACTTTGGGACGAGGATTTTGGCAGACTCTTGCATGACAAAGAATGGACTGCAGCCTTGGAGTCTCCCCCTATACCCTTACTAAATTTTAAGTGTTTTTGTAACACTTACTGTGGATGAGTAGGTGGATGGAAAAAAAAGCTCACCATATATATTTTGTTTTTGTGGGAAACAATCCTAAAATATATTAATTTTGATAAACTGCGTGCGAGAATCCCAAATATACCCTTACTAAATTTTAGGTGCTTTCGGTAAAACGTACTGTGGATGGGTGGGTGGATGGAGGCGTGGATGGGTGGGTGGATGGGTGGGTGGATGGGTGGGTGGATGTGTGGATTTGGATGCGTGGATGGGTGGGTGGATGTTTGGATGGGTGGGTGGATGGATGGGTGGGTGGGTGGATGGGTGGATGGAAGGGTGGGTGGATGCATGGGTGGGTGGATGGGTGGGTGGATGGATGGGTGGATGGATGGATGGGTGGATGGGTGGGTCGATGGATGCGTGGATGGTTGGGTGGGTGGATGGGTGGGTGGATGGATGGGTGGGTGGGTGGATGGGTGGGTGGATGGATGCGTGGATGGGTGGGTGTGTGGGTGGGTGGGTGGATGGATGGGTGGGTGGATGGATGCGTGGGTGGGAGGGTGGATGGGTGGATGGATGGATGGGTGGCCGGATGGGTGGGTGGCCGGATGGGTGGATGGCTGGGTGGGGCCATGGTGGATGGGTGGGTGGATGCATGATGGATGGGTGGCTGGATGGGTGGGTAGGTGGATGGATGGATGGGTGGATGCATGATGGATGGGTGGCTGGATGGGTGGATGGCTGGGTGGATGGATGGATGGGTGCATGATGGATGGGTGGCCGGATGGGTGGATGGCTGGGTGGGGCCATGGTGGATGGGTGGGTGGATGGTTTCAAAGGGTTATATGCATCCATTCTGAAATACACCATTTGTGTTGCCTGGTGTCAGTAGTAGCAGTGGATGGTGTGCATTAACAGGGATTCAAAGCCCTTTATTTTATACATTAAGCAATGTGATTAGTTGGCATAGGTGTAGACAAAGTGTTGCCCCGGCACTTAATCATCATCACCAGTGCCTTAAGCCTCGAACATGGTTCCACAGCTGCAAATCAGCATTTTGATTCATGTAGGCAGCCCTAACAGGAGATCATTTATGTCTAAGCACAAACCACAGATCAAAATGCACTAAGCACAGACCAGAGATCAACAGATCAAAATGCATTTTGAGACGCTGATTACGTCGTTTGTCCACAATCACAGTGCAGCTCTGCAGCTCTGGCCATTACGCCACATACTACTTTCATGTAGGCAGCCCTACCAGGATCACAGATCAAAATGCATTTTGACGGACAGACCACAGATCAAAATGCATTTTGAGACGCTGATTATGTGATTTGTCCAGACTCACAGTGCAGCTCGGCAGCTCTGGCCATTAAGCCTCAAACATGGTTCCACAACTGCAAATCAGCATTTTGAGTAGCTGTATAAATGCGCACTTTCACGTCAGCTAAACTTGCTTTCATTTCTTGTTTATGTATGCTTTTTAGGGTTCATCGCCTGCACTCAAGGATTTGCGCGTGCAATGCCGTTTATTTATACTTTATTAACGCGGGACTCGGTTCAGGGTTGCTGTGCTTTGTGCAATTTACTTTTAATTTAGGTGTATGCTTTTTGTGATTCCCAGCCTCACATTAATGAAATCAAACACTTTCCTCAAGTGCTTCCTCAGACTGAGCACTTTCCTCTTAGCGCAGCATATGGGTCAGGGACGTCGTGCTTTGGGTGATTTAATTTTTATCTGTGTATGCTTTTTGGGGTTCACTGCCGCACATTAATGAGAGCACTTCCCTCAAGTGGTTGCTCACATCGAGCACTTTCCACTTACTGCAGCTCACCATCTACGGCTGCGGTGCTTCAAGGTAATTAAGCACTTCCCTCAAGATATTGCTTAGTGTGGTTTGTGCATGCTTTATTAGTGAACACTTCATAGACGCCATGCTTCACACAAATTAAATGTATGCATTTTCGGGTTCACTGCTGTGCATCTATGTAAAGGATCACTTCCCTCAAGTTTTGCTTGTGTTTGGGTAATGCACGGCACACGCTACATCAATGACATTGTTTGCCCAATATTCTTTTAAGATATGCGTTTTGGATTTGAAATTGGGAACAAACACTGACTTCACACTTATCACAGCACACGTTTACAGACATCATTTTGTCTTATATTTCATCATGGCGGACACATTGGGAGGATGCCCTTGTGTTGGCATTACAGTCTACAAATAAGTGAGGGATACGTTAGGTGGGACCACAGTTCTTTTTATTAATTTAAGTCTGTGTTTGTAGGTATGTCAGACTAAAAATATTTCTGAAAACTCACGAGCAGCTGGGAATAACGATGGACAGCACAAGCATTGTCAGCTGCGAAATGCAATGCAAAAAAAAAAACCCCAGACAATGGAAGAGCAGCTAACACAAAAAACGTGTTGTCATGGCGTGCGATTTAGTGGTCTGCGAAGCGAAGTACTGCCCAATATCAATCAACGCACTGGCGTTGCAACAACGTTCGTTGTAAAAGGTGACGATGTAAAGGACTTTGCGATGTGAAACACGCGGGGTAAAAGCACGCGATGTAATGGTGCACGATGTATTGACATACAACCCCCAGAGGTAATGCCCCATTGTTAGTCCTCTAGGCAGTGCTGCGCTGTTTCCCTGTTCATACCTCTACTACACTCCAAACCAAAATACATTGGTAAAAGATATTGTCATTTACTAAGAAAATAGTTTTAACTCTCAAATGCGAGACCTATTACATTGCAAATGTTTGTTTTCCATGTGGTTATAGGGTCAAGTGCTCTGAATCAAGTACTTGACAGATGAAGTAAGGCTTTCATCTTTCAGATGGAAAGAGTATGACTTTCAGGTGGAAAGAGTATGACTTTCAACTGCAACGTGATAAGTGTTTGAAAATCTATAGAACATATATTTGCTATATAGCGGAGGCCCAGTCTTTAAATTGTTAGCCACAGGACTTTCAAACATAAGTTGTAATCCTGTTTTTTCTAGTAGGCGAGATTCTGTGGTTGTGTAAGTAAGTAAGTAAGTAAGTACTTACTTACTTACTGTGGTTGTGGGAAAATCTCTCTGTTCCTCCGATCCCTTCGAAATTGGTAGCCAATGGAAACCAATAAACTTATGGCGTTACAAGACTACCTGGCATTTTGATGTATAACAAGCTTTGAAGTGCTGTAAAGCTGGATTATTATTATCATTATTATTGTTATTATTGTTATTATTATATTAAGTATGTTTACACTCAGTGATAGCAATGACACAAATGAATGACACTTACTTTTTGCCAAAATGAGTTCGCCCCGTCTTCTCTCCATCCGTATTTTACTGATAAACTCGCAGCAGTCCATGAATGCATTCACACACTCCGAGGTCTCCCTGATGTATTGAGCTCGCTTTGTACAGCTGTGGCCCATAATGTTTTCTCTCATGCCATCTTCACAGCACTTTTTCTCTGTGCCTTTGTACTTTGCAGCTGAAATGGTAGAACAAAGATTTTCACAGCATGCCTCCCTCTATTACACTGAAAAACCAGATCTGAGAACTAGAAATTGAGGCAGAGAAAAAAGCTTGACCCACCAAACCTACTGATTTTCCTGATGAGATTTGATCCTTTCAAAATGTTATAATTTGTCATACCAGGCGACTACCATGCTGTGTAGGAAGCTGTCTCTTTATATGGTGAACCAAAATGAGGTACACTGTGTAAAGAGTCCAGGCAAACCCCAGTTGGCTGAAAGAGGCACACATGATAACCCAAACGCTCTCTTTTGTGGTAGTGTGGGTGAGCAGTTAGGCTTATCAGAGGGGAGTGTGAAGCATTTATTGCACACATACAGGCAGTAAGTGAGACACACACTCACTAAAGAAATTCAACACCAATTTATAAAAATAACACATATTTTTATAAGAATTTAGGTACTGAGATCATCAGAATCGGGTAAGAACTTTTCGAGAAGAGTTGGCTTCCCCACGAGGGTCAGATGCAGCAAGCAGGCTGCAGGGTCGGTGCCAAGTCAGTAGTTGCTCCTCTGCTCTCGGGTCAGCAAACTTCTCTGTCCACTACTTCTTTTTGTCTGTCAAATCTGAGGTGCCATGTCGTGCTTTCACTTTTTAGAGTACCTAGTGACGCAGCCTGCAGTGAGAGCCTGCATGGGTTTGATGCTGGGTCCTTTAGAGTGGCACAATATATGCTGCAGCTCTTAGGGACCACCTTTAGTACCTATGCCCTAGGTACCAGGGGTAGCACTTACTAGGAGTTCACAGAGGTGGTAAAGACCTGGCCAACCGGTGATCAATTGACCAGCTACCTCATTTTGGTGAATGAACACTGGCACTGGGGACCTGATTAGCAGGAACCCAGTGCACTCCAGTCAAAGTTGCATCCAATACCAGGCAAATAGTGGGGGGAACTACTACAATAAAAGAAATCCAGTTTCCTACATGCTGTATCAGGAGGAGAAGGTGGTAGCACAATAGAAGGGATCTTTTCTCTCAATATAAAATAGGCATACTTTAGTAGTCTTCCCCCATGACTGGCACTGAAATGTAAGCCTTGTGTGGCCCTATTCATATTGTTTTCATTTGTTGCATTGCTTTGAGCATGTCCGAACTAAGCTACATAGCGGTGTTGTAGATATAACAGTACATTTTTTTACTAGAGATAGAGAAAACATATAGACAATAGCGGTCAATATAAGGAATAGAGGTTATAGATAATGAGAGGCAAATTACTTTATTTTCTAGTCATAGGCTATGAGCGACCCAGTCCTTTCTGCCACAAGTCAGCAATCATATTTATACTGACTACCAAGCATTCAGGAAATGCTCGGGATGTTTCTGATAAAAAGAGAGCTGCTTTAATCCAAACTCTCTTGCATTTATAAGTTCTTATTATTGATACTATTTTCATTCGTTTTTCCTCAATGTTGCAAGCCTGTTTACTCTTTTTTGGAGTTCTTATCAAAAGTTCTTTGCCATGGTCTTTTTTTCCTTCATAGACCATTATCAGTGCTGCCAATTATTCAGTTTATGTATTGAACCCATTGGAGCTGGCACTGCAGGTTAAACTGGGTAACACACTACCACTGTAGATTAAACTAGACATTGGCTGAGACTACAAGGATAAACACGGTTTGAAAACAGGTAGGCCCAGATGTGCATCCTGTGTTCACTGTGCATTGGACCTCAGGAGACTCAAAATGGCTGAACCAGATGTGGTCTTTCTTGTGTTCCTCTCTACAGGGCACCTGGCCTGGTGGTTTGGGCCTGACCGATCCAGTTGGAGAAGGACCAAGGCAAATTTCCATATGGCTGTTCTTTGTCAGGAGTGTTATAATGGCAAAGAACAATGGACTGGAATGCTGTCCCAGTAGTTGCTTTTGGTTGCAATCAATTGAAGAATTCTCCCCATCCCTGTTTGTTAGTTTTCTACATCAATGGCGGGTTACACTCAGTATGAGCTACCACCGGCAAGGAAGACTGGATATAGGCTGTCATAGTGGGTTATCTATACTACTATAATAAAGGAGAAACTTGCAGGCTTTGAGGCAAGTAAACCCGGGAACCTCTGCGCCAATCTACACACCCGATACACCGTATAAATCGGCAGGGTGTGTAGATGGTTATGGTTATAGGCTATATAAACTTTTAAAAAAAACCTTATTTAAAAAAATTATTAAAAAAAAAAAGTAGTCCCCCCAAAGTAGCGCCGGCCGCGACGTGCGTGCTCACGTCGAGGAGCGGCGTCAGAGCGGTGCCAGAGGACATGGCGCGGGGGAGGAGCGGTCCCGTGAGCAGCAGCGGACGGGCCAGCGGCGGTGAGAGACCAGCGGAGAGGCGGACATGGCGCAGGGGAGGAGCGGCGGTGGACAGGCGGTGAGGAGCAGGGCGGCGAGGACCAGTCAACTCAGGAGCGGAAAATGAGGTAAGCAGGCGGGTGTCGGGCCAGGCGGGGGACGGGGAGTTACTAAAGCCAATGTCGGGGCAGGCGGGGGTCGGGGCAGGAGGGGGACGGGGACTAACACCTCCAGGCGAGGGTTGGGCCAGGCGGCAGGCGGGAGACGGGGCGGGCGGGGGCACGGGCTGCTGGGCAATGTCGGGGCAGGCGTGGGTAGGGGGAAGCCTGAAAGCACCCGGACAAGGTTGGGACGGGCTGCTAGTACTATATATGTCTGTCGCTGCCAGGCTGGGTAAAGGCTGCTCCTCATGGATGGGCTGACTAATGCCAGCCAACAGCAGCTTAGACTGGGTATATACCAGCACTTGCACGTTAGTCTGGGCTGTCATTGGCATGTTGGACTCAGGATAGGCTGTGACTAGTCAGTTACACTGGGCATGGAGTATCACTCGTTGGAGTAGTTTTGATCACTCACCAATACCAAATTTTATCAGCCACACTGAAAGATTACTCAGGGTATGCATTCCTACTTTCCAGTTAGACTGAGTTTGCTATATCTCTGGCAAGTTACAATCTGTATGGGTTAACAATGCAGGTTAAAAAGGGGTGGGCTTACTTCGTGGTAAGACTGGAGATGGGGGGCCAGTCTGGGTGTGGTTATCATTAGCTAGTTAAACCTGTAATGGATGGCCATTGCAGGTTACAGCAGTACGGGCAATGTAGACCAGAAATTGACTGTCACAAGCAACCTGAGTCAGCACAAGCCACTGCTAGGTCAGATCTATGGCCAGAATGGCAGATTTGACTATCAAGTTACTGGCACAACCAGTTATGGGACGGTTAGACAGAGTACAAGATAATACTGCATGTTGCACTGTGTACAGGTGCTCACTGCCAGTTTAAATTATGTACAGGTTGTCACTGGTGGGTGATGGGTAAGGGCTGTCATTGAATTGTATTAGACAAGACATTAGCTGCTAGTGGGAGGTTCGAATGCATATGGTATGCCCAAGGCAAATTAGTCTGGGGAAGTGTAGCAACCAGCAGGTTAGGGTGGCTTGGGTATGGATGGTTGAAAGTTCTGGAAAATATAAGGGTGCTGAGGGTAGGTGTGAATGGCCAGTCACCAGAATAGTCTACACCTATAAGTAGTAGAAAGGCTCTGAACATTGACATATCATGGACCCAAGGGTAAGCAAACATTTATTTGATTGATTTAAATGACAATTAATCCTGATACATTTTTCAAATTTGCTACCAACCTTTGCCTGCTTTGGCATCTATCAGCTGAACAGAGCGACGCCGACGGGTTCTTGGCTGAGGGCATGTGGGTTCTGCAGGAAGAGAAAGAATGAGCCCATTCGGTGTGCATTCACATAATGAGATTTTTTTCTGCATTGAAGAAGTTTCCATGCATTTAAATTTTTTTGTGCGGTATTGCTGGTAGTAGTGCTCTTGTTGTAGACTATATGAGGTAGATTCCTTTTAATGTTCTTTCAAAGGAATAGGATACCTGATCGTTGTGGAGTAGATGTCCTAAAATTTGTTTCAAGAGCCAGACCAGCATCATAAAAGACCCCCACATTGTTGGCGCCACCCCCAGGAGTGCATCCAATGTCATTCTTCTCAACAGAGTTCCACACCTGCAAATGACAATGAAAAAGGTATTAATTACTAAACACAATTCTTCTGTTTATAAATAGACACGATTACATGCACTTCTCAAAGTAAAACTGTTGTGTCTCTCACAGAGAGTGGAATATGTGTAAAAAAGCTTTTAGATGGAGAAGGGGGTATTTTGATTCTGTCCTCCCTGGCTTCTGGATCTTCATTGTGTCTGTGAATGCTAGAATAACAAATCAATCTTCCTAGTCAGGCATACCTTTCCACAAAGACCTCTCTTTACTTGTGTCAATAGAAACTAAACCCCTTCCTAGCATGAAGTCCTTCCACCTGAACCATGTCTCCATCCCTGAAATTCATATAGATCACTGGAATGTTTAGTTCAACATGCACCTTGCCTTTATCCACAATTTGAGATGGATAGCAAAAACGTTTAGCTTACCGGCCACCCTGTCTACGTTTATAAATTCATATGGATTATAGAATGTTTATTTGAATGCACACTTTGCTACATCCCCAAATTCAGATGAATCGCTTAGCTGACAGTTAAAGCTGAAGTTTCTAGACTGTTGGACTTTCTCTCTTTGGATCGACCATGCATTGATTACTTGTGTCCTACTCTAGACATATCAAGCTAGTTATCTCCTTCCTTTTGCAGCTTTCTGATTGGACATCCTGTGCTTTGTCATGATAGTGTTTGAGGCTAAAATTTACCAACTTCAGTTTGGTGTTGCATAATGGGTAGAGCTGATGGCTTCCCGGTGTTGATTGCTTGGTGTATTAAGATATACTGTATTTTTACTTGTTTTTTAACTCTACATTATTCTGCATGACCTCTGGTGAAGAAGCCTGGAGAACCCCATTAAGAATCTTATGTCACCAAGTTTCTGCATTATATGCATTGATGAATGTTGGTGAACCCTAAAACAAGTTTTTACTCTCTTCTATCTTTAACTTTAAGAGGTCTGGTGCACAAGCATGATGGACCTTTTTAAGAATTGTAACCAACTGTTCTCATAAACGGCATCCAGGGCAGGGACTTGGAGGATTCCAACAAGATTCATCCCTGTTCCTTTTTATGCATGTGATCTACTTACGGACAGCCTCAACGAGATGCCTAGAGTTCAATTCATCCACATGTGGTGCGTGTACATAATCTAATGCCAAGTCTGGATGTTTCTACTGATAATTATGTCCACTCAATCACCAGAATGGATTAATGGCAAGTGCCTGTAAGACCCTACCGAGAATCCAAGTTCTTGCAGTGGGAGAATTGAACAAGATGGCTGTGTCTTGTTTTCTAGGATCCATTCTCTCACTACTATCACCGGGAAGTACTGTAAGCAAAAATACCACAAATAGAATACAAAATGGATCTTTTAACCCTCCTGCTCTTTGAGTGCTTTTACCACCCTGAGCAGTATTCAAGCTACTTCTAGCAAGGGCTTTAGCATTCTTTTAATGGATCCCATTCATTACATAAAGGACCTTATATGGTAAATGTAGGAAGCTGGCTCTCTATATACTGCACCAAAATGAGGTAAACTGTGCCAAGAGTCCAGGTAACACTTATTGGTTTACAGGGGTTAAAATAGTAATCCCAAATGTTCACTTTTGTGGTAGTGTGGGCAAGCAGGTTAGGCTTGTCAAAGGATAGTATTGAGTATTTCACATACAGTGTCAGTAAGTGGGACACACCCTCAATAAAGAATTCTGACACAAATCTACAAAAATAAGACTTTTATATGAATTTAAACACCAAGATCATCATAATGGAATAATCTTTAAAGCGGTAATGTTACCCTTTGGGGGAAAAACATATACTACATTCCGTCACTTGGCAATGACTCAAAGGACTGTTTTTCTGGGCCTAAGGTAAGTAGTGTTATATTCCATATCGGTACTATAATATAGATATCGGTAAACTCATTATCCTTCACCTATATTCTCTCCCTACATTACACTTGTCATGGTTTACAGGGGCTGAACTTTTACCTAGATATTACACAGCATTCAGAATGCAGGTTTTCCCTGGTTTGAATTCTCATACATTATGCATGAGGGTTTTTGGAAGCACAACAGGACTGCCATCTCCTGTATAAAATCTATGTACAATGTTCAGGCCCAACATCATCCTTAGGCCGACACAGTAACACAGCAAGGTAGAACCCCTGGGGAGACCTATGGGTGTATATATATCTATGGGTCTATCTTGCTAAGATAGCTAGAGGAGACCAAGACTTCCCGGCCGACACACTGACCAGAGACTCTGAGGTTCCTGCATGCAGACATTCCAACTCGCTGTGGTCTAACATCTCTCGCGGGGTGTCCAGCTCGAGACCAGGCCGGGGTACCACAGCCTCACTCGAGGTAATTGGGTTGACTAGATCCAAGAGGGATTCTTGGCTTAACACATACATCCTATTTATTTGCTGTTGGTTATTCAGGTTCAGAGGACACAAATTCCTAAATTGTGCAAAACACTTTATCTTAGTTTCCTTGAAAAATACGTCTTCCTTAAAACAATGACTGAAGACGCGGATAACGCAGGAGGAGTTGTGCAAAATTTGCACCTCTCAGAAATACGGTCACCCTGAAACTGCTTGCGCATGGATTAACACCTAGGGGTGGCATAGTAGCATTCATGATTGAAGCACACAAATCATACAGAACAGAGATATTTTATTTGTGGGTTACATTCCCAGCAGCAAATGCAAGAACAAAAACGCTTCGCTTCTACACAGAAGGTGATGTACCAGCTGGATATTGTCCATTTGAGGCCATTGGTGTTCCGCTTCGTAACAGAAACACTTATACTGGTTTAAAGGTGCCCTACCCTATATAAGAAGAAGAGTAAGACTCAGTCCGCTTGAAAGAGAAGGAGCGAAATGGCCAATATTAGCAACTTATGCACCACATGCTGACATTGAAACAATGCCAGGACCTGATTTCACAAAGGATTATTAAAACTTTACAGAAACATGACATAAATCGTCATGAGGACATTTACAGTCCAGCCAGCAATGACAACAACCAATACAGCTCAAGTTCAAAACACAACAACTAAAATTACACCACAAATGTTACACACAGTAATGTGTAAGATGCCCTCAAAACGTGAACAAATGCCATTCTGGCTAGCTCAGAAAATAACACAGCTAGAAGCAGTATTCCCAAATACTAGGCCTTATGATAAACACAGAATGCTAACAATCTGCTTGCCCATGGTGATCACATCACAACTAGAGAACTGTACTGCATAGGGTACAGTTTTCGCTGCCATATATACTAGAATTCATGGTATCCCATCATTAGCAGTAGTACCAGACGTATTGAGACAAATACAAAATGAGTACGGAGCAGAGCCTGCTCTTAACCTATTGATGAAGTTACTAGGTAGCTATGCCCAGGTATCAGAAATAATACTGACAAATATTGAAGGGGAATCAGCATCAGTGGCCATCCGCCAATGCCTAAGGGAGTTCAGTTCTTTACAACAGGAACAGGAACTACCCAAAATAATTGAAACTGCATATGCAGAATTAGGCAGGGACAGTTTTGGTGTAAAAGCGTTAAAACCACAACTGATAGGTAGTCCTGAGAAGGAGACTTTCAAGCAGACACCTACCTCTTCTAAAAAGAAGTGGGACAAGAATAAAAAAGAAATTATTAAAGAGAACAGATCTCAATCTAGAGGTAGATCTCCACAGGAGTCCTCTGAAAGGAGGTATAACCTTAGGAATAGGGACAACATTAGGAAACCTGACAGGTATTAGGAAGGATACCGATAAACGTTCCTCTCGTTCCTTTCAGAGTTCACCGAAAAACTCTAAGAGGGAAGGACGGTCAGACAGACAAGAAGAGCGTACAAAATCCAGAGACAAGCAGCACGCTCAAGACTATACTTCCAAAAAAGAAGATAAAGCCAAACCAAAACCACAGTTCAAAAAGAAGAAGGTTGCAGGTCTAAAGATCAGACATGCCCAGAATTCTGAGGACTTGACTACTGAATGGGAAATGGGCTCTGACGATGCTAGAGGTTGCAGCAGAAGTAACAATAGTTTGCCAGAACCTGATGGAATTTCTGGTGACAGCGGACTTGAATGATTATATCACGGTGGAAACACCTGATACTAGGGTAAGTGTCCAGCATAAATTATATGAAACAATGCTCCAGATGGAGGGGGACAAATGTAGGCCAGTTAAAGGTCTCTTTTGGGAGAACCTGATGTTTGGCTATGACATTTTGTTAGCTGAACATGATTGGCCACCAGCATTCATCATGGATTGCCCTAGGGGAGAAACAGTAATTTTATCAGCATTTTCTTACCATGTTCCAAAACATTTAAAATATACATATGCGCGGGAGTGGGCGGTAGCCCAAGCTCCAGCATTATACAAAAACCATGTAGGTTGGGATGAGGATTCAATCCACCACATTATTGTACAAATAAACACTCCAACTACACAAAGGCAGTACCCTATAATGCAAGAATAAAAAAAAACAGGTCAGGGAGATCTTAGATCAACTTAAATACCAAGGATTGATCGAAAAGTGTACCTCATCGATAAAAAAATCCTTTGTTTCCTGTCATGAAACCTGACAATTCATATCATCTAGTTTTAGACAACAGACATTTAAACACTTGCACAAAGACATTTGCAGTACAACATGCACACAGTGCCGCATTAATGAATACATTGTGCGGAAAAGATAAAAAACAACAATAGATATCTCAAATGGGTTCTTTTGCCAGAATATAGCACCAGAGAGCAGATATTTGACAGCATTCTCAGCGCTAGTGTCGCATCTGCAATTTTGTCGACTACCCTAGGGGTATAAGAACAGCCCGGGGTTGTTTTCAGCCAGGGTAACTGAATTACTTCAGAACCTGGTGAAGAGGCATTGTCCTATGTGGATGATATTTATCTAACGGACGATGACCTGGAGGAACACTTGAACAGAGTGAATACCATAATTTTGGGATTTGCATCTGAGGGTTACAAATTCAACTTTAAAAAGTCAAAAATAGCCCACCTTAATGTCGTTATTCTAGGATATTAACTTTCAAGTGAAGGGAAAAGACTGGCAGCCAACAATTTAGAAAAGTGTGCGATGCTCCAACTTCCAAAATCATTAAAAAACTTACAATCAATACTAGGATTCCTTAATTTTGGCAGAACATATATTTTGGATTACGCAGAAAGAGTTAAACCTTTCTACGATTTAATAAAATCTGATTTTTCAGTTTGACAATGGACACAGGAACACACAGATACATTGTGTTCCTAACAAGCGGACATGATAGCTTCGAAACACTTACAGATACACCTAAACGTACGCAACCTGGTGATCCGAATAGTTGCGGGTCAATCAGGGTACACCTATCTAACATATAAAGTAGGTAAAACAGTTACCAATAGCATATAAATCTAATTTGTACACAAATGCTGAGAAGCGTTTCGCATCTACAAAAAAAAATTCTAACAGCAGTACAGACTGCTGTAGTCAGAGAGAGAGTCCTGGCTCAAGGGATACCTATATTAGTCCGCTCTCTCCAATCCAACTGCCGCTTTCAGCTTGCCGTCCCACGAGTAAAAAGGGCTCGGCTGGGAGGACGTACTTTCTCGGCTAATGTTGTGACACTCTGGAACACCCTGCCCCCAGAGATTCAGCAGCGGATGATAAAGACCTGGCTTTTTACCCAACCGCGCTAGGCATGATTACCCCAGTCCTCGTGGTCAAACATGCTCTCTAGCGCCGGGACACACCTCCTTGCGAGGTAGCTGTTCGCGCTCTATCAAATGCCGTATTATTATTATTAGTCGTGACCCTGGTTCCAACTTGCTGGACTTGGCCCTTTTTGGCTAGAGTTTGGCTAGAGTTCATTAAACTGTTTGTCTTTCTCCTAGACCTTATTCTGACATTATGCTGCCAACATAGAAGCTTTGGGCACTTTGCCACTGCTGATCAGTGTCAAAATGCAAGTGCTCCCTGTATAAAGTGTTATGGGAATTGGTTGTCCATAATTGGTATAATTGCCTTACTAGTAAACTCCCTAGTAAAGTGCACTATGTGTGCCAGGGCTGGTAATGTAAATGCTACTAGTGGGACTGTAGCACTAATTGTGCCACCCACACAAGTAGCCCTAAGAAAAGATTTCAGGCCTGCCACTGCAGTGCCTGCACACAGTTTGTTAACTGCCTTGGAGAGCTGGTGCCCTGTTGTGGAAACTCTGGAACATAAACGTTTCCAAGTGCGTCTCAGCGACGCTGTGTGCGTGTGCTTTTTGCACACCTGAGACTGCCCTGTGGTCCGTGGTGCTGTTTATGAAGTGCCCCATGACCGCATTGCCCCTGCAGCATGAAACATCCTCCACGTTGCTGCATTGCTGTTTGTGGCCCGAGCCATCATCACAACGGAGCCTGTGAGTAAAGATCACCGCTGCCGGCCCGAGCCGCAACGTGCTAAAGGCTTACTTTAAACTAAGGACGGTGTCTTAGCGACACTGCGTGCGTGCGCTTTTTGCACGCCTGAGACTGCTGTGTGGTCCGTGGTGCTGTTTATAAGGTGCCCCGTGACCGCATTGCCCCCGCAGCGTGAAACATCATCCACGCTGCTACATTGCTGTTTGTGGCCGGAACTGTCATCATAATTGAGGCTGTGAGGAAAGAATGCCGGCTCAAGCCGCAGCGTGCTAAAGGATTTCTTGAAGCTAAGGAAGCTATAAGGTGAAAGGGATTGTGATCGTTGTTAGTCGAAAAGAATCTGCCCAAGATCGTCAACGAAGGAGAAGGCAGCGCCTTAACCCGTCCGGCTACAGTGTCGCCTAGCAACAGAGCTGCAACAGGATCGAGATCGCCCAGCAGGACGTCCGACAAGCAGAGAGAGAAAGGGAAGCAGCACAACGCCCCAGGTAAGGCTTGGACTCCTGGTCGGGAGCCGCAAGCGTGTGTGGCCTGGGCAGGCATGCAGGAGGGGTACAGGAGTGCTCCGAACTCTCTCCCTCTGCACTGCATTAAACACGCTGAGTCCCCGAGCGACCTGTACCTGCCCAGCAGTACCGGGGCCACCCCTTTAAGCTTACGACCATTGTGTCTGCTGTTGGGGCCTAGTGGTGCCCGAGTTGACCGCGTAGATTGGCTTGCCGCATTATTCTTGCATTACGAAGTGCCTGATTCTTGCATTATGAACCGCATTATTCTTGCATTACGAACTGACTGATTCTTGCGTCACAAACCGCATTATTCATGCATTGCTAACTGCCTGATTCTTGCATTAAGACCTGTATTATTCTTGCATTACGAACTGCCTGATTCTTGCACTACGAACCACATCATTCTTGCATTACGAACTGCCTGATTCTTGCATTAAGGAGTGTCTTAATACTACATTATGAACTGAATTATGAACTGCATAGCATTGCATTAGGACTGCATTAGAGATCGTGAATTGCTCATTTATACCGCCAGAACCGACAAGTGATTGCTGGCCTAATAACCGGCCAAGCGAAATAGTACGAATACGCAGATGTTGGATTTCTATCAATTGGTCTAATCGTATTCCTTTTTATAAAGATACCACTATTTTGATTAAACCAGTGTGGTGTCCATTTGTGGTGGTATCACTGTGTTACTGGGAGTGTGGTTGCAAATACTTTACACATTGCCTTGGAGATAAGCCTGGCTGCTCATGCAAAGCTACCAGGGGGTGAGCAAGCGTGATCTATGAGGGTGTCCCTCCTTACCCTGACTAGAAGCAATGGTCCCTATTTGGACTAAGGTACCTACCTCAGCCAACTAGAGACTCCCAGTTCTAACACAGCTTTAGATGCTGCACCAAAGGCAAGTGTTCCCAACGCTAAAGCCTTACATCCAAGAAGGATACAATGGGCTAATTCTCTCACTGTAACAGATGTAGAATACAGGTACAACCCAAATTTAAAAACACAAGCATTTCTGTAATACGAACAAGAATATCCTCTACCAAATGAAAAAATGCCTCTAGATCAGAATGAATACATTATTTACACTGATGGTTCTGCGCAAGTGGCCATCTTTAAAGGACGGATGCAGGATGGAAAGTTGCATCTGAATTGCACAAAAACACAGTTTCTCAGAGACTGTACGGCACAGCTGGCAGAACTAAAAGCACTGATACTGGCACTGGTAAATATGGATTGAGAATTCCCCACACTAATTGTGTGCGATTCCTTTTACTGCATACAGTCATACAATGAATATCTACATAACTGGAAACTGAATGGGTTTAAAGATGCAAAAGGTGGCACAATTAAGCACAAAATGGTTTGGGAACAGGTAGTGGAGTTGAAAAACTGCCAATGGCTCATGTTATACACACACTGAGTCATCAATGTGATGGCGTTCACGTTGAAGGGAATTCATTGGCCGACGAGTCCGCAAAGGGGGCTGTACACACGGCTTCTGTAGCTGCAATCACTCATTCAAAAACAAGAATATATGGTGAAATAATGGTTGCAATTATTGCTACACGCAATAACTCAGCAGTACTAAAAAAGTTTCCACTCAAGTACTCCTACAAGTTTGATACAAACAATGTTCCATTTGCTCAGATTTTTGGAGTGGGGGATAGAGTAATACCAAATATGGATTGAAGGTTAGGATTAATCCTAGCAGCATATTAGGGTATAGGGTCTGCACATGCAGGAGTTTTCGCTACTGTTTCTTTATTGAAACAACAATACTGGTGGCCAGGACTAAGAAGGCAGACAAAAGACTACATCTTGAAATGCGACATCTGTCAGCAGATGAAAGGCTCTATGTAACACGTCCAGCGCAGACACCTTTATTAATATCAGACAAACCCCTTGTGTGTGTTTATTTGGACCACTGCAGTCCCTTACAAACTTATGGGGTTTACAAGTGTATCATGGTTGCAGTGGAGTTCTGCTCTAGGTTCCTATGGGTGTGGCCCCAGCGCTTGGCTGGCGCTCTAACTATTATAAAAGATTTGCAAGTCTTTCTAGGGACATACACAATTGGCACACTTCATTCTGACCATGGCCCCGCGTTTAACTCTAGCGCTTACAAGAAAGCTATGGGAAGTATGGGTGTAGCATTGCGGTACTCCTCTCTGTACCATCCCAAGGGAAATTCGGTTGTGGAGAAGAAAAGCTAGGTCTTAAAGCAATCTTTAACAGCTAGAGTATTAGGCTTGGTGGCAATTGGGTAAAACACATGAACAGAGACCAAAGGGCATTAAATAATCAGCCAAGAAGCTCTCCAGGGGGTCGCTCCTTATGAGGTCCTGTTTTGGACGAGATTGTGGGTACCTGATCTTGATTGTGGAGGCACAGTGGCGGACAATAAACAGTTTGACATCAATAAATGTTTGGCTGTTTTACAGGACCTGAATGAAGCCAGGGAACAAGAGAGTAATGTCAATATAAAGAAGAACGCCACTGGGGCAGCAAAAAATGTCATGGCAAGACCAGCCTGGGTCCCTAAAGTCAGGGATCTGGTCAAAGAGAAAATAGCGGACAAGAAAGAATTTGGGCCATCATATAGAAAGCCTGTACCCGTCCTGGCAGTAGAAGGAACAACAACGGTACTTCTGCCACCTCTTGCCGGTAATAAGGAGAAAAGGTTTTTCTCAAATGACCTAATCAAACCACACTATGTGGCCGATACTGAGTAGTAGGCCACGTGGACTCCAAAGTAACAGACACCCTCCTCTCACTACCATACAAGAAGCTCAAACAGAAAGACTGATCACGTTTGAAGGGTCACCTACACGGAATGAAGGACTAAGCAACAATGCAATGGAACTCGTTCCTCTTGAAACTGAAGTTCAAAATGAGAACTTGACTGAAAGACGAATTTCAATACAACCAAACACAGATATCTATGTCAACATGCCCTAACAAGCGCAATATACAGTTTCCACATAACCTGCGGAACTACCGAAAATTGATCGAACTGCATTCAGCTAATTCATTGACTTTGACGCCTTTTCATTAGATCCAAGCAAACCTGAAACAATGCCCGTCCAAAAAACTCATTTACAGCAATTTAAAGACTTTTGGACCTTTCTCACAAAGACTTACCTGCTGGCATCACATTGGGTGGAACTCTGGGTATCTACTGGAATACTTTTCTTTCTTTTCTGGATAGGCCTTGTAATTGTTTTTAGTATGCTTATTAATGGAACTTATCTCAGGGAAAACTCTACGGCACGAAAAGTGAATGTGAAAGAAGAGACCTGTCATCAGTGAACATTACAGTGGTTCTTATACCTGATGGTATAGTATGGGACACGGTTGATTTCAATATATTTGGTCCGACTGAACTTCTAAAAATTCCACAGTTGTTTAAAATATCGTTGAGTGATATCATTACCTCAAGTACATTTTCTGATGATCGGGACTATGAAAATGTAAATGATATGCTAACTGATTTAGAGAAATATGCTGCTTTTTCTGATAATGAAATGCTAGAAAACACATCTGACTTTGAGAAAATGTATTGCTATTGACATTATGGTCATTATTTTTTGCATAAATCTGCTAATCCTAGGCATGTTTTCACCTATCATCAATGGAAACCTTGCCCAACGCCACCAAAAAAGCGGTTCTAAAACACTTGTACAAACATTTCCATATTTTTCAGGGTTTAACACATCAGACCCAGCCTCATATTACTATAAGGTTGCACCTACAGAAGCACAGAAAAATATGTTGACAAACACAAAACAGATCTATTCTGCTTCTTTTATTGCCGAGTTGTCTGAACAAGGGTTCGTCCTAGGGAAAGACACTATAGAGATATAATCCGTCTGGGGTACAAGAGACTGGCAGGTCCAGGGAACAGAGGCACTATTTAGAGCATGCTTGATTCCTCAACAAATAATGTTTTTGAACGAAACAGTGCAACAAACAACCTGTCTTGGATTAGCCAGGAATAAGGATTGGAATACACATTGGGTGCCAGCACCATCACACACTGAGGAGAATGTAACATCACAAAAAGTGTTTACAGTAGATGACATCTTGAAAAACAATAGATCCAACCCCAATTGGAAGGAATGGTTGGTTTGGCCCCTAGACACCAATAACTGTCAAGAAATATTCTTGGGTAAAACTGAAGTATTTAGTATTAATAGGCCAGATCCACGTTATGTGGGGTAGTGACATCGTACAGTGTTGGGAAGTTATACCTCGATTGGCTGCAAACCTCAACACTCACACAGGTGAAACAACACTTATCATTACTTACAGGGGATGTAGACCTGCAGGATTTTTTATTAGGTCCTAGGAAACTACTTCAAAAACGTTTCTTATATTCTGTTTGTAATAAAGTGTGGAAAATATCACAACAAGAAGCTGTGGAAAGATAACGAGAAACAGATCATCTAAATATAGAGAAAGCTCTAGCAGTAGTCGATAATGGGTTAACAACATTAACATCCAGGATATATTCGATGGGCAACATTGTATCTCCTGCTATCGATGTACTAGAACAAGATTTGCCTATATTACAACATGGGCAATCACAAATACGTTGTATGATGTTATTAAGCTGGACCCTGCAATCATTGCATGCAGGCTATGTGCCATGGTGTTTTAAAAATAGCACATATCTGTTTTCCTCGTACAATCTCACAAATGTGACAGAAAAACTGATATAATTTCCACAGAAGGGAGCAAAGTATACAATGAAGTGTGTTGAAAAACTAGACAGATTAACATTTACAGTGGCAGAATCACAGTCCACAGAATGGTTAATCCATGGACAGATAACTCTCCTGGTTACAACTTTTCAATTCCATTACTGCCTTGAACAAATGCAGGCAGGCAGATATGAAAAAATGGGTAAGGAATTCATCAAGGAATCTTGGAAATGGCCATACAGATTTTGATGCCGGAGTAGGGAAAAAGAAGTGTTTCTTAGCAGTAATAACTGCGAGACTACCTTAAGTGGATCACTTATATGCCAGGATATAATGCTTCATGGACCTGTAAAGGCTCAGTAGCAAACTTGTCCTGTCACTTAGAAGGGGCCCAAGCTCCTGTGATCACTCCACTACTCAAACTACTTTCGAATGTGAGTTATTTGATGCTGAACTATCAAGGTTGCTGTGGGATGCTTCCGGTCATCGCATATCTGGTAACTGTAAGTTCCAGGGTTATTTGCCGTATGCAAGTATTATTTCCCCCAACACATACAGTCGGGGAGGTGCCGCTATGGCCTTCATTAAATATTTCATTAATACGGGTTGATACTTTGAGCAGGATGAAAGCCATGCTTACACAGAAATCCATGCCCTTAACCTCCGCTCGAGAGACTTTTGATCTCCAAGTAGCAAGGTCTTCAGCAGAGATACAGGCACTTAGACATACAAACTGCCCTTACCATTTCACTGAAATGGTCAATCATATCTTTAACATGTCTGATACAACAGGCATTATCCACCTATTTAGGTTCTGGATTACTAAGCATCTTTCAGACGGTCCTCCGAGTTATTCCAAATCTAAATTCACTCCATATTTGGAAGCATTTTTGGAGGACCGCCGCTGATCCCGCTTCTAATAGCAGGTATCCTGATTGTTGTGCTTTCGAAACGCAATGGATGTCCCAGTCACCAAGGAGATGGAAACAGTGCTCCTGGAGAGAAAATACAGAGATTGCATGGTATAACTTCTAGGCACACCTTGCCTTAGGAAACTAAGTGTTTCTTGGTTCTTGTTGTTTAGACCAGTCTGGATGGACTGCATCTTAGCTGTCCTTCGATGCCTGTTTTGCGGAGAAGAATGCATGTTGTATCTCTGTCTGACACTCCCATCATGTGCACGACCGGACGTTGACGCTTTACTGGACCCAATAATGGCCCATGTATTGCAGTGTCCCCAGCGTATTCCATTGTGGATGGTGGCATTCCTAGAGCCACCACAGGTATTATCTGCTCCTGTTGTTATGGACACCAGTTCCTCCTCTGACACCCAGGCATTGGATGGCGCACAGGTGCACAAGCTGCCCCAGCACTGGCTGTGGACAGTACGGAAAATCATCTGTGCTCAATAGACATAATCTGCGAGGTGTTACAGGAACCGCCAACTGCGGAAGCTAGCAACGAGAATGTTGCATCAACCAGCCAGGACACAAACATTTGACTCATTTGGCCCGTCGTGTGCTGGGAAGAAATTTGGCTTTTGAAAAACAAACCAGAAAAATTACAACTGTACAGCAAAATTGACATTCCTTCCATGCATGTTTGGCTTTCAAAATGCTTGTAGTAGTTCTGACTATACCTACGAACATATTAGAGCAGTGGACTATCTGTCAATTTGTAATACTTTCCTTTTAAAAATTTTTTTATTTTTTAGATTTTTTAGAAAAACGCTTTTAAACACATGTTTTAATACAATGAGGAACTAATGTTTTGTATATTTGCATACAAGTATCTAGAACAACTAGAAGTATGTATAGAATTTAAACTATGTCATCCATTCGGAAGAGGAGTTGGTGTTATATTCCATATAGGTACTATAATATAGACCTCAGAAAACTTGTTACCCTTCACCTATATTCTCTCCCTACATTACACTTGTCACGGTTTACAGGGATTAACCTTTTACCTAGATATCACACTGAATTCAGAACGCAGGTTTTCCCTAGTTTGAAATTTCATACATTATGCATGAGGGTTCTTGGAAGCAAAGCAGGACTGCCATCTCCTGTATAAAATGTATGTACAAAGTTCAGGCCCAACATCATCCTTAGGCCGACACAGTAACACAGCAGGGTAGGACCCCTGGGGAGACCTATAGGTATATTTACATCACGTCTTGCTAAGATAGCTAGAGGAGACCGAGACTTCCCGGCCGACACACTGACCAGAGACGCTGAGGTTCCTCCATGCAGACACTCCAGCTCGCAGTGGTCTAACATCCCTCGCGGGGTGTCCAGCTCGAGGCCAGAATGGGGTCCCACAGACTCACTTAACGTAATGGGGTTGAGTAGATCCTAGAGGGATTCTTGGCCTAACACCTACACCAATGCTAGGTACACTTAGGTACATCTAGTAAGGGAGACATCATAGGCGTACGCACCTTTTAGTATCATTTGTTATATATACTTAAATGTAATCATGATTTTAGTACGATCGTAGATCTATACCATTCTTTTAATTTCATAGTACTGTTAATCATTTATATCCTATACTGTCTTACGGTTGTTGCAGCACATTTATTTTACACCAGAATAACAACTATTCAATAAATGATTAATGAAAACGCCCATCTTATTTATTCTGTGTATCTCTCTGAGACAAACTAAGGAAGCACGAGTGACTGAGCGAAAAGTAGCATATTGTTTCCACGGTCCTGCGGGATCGGGGTTGTCATGTTCTGAGGTTGCCAGAATCTATTCTCTCCTTGGTAAAAGGAGATTATAGGGGCACTGTGAGCTAGCTGATACAGACAGGCTTACATACCCGGTGTGGGTGCATGGAATCAGTCTGCCACCAGTCCCACAGTTTATGTTATCCAAACGCGCAGACCCTGTATAAGTCATATAGAAACTACACAACAGTAGGGGGAAAGGTCCAAAGCAGCACCAACAGGTCACCTCACTTGACTCTGAGGCATCTTGGTACAGAGGTGCTTTTCAGCGTTGGGTGCTCTGTTTAAGTCAATGGTAAGTGATACCTCCCAAAAGAGGCTGCAAGCAGGGACTCGGGCCAGTCCAGTAGAACCCACAGGGGGGCTCAAGTCTTAAGGGACACCATCGTTGTACACGAACTGGGGCCTGGGGACATGTGTGCAGTGGGGCTTTATCCAGCGAGGTCACATCGCTGTAACTCTTTTGGTTCTTTCTTCCTGCAAAAAGGGGCTGCAGGTGGCAACTGGGGGACCAGTCTGGCCAAACCCAAGGGTGGGCTCAGCTCTTGAGGGCCTCAGGACCACTTTGACACCAACATCTTCCCTTGGACTCGGGCTGTGGGGTGCGGGTGCAGGGGTGCTTTGAGGTGTCAGGTCTCGGTTGGTCATTAACTTACTCAAAGTGTGGATGACCTGGTGAAGAGGGGAAAAAGGGAAGCAGCACCACTCTCGGTGCTTGACTGGTGGATCCTGACATTCATTAATGCTAGGTCTTGCTTTGTGCTGTTGGAGTCTGGACTGGACCATCAACAAACTTTGGTTGCTGCAACTGCTCCACTACCCAGGGTATTGTTGCTGGGAGCCTCCTGGGGGTTCCTTGCATCTCCGAACTTGGCAAGGAGACAGCGCTGAACTCCTGGAGCATGAAGACCATTCTTCTGTTGCCCTGCTCTTTTGGTGAGCCCGATGACTGGCAATAGGGTGGACCGGCAGATACTTTGCGGTGCCTGCAGATGCAGGGAAGCAGCTCCTCTACTCCAAGAGAGGCCTTTTCCAGTTGTTCAGTTTATGGGCAGTCCTCTAAGGGTTTTCGGGAGACTGTCCAGCATTTGTCAAAGTCAGTCCAGTGACGGTTAAAGTGCAAGCAGTCTGGCAACGTTTTGTGCCAATCTTTGGAAGAGGTCTTCAGTTTACGCTCTTTAATCCTTCTTCTTTTTCCTTGGTTCCCAGTAGTTAAATATGATTTCCTGGTGCCAGTTGGCCCCCTAAATAATACATTTAGGGGTGTTAAGGGGAGTGAAGGGTAGTGGTCAATGTGCTCCTTACCCCTGTAGTCACCACACTCCCTAGATGACCAGCTCCTGTGGGGAGTGGGCATCACCATGTCCCAGCGTTCCTAATTCCACCACACACAAGATGGTGGAATCTTAATTGTTGTGTTCACTTTCTGGCTGGCCACCGTAGAGGTGTGTCCAGCTTGGCAGTGCAACACTACTCCCGCATAGCTAATTTCACGCCTGTCCTGGTGCCAAATGGACCTTAGGGCAAGGGTTGGCATCCTCCAGGTCTAGGGGAAGCCAGACTTGCATACCAAAGGCAGTGTGCCCTTTGAAGCTCATTTCTTCACATGTTAATGTACTAGCCATCCTGTTTGGAGGAGGTGTAAACAACTCCTGCCAGAGCAGGCATTGTTTCTGAAATCTGAAATTGGGTCTCTCCAATGTTTAGACAAGCTTCAGGATATTCCCTGAATGAAGGGAAAAGGCAAGTAATTTGCACAGATAACCTTGCGTTTAAAGAACCTCAGAGAGTAGACACAGCAGTGTATCTGGGAATTTGTATTAGCCCAAAGGTATATAGGCAAGATTAATTTTAATCCTTTGATGAGAAAAATATCTACATACCTGAATTGAATAAATGGGTTACATTTATCTATTATCGTCCGGGGCCATGTTATAAAAATGACAATGCTTCCTAAAATTCTATACTTTTTTCGGTCAATCCCGGTGGCGATAGACGTATTCATTTTAAAAACATTGGAATCCATTTTTGAAAATGTCATTTGGCAATATGGGAAGGGATTCCTTACCGCCCTTAGATCAGCTATATCTCTAGGCAAAATACCGGTAGTAGAGGCAATTGTCTGGAGGAACAGTAGAATAAAGAACATCTATAGTGTGCTGCTTGAGAGCCTGCCTGATGATCTTGAAAAAACTGAGGCAAGTTGGGCAAGGAAGTTAGGTAATCCTGATGCTGATTTATACATGGCAATGTCATTAACCGCAAAGATTATCTCATCAACAAGTTTGAAGGTGCAGCATTATAAAACTGTATTTAACTTGTATGGTACCCCTGCCAAGCTGTTTGATTGGGGCAAGAGGACAGATGACAAGTGCCCAAGGTATGGGGAAGGGCCAGCTACAATAATACACATGTTTTATGACTGTGCCAGATTACTTCCCTTGAAGAATGGGTTGGTATGCTTCTGGGAAGGTTCGTTTGGGCGCAGGATTAATTGGAGCCCCACCTTGATGATTTTGGGTTACATTAGCTCCACTTGCCTGCACACTGCTCAGATGGTTTGTGTATTTGTCTGTATAGCTGTTTTTAAGGTAATAATTTCTGCCAGATGGAAGGACCCTGAGCCCCCCATGTTTCAGATATGGCTAACATGCCTGCTAGGGGTATGCAATCAAGAGACTGCTCTGTATGCATGTAGGGCCAGGCAGGCTAGGAAGCTGGGGGAAAAAATCTAGTTGCCAATTACGAAGTGGAAAAACGATGCTGGATGCCCTGCTAAGTTGATAGCCTGCTGTCTTTAGGTACTTTTAGTATTAATTCATTAAAAAAGACTTCAGTTTATCATAAGGCACTCGAAGTGGGTGGCTCAACCCAGCCTCCTTCTACATATCTATGTATATGTTTTTGCATTATTGTAAATATTGATGAATTGCTGTTTCTCCTTTTTTGATACAGTGTTCTTACAACAAGTTTATAAATGGCATGTATTTAGTCTTTTTATTTTGAATTTATATGCATGGTTGTCTTGAATTGTTTGTAACTTGGACCTCTCAGGGTAATAATAATAAAAAGTAAAATAAAATAAATAAAGTGGGGAACTCACCGCCTAGGGGTCAGAAACTCGACTGTGGTGGCAGGCTGAACAAGACCAGTCAGCCAACACACTAAAGGACTGGCAGGTTTCAGGGAATACCTATAAGGGAACCATCTGGGTGCATGTATTAATACATCCACACTAGAATCAGCGTGGGTTTATTAATACCAGGTGTTTGATACCAAACACCATAGGTTTCATTAAAGCCATTATGGAGCTGGGAAATTCGTTTTGACCAGTCCCTATACCATACCTACAGATGGCTTCCCTGCTTACTTGTAACATTCAACAATGGAACTAGACATTACAGGGGCATATCTGCTCATTTAGATATGTCCTCACGTGCTATAGTTCACCCTGCCGTAAGGATCCAAGGCCTGTTGTAGGGGTGACTTACATATAGCCCATGCAGTGTCTTTGACAAGGCACACATGAGTGTGCCATGCCATGTTTTTAAACATGGTTTACATCATGTCACGGAGCCTGCAATGTCAGTCTGTGTGGACTTTGTGTGTGGGTCCCTTGGGTTGGCATAAGAAAATGCTGCAGCCCTTAGGGACCCTCTTTAGTACCTATGAGCTGGGTACCTGGGGTACCATTTACCAGGGACTTTCAAGGGTTGCTAACATCCTTAGCAAATTTTAAAACAACGAGGCATCACTTTGTTTTAAGGAAGAAGCACTGGCACTGAGGTCTGATGAGCAGGCCTCAGTGCACTGTCGGAGTCCAAATCAGCAACTAGCAGCTAAAAAAAGGGGGGGGGGAGCCGTGGAACAACTGCAACAAAAGCCCAGATTCCTACAGTAAAGATGGCGCTGCAAGACAAAATTGATTAGACAACCGTGAGCACTGATTTTATTTTGAAAATGTATACGATCTGTTTTGGGCCCATGACAGGCAAAGCCTTTGGTGCAAAGCAGTTGGCACACACCAAATATATGTTCCGAGTGGTGGCCTTTGTGTGCTTATCAGGTTGATATACTGTAGAAAGGTGGGTCATGCACTCAGCTTTATCTTTGACCAAATCCTTCAGGGAATATAACGATTCTCACGATGTTCTGTTTGCATGCAAGTGGCTCAGATATTGCTGTCGGCCAATAAGCAACGCGAGTGAGCATCACACTAACCTGAGCCACCTGGAACGTCAATTCAGCCAGCCAATGAAATACTCCCCATACAGAGAGGATATTTAAAGTGCTTGACCTGGGAACACAGATCTCAGAATGTCCTGGCACTTCTACACACTTTCGGATACAGGAATATTATGAGTCAACACTTCGGGGGGGAAAAACACACTAATTGAATATGTAGAATTTCGTAAGACCTCCAGTGGAAGCAGGTGCATTAGTCTGTTCTCCCTATTGAAGAATACACTACGAACGATTCCTAGAGGGATGCCTCGCTTTCGTTTTCTAGAGAGAAAGATTGTGGCTTTTCATTGCAGCCTCCAGCGGGTTTCAAAATGGTCC
Source organism: Lissotriton vulgaris (assembly GCF_964263255.1). NCBI lineage: Eukaryota > Metazoa > Chordata > Amphibia > Caudata > Salamandridae > Lissotriton > Lissotriton vulgaris. Next base: position 1,105,971,848 of record NC_141685.1, on the reverse strand, counting down.
CTCCAGCTTGCCGATCCACTAATGCCTAATGTAATATTTGTGAATGGTGCACAACTACCAACATCTGTTGTACTATCACTTTAACGAACCTGTATCTTAGGAGCTATTCTCCCCCTAATAATTTAAATAAAGGACCACAGAACAATACAGCGACAGCAAAAACAATGTCCGAGGGGTCTGTATGAGAACTGCAATGGTCCACGCCTCACCGTATTGTGGACAGGAAAGAAGGACCCAGGTTTGACCGGAGAATCAAACAAATCTTCGCTTCCTGTTGGCAGGATTGACACTAGCATCCCGAGCCATGAGCAAGGCAGAGAGTGTCCCTCCTCCCTCTGGACTCACCTTTGACTGGGAGAGTTTGTGCTTCTTGTTGAGAACGAATACACCTTTATCCACTGCCACAAGGCCAACTCGCGCATTGTGGTCACCCGTCACCTTCAACTTCATGGGATCTCCAGGCAGTTTGTCTCTATTGTCACTGGCTCTAGCCCCCGATACTTGCAGCTGTTGAAAAGGAATTGTTATAAAAAGAAAATTAAAGTGGTGGACCTTGCTTTAGATGATACATTAACAAATTGTCAGAATTTGACCTTTCAAATACCCGCAGTATACACTTCATATTGTCTAAGGTCAAGTCAGTCCTGTAGAATTTGGCCATGCACTTTGCCCAGCACTCCTGTCCTGAACAACCCTTGTTATCAATGCCTACTGGGCTTAAGATTCAGATGTCACCTTGGCTCAGATTACACGCATTTGCCGAGGACAGTGGTCACAGGGCACAGACTATGGAATTGGCAGGTCCCTTTCCACCTTCTGGTTTCCTCAAGGAAGGGGTTTTAGTCATGGTCAGGGGGCACAGGGCATCACGTTTGACTTTGCCATGTGCCAATACCAGTTTCCCCCAAAACAAGCACCAAGCTGTCCCTAAACACATGGCCTGGCTTTGACCATTCCTTTGGCCCACAGGGCCCATGCCTACTGGGAAGGACCAATTGCTGTTCCCAGTGAACACTGGGTACTATACTGTGTGCTCAGTATCCTCTACCCGCTTTACCCACTAAGCATGGATCTACAGTAGCTGTAAGTATATTATCCATTCTGATGAGATTTACAATAGGACAGGCAACATTTGGGCTTCCCTATAACCTCCTTCTTCGGTGACCAGTCCAGCAGTAGAGGAGGAGGCTTATAAACCTGCTTGTAGAAAATAACAGCTTCAGAAGGCTTACCGTTCCCATGCAGGTGTCCTTCACTTCCACCCAGATGGAGTCTGCCACAATCTCGCCCTGTAAGTAGTAATAGGCAATGATGCGGAAAGAGGGGATGTAGTCCGGAACGAAAGGAATGGTCATTGTCACCAGGGTTTGCCCCGTCTTCCTCTCTTGTTGGCCAACTTTGTAAATTCTTCCTTTGCTCATGATCTGTGGGGGCGGAGAGATTTTGACAGCGATTCATTAGTGTGTTAAAAATCAGAGATCCAAGGCACCAAAAAGTCTTCTGTTTTACAGTTGGAATTTTCTGTGTAATACGCAGCCCTATACAAAAAATTGCCACACACTTGCAGGACTAAAGTATAAAAAAAGGTCATGGAGGGAATGATTGATTTAATCTCAGCCACTGGTCATTATTTGTGGCCGCATCAGTATTTTGCACACTATGTCACCTCAGTTTTGACACAGCCACATGCAAATCAGTCTTGACTCTGCTCCAATGGAATCAGTCAAACCTGAACTGCCAGGACAGGTCCATTTGCAGGAGGCCGAAAGTGTCACTTGGACAAAACCTGCGCCATCTTGATCGGGTAATTTTATGGCAATATAATCTGAAATCAATATAATCTGAAATCAGTCTGGATTGGCTATGGAGCACTTCTGGTACTTGGCAGCACGATCATGAAAGCAGAACTTTGGCACAAAACATGTAACTAGTTTGCTTTCGTGAATGAGCTAAAATATCAAAACACTTACAGGATTCTGAACCTGCTAGAAAAAATAAGCTATGCGAAAACTCAGTTACTAGCATTCATACATGTACTCACCATTGTTTATGCCTGTGATTTGAGAAAATGTCTGTCTTTTACGAGATGTACGCAGAATTTTACCGGGGCACGCCTTGGAATCAGCAACTATTACAAATTCCTATGAGTACACATATGCATATACATTTGCTCATAGGAAGTATAAAATGTAATCCAAAAGTGTCTTTGCACTTTTTGGTTTCTTTCTCAACTGGGAAAATATTTCCTTCATAAATACATCTCCCTTAAATTTGTGGGTATTCCTTTTCCATGTATTTCTTCTCCTGACAGGCTCATCACTAAAACAGTTTTCAATAAGGGAAGAAACCTACAAAAATCTTGAAGATAGCCAAAACCTGAAGGTTTGATGGCATTCACCAACTAATGCATGCGGACTGACCCTAGGAGTCCACACAGAAATTGCACCAGTTCCATTTACTGAGAATTAAATAGTTTGGAATTAATTGTATGTTTTAATGTGCTTGTATTATGCTGTGCATTCTGATAAATTCCTTCTCTTTTCATCATCATCAATACTCTTTATTTCGGCATTGCCCCATGAAAGACAGACAAATGCACATCTAAAACATAATGCAATGCATGTGATAAAACATGCAGTCATTCATTAAAAATGATAAAACAGACAGGTTAAGACAGCTGACACAAGGCCGGAGAAAACATTCAAATAGGGGATACCTCTCTCAGCCTAGCAATCGGCATACGCTACTAGACATATGATCAAATATTGGACACTTTTAGTGTCAATATTCCATACACTAGAGGCAAAATAAAACTACAAAAACCATCGAATTTTACTCGCAGTTAATTAACAATATGGAGTTCTCAAGCTTCACCAAGTACTATTCAGAAAAGGGGGTGGTGATGGACAGAGTATCTGAATTAAGCAGAACACTCCTACCCAGTCAACAGATCAGGGCTTGATCCATCACCGTTTTTTAGCTCACTGCACCATCCCAGCTCAGAACCTGGCTACATGCAAATTAGTCTGTCCCTGGCCCAGTGCATCATGGGAACAGGGCAGACCAAACTACCAAGCCAATTATTTTACTGGAAAGGAAACAAGCTTCCGGGGACCGGTTTCTGGCATTACAGCCGTCTTCGGCCCGGCTTGCTTGAATCCTGATGGTGCAGTTAGCAAGGGACTCATGTCTGAGCATACCCTTCCACGCTTATGATGGACAAAACGATTCATAAAAGGGGGTGGTGATGGACAGAGTATCTGAATTAAGCAGAACACTCTTACCCAGTCAACAGATCAGGGCTTGATCCATCACAGTTTTTTAGCTCACTGCAACATCCCAGCTCAGAACCTGGCTACATGCAAATTAGTCTGTCCCTGGTCCAGTGCATCATGGGAACAGGGCAGACCAAACTACCAAGCCAATTCTTTTACTGGAAAGGAAACAAGCTTCCGGGGACCGGTTTCTGGCATTACAGCCGTCTTCGGCCCGGCTTGCTTGAATCCTGATGGTGCAGTGAGCAAGGGACTCATGTCTGAGTATACCCTTCCACGCTTATGGTGGACAAAACGGTTCAGAAAACGGGGTGGTGATGGACAGAGTATCTGAATTAAGCAGAACACTCCTACCCAGTCAACAGATCAGGGCTTGATCCATCACTGTTTTTTAGCTCACTGCACCATCCCAGCTCAGAACCTGGCTACATGCAAATTAGTCTGTCCCTGGTCCAGTGCATCATGAGAACAGGGCAGACCAAACTACCAAGCCAATTATTTTACTGGAAAGGAAACAAGCTTCCGAGGACCGGTTTCTGGCATTACAGCCGTCTTCGCCTGGCTTGCTTGAATCCTGATGGTGCAGTGAGCTAAAGAACGGTGATGGATCAAGCCCTGATCTGTTGACTGGGTAGGAGTATTCTGCTTAATTCAGAAACTCTGTCCATCACCACCCCCTTTTCTGAATCTTCACCAAGTACTATGCACAGAAATTGTGATGGTGTAAAGCTTTACCTATCGACATCTAGAAAAGCATATTTGCGCCTGATACACCACGTTGCAGAGAAAAACTTTGGGGCAGATTCACTGAACTATTGAGATAAAATCATAAACTTACTACTTTCAGTATTCACAAAAGGCATTTAGTAGTAGTAAAGTTAGGACTCCTAACTTTACTACTACTAAACTGAGACAAAATCCTAACTTTACGACTTAGGAGTCCTAACTTTACTACTACTAAATGTCTTTTGTGTATACCAAAAGTAGTAAGTTTAGGATTTTATCTCAGATTAGTTCTGTGAATCGGCCCCTTTGAGACTGCAAATACTATATTTCCCCTGGTATCTCTTTTGAGAATTCTATATACATCCATAGGCTCCGCAGTCCTTAAGTTTCTGCATGTGGGAATTCACAATTTGACCGTAGCCCTGTTACTCTCTGGGCATAAAAAAGAGGGCATGAACCTCAGGTTCATTGGTCAGTCCACAAGATAGGCAGGTCTGCTTCTCTATAGTGCCTGCACTAGCCCATTTGTGTGTGCGTAGTGGGAGGGTCCCATATCTAAACGGCACATGGAGTTTTCTGGCCATTTTAGGTTTGATTTCGTCTAAAAACTCTGCACCCATGTAAAAGTCCTTTAACTGCACAAATCTACTTGGGAGTATGCCTGGTGTTGAACTAGCTAGGAGAGTGTCCAATTTAAAATTCTTATAGCTCAGTTTGAGTTAAACTTTGAAAACTTGAGTGCAGGCCCCGTGGTCATCCCAGATCACGTCTTGCCCCATGCTTCTCAGTGTTTCTCTGATGTATCTAATCCATGGTAGGTTGACAGACCCCTGTATTCCAAGTATCTCCTCCAGACCTTTTCTGTAGGAGATCAGCTCTGGAGGTACCTAGGCTCTTCTCCAATATAGTAAGGGCTTAAGAGTGGTCCCCTCTGAAATAGGCCAAAGCCCCATGTCTAGTCTTCGTGGTACTAACAGATGATAACTGAGAGATTCATCAGCTGCCTCAGGAAACAATTCTCTGCCAAGGCCAAGGGATTAACGGCCTTGTGTCCCCAGAATTCTGCTCCATAGAAGGCAGTGCCCAATGCCTGGTGTCAGTAGATCTGTTTTTCCAGGTAGAATGACCCCCAGAAAACATTTAACAACTCTCTAGTATCTTCCTCCAATTTAAGTCTGCATTTGGTGATATGGGCTGTCCAATCCATCTGCTCACTAAGTGTGATCCCAAGGTACTCAAAAAAAGCGGAACCTGCTCTAATGGAATCCCATCTAGAGTGGTGTTTAGTTATGTTGAGTGAGATGATTGGATACCATGAATTAGGTTTACTCCATGTTTATTTCAAGTCCTCTATGAACACAAAAATTACAAAATGTATCCAAAATCTTCTGGATGCCCAAAAGGCAACTTAGAAAAGAGGAGCGTGTTGTTCACGAACATTAGGGCTGGCACCTCCTTGTTATTAAATCTAGGGGTGTTGTTATCATGCATGTTCAAATGAGCAGCAAGGTCCATTAGAAATAGAGTGAATAGTGTTGGGACAAGCACGTATCTTTGCCTTCCTCCTCTATTGACCAGAGAGGGGTTGGATACTCTCCCCAGCCTGCCACAATAAACCTGTGCAAAGTTCCCCTTGGGAAGTCTTTCTATATTTTTGAGAGAAGATAATGAGGCACACCCAAGCCCGTCAAAACTTGCCATACAATCTTTCTGGGAAACAAATCAAAATCAGATCTGAAGTCTACAAACACCAAATATAGTCCGCCCCCTCAAGAGCAGCAGTTTTCCAATAGAGTTGCTGCAACCAGAACACTTGATCGTGGTAGAGGTACATTGACGAAAGCCAACTTGAATACGGCTTAAAACTTCATTAGCCTCCATCCATTCCTCGAGTCTTCTAAGGATAAGTCTGCTATAACCTTTGCGCTCTGCCTATCAGACTGATTGGCCTGTAGTTAGTTGGCAGCAAGGGGGAGCCTTTTTTATAGATAGGTATTATTTCGGCCCCTGCCCAGGAATGTGGGATGGGCATCCCTTCCATAATAGTGTTAAAAAGTAACATAAAGTAGGGGCCCCAAACATCAATTTCTGCCCAGAATAGATCACCAGGAATTCTGTCGATGCCTGGCGCTTCATGGGTTTTCAATCCTTTTCATGTCTGTGCTTACTCCATTAATTGTAATGACTGAATACCCGTCTTTGACACATGTCTTTTGTGCCTGACTATGCATGGCTCTTGGCCACAAATGTGGATACAGAAACACCTTGCTCCTCGGTATACAAGCTCACAAAATGTGCATTTCAGATATCAGGTACAATGTTATTTCCCATGGTGATAATACCCTCGGCGTTCCCTGTAGACACAATATTCCAGAAAGAGTTGTGGTCATTGCGCTTCGTGGCACTTAGAAGAGCCTCCCATCTGCCCTTGTTCTGCGCAGTTTTGGCAGCAGTGAAAGTTTTTTTTATAGGCAGCTCTCGTAACTGTGATCTGAGTTCTTTCCTGGGACTTGATTGAGTTTATTTATTAGCGCATGTTTGGCCATTCTGTACTGCTTGTTTTTGCAGCTTCCAAATATTTTTTTTTAAAGTTAGCCAAATACATGGGTATGGACCTCATCAATCCTCACAATTGAGTCTACAATACCCAAAGGGGAGCCCAAGTTACTCAAGTCTTCTAAACTTCTCCCTACCAACTGATAAATTAATTTTAGAGTTTTGTGTGTGCATGCTATTGAACTCTGTTTGATTCTGTGTCGAATTGTTGCGAATCGGAGCCTGGTGTCTAAGGGGCATATTATCAAGGGGGTTTATCTCCGCTTTTTTGTCCTTAAAAGTCAGGAAAGCGGAGATAAAATTATCTCCCTATTACCTAGCTGTCGCTAACACCAGTTTGCGACAGCTAGTAGGAGATAGCGACCATCTTGGGCCCCGCTTTGCATGTCAGTGAGATTTATCACTAATGACATGCAAAGTGGGCGTGCCAAGATGTGAGCGACTGGAAACAGTCGCTAACATCGCTATCTCCTATTACCAACTTTTGGAGATATTGGCGCTAAGCGCGAATATCTCCAAAAGCTAACACCTGCCCCTGAGCAGTTCTTAGCCGTGTTATCCAATGGTAGGTGGATAACATAGCTAAGAGCATTAGCTCGGTAATGCATGAATATCGCTGACTTTTCAGCGATATTCATGCATTTCGGCCGATTTTTATTGCTTAGGAGATAAACCTTGATAATAGCAAGGCTCCTAAGCGATAAAAATCGCCGCAGCTCGGCGATAAAAATATCGCCGCTAAACCAACATAGCGATAATTATCGCTAGTTGTTGGTAATATGCCCCTAGATTCTCACTTCGGGTGACTGTCAACTCACTACCTGGAAGGCTTAAGTCAAAAGCCAAGGCGTTGTGAACACTATCATGCTGTGCCTTGCTACTATTGTCATATCAGTGGCAAAAGGCCAGAGCCTAGCATCGACTAATATGTAAGCACATTTGGGGAATAATTGGATGTCGGAAGAACTTTTAAATCCTTATGTTCAAAGATATCAACTAATTTTAACCAGTTATGACATCCAACTATATCTCAGGCTAGTCCCTCATCAAAAGCATAGATATGTTTTAACACATTTCAGGATGAACATTTCTCACAGCATGGTTACGTTTCCTGAGGTTAATGACTGGTCTTCCAATCTACCTAATTGCCCCTGCGATAATGCCTCACCACAGTCAACAATGCATGTTGCTCTTTTTTGTAAATTTGAAAAAAAATGGAAGAGCGACCCCTGACCCTCCTGGTAGGTCGCTCCCCCGCCACGCTCCTCCGCCTGTGTGCTCCTGCTGCCGCTGCAGAGTACCCGCTGGTAAGTGTGCTCTACCCCCGTTTCTGTGCCCCGCTTCTGCCCCTTGTGCCACTGTTTTTCCCCCTCTCTGTGCCCCGTTTTTGCATCCGTGCCACTTATTTTTCCCCTCTGTTGTGCCCCGTTTTGCCCTCTGTGCCACTGTTTCCCCCCTCTGTTTGCCCTGTTTTTGCTCTCTGTGCCACTTGTTTTTCCCCTCTGGTGTGCCCCGTTTTGCCCTCTGTGCCACTGTTTTCTTCCCTATGTGTGCCCCGTTTTTGCTTCTGTGCCACTCGTTTTTACCCTCTGTTGTTCCCCGTTTTGCCCTATGTGCCACTGTTTTCCCCCCTCTGTTTGCCCCATTTTAGCTTCTGTGACACTCGCCTTTTCCCTCTGTTGTGCCCCGTTTTGCCTTCTGTGCCATTGTCTTCCCCCTCCTTTGTGCTCCGTTTTTGCTCTCTGTGCCACTCGTTTTTCGCCTCCCTCCCACCTCCCCATATATGCCGGATGCTGCGTGGTCGCGCAGCGGACACGCGCAGCAGGCGCACCGAGCCTGTCCGCGCCTGGACCGCGCCCATCGCCAGATTCCCTGGACCCAGCTAACGCCACAAAACCAGACTCCGCTACGACGCCAGCACCATCTACCCACTCAACGCCGGCCGAAATCACACCTGCTTCCAGGCCGCCTCAAAATGGACCCACGGACGTTTCTCCTGCCGCACCTGCAGCCTCACCTGAGACAGAGCCATCAAACCTCCAAGGACTGGACCCAACCACCTACGCTGCATACTTCTCAACACCCGCTCCACACGCAAACACGCCGTCGAGCTCTGGGATCTGCTCAACCCCTCCGCCCCAGACGTGGCCTTCCTAACCGAGCCCTGGTGGAACGACTCCTCGGCGCCCAACATCTCCATAGCCATCCCGGACAGCTACAAGATCACCCGCAGGGATCGCGCCAACGGAATCGGAGGAGGAATAGCCATTGTCTACAAGTCCACCCTGAAGGTCGTCACCCACGCAGACGACACCCTCAACACCGCCGAACACCTGCACTTCCGGATCTAACCGACCCCAACACCACCCTAAGAGGAACACTCATCTACAGACCCCCCGGACTCAGTTCAGTGACTCCATCGCCGACCTCGCCAGCACCCACGCACTCACCTCCACGGACTACATCCTCCTCGGGGACCTGAACTTCCACCTCGAGAACAACGACAACGCCAACTCCGCCACGCTGATCGATAACTTCGCGAACCTCGGCCTCAGACAACTCGTCACCGCACCCACCCACACCACCGGCCACACGCTGGACCCCATCTTCTCCACAAGCACCCACGTCGCCTTTCGACCACACCACTGAACTCCACTGGTCCGACCACCACTGAATCCATTTCACCTTCAAGAAACCAACCACACACCACTGCACCCAACAACTGCCTCGCCACTGCTGGAGCAAAGTCACAGAAAACCAGATGATCACCACCCTCGCCCAGAACCCACCCACCGACCCCACCAACCCAGACGCCGCAGCCCGCAACCTCAGACAGTAGATCGATGACTGTGCCAACACCCTCGCCCCACTCAAGAAACCCTCCAGCAGCAAGAGAGCCACCTGGTTCACCAACGAGCTCCAGACCTCCGAACGTGCATGCCCGAAACTGTCGAAGAAATGGCTCCATGAACGCACACCGGACAACCACGCAGCCCACAAGGACGCCACCTGCACACATCACCACCTCATGAGATCAGCCAAGAGATCCTCCTTCAAAGACCGCCTTGATAACAACGCACACGACAGCAAAGAGCTCTTCAGCATTGTAAAAGAACTTGCCAATGCCAATGGCATCCCGCCCTCACAAGAACTGTGCGACTCACTGGCCACCTTCTTCCACTGCAAGATCGCTGACATCCATGACAGCTTCAACACCACGACCGCCCCGACTACGCCAGACTCCACCTCCCCTGCGAACACCACCAGCACCAACCGCCTGACCTCCTGGTCCAACGTCAACGACGACGAGACACGCAAGGTCATGAACTCCATCCACTCAGGATTTCCGTCAGACTTGTGCCCACACCACGTATTTAACAAAGCAGACGCAGCCCTCGCACCCCCAACTACGGAAGTTCATCAACATCTCCTTCGAAACAGCGACATTCCCGGAAAGCTGAAAGCACGCCGAAATCAACGCCCTCCTCAAGAAGCCCAAGGCGGACCCCAAGGATCTCAAGAATTTCTGGCCCATCTCCCTGCTCCCGTTCCCAGCGAAGGTCATCGAGAAAATCGTCAATAGGCAATTGGCCCGCCACCTCGAACACAACAACATCTTGGACTCGTCCCAGTCCGGATTCAGACGAAACCACAGCACGAGACAGCCCTCATCGCCGCCATAGTCGACATGAGGCGCCAACTAGACAACGGCGAAACATCAGCCCTCATCCTCCTGGACCTGTCAGCCGCCTTCAACACGATCTGCCATCGCACTCTAAAGACACGCCTCCAAGATGCCGGAATCCAAGAGAAGGCCCTTGACTGGACCACGTCCTTCCTCTCTGGCAGAACCCAGAGCGTCTGCCTCCCACCCTTCCGATCCGAAGCCACCGACATCATCTGTGGCATCCCCCAGGGCTCATCCCTCAGCCCGATGCTGTTGAACGTCTACATGGCCCCCCTCGCACAAGTGGCCCGCCATTACGACCTCAACATCATCTCCTACGCCGACAACACCCAGCTCATCCTCTCCCTCACCAAGGACCCACACACCGCCAAAACAAACCTCCACGAGCGAATGAAGGCCGTCACCGACTGGATGAGGAGCTGCCGTCTGAAACTGAACTCGGACAAGATGGAGGTCATCATCCTCGGATCCACCCCTTCAGCCTGGGACAACTCCTGGTGGCCGACCACACTGGGAACAGCACCGACACCCACCGACCATGCACGCAACCTAGGATTCATCCTCGACTCTTCCCTCTCCATGTTTAAGCAGGTCAACGCCATCTCCTCCTCCGGCTACAACACCCTCCGAACGCTCCGCAGGATCTACAAGTGGATTCCAACTGAAACAAGAAGAACAGTGACACAGGCCCTCGTCAGCAGCAGACTGGACTACGGCAACGCACTCTACGCAGGAATCCCAGCCAAACACCTACAACAACTACAACGCATCCAAAACGCCTCCCCCGACTGATTGTCAACGTCCCCCGCCGCAGCCACAACACCCTCCACCTGAGAGATGTACACTGGCTCCCCGTCGACAAGAGGATCACCTTTAAGCTCCTCACCCATGCACACAAAGCACTCCACAATGCCGGACCTGCCTACCTGAACAGCAGACTTAGCTTCTACACCAATTACCAAAAGTTAAAAGGGAGGTAGATGGAAAAGGCGTAGGCTCACCCTCCAGAAACTGATGAGTCACAAAAGATCTCTGAGAAACAGAGATCAAGAGCCTGGCTGTTGATTATAGTCCTATTCGCAACACTCACTGGAGTTGGAATAGTGTATATAATGATAGAAAAAGAGTATTGCTCTTTTTCTTGGTGTCCCCTCGCTCACCAGGGTTTCCCCACGGTGACATGCTTCATCATAGGGGCCATCCCAGTCCGCTGCGGACTGGGGCGTGCTGCGACTTACGAATTACATAGGAGCACTTACGAATAGACTATGTGTGGTGCGAGAGTTGTGATGTGATGGAGTGGGGTGTATGTGAATAATTAAAAATACCTGCCTAGTAAGCTTTAAATAGTTTATTCTTTCCCCTAGGTGGTTGAGTTAAAACCGGGGTAGAAATAGTAGGGTACCTAAATGACAATGGGGCACATGCATCAAGCATTTTTGGAGTCGCAAACGGTGCGATTCCTTAAAATCGGCCGTTTGCGATTCCAAAAATGCTTTTTGGAATGCATCAAGCATTTTTAGAAATCGCACATTTTTGCGATTTCTAAAAATGCGATTGCTTTTAAGAAATCGCAAATTTGCGATTTCTTAAAAGCAATGCATGATTACTTTTATAATTGCGAATTCGCAATTAGGGTGTCAAATTTACCGAGTGGTTGAACCACTCGGTAAATTTGCAAAAAGTGTCAAAAACGCTGCAAAAGCATTTTTTACACATTCATGTTACGGACACACATGTCCTTGGGACATGTGTGTGTGCAACATGATGCGAAAACAACATTTCATGGGTGCAGGGGGGGGTCATTTGAACCCCCCTCTCCACCCTTGAAATGCAATCAGGATTTGCGATTAGCAAAGTGCGAATTCGCAATTCCCATTCATTCCTATGGGCATTTTAGCCCATAGGAATGAATGGGAATTGCGAATTCGCACTTTGCTAATCGCATAATATTTGAGAATCAGTAAAAATTGCGATTTTTACCGATTCTCAAATATTTTGAGAAAATGTACATGCATCCCATTTTGCATTTCCTAATTTGCGATTCCCTAAAAATCGCAAATTAGGAAGTGCAAAATGAAACAATGATGCATGTGCCCCTATGTGTTTAGGTGTACCTATCAACTTCTGTCTGTCAACATGTTTCGTGCGTCCCCCGAGCACTTCCTCAGGACTACACAGGGGCCAGCCCTGTGTTCGCCACTCCTAATAGATGCCCCAATGAGCTAATAGTGAAAATAAATTTTAGATAATAAATGCTGCAAATAATAAAGCATGCATCCTGTACCTACGTAACAAATTTAACCACGTGGTTCCTGTAAGAAAAAACATAAAGTAGTAGTTACGGGGTATCCAGACCCCCAATATATGCACACAAGTTACACACATATTAAATGAACCAAAATGGACAATGGTTATATTCCATGTGGCCCGACAAAGTGTATGAGGGTTTTTTACAGAGGGACATACCAAATACCTGAGCAATCCAGGTTGGCAGGACAAGTGATCCAACCCCCCACTGATTTAAAGATTTGAGCCAAAGGAAACTGGTTGGATCGTCAATTTCCTTCTCCCCACCCCCATTGATTGAAGAAATGTTACAACATGGTCAGTCCCAATTGCGTTCTATTGTACAGCTAGGCTGGACGTTACAAAACCTCCGTTCAGGTCACGTGCCATAAAGTCTAATCAACATAACGTCATTATTTTCTATCTTTAACCTTACTGATAGACAAATCTCGTTGGCACAAAAAGGAGCAGACTATACAGTGCTGAGCATTGAAAAAACTTGAGAGATTACCGTGGACAATGTCAGAAAGACCTGTCATTGAATGGAAATGGCACGATTACAATCCCGATAACAACTTTTCAGTTTCAATACTGCCAAGAGTATATACCAGCAGGCCTGTATTAAAGGTTGGGTAAAGGATACATCAAATCAACCTGGAATTTACCCTATACACATAGATGTTGGAGTGGGGGAAAGAAAGAGGTATTTCTCAGTGGTAATAATTGTAAAACATCACTGAGCGGTACACTCCTATGCGAAGGTATAAACTTGCATGGATCTTGCAAATGTTCATCAAACAACCTTTCATGCCATCTGCACGGCACCCCAGCTACACAGATAGAGCCCTTTTCCAGACATTTTTCCAACGGTAGCTACGTTATATTAGGTGACCACAGCTGTTGTGGCTTGATGCCAGGAAAACCCTATCCCGTGAGCGTTACTTCCAGGGTCATTTGTTGTGTGCAAGTATTGTATCCAAATAGCAATCCAGACATGGAGGCGGCATTATGGACTTCTGTGAATATCTCTTCTATTCGAATTGATACTTTAAGCAGAATGAAGTCTATTCTTTTACAGACAACTGTGCCTTTAACCTCGTCCAAAGAGACGTATGACCTGCAAGCTGCAAGGACAGCGGCAGAGATACATACCCTATTATCGACAAACTTCCCCGTGCATTTCGTAGAAATGTTAAGCCAAATTTTAAACATGTCAGATACCAGTGGCATCGCACATGTATTTAAGACAATATTTTCAGGACTGTTAACACCTTTTGCAACGGTTCTGGGCATCTTCCCGAATTTTGTGCACTCTCTTTACGGTGGCCTGCCTCTTATTTTGGGACTCGTAGCAGGAATTTTATTTTTGTTCCTTCTGCTCCGATATGGCAAGCCAAGTCACAGACAAAACTCAGGCTACGATGGAAGAAACGATCCTAGCAATACGATACCGAGACCGTATCACTAAGGTCCTCGGATTGGCCCGGCTAAGAGATCTGAATACTACCTGGTTTCTTTCATTCAGACCGATCTGGAAAAATTGCATCTTACCTGTGCTTCGAAGTCTGCTATGCGGAGAAGAATGCGTGTTGGACGTCTATCTTACACTACCATCAACAGTACCAATGGATATCGACGCTTTGCTTTGTCCGGTAACGACTCATGCAACGTGCTGTCCCCAGCGGCTACCGATTCTGATGACGGCATTCGTTGAGACTTCACCATTACGATTAGGTGGCGGTGAAGTACGAGATGAAAGCGGCAGCACACAGGTACAACCTTCTGTGAACATTGCTGATCTAAACACCGATGATGGCAATGCATTGCATATATGCACTATTTCTGATTTTTCAGCGTTGGCCCAGATTTCACCTACTGTTGTAAACAAATTTTTTGCTGGTCTAGCTGAGGTAATGTTCTCTCCTAACAACGAGAATAACAATTGAAATAGCGAGCACACAGCGTTCCCTAAACTCTGAATTCGGCCTTCAGTTTTTATAAACAACACTGCTGAAAACACTTGGAACTATTTTTTCCCCTGAAAGAAAAATTATTTTTCGCAACTTCCAAAATATTAACTTTTTTTTTGGCACAAGGTACTCTACTTAAAGTAGAACTATTCTTAGAGAACAGAGCTTTTATTCCTAGAGACTCTAGAGACAATATTTTGAATCAGCCTCTAGCACATGTACAATCTTGTATAAATATGTGATAAAATGAACTCAACCTTCTTTTCTGTATTAAGAGCCATTTCATAAATGTAATTTTCGCAATTCATTCAGCTGATATTTATATTTGCATTATCTGAATGATACCACTGCTTGAAAGCGTACAGTATAATACTCATTTTCGTGTATCTATACCATTTCAAATGCATTTGATGTATGTTGGGGTGGGCTGGAAAACACATGCATACCTATATGTTTATATATTGCTTAGTATTTAGTAATGATGGACTTTATACGTGGAGTGGGTGTTGTGATCGTATCTAGGACCCTAATTAAATATTCCCGATGTATGCCCTTATGTGGTTATAACAAATCATACCCTTATAAAGGCATAAGAATCAAATCCATATTTAGTAATAGCCAATGCAAATCAAATATGGCAAGGCTACTTCCTTAGACTCCTAGAAAGTACAACGAGTTCTTTCAACAAACCAAACCTCCAGCAACCTGGGAATTCCCCATGCTTTTGTTTTGATTTGTCCTAGAACTCCTGCGAGCACTGAAAGAACGGCCAGTTCTTAGTGACATCTTTTATTGACGTCTTATGTCCAACCTTACGTCAAACACAGCACCTTCCAGGTATAAATGTACCAGCGTTTGCCTTAAGCAACACACAGTGGTTTGGAGCAGAGCAGCTATCTACTTATCCGAAGCCCAGCTGATGCGAGTGCCGAAGGAACCCGTCCCTCCCACTTGACGCACTGAGAAACACTCTGTCTTTTTCTCCTGCCGAGAAAATCCAGCTCCATTGTTTCCAGTCACCCTTGCGGGTTACTAGGAGATCGAGTCCTGAGAGAGAGATACAAGACCTCCTTCATTCTAAAACCAAGGTACGGAGCTGATTAGATCCTTAGAGAATTCTTGAGTCAGATTCTTGGCAAAAACTAACTTAACTTAAACTGCAGCTCACTTACTTCTTCCCACGTAATAGGCTAAGGTTAGGTACATTGGGGTAGGCGTATCTTAGAAGCACCAGTTGGGTACGTTTAGTCAAACTTTTATCATTGTATGTAACTGTATATATTTTATACCTTTTAAGTATCATATGGCTCAGAAACCATATCAATGCTTTTACAGTATTATTTCATAATACTCCTTTTACTGTACGCACTTTACTTTATAACAAGTATTGCAATTGTGGCAATTCATTTCTCTTGCATGAGAAAGAAGACTGCTCAATAAATAACACCTTTTATTGAAAACGCCTGCCTCTCTATTTCTCTGCACTCTGGTGAAACTAAGTATGCACGATTGACTGAGTGAAATAGCTAACTATTGTTTTCACACGACTCTGGAGATATACTCCTTATTCTGGGGGAGCAAAGTTGTCATGTTTATGCGGTTGTCAGAAGCTGAATCCCTTCTTGTCTAATCAGGGAAGTTCACTCCTCCCTGTTCATTCGAGAAAGTTTCTAGTGACCTCTGAGCTAGCTGGCAAACCTAAATTAAGTCTAACATATTCAATAGAGACCTAGTCGACCTCAGTCCTACGTCTAAATTATTGTTTATGTTATTCCAATGCGCAGAGCATATTGGGAAAATAGGAACTACAATACACTCCCGCTCTCTGTGCCTATAAGCCTGACCTTCTGTATTCCTTCAGTATCCCCTCAGAGTAGTAATACTCTGAATACCCACTTTATTGATGAGTAAATCGACTTGCTCCAGTGCATCAAACCGATTAGAGACAGGACTACTGTTAGTCCTGTTGTGCCAATGTTGGACATTAGGGTATGTCAATGCACGGGGGGGTACTGAAGTGGTGGTACTGGAATAAAAATATCCCTCCTTTCCTGGACCAAGGCTTTGTAAAAGTAGCCCAGGGGCAAGAAGGTAATGTTCAAACCCTACTCCTGCCTATACCCATCATCAACTAAGAGTCTTCAGACTACGTTAAGATCTCTAAAATTAAGGATAATACAATTGCCTGGGAGCTCTACCTGACCCTTCCTGATCAATCTAACTTTGCATGTAAAGAGTGTATGGGGTGCCCGTGAGGCCAGAAAATTCTTGTTTCTCAAAGTCCAGTTAAGCATTTATTTTATTGGCCAGTTTTGAGGTTCCGTGACAATTTGAACCCGTGTTTTCAATATTGTCGGAAATACATAATATTGGTATCAGCGAACCGCAAATGATCCATTTAGCATATCCTGGTGTTTTCGCTATACTACGAGCAAGAGTACTCCTGTTACAAACACATTTCCGATCTACACATGGCATCCATCTTAGATCATGGCAGCCATTTTGTGTTTCTTGCCCTCACATACGCAATAACCTCTGATCACTTCATTTCGATTAAGGACACGTAGGCTTAGCCGGCGATTCACCTCTTTAGTGACACGTGCACCTTAGTACAGAACACGCTGTAGCTGCATGACTCGACAAAGGCTGCCTCCTCTGCCCGAGGCCAGTCCTGCTATACTGGTTCTTGTGTTCGTTGGCCTGATCATGATTAGGCGGCCGAAGCTGGTAGCCTTGCCCATTTACGACCCACAAACATCTCTTATCCTGCTTTTCTATCTTCTGCACCTGGCTCTGATCCTTTCCTTCTGGGCCTTTATTAGGGGGAGGTAACGAAATTTACGATGAGGCGGTCCGGGTCTTGAATGAAAAGTTGACATGAGATTATGATGGAAAAGTGGGAACCCCTCGTTCGTAATGTTTTGACATCAGATATTGTCGACGATTCCTGTGCAACGCCAAATATTTATTGTTTAGGACACAACGGTTTGGGAATGTACTAACATGTAAAGAATTTGCCCGAAGCCCAATTTTTAGTATATAAGGAGCAACCCTTTTTGTACAAATCGAACAGGCTCCTAGATACTGCCCGTGTGTAGTTTCTGTGACTTCTGTGTCCCTGCAGTAATAAACCTTTGGTCTTTGACGCCACCATCGAGAAGCCCGTGTTTCTGTTTATTTGTGCACCGAGACAGGTGGAACTCCGGGGTCTTCGGGTGTTATCCCTGACACCTCTGGACGGAACCAAAAAGTCCAGAACTCCAATTGGCGCCCAACGTAGGGCGACGTCATTCGGTACCGGTCCAAAAGCCTGAAGAGTTCGAGAAGCTTCGTGTGAAGATTCCTGAGGGAGGCGCCCCACTTCATCGATCCCGGCATATCGCAAAAGTGGCCCGACGTTCTCTTCCACGAGGGTTCCCGTTCAGGACGGCTGCAGTGGTCCGTTGCCTTGACCGTCACCCTGTCTTGGACCCGAGGTGCAGTCCTTAGTACGGCGAAATGTGACGGGTTTCTCCTTGGTGACGTCTTCAGTGCCTCAGTTAAGTATTTAGTGGTTGCTAGTTGGTTACTTCGTAAGGGTTGTTAAAATCCTTTTAGTTCTTGGTTTGGTTTGGTTTCGTAAGATTATCACTGGTTGTTCTGGTTACGGTAATCTATTGGTTTAGTTTGGGTATCGATACATTTGTTCGCTTTTGGTAGGCCTAAGTTCTTGGTTCGAGTGCACATTCCTTCTTTGTGTTTGTTTGTTTTGTGTTCCGGATTACAAAATGGTAAGTCGGAAAAGTTGTATGTTATCGTGCTTTGGTTGCAACAGTGATTCCCGCTTGGAGGACTCATGTCTGGTTCCTCCGATTGGGACTCCGTTATATGATCTTTATTGTAAGTTTGGAGTGGGTCCTATATCTTATAATGAGGTGTGGGTCCGCTACACTGAGAAAGATGGTGTCCTTAGTTGGCCACTACATGGTAGTTTTGAACCCGAAATCCTTGACAATTTAGAAGCGAAATTGTTTAAAAAGAAAGCCCGGCCGGCAATGTTTGATTCTTTCCGTTACTGGCGAAAAGAATCTAAACAGAGAGAAATTAAAAGGTTGAAAAAAGAACAGAAAGAGCAAGAGTTAACTTTAGAACAAGCGGCTAAGCAGCTGCAAGATAACGAGTCTGAGAAAGCAATGGAGATGGCTATTAGAGAGCGTAACTTAGCGATAGATAAGTGCTATCCTGCCTTGCCATCAAGTACAACTAAGATAGTAGAGGACCCCGAAAACGATCCTCTGTTGTCTTACTTGTTACGGTCACCTCCACCGTATGCACAAGGTGCTACGGCTCCACCTGTACCGAATGTTCAATTGCCGGTTGCTGGACAACCTGGTATTCCTACTCCTGCCCCTCAGAATCAAGCTCCTGTACCTCCTGTGGTTAATGTGAATGTTCCTACGGCACCTCCTCTTCCTGGGTTGCCGACTTCTTTGCCTATACCTATATTGCTTACACCTACTGCTTCACAAGCTACCTTACTTGATACGTCTACTGTCCCTGTGCTATCTGTTCCAACTGCTACTGTGTTTTCTACATCTGCTAGTATTATGACTCCGCTTTCTGTTCGTCGAAGAATCACTGATTCTGTCTCTAACATTCTGTCTCCTTTCTATAAATCTTTAACTAAGACTCCTACTTCTGAGTCTGTGCAGAGACGTAGTCAGCTCCCAAGTACTGAGGAACGGGGAGTATTAGATTCCACGGCTCTCCGATGGATTTCGAAGAGTAGAAGATATAGTACGAGAGATGTACTAGATACATTTATGCAGTGGAATGAACCAACACAAAGATATGCGTTTGACGAGATGTGCTCCCTTTTACGAGAAGAGTTAGAAGAAGATGATTTTGAATCAAATTTAGAAGACTTAATTAAGGTTCAGAAAGAGTTTGCTGCAGGTATGATAGTAGGTCATAATATAAAAGATGCGATGGAACTAATTTTAAGTTATAGGAATGATCCATCACTTCGTTCACCGAGGGACTTAGAGAAAAGTAGTACGAAGCAGAATCGCCAATATCCAATGAGGGAGGTTCCTCCAATTTGGCGCGAAGCAGTGCAAGCTGATTTGGCGAACGGTGTTGTTGCCGCTCCGGCGCAATTCCAGAGAGTGTGGATACACATTCCGTGGAAGCGAGCCGAAGTGTTAGCAGTGAAACAGGCCTTACCAGATCCGCGTAAGAATCCTGCCGGATACTATAAGGAGTTGGCGCAGACAGTTGAGGCTTGTGTAATGAATCTAGCGGACATTGACATGTTATTTGGGAATGTAGTTCCGCAACCAATTTGGGCTAAAATTCGTAAAGAGAATCATCCAGTTGCTCTAGGTGGTGACTGGGCAGCTATCGTTGCAGCAGATGGTCAGCAAATAGGTGGTTCCAAACCCGAACCCCTAATTGCTAATCTTCCAGGTAGGATAATCGACCTAATGAAGACTCTGATGCCAGCATTGCGTGTTAATTGGGACAAGTTGTCCGCATGCAGGCAAAAGAAAGACAAAAGTGTCTCCGACTTTTTCACGAGGTTCGAAGAGACTTTTGTAGATCACAGTGGTCAGGATATGAGCACAGAAGGAGGACAGAGATTATTTGTCGATAAATTTGTACACAATCTGCTACCAGAGCTATGCAATAAATTAAAAGATTCCGAGAGTGCGTGGGCTGTCTCTACAACTGCGCAAATACTTGCAACTGCACAGGATTATGAAAACAGGGATAAAGAGGAGAAAGAGAAATCAGATAAGAAAACGAAAGATTTAAAGACTAAAGTTCTTCTGCAACAAGCATATCCGCCTCGCATGAATCAGACTAATACACAGCAAGGGTCGTATCAAAGGACAGATTATGGTTCTCAGAGACCACAATACCAGTGGAATCAGTGTGCGTATTGTAAGAAAGAGGGTCATTATAAGAATGAGTGTCCAGTCTTAGCGCAAAATAACGCAGCAGCAGCTCAGAGAGGTCGTGGTGGTTTTGTGCAAAATTCTAGAGGTCGAGGACGAGGTGCTATGCCTCCACAAATGAACGATCGCCCTTCCAATCACTTTGATCAGCGAAATGGACAGTCTGCCCAACAAAATAGATCTCAACAATATCATGTTGAGGATTATTGTGAAAATGATGAGGGATTTCAACAAAGTGAGTACTAGGACAGCCATGGACAGAGAGAGGGAGTAGTATCAGTTCCAGTGGATCAGAGTGGGCCTTATGTCGCTGTAGCAACATCAGGTGTAGTCGAACCGTTTCTGTTGGATACTGGTGCCGCAAAAAGTTCTATCATTCATGCGAAACTCCCTGGCGCACCTTTGTCCGGCTTAACAAATGTTTCTGTAGGTTTTTCAGGCGCCCCTGTTTACAACCCTGTATCTGGTCCTTTGTCTATTTCTGTTGGACCGTGTCAATTGAAAGCACCCCTAATTTTGACAACAGGTTGTAATGAAAACCTGCTTGGTTTAGACTTGTTAAAACGCCTATATGCGACATTGTACTGTTCTCCGGAAGGAGTACAGCTTACGTTGGGAAAACAAATCACCTCTCCGATGTACTTGTCAATGGATGCACTTCCGCCAGAGCTGCGTTCACTCCCTGATACTCTTTGGGCGACTGGTCCTAACGATGTAGGCCTTTTAGAAATTCCACCGTATGTAGTCACTTTGAAAGCAAATGTAAAATTTCCACGAATTCCTCAATACAAGATCTCTAGCAAAGGTGAACGTGCACTTTTATTGATTGTGCAAGATTTGATTAAGAAAGGGGTGGTTGAAGAAACTAGAGGAAATGTCTGTAATAGTCCTGTATTGCCAATTTTGAAACGTACTGATCCTTCAAAGCCTCCAGTCTATAGGTTTGTTATTGATCTCAGAGAGGTTAATAAAATTGTGGTTCCGCAGTTTCCTGTGGTTCCAGACATTACTGCATTGTTAACATTGATTCCTGCAACAGCTACATGGTTCTCAGTCATCGACTTGAAGAATGCATTTTTCAGCATTCCGATAGCCGAGGAAAGCAGAGATATTTTCGGCTTCTGTCTAGGAGGTCGAAGCTTCAGGTTTAAACGCGCTCCACAAGGCTATTGTGAGAGCCCATCCATTTACAGCCAAGCATTAAAAAGTCAGTTAGATTCTTTTGTACTTCCTCCAGGTTCTGCTCTAGTGCAGTATGTAGATGACCTTCTAGTGGCTGCCGATGACAAGGAAACTTGCAAAGCAGCTACGATTTCGTTATTGCATCATTTGTCTAATTTGAATCACAAGGTGTCCCCTTCGAAAATGCAATACTGCTGCCAAGAAGTGACCTACCTAGGTCATCTCTTGTCAAAGGAGGGAAGGAAGTTGACCCCAGAGAGAATAAAAGCAATTACGCAGATGAGTGTTCCTCGCACACAGAGAGAAGTACGTGCCTTTCTAGGTATTACCTCTTACTGTAGGCAGTGGATCCCAAATTTTTCTCTTTTAGCAAAACCATTGGTAGCTTTGACTGGGAAAAATGTTCCGAGTCCGGTGCCATGGTCTGCTGAATGTCAGGAGAGTTTTTCTGAGTTACGAAATGCACTATGTTCAGCTCCTGTATTGGGTACACCCGATTACAGCAAGCCATTCACGCTCTATGTTCACGAAAGAGAAGGTTGCGCGTTGAGTGTTCTGACACAGAGATTTGGTGATAAACAACGCCCTTGCGCGTACTTTTCATCAACATTAGATCCGGTAGCTAGAGCGTTACCTAGTTGTTTGAGAGCTACAGCGGCAGCTGCGGCTTCCATTCGACAATCTGCTGGTTTGGTGATGAATAACATGCTAGTGGTCATGGTTCCTCATGCTGTGGATACACTCATGAACAGAACCAAGACACAACACCTTACCAGTGCTAGATTATCTGGCTACGAGCTGACACTGCTAGCGAGTCATATCCAAATCAAAAGATGCAACGTATTGAATCCAGCAACACTGTTGCCGACTAATCAAGAGTCGAGTGATTCCGAGCCCCATGACTGTTGTTTCAGAACGGAAGAGGAAACAAAAGGACAAATTGATTTAAAAGACACCCCATTGCCAGATCCAGATGGCACGTTGTATGTTGATGGGTCATGTTTTAAATTGGAGAATGGTGATGTGACTGCTGCCTATGCAGTAACGACTTTGAGTACGATTGTGGAGACTGCAAGAGTGAGTCAGAATTCTGCCCAAGCTGCAGAATTAATCGCTCTAACGAGAGCGTGTGTTTTAGCAAAGGGAAAGAGAGTGAATGTGTTCACAGACAGTCAGTATGCATTTGGAGTGGCCCATAATTTCGGCCGTTTGTGGAAAGAAAGAGGTTTCATTACGTCCCATGGGACTAAGATTCAACATGGTCAGCTAGTTAACGACTTGTTGGAATCTCTAACCTTGCCGACTGAAGTTGCGATTGTGAAATGCAGTGCGCATAAAGCAATCACGGATGATGTTGGTCGTGGGAATGCGTTTGCTGACGAGACTGCTAAAGAAACAGCTAAAAATATGATGAGTAGAATGTATGTGGCTACGTCTGCGAGATGGATTTCTGAGTCTGGAATGTGTGAAGACACAGTGGAAAGTGTGAAAGAGATTCAGAAAGAGGCGACTGAGGAGGAGAAACGTGCATGGAAAGAAAGTACGGGTAAGTTGGACTCGAGTGGGTGTTGGATTTGATTTGTCGGAACAACAGCGTTGGATGCTGCCTGATGCGTATGTGCTTGCAGTGGTGACAATGGCACATGGAGTAGCGCACATAAGTTCTAAAGGGATCTGTAAGATGTTGGCTCCAGTCTGGAAGAATGATGGAATTAGTAAATGTGCAGAGAGAGTGGTGAAAAATTGTATGGTATGCCTGATGCATAATCCTGGCAAGGGAATCCCCACTCCTGCTGGTCACTTCGCTCCTCCCTCTTGCCCCTTTGAAGTGATCCAGTTAGACTTCATTCACATGGATCGGTGCAATAACTTAAAGTACGTCCTGGTGGTAGTTTGTGCTTTCTCCAGATGGATCGAAGCATATCCACTAAAGGACAACACTGCCCTATCAACTGCCAAAATTCTTCTCAAAGAATATTTCCCTAGATACGGAATGCCACGGATTGTATGGTCAGATAACGGAAGTGAGTTTATAGGGAAAGTTATGCAGAGTGTGTGTGCCGGTTTAGGTATTAAGCAAAAATTTCACAGTGCAAACCATCCCCAGTCTGCTGGTTTAGTTGAGACTTACAATGGCACCCTCAAACTAAAACTCGCTAAAATACAGGCATCCACGGGTTTATCCTGGCCAGACGCACTACCCTTGGCTTTGTTATCCACGAGAGCGACTGTACATTCTAGAGTAGGGCTTAGTCCATATGAAATTGTCTTTGGCCGTCCCGCTAATATTTGGGGAGTGCCAATACCAAAGGAATTTTGTTCTCTGGAATATCCAATGTTGATTGATTACCTTTACGACTTGACTGCTAAATTGAGTCTTATTCACCAACAGGTTTTCGATGCATTGCCAAAGCCTCCGGAGAGTCCAGGTCATCAGCTGAAACCAGGTGACCACGTTGTGGTACGGAACTTTGCGAGGATGAAGAACCTTCAGCCCAGATTTGTTGGCCCCTACCAGGTTCTGCTAACAACGAGAACTGCTGTTTGTGTGGCTGGTCGCAAGCACTGGATCCATGCAACACACGTCAAACGTGTGCCCCTGCCTCTTCCTTATGACAACTGGATTAAGAAGGGAATTGGTGCATCTGAGTTCGAGCGGACACCCAAGTTTGTCCCTTTCAGCGATGCCGAACTAATAACTGACACTTCGAACACTGACTCTCCTCCTGAAACTACTTTTTTGATTCCTGAACACTTGCCCTCTGCATCAGAAGAAACTTTGCCATCTGCGAACTTGAACATTATAACCTCTGCTGACAACATACTGTTTCCTGATCAAACAGTTCCTGCAAAACTGAGATACAACTTACGATCTCGTAACACGGACAAATAAAGCAGGAAACTGCCTATTGTGATATTTGAAATTTTGAACTTTTGCCTTCAGCCAGGAAGTTTGCTATTGTTTCATTGTTTTAAAATTGCCTTGCCGTCTGGGTAGCCGTAGGGTCGTGGCTGTGTGCCTAGTTGAATCTGCGGGGGTCAGACACAAGGTCGATCTTTCTGTTAGTTCTGGGAACTCCCAGGACTGATAGAGGCATTTTCATCTACGTACACATCATCAGTGGTCACGAGCGGATTGTAGAAGATGGAGCTTCCTGCGCTGCAACGAGAAAATGTGATTTATGTTCGCAGAAACAGACTTTACAGAATCCTTCATAGTAAATGTTTTCTGATGCAATGTGCTATTACATTTTTAATTGTTTTAATAATGTTGGTGGGCGGAATCGTTGTTGGTATAAATTTGATCTTTGTGCCAGTAACTACAGTACCTCCCCTTGATCCTGCTACCTCTACTGTTCCTCCTATACACTCTTTTCACTCGTTTCCTGAACATGAGCAAGCTCGACGCTCAGAATTTATCAATAACACTTTCGTACAGCTCCTGCACCAACACCAACTGGTAGTTAACACTACAGACTGCTGGGTGTGTGGCTTGATACCCCACACTATGGATAAAGGCATTCCCTACCTGGTTTTGCCTTTTAGCTATAATGGATCATTTCAGGCCTTTCAGACCATCTTTGCTTATGCCCTTGAAACCTATCCTCCGCGTCCACCACGTACCACTAAATATAACTCTGCAAACAAAGCTTTAGTCCAGGGAATTATTGACATGATCAAAGACGTCAATAATACTCCATCTTACCCTAGAGACGAATTACGAGTATATTTGAGTTGGAACTCTTCAGAGTATCGCCTTAGTTTGGGAGAAAGCAAGCGTAAAAGCTCCACTCCAATCTGGGTCGTGCCTCACCGAGGTCAGGTCTGTTTGCAAGGTAATGGGAGAAATCCGAGAGCTCAGCTAGGGAGGAGTGAGTGTGTTGAGACTTACGTGTTTCCGTCTAACTCTTCCCCTGCCTTCCTTACTGCTAGGGGTACTTACTTCATCTGTCAAGACAGAGCGTTTACATGGTTGCCTGCTGACTTTTCAGGTTCATGTTATATTGCTCGATTGTTGCCTCCAACATACACTGCTTCATCAGACTATCACAGGACCAGAGTAGCAAGAGGTGTTTTCAGCAAGGAAGACACCGCTGGTCAGGAAGCTGGAGACTTTTTCAAAGGTTTCCTTCCGTTCTGGGGGCCTATGGCCAATAGTAGAAACATACGTCAACTAACACGGGTAGTTGAATCTACTATTACTGAAACTGCTGGTGCCCTTAGCAACTTGACAGCTGAGCTTCAGGCGGATAGACTCATGACGTTGCAGAACCGTATGGTTCTAGACGTAATACTTGCAGATCGAGGTGGGGTATGCAGAATGATCCAATCGAGCTGCTGTGTCTTTATTCCCAATAATGCTCCAACAGTCTATGAGGCGATCTCTAAGCTACACAAGATTTCCGACTCTATACATGTAGACAAGGGAAACTGGTCCTTTATGGAGTGGTTTTGGACTCTGATATCAGCGTGGGGATGGAAGGTTCTGATGGTCATTGGTGTCATCTTAGTATTCCTATTCTCATGCTGCCTGATTATCCAGTGTGGTCCTGCTTTGTGTACTCTCTGTGCTGCAACCTGTTTTAGAAAACCACCTGCGTTTGGAGAAAAGGCACGAGAAAGGATGATGATACAGCAGCATGTCACTGACCTGATGAGCATAGAATTAGACTCTGACATAGACTGAGTAATTGCCTATGTAAGGGCAAAAGGAGGGTCTAAGGTTCCGTGACAATTTGAACCCGTGTTTTCAATATTGTCGGAAATACATAATATTGGTATCAGCGAACCGCAAATGATCCATTTAGCATATCCTGGTGTTTTCGCTATACTACGAGCAAGAGTACTCCTGTTACAAACACATTTCCGATCTACACATGGCATCCATCTTAGATCATGGCAGCCATTTTGTGTTTCTTGCCCTCACATACGCAATAACCTCTGATCACTTCATTTCGATTAAGGACACGTAGGCTTAGCCGGCGATTCACCTCTTTAGTGACACGTGCACCTTAGTACAGAACACGCTGTAGCTGCATGACTCGACAAAGGCTGCCTCCTCTGCCCGAGGCCAGTCCTGCTATACTGGTTCTTGTGTTCGTTGGCCTGATCATGATTAGGCGGCCGAAGCTGGTAGCCTTGCCCATTTACGACCCACAAACATCTCTTATCCTGCTTTTCTATCTTCTGCACCTGGCTCTGCTCCTTTCCTTCTGGGCCTTTATTAGGGGGAGGTAACGAAATTTACGATGAGGCGGTCCGGGTCTTGAATGAAAAGTTGACATGAGATTATGATGGAAAAGTGGGAACCCCTCGTTCGTAATGTTTTGACATCAGATATTGTCGACGATTCCTGTGCAACGCCAAATATTTATTGTTTAGGACACAACGGTTTGGGAATGTACTAACATGTAAAGAATTTGCCCGAAGCCCAATTTTTAGTATATAAGGAGCAACCCTTTTTGTACAAATCGAACAGGCTCCTAGATACTGCCCGTGTGTAGTTTCTGTGACTTCTGTGTCCCTGCAGTAATAAACCTTTGGTCTTTGACGCCACCATCGAGAAGCCTGTGTTTCTGTTTATTTGTGCACCGAGACAGGTGGAACTCCGGGGTCTTCGGGTGTTATCCCTGACACCTCTGGACGGAACCAAAAAGTCCAGAACTCCAGTTTCTCCCATGTTTCCCTCAGACCCTCCCGCAGTTCTGGGATACCTGACATAATTGTCACATATGGACAAGACTCTGGTGGTAGGTGAATAAGTGGCGGCTTATGGAGATCAAATTTGATCCACCAACCCATGACTCCCATATCATCTTTCCTTAGGCCAGGATATTTCTTGTCTGTGAGACTCCTCCAGGGGCTTTCTGAAAATTGGTGGGTTAGATCTAAATATTGAGGGGGTTTAGTTGGTATATAGTTGGGGGTACAATCAGGGGGAATCCCTACAATCACAACACTGTGCATTTCTCCTTGAGTGTGGGGCAGATTGCTTGTGGCATTACCAATACCTCTTGATGCAAACTCTAATTGTGATTGTGTTCTAAAAATTTCCATAAACGTTTGTTCTAACATTGCGAGGCAGGCCAATATTGGTGTGATTTTAGTATTTAAAATAATTTTTACATTATCAATTATTTCCACTAGCTGCGCCACCCAGCCTGGCTGTGAATTGGTGCTCCTTCCAGTCAGGATAGTCATTTAAGCTTAATAAATTGGCTGTTGTGGGATTATCAAATGATGTTACTTCCTGCGCCCCAGAAATTTTCTAGCTGTTTGTAGGGTTACCTCACAGCTAGCCAGAGGGGTGAGGGATCCAATAAGTGCATCAAACAGAGAGTCATTAACCTTCTTAGCCCCATTGATCCCATACCTCAATCTCTAGGGCAGCAGTAGCAGCAACAGAATCAAACAGGCTCCTCAATGTCAGCAGTGGCACCCCCGTGTCCAGAGAGAGGCGCTTTTCTGCTAACTCTTCTTTTGTTGCCACAACCCCTATCACCCTCTGTAACATTCTTTCTATTGATGTAGGTTTGGGGGGCGGCAGACTGAGGCCCTCCATCACATTACCGCTTTCCCGTTGGGGCCTTGCTATAGTGCCCTCCTGTTGTAACATGGATTAGAGTTACGTAAGACTCAAAATATCCAGTAGGACCCTTGCTTAATGCTGGTGTACATAAATAGGATCACTGCAGATTGAATTGTCTACCGGATAGTAGATCCTACAATCATTAGGTTAGCTCAACAAAAGTCAGGCAAGAGTAATGATGGAAATGGGTCACTCACCCTACAATCCGGAGGTAGACATTGGAGAGGTGTCCCAGCCCAGGCTCATCAGGCCGTGGACGGATGCAGATGGGCATGTCCTTGGCCCATGCACTGACTGGGCGCATACCGTTCCACGGGATAGCATCTCACTTTTAAGCATGTGTTACTGGTGCCTCGTGTCATGCCTTCCCCCTTGGCTAAGCACACCAGCAGCAGGCAGATGGCAAACAGCAACCCACAGCTGCAATCAGCATCTTGCTTTGAAGTACGTGTTACTGGTCTTGGCTGCAAGGGGTGGGGGGGCTTGAAGACCCTCAGATTTGCTCCTCGTGTCATGGTTTCCCCTTGGCTAGGCACACCCCCAGCAGGCAGATGGCAAACAGAAATCCACAGCCAGGGCCGGACTGGCCGTAGCGGGCACCGGATATTTCCCTGGTGGGCCGGATGGGTGGGCGCTGGTTTTGTGGCCTCAGGGTGGCGCTTTTCTTACAGGGTGCCGGTTTTGCAGCAGTGCTGCAAAATCGGCCCTCTGTAAGAAAAGCGTGAGCAGTGCTTAGCGGCTAATAACCCCCTCCCCTTCCTTTCCCATGGCCAGTGGAGAAGTAACCTGCCAGGGCTGGTTGCTGTTCCCAGTCCAGCCCAACCCACAGCCACTGGAAAGCGTTGCACTTTTTATTGTGTGTTACTGGTCTTGGCTACAAGGGGTGAGTAGGGATTGAACCCCCCAGCGGTGCTTTTCATTAACCCTGGGCTTAGGACTATTCTACGCTCATGCAGTTTGCATAGTTTGCGCAACTACGCACTAGGCAAATTGCCCGTAGCACAGTTCAAAAATGCATAGAAGGCATTTTTAGCTTGCTCGCGGCCCTCAACGTCAAGTTGGCGACCGCGAGTGAGCAAAATACCACCCCGGCGAGACTTTTCTTGTTTCCGATCAGCAACATCAAGCGTGGAAAATAAACCTCCCGGCGAGATTCTCAACTCAGGGAGGTCAGGTTTCTCTTTGTGAGTGGTTACGTATGCTCGCGACCGCTCGCGATGAGAAACTACCAGTCAGCGTTGATAAAGCTGCCGCTTGAGTAGAAATCTACTCGAGCGGCAGAAAATGACTGCTTGCACTGTGCAAGATGGGGTTTGCAATGATTGCACAGTGCGAACAAGCACCCTGCACTGTGTGAACAGCATTTTGCACAGTGCACTACGCAGTTCGTGTAGCTTGCGCAGTGTGAAGTGCACTTCACGTAGCTACGCGTAGCGCTACTACGCGAACTACGCCCAGGGTTACTTTTCATGTCAAGGCCTCCCCCTTGGCATGTCACTCGAGCAGCCGGCAGATGGCAAACAGCAATTTACAGCCACAGGACAGCATTTCCTTTTAAGCTCATATTATTGGTCTTGGCTGCAAGGGGTGGTGGGGCTTGAAGTCCTCCAGCGGTGCTCTTCGTGTCATTGCTTCCCCTTGGGTTAGCACACCAGCAGCAGTCGGACAGCAAACAGCAACCAGTCTGCTTTGCATTTTAGTCTGTTTTTTTAACAAACACAATTCGCACGGATTTCCAACACATACATATGATACACTACGAAATGAAAAAGAAAAAATACCAAATACAAAACTGTCATCACCTTCATGGCCGTAGGTCTTCTCCACACACTCATAGGAAGAATGTATGAAAATGCCTACTTGAAGTCCTTCAAGCCATAGTCCTCCACCCATTTCCCCCATATGTACTTGTATCTGCGAGGGAAGCCCAATGCCACATCAACAGGTTCTTCCAGTGTGGCACAGTGGTTCATTCCCTTCTTCCACTCAGTCAAGGTCGGGCTATGTCTCTTTTCGCTACTATTGTGGTGATCCTGATGAGGGATCCCCCCCTTCTGGTATTATCTAGGTCATCCAGTATGCCTAGAAGGGCCTCTCTGGGCATCAGCTTAAGTGGGTAACATAAAACAAGGTAGAGGGCGGAGGCTATATGTTCCCAATATGTGGTCATTGAAGGGCATGACCATGTCATGTGAAAAAAGTCTACATCTGGGCTAGGGCTGCTGAAACAGGCAGAGGCCATTTGCTTCCCTCATTGCCACCACTTCCAGGGGATTATATGAGCAGTAAATGTAGTGCATCTGGATCAGCCTGTGGCGGGAAGATATGGGAAACAGCCGTTACAACGTGACTATTACAACGCACTACCATTACAACGCTACTTTTACAACGCAGGATCCATTACATCGCATGCCTTTACAACGCATGACATTACATAGCAGATGCTATTACAACGCATGCCATTACAACGTAAGTATAGGTAAGTATTTAATTTTATTTTATATTTTATTTAACATTATTTATTTAATTTAATTAATATTAAAAAAAATATATATATTAATTTATGTATTTTAATATAAAAAATAAATATATTAATTTAAGTAATTTTTTTAAATAAGTATGAGTATAGGAGTATATGTTTTGGGGTACTGAGGTATATGTTTTGGGGTGTTTGGGTATTTTTAGGGTTCAGGGCTAGGTTTGGGTTATGGGGTACAGGGGTATTTTTAGGTTTCAGGGCTGGGTTTGGGTTTTGGGGTACAGGGGTATTTTTAGGTATCCGGGCTGGGTTTGGGTTTTGGGGTACAGGGGTATTTTTAGGTTTTAGGGCTGGGTTTGGTTTTTGGAGTGCAGGGTTTTTTTAGGTTTCAGGGCTGGGTTTGGGTTTTGGGGTACAGGGGTATTTTTAGGTTTCAGGGCTGGGTTTGGGTTTTGGGGTACAGGGGTATTTTTAGGTTTCAGGGCTGGGTTTGGTTTTTGGGGTACAGGGGTATTTTTAGGTTTCAGGGCTGGGTTTGGGTTTTGGGGTACAGGGGTATTTTTAGCTATCAGGGCTGGGTTTGGGTTTTGGGGTACAGGGGTATTTTTAGGTTTTAGGGCTGGGTTTGGTTTTTGGGGTACAGGGGTTTTTTTAGGTTTCAGGGCTGGGTTTGGTTTTTGGGGTACAGGGGTATTTTTAGGTTTCAGGGCTGGGTTTGGTTTTTGGGGTACAGGGGTATTTTTAGGTTTCAGGGTTGGGTTTGGGTTTTTGGGTACAGGGGTATTTTTAGGGTTCAGGGCTGGGTTTGGGTTTTGGGGTACAGGGGTATTTTTTGGTTTCTGGGCTGGGTTTGGGTTTGGGGTACAGGGGTATTTTTAGGGTTTAGTTTTAAAATAAATCTTTGTTGTCAGTCCATGTTCTCTAGGGAGGCAAATCCAGCTCTCCCACTTTCATCTCAGGTGAGTGAGTACATCAAGGGCATTGTTAATTAGTGTGTGATAAATACGGGAGACACCCCCCTTCCCCAGCTTATCCATTATTAGTTGAGCTTCTAACTAATTATGTTTTCTGTGTACATGAAGAGAGCATGTATAATTGCCAGATACATATGAAATTGTGTTTTAGAAATGTTAAACTGAATCTGGAGATCCTGGAAGGATTTAATGTATCTCCCCTTATAGATGTCCCCCAAGGTTGTGATACCAATATTGTCCCACCCTTCACAGCTTTGCAGATCGGAGGTATGAATGAGGCAGCAACCCTGCCATAACATGGTCTGTTGTGTGAGCATGTCATTCCATCACATGGAGTGCAGGGCCATCCTCTTGGTCTGAAAGACTACCCTGGTTACCTAAGGGAGATATTTGGGGATTTGGTATTTTTAGAGCAAGTCCATGACCTTATCCATGCTTAGCAGGAAAACTCAGATCAATATGCAGGGCAATCCCAGTCACCAGTCAGCCAATCAATAATCATAATTGTGTGGCCAGGTAATATTATTGGAGGTCAGCCATAGCCATACTACCATTGTATACCGAAAGTCTCCATTTAGTCCAGGCTATACGGGGTGGTTTAACTGTCCAGAGAATGTCACAGATCATGGAGATGAAGTCTCTGAACCACCGGTCAGGAATTGACAGCTGAAAGTTTTGAAGCATATAGAGATATTGTGGGGGGACCATCATTTTAAAGAGGACCACCCAGACCTGTATATTAAGAGGAAGGGCTGACCAACATTGGAGATTTACTTTTGTACTGGTCAGGAGGGTTGTCATGTTGCGACTCCAGGTAAATTTGGGAATGAACTATGAATGCCCAAATATTTGAAAGTCAGTCATTTCTGGGTACAGAGGATTGCCAGTTCATGGTCTTATCATGGATAAAGAATAACAGGGATTTGGAGTGCTTCATCTTGAGGCTTGAGGCCTCTTCATAGACTGCTAGGAGACACAGGCATATAGGCCTAGTCAATTGGGATTCTAACAGATAAAGGAGGACATTGTTAGCATGAATTGCAATTCTAACCTGCATGGATCGCCTCCTTATTCCATCTTTCCATCTAGGCATCACATTGCATCAGTCGGGCAAGCAGTTACATAACCAGAGTGAATTAAAGGGGCAATTGGGGGCATCCCTGCCAGGTCCTCTTGCCTATAGTGAAGAAGTCTGAGAGAACTCCATTTAGTAACACTCGAGCCATAGGCTGGGAGTAAAGAAGGCTGATCCATCATGGATCCGTGGTCCAAAGCCCATCTTGAGTAGTGCTGCCCGCATAATGCTCCAGTCCACTGAATCAACAACCTATTCAAAATCAAGGAGTAGGAGTGCACAAGGCCCTGGTATGCCGTGAGCAACATCATACACTCTAGTTGTCCATGTTAGTGTATAAACAAGGATCCCATATTACTTTCATGGATTATGCAACCTTCATCTGAGACCAGGGAAGGAAGATCATACACTTTCCAGTTCCCTAGCACCAGACAAGTTGCAATGGATCACTAACTAAATATCGATGCATACAATATCGAAACTCTAAAATATCAGAAAATAAAAATTGTTAACAAAAATATTCCCTTCCCACCCTTGACTAATAAAACCACAAATATCCAGAATACAGATATCATTGTTAAAAATATTGATTTCTACTTATATTAAAAACACAAATATGGGAAACAAAAATATTGTCTACTTTCAATAAACATATGATATGTCACAAATATAGATTCACACTATATCGGCTAAAATAAGATCATTAAAATAATTACATTATCATTATTAAATATTTAAAAATACTTTTACACAAAGCAATTATTTAAAAAAATACAACACATTTTAATACACACGTTTAAATAAAAAATGTATATCGTACATAACTACACTATTTACAATTTTCCCCAATAAAATATTTAATTAAATTCATAAAAATATATCTCTCCCTAGAGCTGTCATCAGTGATGTCATCAGTGATGTCACTGACCATGTGATGAGTGATGTAATATGTGAGGTCATAAGCAGTGCATTGCGGGGGCGCAAGTTATAATTAGCTCAGCTAATTATAATTGCTTAATTTCTCTAGTTTTGTACAAGTGAAATTTTAGCAGAACTATAATGTCTCTGTAACCTTTGTTTTTTTCATTGAATTTCTACAATTTAAAAAAATTCTATTACCTAAATATAACGTCCCTGTGACCTTTGTTTTTTTCAGTGAATTTATAAGCTTTTTTAAATGCAAATTCCTAACAATAATGTCCCTGTAACCTTTGTTTCTTTCAGTGAATTTGGAGTATAAAAAAAATTCTATTTCTTAATTGTAACATCCATTTTTTAAGTGATCCTCTAAGAATTTTGTATTTTCTTTCTATAACTGTATATTGTATATTATTTGTATGATATAACACTCATTTTTTGATTTGGCATGTGTTTATCAGAAAGTTCATTAATAACTGGTTTCATTCTTAAGAATAATTTGAGTCGGCATAACATTGTTGCATTTACTGTGGAGAATCTGTGATCAGCAAATGTATTTCACTTACTGAGAAATACACTTAAAGAAATGTTGTAAAACAGAGCCTCCCAAGAGGCCAAAAGTGTGTTCATTTTTCTGTCAGATATATATGTTTTTTAATTTTTAAAATCAGCTACAGCGTTGCGATGATCACAAAATCATGTTGCGTAATCGCAAAACAAAAGCAAACATTTAAAGACTACCACCACATAAAAAAATGTTAACTTAAAAAATGTATTCAGACTATTACAATACACACTTTACTAACCACATCACTGCTTTAAAAACATATTTGTACACATATATTTGTAGCAACGTAAAAAAAAACTGTGTTTGAACCCTCTAACTCTTTTTCGCGATAACACCTAGAGTGGCAATGACTCTGGTAACCACAACGATCGCACATTTTTAGGGGGTGAAAAATACATACATGCACACATTTTACAGTATTTTAGACACTAGGGGTTTGCTACTGCACTGCTTATAGTCATATTTTTGTAGAGAGTTTGCATAAAAACAGCCATTTAAACCAATTTTCTGTTTTCACATTGACGCTGGATGTCACAATGATATTGGTAGCCGCAATCACCGCAAATACGTCATGGAATGACAAAACAAATGCATTCAGTAGCCACCACCACATTGAAAATGTATAACTGCAAAATTAATTATAACCAGCACACTAAGCACATTACTATCTAAACGACTGTATAATAGCATGTACAACTCCCTTCATATCTCAACTAGCAGCCCGTCCCGACGTTGTCCGGGTATGAAAATTAATGTCTGCAGCTTCGGGAATGATAATGAATGTCTGCAGCATGTTGTGAATGTCTGCAGCTCCGGGTATGAAAATTAATGTCTGCAGCGTGCTTTTTACCGTGTGTGCGTGCTCCAAATGTGTCCAGCCACTGTCAGAAAGCGCCCCAGCGATATGTGCCTCTGCATCCACTGATGACAAAGCCAACGTTCAGAGTGTGTTCCTGCTGTCTGGCCTCAGTCTGCTATTGAGGCACAGCCGTCCTACTGTGCACATCTTTGTACTTCCACAGACTTCAACAACACGGCGTGGTGCACTGAGACGCCACACGCCGCGTCGACGTCATCCGACTGCGTACTCAGACGCCACACATTTACTACGTTTTGGACGTTATTCTCACGCTTTACAACGCTAAACGCACACGCCCACCTCAACAATCCTGAACACACACGCCCACCTCAGAGCTGGTGCTACATCCACTGGACTACTTTGTCCCACAACGTGATTTGTGCCTTCCAAACTACATTTTGCGCTGGTATATAGCCTATGTCCATCTGCTTTGCCTCACCTTTCCAATGCTGTATGCGGTGTTCCGGTTGGCGCTGTCGTTCCGGAGCTTACCCGCCTCAAAGGTTTGGTCCATCTCTTTATATTATTAGTATGGATAGTACAGTGCATAATGTTTTCAGTATAAACTATGACTACATGCACCATTGTACCACTAAGTCTCTCAATCACTGTATAAGTACTTGATGGGATCTGTGAGACGATGCATCAGTCTATCAACACTTCTGTAACGAGATGCATGACTGCCTCACTACATCTATCAGTAAGTACACAAGTATCACAATGGGTCAGTGATTGGTTGTGTAAGCCACTCACTCAATCTGTGAGTAGGTGCATGAGTGCCTTTGTGCATTTGTCAGTAAGTATGTGACTTTCTGACTGGATCTGGGAGTAGATACATGAGTGTCTAAGTGGGTGTCTGAATGGGTGAGTGAGTGGGTGCATGAGTGTCTGAGTGGATTTGTGAGTGAGTGCATGAGTCTCTCAGTGGGTCTATGGCTAGCAGCGTGAGTGTCTGAGTGGTTCTGTCAGTGGGTTTGTGGGTCTGTGAATGTGACTGTGCATGGGTGCATGAGTCTCTGAGTGTATAACTAATGGGGTGAAAAAATCTCTTAGTGGGACAATGGGTGGCTGCGTGAGTGACTGTATGTGTGTCTGATTTTCTCAATGGCTCTGTGAGTGTGAGCATACGTCTCTGAGTGGGCGAGTAAATGGGTACATGTATATCTGAGTTAGTTTCTGAGTGGGTATGTGAGTTTCTGAGTATATGAGTGACTGACTGTGTCCATAAGTCTCTGAGATGGTCTGTGACTGAGTGTGGGAGTGACTGTATAGGTGTGTAAGTGGGTGTATGAGTGTCTCAGTGTATTAGTGAGAACATATGTGAGTGGGTCTGTAAGTTGGTGCATGAGTCTCTGACTGGGTCTCTACATGGGTGTGTCACTCTCTGAGTAGGTCTGTAAGTACCTAAATGGGTATGTGAGTGAGTGCATGAGTTTCTGAGTGGGTATGTGCCTGTGTGTGAGAAGATATGTAAATGGGTGTATTCGTGTCTGATTTAGTTTGTGAGTGCGTACATGAGTACGTGACTGTGACCTGCGAGTGTGTACAAATATATATTTCTTTTATATTTTTACCAATATTCCCGATGAAATCCCCATGATGGTACTCGAGGGCCATGCTGGCAGTAGCAGCGTTGTCACGAATGTCACATGCAATTAAATAAATACATTTTGGACACATAACTTGTGTCACTAACACACCCATTTCTCAAGCATGGGGTCAGAGTATCTCCACCCTAACCCCTTATGTCACCTTTGACACAAATTTTCCACCCTGGGAACCATTCCCGGACAATAAAATGGCAGCCACAACTTTATGTTCAGGTTGCTTCCAGGCAATCAGAGCACTACTCGGGTTCGAGAATGCATTTTCAAATAATCGCAAAACCATCGCAAAATATCCACAACCAGAGATATCACTATAATTTTCAATGTACATTTCTCAAAAACTACTGAACAGATTTGCACAAAATAAGCAAAAGGCACGTCTTTGAACTAAATCTACCTCCCTGCCAAATTTGGTGTAAGTCCATTTAGCAGTTCGGGTTTGAGTAGGTATGGCTAAAGGTCCCTATGGGAATCAACATGACAAATGTACCCTTATTTCACACCCCAATTTCTCAGTCCCCACTGCACTGATCACCCCCCATACTTTCAATCACATACAGAACCTACCTTGACACGTTTTGGGAAAATTTCATGAAGATTGGTCAAACAATGCCAAAGTTATAGCCAAGTCAAAAAATGTGTTTCCTATTGAAGCTAGGTCCTAACTTTAACTACTTACTGGTGCTCATCAGTAGGTAATATAATACCTACTGGCAGTCGCCAGTAGGTAGTTATAGTTCGGACCATGTTTCCATAGATAAAGCGTTTTTTGACTTTGGCGCCATTTAATGACTCTTTAGGAAATGTTATAGAAAACATTTGTGCCGGTGATTCTTGTTGAACACGGAAAGTTTTGAGGTGATCCTTCAAGAGAGGGCAGAGAAAACAGGGGGTCAAAAAAAGTGTGGTTCCAATGTTAGTTCCCATTGGAGCTTTGAACACGACTACAGCCTGAACCGCAAGACGGAATTACACCAAATTTGGCTGGAAAAAAGATTTTGGTTCACAGATCACGCTTTCAGTTATCCAGTGTAAATCTGTTCAGCAGTTGTTGAGAAATTTAAGGGAAATAATGAGGATATCTGCGATAGCTTCGACTTAGCAAATAACAACACACTTGTGCATGGAAATGCAGAGCTCTGATTGGCTGCCAACACTTCAGCCAGAAAGTGTTGGCAGCCATCTAGTGACTCAACTTCAGTCAAGTTCAATACTAAAATGGGGAAAAAAGAAAATGGGATGGGGTAGGAATATCACAACTCCCACTGCTTGGTCTTGGGGTACCCCTGGAACCCTGCCATGGCATAAAAGGAGTTTTTTAAATTCATACTGATTTTCCCCAAAAATTCATGAATATCACAATGAATAAAAATTAAAAAAAACAAGAAGCACAATCCCGCACTTGTTTTAATTGTAGTGCCTGGGTGGGACAGGTATCAGGGAAATGCTGAGATTATGAAAAAATGGAGGGGGTGTACAGTGCCCCCTCCAAGGGCTTAAAAAAGCCCCAGGGACCACCCCCTTCCTGGAGCTATATATGTTAAAGTAGGCAGGGTAGACTCCCTGTGCCACCATCTCCTTGGGCTACATATTAAATGCTTTGGGGGACTCGCATGGATTCCCCGAGCCCTGGGTGGCACCACCTCCCCAGGTTTAAGATAAAATGTTTGGGGGCCCACATAGATCCCCTGAGCGCCAGGGCCACCACCTTCACGGGGCTACATTTAAATGCTTGGGTGGGGTCACACGGATCTTCCCAAGCCCAGGGGGGCCACCACCTCCTCGGGATTCAAAATAAAATGTTTGGGGGGCCTGCGTGGACCCCGGTGCGCTGTCAAACACCACCTCCCCAGGGCTTTTTGTTTCTAAAAGAAGGAAGGGGCCACAAGGCCCCAATTCCAGTCTATTATCACCCCCAGGGACCACTACCTCCCTCTAGCAGACCCATGAAAGTGAAAGGAGGGCCGCTGCACTGCCACCCTCCCGAAGTCAATAATGGCCATGGGGACCACCACCAGGACAGGCTTCTGCTATGTCCTGGGGTTCCCAGCCCTGGGACAAAGCTGTTTGCTGTGACTTGGTGGGAGCTTTGATAGCTCCCGCCAAGTCTGGGCAAACACTCCACTTCCAGCAAGCAGAAGCTGACAAAATGTTCTTGTTTTTTGGCAGTAGATTTTAAGATGAAACAATTGCTGTCACATACATGAAGCTGCATGTTTAGAAGCTCCCTGTCTGTGAGAGCAATGCCTGCTCCAGTAAGAGGCAGTGAGCCAGCAGAGACCACGAGGCCTTTGAGGCTCCCCCTGCGGTTCCAAGGGAAAAGAGTAGAAGAGGAAAAATAAGGGTGAGAAATGAGCGGAAAGAGGCAGAAAAAAGGTCAGCAATGACCAGAGAAAGGCAAGATAAAAGTGAGAAATGAGTAGAAAGAGGAAGAATAAAGGTCAGAAAAGAGCAGAAAGAGGCAGAATAGAGGTCAGCAATGAGCAGAAAGAGGTAAAATAGAGGTGAGGAACAAGCAGTAAGAGGGAGAATAAAGGTGAGAAACTAGCAGAAAGAGGCAGAATAAAGGTCAGAAACTAGCAGAAAGAGTCAAAATAAAGGTGAGAAACAAGCAGAAAGAGGCTGCATAAACATCAGAAATTAGCAGAAAGAGGCAAAATAAAGGTGTGAAATGAGCAGAAAGAGGCAAAATAAAGGTCAGCAATGAGCAGAAAGAGGCATAATAAATGTTAGAAACAAGCAGAAAGAGACAAAATCCTTGTGAGAAAGGAGCAGAAAGAGGTAAAATAGAGGTAAGAAATGAGCAGAAAGAGGCAAATAAAGATCAGAAGTGAGAACGCTCATGCACTCACTCACAGACTCACTTAGAGAATCGAGCACCCACTTAGAAACCGACTCAGACACTCATGCATCCACTCCCAAATCCACTCAGACACTTATGCACCCACATATAGACCCATTCAGAGATTTATGCACACAATTATAGACCCATTCAGAAGCTCAGGCACCCACTCAGACACTCACCCACCCATTCACATACCCAGTGAGACACTCATGCAGCCACTCCCAGACCCATACAATCACTCACACAGCCACTGAGACACTCACACACTCACTCACACACCCACTGAGACACTTATACACTCATGCACAACCTCATTCTCAAAGGTTACAGGTGACAGTTAGGAAATACAATTTAAAAAACCTTAGAAATTCACTTAAACGACAAAGATTAAAGGGACGTTATAGTTAGGAAATTGAAGCTAGAAAATCTTAGAAATTCACTGAAAAAACAGGTTACATGGACGTTATAGTAAGGAAATAGAATAAGAAAAACCTTAGAAATTCACAGAATAAAAAACAAAGGTTACAGGGACGTTATAGATAGGCTCATAGAACACATGCACAAAACCATAGAAATTCAGCATTAGTTACCTGAGCTAACTATAACGTATGCCCCTGCAATGCATTGCTTATGACCTCACATATAACATGACTGATGACATAATCAGTGACATCACTGATGACATCACTGATGACATCTCAAATAACATTTCTGATTACATCACTGATGACATCATTCACTGAACCACTCACACATCCACTCACACCTCATACAACCATTCATACCCCCACACAACTACTCCCATACTCATTCACTGACCCATACATCTACTCACACACCCACTTGCTGATCTATGGAGCACTCACACATCCATTCACTCATACAGCCACTCACATAATCACTAACTCACCCATACAGCCACTCATGTTCCTACTCACACACCATTACAGCCATTACAATTTTAAGTCATACAGAAAACAGACACTAAAACACCCACTCATACACCCATACATCCACTCACACACTGAGTCAGTCACCCATACAGCTACTCATACACCTACTCACTCACCCACACAGTCACTTATATAGTCACTTACTCACCCATAGTTACTCACATACCTGCGCACTTACTCATATGGGTGCTAACACGTGTACCCACTAACCTATACAATCACTGACACAAACACACACTCACCCATACAGCCACTCTCAGATTCACCCACTCACCCATAGTCTTTCACACCCCACTCATGTACCCATACACCACTGTTGCACCCACTCACTCACCCTTACAGCTACTCACACACC
This sequence comes from Lissotriton vulgaris, assembly GCF_964263255.1. NCBI lineage: Eukaryota > Metazoa > Chordata > Amphibia > Caudata > Salamandridae > Lissotriton > Lissotriton vulgaris. The sequence goes on along the minus strand of NC_141685.1, from coordinate 1,105,931,001 downwards.
CCATCACTCACCTGTACAGCGTTTCAAATACCCATAAATCACTGACACACCCGTTCACTCACCTACACAGCCACACACACAGTCACTCACTCACCCATACAGCCACTCACATAGCCACTCACACAGCCATCATTCATCCATACACCATTCACTTATCTCTACACCACTGACACGCCCACGCACTCACTTACACAGCCACACACACAGTCAATCACTCACCATACAGCCACTGACACAACCACTCACACAGCGATCCACTCACCCATACACCACTCACATACCCATAGACCCACTCAAACACATACTCACACATGTATACATATAGTCGCACAGCCACTCAGGTGACCATAACTGCAGAATTTCCATGGTTTTGTTCCAGTGAAATCTGAGCCTAACTCTAACGTCCCTCTAACCTTTGTTTTTTTAGTGAATTTCTACGTTTTTTCAGTCAGATGTATGGCTCATGAAGAAGAGGCGCAATTGCCTCGAAACGCGTCGAACATGTGCAAAATGAAGGAGGACTGATAGCGAGCAGAGACGAGGCAGAGAACACTGTAAAGTGCAGGACAACGTCGTGTGCACGCCTGAGCGCCTGGGCTTTGTTTGAAAATATTGTAACGCTGTGGCCCACGCCGCGGAAACAGGCTGAGCACCATTTCTGATATGAAAGGCTGAGAAGGACAACAATTCCTTCATTTCCAGCACGTTGCCCTTTCGCCAAGAAGCCTGTGAATTAATGAACTCCGTCCTACTAAAGAGAATGACTAGCCGCAAATTAACTGAAAGACACTGAACCTACAAAAGTATATCACTAATAACTCACCTAAAAGGACTGCATAAACCAGCATGCAACATAACAAGAAACAACCAAGTCACGCCCACCAAAGGCGGTTCCAACTTAATTGAAGTGAACATGAACACATAGGTGATGTTAACTCAGTGCCTGGATGTATGGCTCATGAAGAAGAGGCGCGACTGCCTCGAAACGCGTCGAGCATGTGCAAAATGAAGGAGGACTGATAGCGAGCAGCGACGAGGCAGAGAACACTGTAAAGTGCAGGACAACGTCGTGTGCCCACCTGAGCGCCAGGGCTTTGTTTGAAAATATTGTAACGCTGCGGCCCATGCCGCGGAAACAGGCTGAGCACCGTTTCTGATATGAAAGGCTGAGAAGGACAACATTTCCTTCGTTTCCAGCACGTTGCCCTTTCGCCAAGAAGCCCGTGAATTAATGAACTCCATCCTACTAAGGAGAATGACTAGCCGCAAATTAACTGAAAGACACTGAACCTACAAAGGTATATATCTAATAACTCACCTAAAAGGACTGCATAAACCAGCATGCAACATAACAAGAAACAACCAAGTCACGCCCACCAAAGGCGGTTCCAACTTAATTGAAGTGAAAATGAACACATAGGTGATGTTAACTCAGTGCCTGGATGTATGGCTCATGAAGAAGAGGCGCGATTGCCTCGGAACGCGTCGAGCATGTGCAAAATGAAGGAGGACTGATAGCGAGCAGCGACGAGGCAGAGATCACTGTAAAGTGCAGGACAACGTTGTGTGCCCGCCTGAGCGCCAGGGCTTTGTTTGAAAACATTGTAACGTGGCGGCCCGCGCCGCGGAAACAGGCTGAGCACCATTTCTGATATGAAAGGCTGAGAAGGACAACAATTCCTTAGTTTCCAGCACGTTGCCCTTTCGCCAAGAAGCCCATGAATTAATGAACTCTGTCCTACTAAGGAGAATGACTAGCCGCAAATTAACTGAAAGACACTGAACCTACAAAGGTATATCACTAATAACTCACCTAAAAAAGGACTTAACAAACCAGCATGCAACATAACAAGAAACAACCATGTCACGCCCACCAAAGGCGGTTCCAACTTAATTGAAGTGAAAATGAACACATAGGTGATGTTAACTCAGTGCCTGGATGTATGGTTCATGAAGAAGAGGCGCGATTGCCTCGAAACGCGTTGAGCATGTGCAAAATGAAGGAGGACTGATAGCGAGCAGCGACGAGGCAGAGAACACTGTAAAGTGCAGGACAACGTCGTGTGCCCGCCTGAGCGCCAGGGCTTTGTTTGAAAATATTGTAACGCGGCAGCCCGCACCGCGGAAACAGGCTGAGCACCATTTCTGATATGAAAGGTTGAGAAGGACAACAATTCCTTCGTTTCCAGCACGTTGCCCTTTTGCCAAGAAGCCCATGAATTAATGACTCCGTCCTACTAGGGAGAATGACTAGCCGCAAATTAACTGAAAGACACTGAACCTACAAAGGTATATCAATAATAACTCACCTAAAAGGACTGCACAAACCAGCATGCAACATAACAAGAAACAACCAAGTCACGCCCACCAAAGGCGGTTCCAACTTAATTGAAGTGAAAATGAACACATAGGTGATGTTAACTCAGTGCCTGGATGTATGGCTCATGAAGAAGAAGACGACTGCCTCGAAACGCGTCGAGCATGTGCAAAATGAAGGAGGACTGATAGCGAGCAGCGACGAGGCAGAGAACACTACAAAGTGCAGGACAACGTCGTGTGCCCACCTGAGCGCCAGTGCTTTGTTTGAAAATATTGTAACGCGGCGGCCCACGCCGCGGAAACAGGCTGAGCACCATTTCTGATATGAAAGGCTGAGAAGGACAACATTTCCTTCGTTTCCAGCACGTTGCCCTTTCGCCAAGAAGCCCGTGAATTAATGAACTCCATCCTACTAAGGAGAATGACTAGCCGCAAATTAACTGAAAGACACTGAACCTACAAAGGTATATCACTAATAACTCACCTAAAAGCACTGCATAAACCAGCATGCAACATAACAAGAAACAACCAAGTCACGCCCACCAAAGGCGGTTCCAACTTAATTGAAGTGAAAATGAACACATAGGTGATCTTAACTCAGTGCCTGGATGTATGGCTCATGAAGAAAAGGCGCGATTGCCTCAAAACGTGTCGAGCATGTGCAAAATGAAGGAGGACTGATAGCGAGCAGCGCCGAGGCAGAGAACACTGTAAAGTGCAGGACAACGTCGTGTGCCCGCCTGAGCGCCAGGGCTTTGTTTGAAAATATTGTAACGCGGCGGCCCACGCCGCGGAAACAGGCTGAGCACCATTTCTGATATGAAAGGCTGAGAAGGACAACAATTCCTTCGTTTCCAGCACGCTGCCCTTTCGCCAAGAAGCCTGTGAATTAATGAACTCCATCCTACTAAGGAGAATGACTAGCCGCAAATTAACTGAAAGACACTGAGCCTACAAAGGTATATCACTAATAACTCACCTAAAAGGACTGCATAAACTAGCATGCAACATAACAAGAAACAACCAAGTCACGCCCACCAAAGGCGGTTCCAACTTAATTGAAGTGAAAATGAACACATAGGTGATGTTAACTCAGTGCCTGGATGTATGGCTCATGAAGAAGAGGCGCGATTGCCTCAAAACGCGTCGAGCATGTGCAAAATGAAGGAGGACTGATAGCGAGCAGCGACGAGGCAGAGAACACTGTAAAGTGCAGGACAACGTTGTGTGCCCACCTGAGCGCGAGGGCTTTGTTTGAAAATATTGTAACGCGGCGGCCCACGCCGCGGAAACAGGCTGAGCACCATTTCTGATATGAAAGGCTGAGAAGGACAACATTTCCTTCGTTTCCAGCACGTTGCCCTTTCGCCAAGAAGCCCGTGAATTGATGAACTCCATCCTACTAAGGAGAATGACTAGCCGCAAATTAACTGAACCTACAAACGTATATCACTAATAACTCACTGTCACCTTTCGGTTACAAGAAAGGAAGGAGCCAAGACTAGAGGGTGACTGTTTATCTAATTTATTGGGGTTACAGTTCGTAAAACACCAACACAAAGTCCTTTTTACGAGATACAGGGTCAGTCGCAAGGTCGTTGTCCTCGGGACACTTCCTGGGGTACTTCCTGGGGTACTTCTTGGGTCAAGGTCCGGGAGTCTCCAGCACATGAAAAGGAAAGAAGAATATGTGGCTTTTAGTGTCGTGTTCCGACTTACTAGACTGCTCGGAGAAAGGGAGGGGGTGAAGGATAAAGGAATAACCACCACCACATTCAGTGCTCTGTGTTTGACTCGGCTAAACAACGTGCCCCGGTGATAACTCGGCTTCCTATCCCGACCCCCCTTTCTTGAAGTTTAATAAAGAACCCAAACGAGCACGCACCTGGGAGAGCCACGCGTCCTCCTTCGCGTGGCTGGGCGAAACACGGTGTCGTTGGCCTCCTGGCTTTACAGCTACCTCCGTCCACTCCTCCTCGGGTATCGGTCCGGCACCTTCTCTGCTCCTGGTGTCGTCCACGTCCAAGGATTCCGCCTTCCCGGTACTACCCGTTCTCCTGGTCGCGTGGTCCTCCTGGCGTCTCAGTTCTTCCTCCCACGTCGGACAACCAACGTCTTCCTGGTCTCCTCTCATATGGTGAGAGGACATTCCTGATAGGCCCGCAAAGTCAGGTGGTCCAGATGCGAAGCCGTCCTCTCGAGCACACAGGCTGTCCTTAAAGGGCCCGTAGTAATCCGCCTGTTGAGGAGACGGACAATCAGTTAGCCCTGCCGGGGCTGAGCATGGGACCCCCTGACAAACCCCTCCCCCAGACTTTTCCCGTTCGGGGGAAAGTGGATAGCGAGACAAATAGTCAGCATTCGTTTGAGCCGTACCCTGTCGGTGACAAACTTCAAAGTCATACGGCTGCAGAGACAAAAACCAACGTAGAATGCGCTCATTTCGTCCCTTGTTTCGCTGGAGCCACTGCAAAGGGGCATGGTCAGAGTACAGTGTAAAGCGCCTACCGTCCAGATAATAATGAAGCTTTTCAATGCTCCACTTGACAGCAAGGCACTCCTTTTCAATGGTGGGATACACCGCTTCTCTGGGGAAAAGTTTCCTGCTCAAATATAGTATCGGGCGCTCCCTACCATCCTGATCTAATTGAGACAGTACAGCCCCCAGACCCACCCCAGAAGCATCAGTTTGCAAATAGAAGGGCTTGTCGAAGTCAGGAGTGATCAAGACTGGAGCCGAGGAAAGAACATCCTTCAGTGCCTGAAAAGCTGCCTGAGCCTGAGAGGAAGGTAGCTTGAATGGAACAGAAGAGGCAGTCTTTTTCAACATATCCGTCAAAGGAGCAGACATTGTGGCAAAATGAGGTATAAACCGTCTGTAGTAACCTACTAGCCCAAGAAAAGCTCGGAGGTCACGTCTATTACGAGGAAATTCCTGTTGTTGGATGGCTTTAACCTTTTCTTGTTGAGGAAACAACTGGCCGTTACCTAGCATGTACCCAAGGTATTTCACTTGGGAAAAGGCAAAACGTGACTTCTTGGCATTAATATGGAGCCCTGCCTTTTCCAAAGCCATTAGGATTTGACTCAAGTGTTGTAAATGAGTCTGCCAATCTGGACTATGGATAACGATGTCATCTATGTATGCAGCCGCAAAATGTCCATAGGGAGCCAATACTGTGTCCATAAGACGTTGGAACGTAGCAGGGGCCCCATGAAGTCCAAAGGGTAAGACAGTGAAATGAAAGAGACCATCAGGGGTGGTGAACGCTGTCTTTTCCTGATCTTTAGGAGAAAGAGGCACCTGCCAATAACCTTTGGTGAGGTCAATAGTTGTTATGTATTGAGCCTCCCCAAGGCGCTCTATCAACTCATCTACCCTAGGCAATGGATACCCGTCTTGTTTGGACACCTTGTTCACTGCCCTAAAGTCAATGCAAAACCTCTTGCTTCCGTCAGGCTTTGGCACCAAAACCACTGGGGAAGACCAGTTACTTTTGGAGGGTACAATGATCCCGGCTTCCAACATTTTCTGTACCTCCTCTTTTATCACTGATCTCCGTGCTTCGGGGACCCGATAGGGTTTCTGTTTTACTACTACCCCCGGAGCTGTCGGAATATGGTGTTCAGCCAAAGTGGTTCTACCTGGCTGATCCGAGAATATAGCCTGGTGTTTTAACATTAACTCCTGCAATCCTTTTTTCTTAGAGTCAGGAAGGTCAGGATTTACCACTGCATGTTCGATGGTATGAACAGGTGGGGTTGCCAGAGATACAGTCACATGAGATTTTGGCGGGGCACCTAACCACTTCTTCAATAGATTAATGTGGTAAATCTGTGTTCGGGAAGGAGATATTTGCAACGTATACGTGGTCCTGCCTATTTTCTTGACTATTTGAAAAGGTCCTTGCCACTCCTTCCTAAGTTTGTGAGTAGATGTAGGAAGAAGGACCAAAGCCCAGTCTCCAACGTTCAACTCTCTCCACTTTTTGCCTTTATCATAAAAGGTCTTTTGTTTGTCTTGCGCTTTTTCTAGAGTTTCATAAGACAGGGTCCTCAACTTGTGCAACCGGGACTTCAGCTGCTGGGAGTAGTCCAACAACTCTTCAGCATCTTTTGAGCTAGTTTTTTCCCAACTATCCCTGGTTATTTCTAGCAATGTACGGGGTTTCCTGCCAAACAGTAACTCGAAGGGGGTGGTCCCTAAACTACTTTGGTACTGGCTTCTTAACACATACAAAGCCAATGGTAGAAGTTGGTCCCACTGTTTACCATCTCCGGTCAAAAGCTTCTTCAGAGTTGTTTTGATTAACCCATTGTAGCGTTCTACCAGACCATCGGTTTGTGGGTGGTATACCGATGTACGAAGATGTTTGATATTGAGGATAGTACAGACCTGTTTCATGAGGCGAGACACGAATGGTGTCCCCTGGTCTGTTAGAAGTTCTTTAGGAAACCCCATCCGTGTAAACAACTCTACCAGTTTTTGTGAAATGGCACTAGTGGTGGCTGCTCGTAATGGGAACGCCTCAGGATAACGAGTAGCATAATCAACTATTACCATAACATATTGGTAACCTCGGTGTGATTTCGGTAAGGGTCCTATGATGTCTAATCCTATCCTTTCAAAGGGCTTACCAATGATTGGAAGTGGAACAAGGGGAACCTTAGGGGGAATGTACGGGTTCCTTTTCTGACAAATCTGGCATTCTTGACAGTATTTCTTCACTTGTGCATACACCCCGGGCCAATAGAAATGCTCAATTATTGAATTAGTGGTCTTTTCGGCACCAGAATGACCCGCTAACAGATGTGCATGAGCATAAAACATTACTTGCTCACGGAACAGGGTAGGGACGATTAGTTGTGGGGTAGCCTGACTCTGCCCTATCCTGTATAGAAGACCATTTTGTTCTACAAAACAAGGATAAGTAAGGGTGTTCTGATTCTTGTTGTCCTGCGCGTTTTTCCAAGCAGTTGCCAAGGAGGCATCATTCAACTGAGCAGCCCGAAAGTTGGTATCAGTGGACCAAGGTTCTTCTGCTAACAAACCTTCTCTAACCCCGCTTCTGCCTTGCTTCTCTAAAACTTCTGCCATCAAAGTAGAAAACCACTTATTATCTGTGCCTATAATGAGTGGTTCGGGGAGATTAGGAAGAATTCCTACTTCACACTGTACCTGGGTTCCCTTTTCTGTTGTAATCGTGACTCTAGCTAGGGAATAAGTACGGATATCTCCATGCACACATTTTATCCGTACACTACGGTTCAATAGCAAAGAGGAACTGTTCAGAGTGTCTTTCCGTATTACCGAATGGCGACACCCTGAGTCTAACAGAGCACGGGTTTTCTTACCATCTACCAAGACACTTACATAAAATGCGGGACCACTCTCTTGTGCATATAAGAGAGCACGCGGAGCATACCCCACTTCCATGGGCTCTTCCTCCTTCTCTCTTTTTTTCCGACAATACTTGGCAATATGACCCCACTCGCCGCATTCATAACACTGAGGACTCGTGAAGACCGGTGGTTCAGGCTTCAACGGTTTAGGCTTTATGGGCGGAGGCTCGTTTGTTGGTTTGTACGGTTTTTTCTCTGGTTTTACAAAGTTTTTATTCACAACAGGTTTTTCGGTTTCACGAAAAACGGGCCTAGTTTGGGCTCTCGCATAGGAATTCGCCATTTCAATAGCGTGTTCCAGGGTCAAACCTGCATGTTGCCGCAGCCATCTTTGTGTTCCATAGGGCGATGCTTCAAGAAATTGTTCCAAATAAATTTTATTCATGACATTTTCGATATTTCCTTCCTGTGGCTTTAACCACCTATCGGCAGCGTCTTTCAGTTTATAAAAAAGAGTTTTAGGAGCATCAGTGGGAGTTCCTCTTTCTTGTCGAAACTTTAACCGATGAGTCTCATCATCGACTCCCAATCTATCAAGGATTATTTGTTTCACATGTCCGTAAGCTGCAGTTCCATCCTTGTTTGCTAATTGATAAGCTGCCTGGGCTTCTCCCGTAAGGAGAGGTGCTAAATAAAAGGGCCATCTCTCACCCGGCCATGCACTAGCTCGGGCTGCCCTTTCGAAATTCAAAAAAAATGAAACAGGATCGTCTCCTGGAGTATATTTCTGGAGCGGCACTACTGCCCCTGGTGGGTGTGCAGCTCTGCTTTGACCCAGCACTGCCAGCAATTGGGTTTGACCCTCTGATAATTTTGTAAGGTGATCTGCCTGTGTCTGTATAGACGCGGTGAACGTGGCTCTATCACTGCCCGCTTGCTCGTTAGACCGGTTAATTGCCCACTCTAGCTTGGACTGGCCTTCACTTAACTGGGTTAGTAAGGTCTCCATCTTGTTTATTTCAGACGGAATGGCTCCTGGCTGGCTCGCCACTTGTCACCTTTCGGTTACAAGAAAGGAAGGAGCCAAGACTAGAGGGTGACTGTTTATCTAATTTATTGGGGTTACAGTTCGTAAAACACCAACACAAAGTCCTTTTTACGAGATACAGGGTCAGTCGCAAGGTCGTTGTCCTCGGGACACTTCCTGGGGTACTTCCTGGGGTACTTCTTGGGTCAAGGTCCGGGAGTCTCCAGCACATGAAAAGGAAAGAAGAATATGTGGCTTTTAGTGTCGTGTTCCGACTTACTAGACTGCTCGGAGAAAGGGAGGGGGTGAAGGATAAAGGAATAACCACCACCACATTCAGTGCTCTGTGTTTGACTCAGCTAAACAACGTGCCCCGGTGATAACTCGGCTTCCTATCCCGACCCCCCTTTCTTGAAGTTTAATAAAGAACCCAAACGAGCACGCACCTGGGAGAGCCACGCGTCTTCCTTCGCGTGGCTGGGCGAAACACGGTGTCGTTGGCCTCCTGGCTTTACAGCTACCTCCGTCCACTCCTCCTCGGGTATCGGTCCGGCACCTTCTCTGCTCCTGGTGTCGTCCACGTCCAAGGATTCCGCCTTCCCGGTACTACCCGTTCTCCTGGTCGCGTGGTCCTCCTGGCGTCTCAGTTCTTCCTCCCACGTCGGACAACCAACGTCTTCCTGGTCTCCTCTCATATGGTGAGAGGACATTCCTGATAGGCCCGCAAAGTCAGGTGGTCCAGATGCGAAGCCGTCCTCTCGAGCACACAGGCTGTCCTTAAAGGGCCCGTAGTAATCCGCCTGTTGAGGAGACGGACAATCAGTTAGCCCTGCCGGGGCTGAGCATGGGACCCCCTGACACTCACCTAAAAGGACTGCATAAACCAGCATGCAACATAACAAGAAACAACCAAGTCACGCCCACCAAAGGCGGTTCCAACTTAATTGAAGTGAAAATGAACACATAGGTGATGTTAACTCAGTGCCTGGATGTATGGCTCATGTAGAAGAGGCGCGATTGCCTCGAAACTTGTCGAGCATGTGCAAAATGAAGGAGGACTGATAGCGAGCAGCGACGAGGCAGAGAACACTGTAAAGTGCAGGTCAACGTCGTGTACCCGCCTGAGCGCCAGGGCTTTGTTTGAAAATATTGTAACGCGGCGGCCCACGCCGCGGAAACAGGCTGAGCACCATTTCTGATATGAAAGGCTGAGAAGGACAACAATTCCTTCGTTTCCAGCACGTTGCCCTTTCGCCAAGAAGCCTGTGAATTAATGAACTCCGTCCTACTAAGGAGAATGACTAGCCGCAAATTAACTGAAAGACACTGAACCTACAAAGGTATATCACTAATAACTCACCTAAAAGGACTGCATAAACCAGCATGCAACATAACAAGAAACAACCAAGTCACGCCCACCAAAGGCGGTTCCAACTTAATTGAAGTGAAAATGAACACATAGGTGATGTTAACTCAGTGCCTGGATGTATGGCTCATGAAGAAGAGGCGCGATTGCCTCGGAACGCGTCGAGCATGTGCAAAATGAAGGAGGACTGATAGCGAGCAGCGACGAGGCAGAGATCACTGTAAAGTGCAGGACAACGTTGTGTGCCCGCCTGAGCGCCAGGGCTTTGTTTGAAAATATTGTAACGCGGCGGCCCGCGCCACGGAAACAGGCTGAGCACCATTTCTGATATGAAAGGCTGAGAAGGACAACAATTCCTTCGTTTCCAGCACGTTGCCCTTTCGCCAAGAAGCCCATGAATTAATGAACTCTGTCCTACTAAGGAGAATGACTAGCCGCAAATTAACTGAAAGACACTGAACCTACAAAGGTATATCACTAATAACTCACCTAAAAAAGGACTTCATAAACCAGCATGCAACATAACAAGAAACAACCATGTCACTCCCACCAAAGGCGGTTCCAACTTAATTGAAGTGAAAATGAACACATAGGTGATGTTAACTCAGTGCCTGGATCTATGGTTCATGAAGAAGAGGCGCGATTGCCTCGAATTGCGTTGAGCATGTACAAAATGAAGGAGGACTGATAGCGAGCAGCGACGAGGCAGAGAACACTGTAAAGTGCAGGACAACGTCGTGTGCCCGCCTGAGCGCCAGGGCTCTGTTTGAAAATATTGTAACGCGGCGGCCCGCACCGCGGAAAAAGGGCTGAGCACCATTTCTGATATGAAAGGTTGAGAAGGACAACAATTCCTTCATTTCCAGCACGTTGCCCTTTTGCCAAGAAGCCCATGAATTAATGAACTCCGTCCTACTAGGGAGAATGACTAGCCGAAAATTAACTGAAAGACACTGAACCTACAAAGGTATATCAATAATAACTCACCTAAAAGGACTGCATAAACCAGCATGCAACATAACAAGAAACAACCAAGTCACGCCCACCAAAGGCGGTTCCAACTTAATTGAAGTGAAAATGAACACATAGGTGATGTTAACTCAGTGCCTGGATGTATGGCTCATGAAGAAGAGGAGCGACTGCCTCGAAACGCGTCGAGCATGTGCAAAATGAAGGAGGACTGATAGCGAGCAGCGACGAGGCAGAGAACACTGTAAAGTGCTGGACAACGTCGTGTGCCCACCTGAGCGCCAGTGCTTTGTTTGAAAATATTGTAACGTGGCCGCCCACGCCGCGGAAACAGGCTGAGCACCATTTCTGATATGAAAGGCTGAGAAGGACAACATTTCCTTCGTTTCCAGCACGTTGCCCTTTCGCCAAGAAGCCTGTGAATTAATGAACTCCATCCTACTAAGGAGAATGACTAGCCGCAAATTAACTGAAAGACACTGAACCTACAAAGGTATATCACTAATAACTCACCTAAAAGCACTGCATAAACCAGCATGCAACATAACAAGAAACAACCAAGTCACGCCCACCAAAGGCGGTTCCAACTTAATTGAAGTGAAAATGAACACATAGGTGATGTTAACTCAGTGCCTGGATGTATGGCTCATGAAGAAGAGGCGCGATTGCCTCAAAACGTGTCGAGCATGTGCAAAATGAAGGAGGACTGATAGCGAGCAGCGACGAGGCAGAGAACACTGTAAAGTGCAGGACAACGTCGTGTGCCCGCCTGAGCGCCAGGGCTTTGTTTGAAAATATTGTAACGCGGCGGCCCACGCCGCGGAAACAGGCTGAGCACCATTTCTGATATGAAAGGCTGAGAAGGACAACAATTCCTTCGTTTCCAGCACGTTGCCCTTTCGCCAAGAAGCCTGTGAATTAATGAACTCCGTCCTACTAAGGAGAATGACTAGCCGCAAATTAACTGAAAGACACTGAACCTACAAAGGTATATCACTAATAACTCACCTAAAAGGACTGCATAAACCAGCATGCAACATAACAAGAAACAACCATGTCACGCCCACCAAAGGCGGTTCCAACTTAATTGAAGTGAAAATGAACACATAGGTGATGTTAACTCAGTGCCTGGATGTATGGCTCATGAAGAAGAGGCGCGATTGCCTCGGAACGCGTCGAGCATGTGCAAAATGAAGGAGGACTGATAGCGAGCAGCGACGAGGCAGAGATCACTGTAAAGTGCAGGACAACGTTGTGTGCCCGCCTGAGCGCCAGGGCTTTGTTTGAAAATATTGTAACGCGGCGTCCCGCGCCACGGAAACAGGCTGAGCACCATTTCTGATATGAAAGGCTGAGAAGGACAACAATTCCTTCGTTTCCAGCACGTTGCCCTTTTGCCAAGAAGCCCATGAATTAATGAACTCCGTCCTACTAGGGAGAATGACTAGCCGCAAATTAACTGAAAGACACTGAACCTACAAAGGTATATCAATAATAACTCACCTAAAAGGACTGCATAAACCAGCATGCAACATAACAAGAAACAACCAAGTCACGCCCACCAAAGGCGGTTCCAACTTAATTGAAGTGAAAATGAACACATAGGTGATGTTAACTCAGTGCCTGGATGTATGGCTCATGAAGAAGAGGAGCGACTGCCTCGAAACGCGTCGAGCATGTGCAAAATGAAGGAGGACTGATAGCGAGCAGCGACGAGGCAGAGAACACTGTAAAGTGCAGGACAACGTCGTGTGCCCACCTGAGCGCCAGTGCTTTGTTTGAAAATATTGTAACGCGGCCGCCCACGCCGCGGAAACAGGCTGAGCACCATTTCTGATATGAAAGGCTGAGAAGGACAACATTTCCTTCGTTTCCAGCACGTTGCCCTTTCGCCAAGAAGCCTGTGAATTAATGAACTCCGTCCTACTAAGGAGAATGACTAGCCGCAAATTAACTGAAAGACACTGAACCTACAAAGGTATATCACTAATAACTCACCTAAAAGGACTGCATAAACCAGCATGCAACATAACAAGAAACAACCAAGTCACGCCCACCAAAGGCGGTTCCAACTTAATTGAAGTGAAAATGAACACATAGGTGATGTTAACTCAGTGCCTGGATGTATGGCTCATGAAGAAGAGGCGCGATTGCCTCGAAACGCGTCGAGCATCTGCAAAATGAAGGAGGACTGATAGCGAGCAGCGACGAGGCAGAGAACACTGTAAAGTGCAGGACAACGTCGTGTGCCCGCCTGAGCGCCAGGGCTTTGTTTGAAAATATTGTAACGCGGTGGCCCGCGCCGCGGAAACAGGCTGAGCACCATTTCTGATATGAAAGGCTGAGAAGGACAACAATTCCTTTGTTTCCAGCACGTTGCCCTTTCGCCAAGAAGCCCATGAATTAATGAACTCTGTCCTACTAAGGAGAATGACTAGCCGCATATTAACTGAAAGACACTGAACCTACAAAGGTATATCACTAATAACTCACCTAAAAAAGGACTGAATAAACCAGCATGCAACATAACAAGAAACAACCAAGTCACGCCCACCAAAGGCGGTTCCAACTTAATTGAAGTGAAAATGAACACATAGGTGATGTTAACTCAGTGCCTGGATGTATGGCTCATGAAGAAGAGGCGCGATTGCCTCGAAACGCGTTGAGCATGTGCAAAATGAAGGAGGACTGATAGCGAGCAGCGACGAGGCAGAGAACACTGTAAAGTGCAGGACAACGTTGTGTGCCCGCGTGAGCGCCAGGGCTTTGTTTGAAAATATTGTAACGCTGCGGCCCACGCCACGGAAACAGGCTGAGCACAATTTCTGATATGAAAGGCTGAGAAGGACAACAATTCCTTCGTTTCCAGCACGTTGCCCTTTCGCCTAGAAGCCTGTGAATTAATGAACTCCGTCCTACTAAGGAGAATGACTAGCTGCAAATTAACTGAAAAAACACTGAACCTACAAAGGTATATCACTAATAACTCACCTAAAAGGACTGCATAAACCAGCATGCAACATAACAAGAAACAACCAAGTCACGCCCACCAAAGGCGGTTCCAACTTAATTGAAGTGAAAATGAACACATAGGTGATGTTAACTCAGTGCCTGGATGTATGGCTCATGAAGAAGAGGCACGATTGCCTCGAAATGCGTCGAGCATGTGCAAAATGAAGGAGGACTGATAGCGAGCAGCGACGAGGCAGAGAACACTGTAAAGTGCAGGACAACGTCGTGTGCCCGCCTGAGCGCCAGGGCTTTGTTTGAAAATATTGTAACGCGGCGGCCCGCACCGCGGAAACAGGCTGAGCACCATTTCTGATATGAAAGGCTGAGAAGGACAACAATTCCTTCGTTTCCAGCACGTTGCCCTTTTGCCAAGAAGCCCATGAATTAATGAACTCCGCCCTACTAAGGAGAATGACTAGCCGCAAATTAACTGAAAGACACTGAACCTACAAAGGTATATCACTAATAACTCACCTAAAAGGACTGCATAAACCAGCATGCAACATAACAAGAAACAACCAAGTCACGCCCACCAAAGGCGGTTCCAACTTAATTGAAGTGAAAATGAAGACATAGGTGATGTTAACTCAGTGCCTGGATGTATGGCTCATGAAGAAGAGGCGCGATTGCCTCGAAACGGGTCGAGCATGTGCAAAATGAAGGAGGACTGATAGCGAGCAGCGACGAGGCAGAGAACACTGTAAAGTGCAGGACAACGTCGTGTGCCCGCCTGAGCACCAGTGCTTTGTTTGAAAATATTGTAACGCGGCGGCCCGCGCCGCGGAAACAGGCTGAGCACCATCTCTGATATGAAAGGCTGAGAAGGACAACAATTCCTTCGTTTCCAGCACGTTGCCCTTTCGCCAAGAAGCCCGTGAATTAATGAACTCCGTCCTACTAAGGAGAATGACTAGCCGCAAATTAACTGAAAGACACTGAACCTACAAAGGTATATCACTAATAACTCACCTAAAAGGACTGCATAAACCTGAATGCAACATAACAAGAAACAACCAAGTCACGCCCACCAAAGGCGGTTCCAACCTAATTGAAGTGAAAATGAACACATAGGTGATGTTAACTCAGTGCCTGATGTATGGCTCATGAAGAAAAGGCGCGATTGCCTCGAAACGCGTCGAGCATGTGCAAAATGAAGGAGGACTGATAGCGAGCAGCGACGAGGCAGAGAACACTGTAAAGTGCAGGACAACGACGTGTGCCCACCTGAGCGCCAGGGCTTTGTTGAAAATATTGTAACGCGGCGGCCCGCACTGCGGAAACAGGCTGAGCACCATTTCTGATATGAAAGGCTGAGAAGGACAACAATTCCTTAGTTTCCAGCACGTTGCCCTTTCGCCAAGAAGCCAGTGAATTAATGAACTCCGTCCTACTAAGGAGAATGACTAGCCGCAAAATAACTGAAAGACACTGAACCTACAAAGGTATATCACTAATAACTCACCTAAAAGGACTGCATAAACCAGCATGCAACATAACAAGAAACAACCAAGTCACGCCCACCAAAGGCGGTTCCAACTTAATTGAAGTGAAAATGAACACATAGGTGATGTTAACTCAGTGCCTGGATGTATGGCTCATGAAGAAGAGGTGCGATTGCCTCGAAACGCGTCGAGCATCTGCAAAATGAAGGAGGACTGATAGCGAGCAGCGACGAGGCAGAGAACACTGTAAAGTGCAGGACAACGTCGTGTGCCCGCCTGAGCGCCAGGGCTTTGTTTGAAAATATTGTAACGCGGCGGCCCACGCCGCGGAAACAGGCTGAGCACCATTTCTGATATGAAAGGCTGAGAAGGACAACAATTCCTTCGTTTCCAGGACATTGCCCTTTCGCCAAGAAGCCCATGAATTAATGAACTCTGTCCTACTAAGGAGAATGACTAGCCGCAAATTAACTGAAAGACACTGAACCTACAAAGGTATATCACTAATAACTCACCTAAAAAAGGACTGCATAAACCAGCATGCAACATAACAAGAAACAACCAAGTCACGCCCACCAAAGGCGGTTCCAACTTAATTGAAGTGAAAATGAACACATAGGTGATGTTAACTCAGTGCCTGGATGTATGGCTCATGAAGAAGAGGCGCGATTGCCTCGAAACGCGTTGAGCATGTGCAAAATGAAGGAGGACTGATAGCGAGCAGCGACGAGGCAGAGAACACTGTAAAGTGCAGGACAACGTTGTGTGCCCGCCTGAGCGCCAGGGCTTTGTTTGAAAATATTGTAACGCTGTGGCCCACGCCGCGGAAACAGGCTGAGCACAATTTCTGATATGAAAGGCTGAGAAGGAAAACAATTCCTTCGTTTCCAGCACGTTGCCCTTTCGCCAAGAAGCCTGTTAATTAATGAACTCCGTCCTACTAAGGAGAATGACTAGCCGCAAATTAACTGAAAAAACACTGAACCTACAAAGGTATATCACTAATAACTCACCTAAAAGGACTGCATAAACCAGCATGCAACATAACAAGAAACAACCAAGTCACGCCCACCAAAGGCGGTTCCAACTTAATTGAAGTGAAAATGAACACATAGGTGATGTTAACTCAGTGCCTGGATGTATGGCTCATGAAGAAGAGGCGCGATTGCCTCGAAATGCGTCGAGCATGTGCAAAATGAAGGAGGACTGATAGCGAGCAGCGAAGAGGCAGAGAACACTGTAAAGTGCAGGACAACGTCGTGTGCCCGCCTGAGCGCCAGGGCTTTGTTTGAAAATATTGTAACGCGGCGGCCCGCACTGCGGAAACAGGCTGAGCACCATTTCTGATATGAAAGGCTGAGAAGGACAACAATTCCTTCGTTTCCAGCACGTTGCCCTTTTGCCAAGAAGCCCATGAATTAATGAACTCCGTCCTACTAAGGAGAATGACTAGCCGCAAATTAACTGAAAGACACTGAACCTACAAAGGTATATCACTAATAACTCACCTAAAAGGACTGCATAAACCAGCATGCAACATAACAAGAAACAACCAAGTCACGCCCACCAAAGGCGGTTCCAACTTAATTGAAGTGAAAATGAACACATAGGTGATGTTAACTCAGTGCCTGGATGTATGGCTCATGAAGAAGAGGCGCGATTGCCTCGAAACGGGTCGAGCATGTGCAAAATGAAGGAGGACTGATAGCGAGCAGCGACGAGGCAGAGAACACTGTAAAGTGCAGGACAACGTCGTGTGCCCGCCTGAGCACCAGTGCTTAGTTTGAAAATATTGTAACGCGGCGGCCCGCGCCGCGGAAACAGGCTGAGCACCATCTCTGATATGAAAGGCTGAGAAGGACAACAATTCCTTCGTTTCCAGCACGTTGCCCTTTCGCCAAGAAGCCCGTGAATTAATTAACTCCGTCCTACTAAGGAGAATGACTAGCCGCAAATTAACTGAAAGACACTGAACCTACAAAGGTATATCACTAATAACTCACCTAAAAGGACTGCATAAACCAGAATGCAACATAACAAGAAACAACCAAGTCACGCCCACCAAAGGCGGTTCCAACTTAATTGAAGTGAAAATGAACACATAGGTGATGTTAACTCAGTGCCTGATGTATGGCTCATGAAGAAGAGGCGCGATTGCCTCGAAACGCGTCGAGCATGTGCAAAATGAAGGAGGACTGATTGCGAGCAGCGACGAGGCAGAGAACACTGTAAAGTGCAGGACAACGACGTGTGCCCACCTGAGCGCCAGGGCTTTGTTTGAAAATATTGTAACGCGGCGGCCCGCACTGCGGAAACAGGCTGAGCACCATTTCTGATATGAAAGGCTGAGAAGGACAACAATTCCTTAGTTTCCAGCACGTTGCCCTTTCGCCAAGAAGGCAGTGAATTAATGAACTCCGTCCTACTAAGGAGAATGACTAGCCGCAAATTAACTGAAAGACACTGAACCTACAAAGGTATATCACTAATAACTCACCTAAAAGGACTGCATAAACCAGCATGCAACATAACAAGAAACAACCAAGTCACGCCCACCAAAGGCGGTTCCAACTTAATTGAAGTGAAAATGAACACAAAGGTGATGTTAACTCAGTGCCTGGATGTATGGCTCATGAAGAAGAGGCGCGATTGCCTCGAAACGCGTCGAGCATCTGCAAAATGAAGGAGGACTGATAGCGAGCAGCGACGAGGCAGAGAACACTGTAAAGTGCAGGACAACGTCGTGTGCCCGCCTGAGCGCCAGGGCTTTGTTTGAAAATATTGTAACGCGGCGGCCCGCGCCGCGGAAACAGGCAGAGCACCATTTCTGATATGAAAGGCTGAGAAGGACAACAATTCCTTCGTTTCCAGCACGTTGCCCTTTCGCCAAGAAGCCCATGAATTAATGAACTCTGTCCTACTAAGGAGAATGACTAGCCGCAAATTAACTGAAAGACACTGAACCTACAAAGGTATATCACTAATAACTCACCTAAAAAAGGACTGCATAAACCAGCATGCAACATAACAAGAAACAACCAAGTCACGCCCACCAAAGGCGGTTCCAACTTAATTGAAGTGAAAATGAACACATAGGTGATGTTAACTCACTGCCTGGATGTATGGCTCATGAAGAAGAGGCGCGATTGCCTCGAAACGCGTTGAGCATGTGCAAAATGAAGGAGGACTGAGAGCGAGCAGCGACGAGGCAGAGAACACTGTAAAGTGCAGGACAACGTTGTGTGCCCGCCTGAGCGGCAGGGCTTTGTTTGAAAATATTGTAACGCTGCGGCCCACGCCGCGGAAACAGGCTGAGCACAATTTCTGATATGAAAGGCTGAGAAGGACAACAATTCCTTCGTTTCCAGCACGTTGCCCTTTCGCCAAGAAGCCTGTGAATTAATGAACTCCGTCCTACTAAGGAGAATGACTAGCCGCAAATTAACTGAAAAAACACTGAACCTACAAAGGTATATCACTAATAACTCACCTAAAAGGACTGCATAAACCAGCATGCAACATAACAAGAAACAACCAAGTCACGCCCACCAAAGGCGGTTCCAACTTAATTGAAGTGAAAATGAACACATAGGTGATGTTAACTCAGTGCCTGGATGTATGGCTCATGAAGAAGAGGCGCGATTGCCTCGAAACGGGTCGAGCATGTGCAAAATGAAGGAGGACTGATAGCGAGCAGCGACGAGGCAGAGAACACTGTAAAGTGCAGGACAACGTCGTGTGCCCGCCTGAGCACCAGTGCTTAGTTTGAAAATATTGTAACGCGGCGGCCCGCGCCGCGGAAACAGGCTGAGCACCATCTCTGATATGAAAGGCTGAGAAGGACAACAATTCCTTCGTTTCCAGCACGTTGCCCTTTCGCCAAGAAGCCCGTGAATTAATTAACTCCGTCCTACTAAGGAGAATGACTAGCCGCAAATTAACTGAAAGACACTGAACCTACAAAGGTATATCACTAATAACTCACCTAAAAGGACTGCATAAACCAGAATGCAACATAACAAGAAACAACCAAGTCACGCCCACCAAAGGCGGTTCCAACTTAATTGAAGTGAAAATGAACACATAGGTGATGTTAACTCAGTGCCTGATGTATGGCTCATGAAGAAGAGGCGCGATTGCCTCGAAACGCGTCGAGCATGTGCAAAATGAAGGAGGACTGATAGCGAGCAGCGACGAGGCAGAGAACACTGTAAAGTGCAGGACAACGACGTGTGCCCACCTGAGCGCCAGGGCTTTGTTTGAAAATATTGTAACGCGGCGGCCCGCACTGCGGAAACAGGCTGAGCACCATTTCTGATATGAAAGGCTGAGAAGGACAACAATTCCTTAGTTTCCAGCACGTTGCCCTTTCGCCAAGAAGGCAGTGAATTAATGAACTCCGTCCTACTAAGGAGAATGACTAGCCGCAAATTAACTGAAAGACACTGAACCTACAAAGGTATATCACTAATAACTCACCTAAAAGGACTGCATAAACCAGCATGCAACATAACAAGAAACAACCAAGTCACGCCCACCAAAGGCGGTTCCAACTTAATTGAAGTGAAAATGAACACAAAGGTGATGTTAACTCAGTGCCTGGATGTATGGCTCATGAAGAAGAGGCGCGATTGCCTCGAAACGCGTCGAGCATCTGCAAAATGAAGGAGGACTGATAGCGAGCAGCGACGAGGCAGAGAACACTGTAAAGTGCAGGACAACGTCGTGTGCCCGCCTGAGCGCCAGGGCTTTGTTTGAAAATATTGTAACGCGGCGGCCCGCGCCGCGGAAACAGGCAGAGCACCATTTCTGATATGAAAGGCTGAGAAGGACAACAATTCCTTCGTTTCCAGCACGTTGCCCTTTCGCCAAGAAGCCCATGAATTAATGAACTCTGTCCTACTAAGGAGAATGACTAGCCGCAAATTAACTGAAAGACACTGAACCTACAAAGGTATATCACTAATAACTCACCTAAAAAAGGACTGCATAAACCAGCATGCAACATAACAAGAAACAACCAAGTCACGCCCACCAAAGGCGGTTCCAACTTAATTGAAGTGAAAATGAACACATAGGTGATGTTAACTCACTGCCTGGATGTATGGCTCATGAAGAAGAGGCGCGATTGCCTCGAAACGCGTTGAGCATGTGCAAAATGAAGGAGGACTGAGAGCGAGCAGCGACGAGGCAGAGAACACTGTAAAGTGCAGGACAACGTTGTGTGCCCGCCTGAGCGGCAGGGCTTTGTTTGAAAATATTGTAACGCTGCGGCCCACGCCGCGGAAACAGGCTGAGCACAATTTCTGATATGAAAGGCTGAGAAGGACAACAATTCCTTCGTTTCCAGCACGTTGCCCTTTCGCCAAGAAGCCTGTGAATTAATGAACTCCGTCCTACTAAGGAGAATGACTAGCCGCAAATTAACTGAAAAAACACTGAACCTACAAAGGTATATCACTAATAACTCACCTAAAAGGACTGCATAAACCAGCATGCAACATAACAAGAAACAACCAAGTCACGCCCACCAAAGGTGGTTCCAACTTAATTGATGTGAAAATGAACACATAGGTGATGTTAACTCAGTGCCTGGATGTATGACTCATGAAGAAGAGGCGCGATTGCCTCGAAATGCGTCGAGCATGTGCAAAATGAAGGAGGACTGATAGCGAGCAGCGACGAGGCAGAGAACACTGTAAAGTGCAGGACAACGTCGTGTGCCCGCCTGAGCACCAGGGCTTTGTTTGAAAATATTGTAACGCGGCGGCCCGCACCGCGGAAACAGGCTGAGCAACATTTCTGATATGAAAGGCTGAGAAGGACAACAATTTCTTCGTTTCCAGCACGTTGCCCTTTTGCCAAGAAGCCCATGAATTAATGAACTCCGTCCTACTAAGGAGAATGACTAGCCGCAAATTAACTGAAAGACACTGAACCTACAAAGGTATATCACTAATAACTCACCTAAAAGGACTGCATAAACCAGCATGCAACATAACAAGAAACAACCAAGTCACGCCCACCAAAGGCGGTTCCAACTTAATTGAAGTGAAAATGAACACATAGGTGATGTTAACTCAGTGCCTGGATGTATGGCTCATGAAGAAGAGGCGCGATTGCCTCGAAACTGGTCGAGCATGTGCAAAATGAAGGAGGACTGATAGCAGCAGCGACGAGACAGAGAACACTGTAAAGTGCAAGACAACGTCGTGTGCCCGCCTGAGCACCAGTGCTTTGTTTGAAAATATTGTAACGCGGCGGCCCGCGCCGCGGAAACAGGCTGAGCACCATCTCTGATATGAAAGGCCGAGAAGGACAACAATTCCTTCGTTTCCAGCACGTTGCCCTTTCGCCAAGAAGCCCGTGAATTAATTAACTCCGTCCTACTAAGGAGAATGACTAGCCGCAAATTAACTGAAAGACACTGAACCTACAAAGGTATATCACTAATAACTCACCTAAAAGGACTGCATAAACCAGCATGCAACATAACAAGAAACAACCAAGTCATGCCCACCAAAGGCGGTTCCAACTTAATTGAAGTGAAAATGAACACATAGGTGATGTTAACTCAGTGCCTGGATGTATGGCTCATGAAGAAGAGGCGCGATTGCCTCAAAACGTGTCGAGCATGTGCAAAATGAAGGAGGACTGATAGCGAGCAGCGACGAGGCAGAGAACACTGTAAAGTGCAGGACAACGTCGTGTGCCCGCCTGAGCGCCAGGGCTTTGTTTGAAAATATTGTAACGCGGCGGCCCACGCTGCGGAAACAGGCTGAGCACCATTTCTGATATGAAAGGCTGAGAAGGACAACAATTCCTTCGTTTCCAGCACGTTGCCCTTTCGCCAAGAAGCCTGTGAATTAATGAACTCCGTCCTACTAAGGAGAATGACTAGCCGCAAATTAACTGAAAGACACTGAACCTACAAAGGTATATCACTAATAACTCACCTAAAAGGACTGCATAAACCAGCATGCAACATAACAAGAAACAACCAAGTCACGCCCACCAAAGGCGGTTCCAACTTAATTGAAGTGAAAATGAACACATAGGTGATGTTAACTCAGTGCCTGGATGTATGGCTCATGAAGAAGAGGCGCGATTGCCTCGAAACGCGTCGAGCATCTGCAAAATGAAGGAGGACTGATAGCGAGCAGCGACGAGGCAGAGAACACTGTAAAGTGCAGGACAACGTCGTGTGCCCGCCTGAGCGCCAGGGCTTTGTTTGAAAATATTGTAACGCGGTGGCCCGCGCCGCGGAAACAGGCTGAGCACCATTTCTGATATGAAAGGCTGAGAAGGACAACAATTCCTTTGTTTCCAGCACGTTGCCCTTTCGCCAAGAAGCCCATGAATTAATGAACTCTGTCCTACTAAGGAGAATGACTAGCCGCAAATTAACTGAAAGACACTGAACCTACAAAGGTATATCACTAATAACTCACCTAAAAAAGGACTGAATAAACCAGCATGCAACATAACAAGAAACAACCAAGTCACGCCCACCAAAGGCGGTTCCAACTTAATTGAAGTGAAAATGAACACATAGGTGATATTAACTCAGTGCCTGGATGTATGGCTCATGAAGAAGAGGCGCGATTGCCTCGAAACGCGCTGAGCATGTGCAAAAGGAAGGAGGACTGATAGCGAGCAGCGACGAGGCAGAGAACACTGTAAAGTGCAGGACAACGTTGTGTGCCCGCCTGAGCGCCAGGGCTTTGTTTGAAAATATTGTAACGCTGCGGCCCACGCCGCGGAAACAGGCTGAGCACAATTTCTGATATGAAAGGCTGAGAAGGACAACAATTCCTTCGTTTCCAGCACGTTGCCCTTTCGCCTAGAAGCCTGTGAATTAATGAACTCCGTCCTACTAAGGAGAATGACTAGCTGCAAATTAACTGAAAAAACACTGAACCTACAAAGGTATATCACTAATAACTCACCTAAAAGGACTGCATAAACCAGCATGCAACATAACAAGAAACAACCAAGTCACGCCCACCAAAGGCGGTTCCAACTTAATTGAAGTGAAAATGAACACATAGGTGATGTTAACTCAGTGCCTGGATGTATGGCTCATGAAGAAGAGGCGCCATTGCCTCGAAATGCGTCGAGCATGTGCAAAATGAAGGAGGACTGATAGCGAGCAGCGACGAGGCAGAGAACACTGTAAAGTGCAGGACAACGTCGTGTGCCCGCCTGAGCGCCAGGGCTTTGTTTGAAAATATTGTAACGCGGCGGCCAGCACCTCGGAAACAGGCTGAGCACCATTTCTGATATGAAAGGCTGAGAAGGACAACAATTCCTTCGTTTCCAGCACGTTGCCCTTTTGCCAAGAAGCCCATGAATTAATGAACTCCGCCCTACTAAGGAGAATGACTAGCCGCAAATTAACTGAAAGACACTGAACCTACAAAGGTATATCACTAATAACTCACCTAAAAGGACTGCATAAACCAGCATGCAACATAACAAGAAACAACCAAGTCACGCCCACCAAAGGCGGTTCCAACTTAATTGAAGTGAAAATGAAGACATAGGTGATGTTAACTCAGTGCCTGGATGTATGGCTCATGAAGAAGAGGCGCGATTGCCTCGAAACGGGTCGAGCATGTGCAAAATGAAGGAGGACTGATAGCGAGCAGCGACGAGGCAGAGAACACTGTAAAGTGCAGGACAACGTCGTGTGCCCGCCTGAGCACCAGTGCTTTGTTTGAAAATATTGTAACGCGGCGGCCCGCGCCGCGGAAACAGGCTGAGCACCATCTCTGATATGAAAGGCTGAGAAGGACAACAATTCCTTCGTTTCCAGCACGTTGCCCTTTCGCCAAGAAGCCCGTGAATTAATGAACTCCGTCCTACTAAGGAGAATGACTAGCCGCAAATTAACTGAAAGACACTGAACCTACAAAGGTATATCACTAATAACTCACCTAAAAGGACTGCATAAACCTGAATGCAACATAACAAGAAACAACCAAGTCACGCCCACCAAAGGCGGTTCCAACTTAATTGAAGTGAAAATGAACACATAGGTGATGTTAACTCAGTGCCTGATGTATGGCTCATGAAGAAAAGGCGCGATTGCCTCGAAACGCGTCGAGCATGTGCAAAATGAAGGAGGACTGATAGCGAGCAGCGACGAGGCAGAGAACACTGTACAGTGCAGGACAACGACGTGTGCCCACCTGAGCGCCAGGGCTTTGTTGAAAATATTGTAACGCGGCGGCCCGCACTGCGGAAACAGGCTGAGCACCATTTCTGATATGAAAGGCTGAGAAGGACAACAATTCCTTAGTTTCCAGCACGTTGCCCTTTCGCCAAGAAGCCAGTGAATTAATGAACTCCGTCCTACTAAGGAGAATGACTAGCCGCAAAATAACTGAAAGACACTGAACCTACAAAGGTATATCACTAATAACTCACCTAAAAGGACTGCATAAACCAGCATGCAACATAACAAGAAACAACCAAGTCCCGCCCACCAAAGGCGGTTCCAACTTAATTGAAGTGAAAATGAACACATAGGTGATGTTAACTCAGTGCCTGGATGTATGGCTCATGAAGAAGAGGTGCGATTGCCTCGAAACGCGTCGAGCATCTGCAAAATGAAGGAGGACTGATAGCGAGCAGCGACGAGGCAGAGAACACTGTAAAGTGCAGGACAACGTCGTGTGCCCGCCTGAGCGCCAGGGCTTTGTTTGAAAATATTGTAACGCGGCGGCCCACGCCGCGGAAACAGGCTGAGCACCATTTCTGATATGAAAGGCTGAGAAGGACAACAATTCCTTCGTTTCCAGCACATTGCCCTTTCGCCAAGAAGCCCATGAATTAATGAACTCTGTCCTACTAAGGAGAATGACTAGCCGCAAATTAACTGAAAGACACTGAACCTACAAAGGTATATCACTAATAACTCACCTAAAAAAGGACTGCATAAACCAGCATGCAACATAACAAGAAACAACCAAGTCACGCCCACCAAAGGCGGTTCCAACTTAATTGAAGTGAAAATGAACACATAGGTGATGTTAACTCAGTGCCTGGATATATGGCTCATGAAGAAGAGGCGCGATTGCCTCGAAACGCGTTGAGCATGTGCAAAATGAAGGAGGACTGATAGCGAGCAGCGACGAGGCAGAGAACACTGTAAAGTGCAGGACAACGTTGTGTGCCCGCCTGAGCGCCAGGGCTTTGTTTGAAAATATTGTAACGCTGTGGCCCACGCCGCGGAAACAGGCTGAGCACAATTTCTGATATGAAAGGCTGAGAAGGAAAACAATTCCTTCGTTTCCAGCACGTTGCCCTTTCGCCAAGAAGCCTGTGAATTAATGAACTCCGTCCTACTAAGGAGAATGACTAGCCGCAAATTAACTGAAAAAACACTGAACCTACAAAGGTATATCACTAATAACTCACCTAAAAGGACTGCATAAACCAGCATGCAACATAACAAGAAACAACCAAGTCACGCCCACCAAAGGCGGTTCCAACTTAATTGAAGTGAAAATGAACACATAGGTGATGTTAACTCAGTGCCTGGATGTATGGCTCATGAAGAAGAGGCGCGATTGCCTCGAAATGCGTCGAGCATGTGCAAAATGAAGGAGGACTGATAGCGAGCAGCGAAGAGGCAGAGAACACTGTAAAGTGCAGGACAACGTCGTGTGCCCGCCTGAGCGCCAGGGCTTTGTTTGAAAATATTGTAACGCGGCGGCCCGCACAGCGGAAACAGGCTGAGCACCATTTCTGATATGAAAGGCTGAGAAGGACAACAATTCCTTCGTTTCCAGCACGTTGCCCTTTTGCCAAGAAGCCCATGAATTAATGAACTCCGTCCTACTAAGGAGAATGACTAGCCGCAAATTAACTGAAAGACACTGAACCTACAAAGGTATATCACTAATAACTCACCTAAAAGGACTGCATAAACCAGCATGCAACATAACAAGAAACAACCAAGTCACGCCCACCAAAGGCGGTTCCAACTTAATTGAAGTGAAAATGAACACATAGGTGATGTTAACTCAGTGCCTGGATGTATGGCTCATGAAGAAGAGGCGCGATTGCCTCGAAACGGGTCGAGCATGTGCAAAATGAAGGAGGACTGATAGCAGCAGCGACGAGACAGAGAACACTGTAAAGTGCAAGACAACGTCGTGTGCCCGCCTGAGCACCAGTGCTTTGTTTGAAAATATTGTAACGCGGCGGCCCGCGCCGCGGAAACAGGCTGAGCACCATCTCTGATATGAAAGGCCGAGAAGGACAACAATTCCTTCGTTTCCAGCACGTTGCCCTTTCGCCAAGAAGCCCGTGAATTAATTAACTCCGTCCTACTAAGGAGAATGACTAGCCGCAAATTAACTGAAAGACACTGAACCTACAAAGGTATATCACTAATAACTCACCTAAAAGGACTGCATAAACCAGCATGCAACATAACAAGAAACAACCAAGTCATGCCCACCAAAGGCGGTTCCAACTTAATTGAAGTGAAAATGAACACATAGGTGATGTTAACTCAGTGCCTGATGTATGGCTCATGAAGAAGAGGCGCGATTGCCTCGAAACGCGTCGAGCATGTGCAAAATGAAGGAGGACTGATAGCGAGCAGCGACGAGGCAGAGAACACTGTAAAGTGCAGGACAACGACGTGTGCCCACCTGAGCGCCAGGGCTTTGTTTGAAAATATTGTAACGCGGCGGCCCGCACCGCGGAAACAGGCTGAGCACCATTTCTGATATGAAAGGCTGAGAAGGACAACAATTCCTTAGTTTCCAGCACGTTGCCCTTTCGCCAAGAAGCCAGTGAATTAATGAACTCTGTCCTACTAAGGAGAATGACTAGCCGCAAATTAACTGAAAGACACTGAACCTACAAAGGTATATCACTAATAACTCACCTAAAAGGACTGCATAAACCAGCATGCAACATAACAAGAAACAACCAAGTCACGCCCACCAAAGGCGGTTCCAACTTAATTGAAGTGAAAATGAACACATAGGTGATGTTAACTCATGCCTGGATGTATGGCTCATGAAGAAGAGGAGCGATTGCCTCGAAATGCGTCGAGCATGTGCAAAATGAAGGAGGACTGATAGCGAGCAGCAACGAGGCAGAGAACACTGTAAAGTGCAGGACAACGTTGTGTGCCCGCCTGAGCGCCAGGGCTTTGTTTGAAAAAAAATATATATATATTACCTACTGGTGGTGACCAGTAGGCAGTTATAGTTAGGACCTAGTTTCCATAGGAAATCCGCAACATTCTATTTGGAATAACTTTGACGCCAGTCAACTAATCTTCGCGAAATACTCCAAGAAAATGGCCTGCTCCGCTTTTCCCCTTCCCTGAAAGGGGGTGAGTTGTCAAGCGGTGCAGAGAAAAAAGGGGGGTCCCAAAACGTGTTTTCCCCATGCAATTTTCCATAGGACCTTTAAGTGAGGCTACAGCCAGAACTGCTGAATGGAATTACATCAAATGTGGCAAAAAAGTAGAGTTTGGTTCGTTTTTTGGTGTAAAAAAATGGTGTAAATCCGTTCAGTAGTTCCTAAGAAAATCAAAAGTAAAATCATAGATATATCTATAGACGAAGTACGGTAAGCGTACCATAAAATGTACGATTACGAGCATGAGCTGCATGCTGATTGGCTGAAAGTGATAGAAAAGAACATTACTTAAGATAAGCTGGTATATTGACAAGTCAAGCACACTTGCTGTTTTGATTTCAACAATGTATGATGAACTTTTCACCTGTGTGCTCAGTTAGGTGTTCCCTGAAGTGTTTCTTTGGTAACTGGCAGAATGTAGAATGGGGGAAGGGTTGAAAGTTCTGTCAGTTGGAAAAAGTTAAAGCAATAGAAAAGTGTGTTTTGTTTTGATTTAATGTGGAAATAAATGTGATTTGTTATTTATTTGTATATGTGTGTAGATTGAGTGTGTAGATTGACAGGAAAAGTTTGCTATTTGCTATAGGACTCCTTGACCCCCTAGGGCTGCTTAGGGGGTTTTACAATGATCTCCAAGGTCAAAATCTTTTATTTTTTCTTGCTTAGGTACGCTTACGGGACAACTTACAAACTTTGCACCGTACGTACGTGCATGGTACGCGTACGGTAAATCTCCTGTAAAAAAAAATATCCTCTATCACTAATTTTTGTAATTCCCGGGGACCCCCACCCCTGGTGCTTTAACTATATGTATGTGGGGGCGCTCATAGCCCCCCCACACGCCCCGGGGCTCTAATATAGAAAATAAGGGGTCCGTGATGGACTCCCCAGCCCCAGGGACCACCACCCCCCCGGGATTTTGAATGATGGGAGCGGGGCCGCGCGGCCCCCCTCCTGGAGCCTTTGATGGTCCTGGGACCGCCACCCCCCAGGGCTGGCTCCTGCTGTTTGCTATGGTAGGGCGGGAGCTCGCGGCTCCCACCCTACCATAGCAAACTGCTTTCCTATTTGAAAGAGAGAGCAGGACACCTGCTCTCTCTTTCAAGTAGGAAAGCAGATTGCTTTTCGTCAAGGAGAGCAGAATGTAAGCTGCTCTCTCTGACGAAAAGCAATGCCGGCTCCCAAAGGACGCAGGGAGCCGGCTGGGACCGTGGGGGCATTGGGGCTCCCCCCACGGTCCCCAATGTTGTATTACAGCCCCGGGGGATGGGGTCCCTGGGGATTATAAAAAAATTATGATAAAGGCTATTTTTTTTTACGGTAGATTTACCGTGCGGGTACCATGCATGTATGTACGACGTAAGGTGCAAAGTCTGTAAGTCGTCCCGTAAGCTACCTAAGCATGAAAAAAATTCAATTAAAAAAATATATTTTACAGATATCTATCAAGTTTATGTGTTGGTTGGTTCTAATGAGACCTTTTTACTTTATTAGTACTGATAAGTAAGTACTTATGCATAGTCTAAACTTGTTGAGGAGCAGTGTTTTATAGAGTGCTGAACTTTTAACGTCTGTTGACAGTTGACTTTTGCATCATCTGTTGGGGGTAGGGCGGAAAGTTATGTCAGTTGGAAAGGGTTGAAACATTGAACCAATAGAAATGCGTGTTTGGTTTTGAATTAAGTGTAGGATTTTGATTTGTTATTACCATGTATATATGTGTAAATTGGGAGGGAAAATGTGCCATGTTGTGGTTCTGCAGCAAGCACTGAAGCAGAGATATTCTGTATAAGAATATCTGCTGTGTGAGTGGCATTCTTCTTAATCTACAAATCAGTTTGAGAGGTGAGTTGATAACTTGTAAGGGAATGTATGTGATGCATTTTATTTTTAGTAAGAGTAATGTGTTTATCCTTCTAAAGTTTGTAGAATCATATTCTGAGATTGTCTGCATTTCGATAACTATTGTGATAAAATCATTTGGTCAGTTAATGTGTTTAGTGAGTCACCTATGTGCAATAAAGTGCAGGACTAAAAAATGTAGAATGTGTGCAGTCACTTTTTTAGTTGTAGAGTAGTTAATAGTGTTGATTGCTTAGAATTAGACTTGTGTTCTTAATCTATAATTTTGTAGTCAGTATACATACACTGCTGCATACACTCTTGGGCAGATTTACAAGCCCCTTGCGCCTCTTTGTTGTTGTATTGTGTCACTTTTTTGATGTAATGTTGGCAAAAATAATACAGAAAGTTGGAAATGTATTTGCAAAATGAGTCAGGGTTGTCCACTGAAATGTAGTAGTTATATACATGGAATGTGTGTAGTCACTTAACCATTTTAGTGTAGTAAATGTGTTTTGGTAAAATGTATGGTCTCATATTTGTTGTCTAGAATCACACTGAGCGTCTGTGTATATTAAGGAATTATTCTTGCCCCTTTTTCCATAATATCCCCCTCTCTCCTCACAGTCTACTATGGCTGAGATACCCGCCACCCCCTCTCAACACAATCCCCAAAGGAGGGAAACCGGAAACAGTTCTTGAAGTTTTTGGAAGTGGGAGGGAGTGACCCTCCCGGCCGTATTTATTAAAACAAAAAATTTAAAACATTAAACATTTTCATATTAATGTACAATTTCATACCACATTGCGATGTTTGGCTAACCTTAACAGATTCTCTAATACAGAGGTTCTCCTAGCCGAACTAACATCCTACAAAACATTTTCTTGAAATAATGAAATTGTACATCCTAACGTTTAAGGGCCAACGGCAAGGTCGTAACCGGTGTCAAGATCCCTAACCAGACATACCCCCCCCACTTGGGAGGGGCGACAGCACTGAGGCGTACTCAAGTGCAACTATTACCAATTTCCCTTGACTTGACGGGGGCACCTATCAACTCGACGCCAGTTAAAGGTCGTTCGAAGACTCGTGTGAGGTATCTAGAAGGTATCGTAGACCTCCCCCCAACCCCACACAACTTACCGCATCTGCCGTCGCAGATGTCACTGGCCCCGGGAAATTCCCCAGGAGGGGGCTGTAACCCCTCCTACACAGGAAGGGGCCTTGACCGCCTTTCCTCTTCTTTCGGCGACCCATCCTTAGAAGGGACCGCCTCCCCGTTGAGGGGCCAAAGGCCACCTCCCCCGAGCGCTCCCATCCGTGTTGGGTGACGCCCACTCATAGGGATCTTCCAATTAGTGCTCACCGATCATGACCTTACCGCCCGACCAAAATAAATACGACAAATGCTAACTAAACGAAACTACATTGGCCACTATGACCGAAAAAGCCTGTTTATAAATGGACCTTAAATCCGAATTTCTTTAATCACCAAACTTGTAAAATTAGACCAATCTTTATTACACATTCAACATCAACACAATACTAAAACAACCTGTAAACGAAATAGAATTATCGATCGATTTTATTAAAAACAACTGGCTGTCTTCAGGGGCTGGTGGGTGGGTCAAAATTGGCTCTTCGTTCCGTCTCGAGCTCACGTGCAGCGAGGAGGTGCAGCTTCAGAGCACAGGAACAAGAGGATGTCTTCTGGTCTTGCGTCCCTTTTTATCCATCTTCAGGGCGGGCGTAAACCCGCCCCTGCCTGCCCCGAGGGCGTGGCCGGCCGCGTCAGTGTCTAGGCCAGCCCACTCTAGGGCGGGAAAAAGCGCGCCCCGGCTACGCCGCTTCGGGCATACCAGCCGAGACGCGCCTCCCGCCCAAAATGGCTTCCCGGGGGGATCGAGGCACTCTGCCATACGTTCGGGGGGACCGAGTGGTCGCCCCTTTCCATATGGCTGAGATACCCGCCACCCCCTCTCAACACAATCCCCAAAGGAGGGAAACCGGAAACAGTTCTTGAAGTTTTTGGAAGTGGGAGGGAGTGACCCTCCCGGCCGTATTTATTAAAACAAAAAATTTAAAACATTAAACATTTTCATATTAATGTACAATTTCATACCACATTGCGATGTTTGGCTAACCTTAACAGATTCTCTAATACAGAGGTTCTCCTAGCCGAACTAACATCCTACAAAACATTTTCTTGAAATAATGAAATTGTACATCCTAACATTTAAGGGCCAACGGCAAGGTCGTAACCGGTGTCAAGATCCCTAACCAGACATACCCCCCCCACTTGGGAGGGGCGACAGCACTGAGGCGTACTCAAGTGCAACTACTACCAATTTCCCTTGACTTGACGGGGGCACCTATCAACTCGACGCCAGTTAAAGGTCGTTCGAAGACTCGTGTGAGGTATCTAGAAGGTATCGTAGACCTCCCCCCAACCCCACACAACTTACCGCATCTGCCGTCGCAGATGTCACTGGCCCCGGGAAATTCCCCAGGAGGGGGCTGTAACCCCTCCTACACAGGAAGGGGCCTTGACCGCCTTTCCTCTTCTTTCGGCGACCCATCCTTAGAAGGGACCGCCTCCCCGTTGAGGGGCCAAAGGCCACCTCCCCCGAGCGCTCCCATCCGTGTTGGGTGACGCCCACTCATAGGGATCTTCCAATTAGTGCTCACCGATCATGACCTTACCGCCACAGGCCGGATAGTTGACCGGCTATCCGGACCCCCCACAAAACTCCTACCTAAAGGTCATGTTTCAACGATTTTAACCATGCTAAGAAGTCTCCTAAGAGTAACTCGTTCCCCACCCAAGACAAATGCACACCATCCCCCAAATACATACTGTCATCGTTAATACAGCTATGAGAAATAGAATGCAATGTCCTGGAACGGAACAACCTACTCACTTTATTGTTAAGCTTTCTAACAGAATGGTTCAAAGCAGGAATAGAGATAGCCCCCCGCCACACCTTTCGTGGAATCAAATGGGACCATGCAATCATGCACCCCGGAACTCTCCTCGCCAACCAACTTACAGTGGAAAGCATTGCCTCCAGGAGTAGTCGTCTACCGGTGGTGACCAAATCATTGCCCCCAACATGTACTATAACTATAGACGGCGGTGACCTTGTCCGCCCTAACAAACCCTCAAAAAATGTTTGAAACTGGTCAATACAGAGACCGCCCCTTCCGTAGAAGGACATCCTGTACCCGTATTCCCCAGCTACGTGAATCATGTCACCTGCTTTGAATACGTCTGCGGCACGCCTCACGTATGAGTGGCCCACGACCCACACCTCCTTTTTCACAGCCGGTGATGTCTGACCGCTGGCCCGGTGTAGGGTCGACTGCATAGTCCGCCCCGCCTCGTAGGCTTGCGTAACTGAAAACGAAACAAAAACAAGAAGCGTGAGTACATTATTACAGCTTCACAACATGTGCAACCGCACGTATCTTTTGTAACAATTGGAGGACCAACGCCCCACTCGTTTCACTTGCTCAACATTAAGACCCCTGGCTGTAGCTTCCGTAGCAGCCCCTATCCGAAAGGAATGGGTCCCAAATTCGCCCGGGTTCAAGCCCGCAGCGGCAATTGACATCGCAAGCACCCGCTGAAACTGAAATTTCGTCAGTGGGGTGGCGTCAGCGTGTCTTAACAAAGTCCCCCCCCATGATGCCACCCTTCGTGCTAGGTAATCCTCTAAACATTTTCCCGGACACATGGGGGACCCAGGAATCCTGCGTATGATGACGCAGTCACCCATCCCATCTTGATCAGTCTTGGATTTTACAAAGGAGACAGTCATTGTTTCTCCCCTGATCTGAACGTGTTCCTGGCACAAACCCCCTGCCACATCCAGTTTGTTCCTTGCAACTAGTTCGCTTACCCGCATTGCTCCGTGAAATGCCAGCGAAAAAGCGGCTCGGAACAGCACCGCCTCAAACTGAGATGAACATGTGGCCGGGAGTGTGGCCAACAACTGGGACAATCTATCCAAACCTATCGGGCGCCTTTCATCTACTCTGCGACCCTCAAGGCGTTGCCACCCACGCAGCGCTTTCTGTACAACGAAAGACGCTGTTGGGTCCTGGATAGCGTGCGCTCTGGCAACAAAGGAAATGGCAGCACGATGCCTCTGGGCCGTAGCCACCGATTTCCCAGCCCTACGTAAGGACAACAGGAAATTCACTACCCCTTCCTCGTGACCCCAAAGTCGCTCTCTATCACTCCCCAAAAAGGCTAAATAGGCCCGAAACGCCCCTTCATATGCCTTCCTCGTCCTTGGTGCTAGACTCTCTCCCACGAGGTGACGAAGTTCGGGGCACCGAGAGACCAGAGAGCTTCGGGAAAGGGTGCCGGCTCTGGGTCCGCTGAGGGGAGGAAACCCGAAAAAGCCTGCATTTGAAAACGAGACAGTGCGTCAGCCGCCTGATTCATCACCCCCGGCACATGCTTTGCTCTGAATAGCACGTTCAATTGCATACATAGTAAAACAATTTCCTTAAGCAGTCTTAAAATCAGTTTACAACGTGCTGCCTGACTATTGATGCACTCGACCACGGTCATATTGTCAGACCAAAATATGACAGAGTGATCCTTGAACCCATCGGGCCATGTTCTCAAGGCCACCAAGATGGGAAACAGTTCCAGGAAAGCAATATTACTCGTCAGACCATTCTCATGCCACCATGTCGGCCATCTTCGTGCCGACCATTTCGTGCCGAAGATGGCGCCAAAACCTATGCTTCCTGCTGAATCTGTCCATAGCCCCAGCTCCTCGGAAGACACGGCTGGTTCATTCCAGACGATTCTACCATTGAAGTCCGCCAGAAATGCTAACCAAATACGCATGTCCTGGCGGATCTCGGCCGATAGTCTTGTGCGATGATGGCACTCCCTAAGGCCGACCATCGCTTGGGCAATTGAACGAGAAAAGGGGCGGGCCATTGGTATTACCCTCAGGGCAAAATTCAACTGTCCCACCAACTGCTGTAATTGTTGCAGCGTAACTTTTGATGCATTTATACACATTTGCAGCGCAGCCCTGAACTTCAACACTTTCTCAGCTGGCAAACGGAAACACCCTTCAATGGAGTCCAACTCAATCCCCAAAAACTCGAGGCAAGTCGTAGGACCCACTGTTTTACCCGGTGCCAATGGCACACCAAACTGTTTCATTAACACACAAAAGTCGGCCAAAGCCCGGCCACATTCAAGATCCCCGGCCGCCCCAAGAAACAGAAAATCATCAAGGTAGTGCATTACATCTTGAAAACCTGTTTTCTTTGTGAAGACCCATTGTAGAAAACTACTGAATTTCTCGAAATAAGCACAGGATATAGAGCACCCCATTGGCATACACCTATCCATGTAATAACTACCCTGAAACCTGAATCCCAGGAGACGCTGGTCGTCTGGGTGTACCGGGAGCAATCGGAACGCTGACTCGATATCTGACTTCGCCATCAGCGCCCCGGGCCCCAGGCGATTCAAAATGGCTACGGCCTCATCGAAGGATGCGTACCGCACCGAACACACCTCTGGATTGATTGCATCATTTACGGAAAGACCTCGCGGAGCTGATAAATTGTGAATCAGTCGGAACTCACCGGGGTCTTTCTTGGGGACTACCCCTAAGGGAGAACAAACAAAATTCTGGACCGGGGGTACACTAAACGGGCCGGCGACCCGACCTCGAGTCACCTCTTTTCGGATCTTATCCTGAACCACGGTCGTATGCTGCAGGACGGAAAGTTGATTTTTACACTTTTCCACACCCTGAAAGTCCCCTACCGGGATGCGGAAACCATACGAAAAACCGTTCCGCAGCACCCCAGCAGAAGTACGATCCGGGTATTCACTGAGCCAGGGAATCATCGCCAGGGTATCAATCGGGGTAGGTAAAGGCGCCCCTCGGACTATATTAGACCTGTTTGGCACCTCCTCTCCCCCCATTATCACCCGTTCTGGCTCTGCACGAGGACTCAGGATGGGACGACCCACAACCACTACATTCATGTTTGAATTTACACGATCCCTGGGGTCTAGTACATTTACCCCTGTTGAAATTAAAGCAGAAACCCTTTTTCCCGGTACTGCCGGCAGGTTTCGAGTACTCGTCGGTACCCGTACCTGATCGAAAGGGCGTCCCCGCATATTGCCGGGAGGATTCGCCAACATTACTTCCCACCAATGGCATTTTTAACATCCCCGACTCCTTCATTTTATCCCAAGTCAAGGAATCATAACAATCCCAGGTTAAACTTTTATTATGCTCCTTTTCCTTTCTGAACAGATTATCGTAACAGAACCAATGATTACCCTGGTGCGATGTCGAGTACCCCATGATTCGTGATTGATAGATTGGGAACTCGGAAAGCAACTCAGGTCTACGTTCCCCCAAGATTGATGTAAAGATTCCCCAAGCATTGCCCCAATTGCCGATATTCTCATTCACTTTAAAGGCGGCCATTTTTGCGCGCCAAACACTCGGATGCATGAGATCCTTCTGACTCTTTACATGCTCTACCTCATAATGATCAACAAGCAGTGAGAAAATGTTCACATACTCCCCCGCCCAAATCTTTTCCTTAATTGCCAAAGGAACATGTTGCCCCAACCTTTCTCTCCGCGAGGGTGTTGACTCATCCCTCGCGATCGGCAATGGCCGCTTACCTGCACCTGACGCTGCCTCTGTGGTCGCAATCGTCCCTGGTGTCTTGTCCCCTACTGCAGCCGGCACGGGCACCTTGGCTGCTTCCCGCTTCTCACGCAATTGCTTCTTCAGCGCCTGCACATCGACAGCCGTGCCGCCCTCGTTACCTTTGCCCAACCACGCAGCCAATTGAGCTGCCAACTCGGGCGGCATATCATCCTCGGACACGGGGGTGACCACAACGGGGATTGGATTCCCCTCCTCCGGCACGGGAGTTGGAGCCTCGAGCGGGGCACTGGGACCCGGGATATCTTCACCCGCTGCCCCCCTCCTGGGCCTCTTGTTTTTTCCTCCCGGGGCTGCTCCCGCCAAAGGACGTTTTGGACCCCTTTCCTCATTCTTGTCCACCCGCTTCTTTAGCTCGGACATCTCCTTCATGAGAACACGAAGCATCTGGTCAGTAGTCATGCGCTTTCCCACCTTCTTCGGCATTCTCCAACAAAGTAACTGTAAAACAAACAAGAACGATTAAAACGCTCAAAATTGGCTCTTCGTTCCGTCTCGAGCTCACGTGCAGCGAGGAGGTGCAGCTTCAGAGCACAGGAACAAGAGGATGTCTTCTGGTCTTGCGTCCCTTTTTATCCATCTTCAGGGCGGGCGTAAACCCGCCCCTGCCTGCCCCGAGGGCGTGGCCGGCCGCGTCAGTGTCTAGGCCAGCCCACTCTAGGGCGGGAAAAAGCGCGCCCCGGCTACGCCGCTTCGGGCATACCAGCCGAGACGCGCCTCCCGCCCAAAATGGCTTCCCGGGGGGATCGAGGCACTCTGCCATACGTTCGGGGGGACCGAGTGGTCGCCCCTTTCCAATCTCTCTGCTTATACTGTCCTCTCTCTTCTGATATTCTCCCTCTTTCCTTATCCTCACTTCTCTCTCCTCATAATGCTCCTTGTCCTCATAGTCCCCCCAGTCCTCATATTCCCCCTCTGTCCTCATTGTCTCCAACGTCTCCTAATACTCCCCCTTCTTTTTATACTTCCTCTATCCTCTTACTCCTCCCTCTCTAATCATACCTCCCTTTTAACAATTTCCCAGTCAGTATACATACATTGCTGAATGCACTTTTGGGCATATTTACAAGCCTCTTGCGCCTCTTTGTTGTTCTATTGTGTCACTTTTTGGATGTAAGGTTGGCAAAAATAATGTAGCAAATTGAATATGTATCTGCAAAATGAATCAGGGTTGTCCAGTGAAATGTAATAGTTATATACATGGAATGTGTACAGTCACTTAAACGTTTTGGAGTAGTAAATGTGTTTTGGTAAAATGCATGGTCTCTTTTTTTTTGTCTGGAATATCACTGAGCGTCTGTGTACATTAAGGAATTATAGTCACCTCTTTTTCCATATTGTCCCCCTCTCTCCTCACAGTCTACCTCTCTCTGTTTATACTGTCCTCTCTCTTCTGATATTCCCCCTCTTTCCTTATTCTCACTTCTCTCTCCTCATAGTGCTCCTTGTTCTCATAGTCCCCCCTGTCCTTATATTTGTCCTCTGTCCTCATTCTTCTCTGTCTCCTAATACTCCTCCTTCTTTTAATACTCCCTCCTCTGTCCTCTTACTCCTCCCTCTCTCATTATACCTCCCTCTTAACAATTCCCTAGTCAATATACATACATTGCTGCATACACTCTTGGGCAGATTTACAAGCCCCTTGCGCCTCTTTGTTGTTCTATTGTGTCACTTTTTGGATGTAATGGTGGCAAAAATAATGTAGCAAATTGAATACGTATTTCCAAAATGAATCAGGGTTGTCCAGTGAAATGTAGTAATTATATACATGGAATGTGTACAGTCACTTAACCGTTTTAGAGCAGTAAATGTGTTTTGGTAAAATGCATGGTCTCGTTTTTTTGTCTAGAATCACACTGAGCATCTGTGTACATTAAGGAATTGCAGTTGCCTCTTTTTCCATATCCTCCCCCCTCTCTCTCCTCACAGTCTCCCTCTCCCTGCTTATACTGTCCCTTCTCTTCTGAAATTCCCCCTCTTTCCTTATTCTCACTTCTCTCTCCTCATAGTGCTCCTTGTCTTCATACTCCCGCTTGTCCTCATATTCTCCTCTCTGTCCTGTTACTCCTCCCTTTCTACTCATTTTCCTCATTTTCCTCTTAGTCCCCCTGTCTGTGCTCAAACTCACCTCTTTTCCCATAATTTCCCCTCTCTCTCTTCACACTCCCTCTCTCTCTCCTCATACTCTTTCTCCTCTCCTCATACTCCCCCTTTTTCCTGTTAATCCACCCTCTCTCCTCATTTGTCCGCCTTTCCTCATACTCCGTCCTCTCATTATATTCCCCCTATTTTCTGATACTTCTTCCTCTTTCCTCATACACATCCCTGTCTACTTATACACATCTGTGTGTTTTTATACTCCTACTCTATTTCTTCATTCTCACTCTTCTCTCTTCATATTCTTCCCTGTTTTCTCATACTGTTTGTGTGTCCTCATACGCTGAAGCACTTATAAATTCTGTCAGGCACTCTCCTTACAGAAGTGTAATCTTTTAGTCAGTACTCAAGTATTGATGTAGTGAAGTAGGGCTTAGCAGTTGAACTGCTTACGTTTTTTTATAATGTTATACATATTTCTTACTACAGATTCTATTTATCAACAGTAAAAGAAATTCATCATGCCTTCAAAAAATGAAAAGAGGAAACAACATAATAAAGCTTATTATTTAAAGAGAAGTCATCCACAAGATTTACCTGAACAACAATGTGTGAACAAAAAGAAAAAAAGTTCTGGTAAAAGAATGAAAAACCTATTAAACACTAGGAGTAGGGTTGACAATGTAAAAAATACAAATAGTGTATCTGCAACTAAAAAGAAAAAACTAAGGGAAAAGAGAAGAACCATGGGAAATCATCTTGTAAAAAAACACTGTATAGTAAAAGGAGGAAGAATCAATTTGTCTAAATTAGGAAGAAAATGTTTTATAATAGAGTTGTGTCGCATTTGATCGAGGTAGTTAAGAAATGTAAAAAAAACAGCATTTTATAAGAAGAAAGGTATAGAAAATATAGTTGAGAAAGCTTTCGAATTGAAAAAAAAGTTGTTTCTTTTAGTAATTAATAGAATTTGATCACTAGATAAGCCAATCGATTTAATGAAGGCCAAAAGTAAGTGGAGAAGAGTAATTAACAGAAGTAATTTTTCTGATGTTTTTTTGGTGAATGGAAACAAAGTTCAAGTTCTGAGCCTTTTTTTAATGAAGAGCGTTATCTTCAGAGTAATAATTTGTTGCATGCAGTTCACACTAGTGGTCGTGCCTATGAGTTTACAAATGGTTGTCCTATTGAGAAAGAGAAAATTGTTCCTAGAAATGCAGAAGAGGTGTTAGCTGATGAAGTTTTAGGGAGACGTCCTAAGGCTCCAGTGTACACTTGGAATTGAGTAGTATTTGTAGTGTACGGCAGGAATCTATTGATTTTTTACACAATTTCTTACGTAACTATACTAAGAAAAGTGTTAAAGAAAAGATTAAGATGTTGCAAGGACTAGATCCTTGCAGAGTGAGAGACAATACTGGTTTGTAAGGTCATTATCTGACTTCTCTTTCTAAAAAAGTATATCAAAGTGTTTTTCACCATTTCAGGATGTTAGCAGTACATCATACTGAAATGAGGAAATTAGTCAGAAGATTGTATTATGCAAAAAGTCCAGCACTAATGTTAAAAAAATTGAACAGTGTTCTTTTTCGTGGATCTGTATCAGATGTAATGAACGTTTGTGATGAAATTCAGGTTAGTTACTTTGGTCCTGAGGAAGACAGTGCTGAAATTGATACATTAATAGAAGGAAATGTAGAAGAGAATGTACAACATTGTAGTACAGAACATTTTGAGCAAGAAGTTACAAAGTTTAAGGTAATTTTGAGGTGAAAGGCCAAGTTATTCTTGTATTTGTTGTTGACCAACTCATAGAAATCAGACCAGGACTGTTGATCTGTATTTAAAAAGTGAAAAGGAAAATAATAATGAGTGGATGGAATTTGCAACTTATTTGTTGGTAGAGAATTGCTTTGATTTGAGTTCTGATCAGCGTATTTGTAAATATTGTTATAACAAATTAGATGAGAACAAAATGCCTGCTAGAGCTGTGCATAATAATCTTGAGTTGGTAAATATTCCTTCTGAACTGATGGATTTAAATACCTATGAGTCTATTCTTATTCAATGTGTGCAACCTTTTCAGGCTATTGTTCGTACGGAGCCTAAGTCAGGAAAATTGCCTCCTTCAGATTTACAGAGAGGATTAAAGGGAAGAGTTGTATATTTGCCTCTAGATTTAAAGAAAAATATTGAAACAATTGGTGTAGAAAATGTAGAAGATGAACCTTTAGTTATTCTTGTCAATTGAGTTCCTACTAAGAGTAAGACAATCTGGCAAGAATTAGTGGATGTTAGGAAAGTGGAAAAGGCAATGTTGTATCTGGTAAAAAATATTCAATATTATAAAAATGTGTATGTGAGAGAAGAAGAAATAACTGTAGAAATTGAAAAAGTGGATGTGTCCAGAACTGAAGAAATCTACGAGCATTACAGTGTTCATCCACTTCATTCTAAAGAAGTGATGGGGAATACTATAGAGTTATTCCAAATGAAAGAAACAAAGGGAAGTCCCATTAGTGTATGGGAAAAAAAGCTTGGAAGCTCGTTGTTTCCCTCAGTTGTTTCCCACCGAAAAAGGAGGACGATATGATGACCGACCTGTGCAGATTCCTGCATCTGAATACCTGACATCAAGATTGTATGCAGAAGATCCAAGATTTCGACAATGTATTTCGTATTTGTTTCATCTTTTGTTTGAGAGTGATTTGTCTGGACTTTCTTATGCAGTAAACCATATATTGAAAACAGGTGTACATCTGCAAAATGTTTCGGCAAAGGAATTTATGGATAAAGTAATGCTGAAAGATAATGTTTTGGAATCTCAGCTAATTAATCTCATGGCATGTCAGCATGGTACTAATGAGTACTGGTACCGTCGTCATAGAGAACTTAGATGTATGCTAAGGAACTTAGGAACTCCTACATGGTTCCTTACTCTAAGCTGTACTGAAGATGCTTGGGACGATTTACTTCAATTTCTTTGAGAGGCAAATCCAAATATACTAAATATTGAATACAAGACACCTGGAGAATTGTGCTCTTTTGATCCAGTTAATGTATGCAGGTATTTCAATCATAGATTTGAAGCTATGATGTCTTTTATCACCAATAAAAAAAATCTTCCACTTGGAGAGGTTCTGGATTTCTTTTGGAGAAAGGAATATCAAGCGAGAGG
Source organism: Lissotriton vulgaris (assembly GCF_964263255.1). Lineage (NCBI taxonomy): Eukaryota > Metazoa > Chordata > Amphibia > Caudata > Salamandridae > Lissotriton > Lissotriton vulgaris. The sequence continues at coordinate 1,105,889,275 of NC_141685.1, read as the reverse complement.
TGCTCCTCACATACATATGCTAATATGGATCAAAGATGCTCCCAAATTTGGAACAGACTCAGATGATACTGTGTTGTCTTTTATTGAAGAATATGCTATATGTGATATACCCAAAAGTACACAAGATAAGGACTTAAGACAACAAGTCTTACGATTCCAAAGCCATCGTTGTGGGAAATACTGTCGTCAAAAGTACAAATCGAAGGACACATTCTACACCAAATGTTTTTTGGATTTCCACGTCCTGTAATATCGAAAGGAAGAGTGAACAGTTTTATGTCATCTTTGCGACATACTATCACAAGAAAGTCTCCAAAAAATACCTACAACTTAAGAAGAAATGAAGAGTCTAAATACATTAATGACTACAACCCAGTAATTTTGTCCATATGGAATGCTAACATGGATATTCCAAATGTTGCGGACAATTCCATTGCTGTTGCTCGATATGTAACATACTACATAAAAAAATCAGAAAAGACGGAATTGAAGGAAATGTGGGAAGAGATTTCTCAGGAGAAGATTCTAAGTAAGAAATTATATAGTTACAGTTTGAAGATGTTATCTCATCGAGAAATTGGAGCATATGAATGCTCGGATCGCTTATCATCTGCAAGTCTATACTCCAAATCTAGAAGAATTATTTGGGTGAGTCTAGGTCTTGCTGCAACACAAAATTGAGTACTTAAATCTGTACAAGAAATTGAATATTTAGCTAAAAAAGAGCCAGAAAGTACAGATATTGTGAAAACTAATATGTTGGATACATATTATCCAAACAGAAGTCGTCATCTTGAGAACATTTGTCTTTATGAAGTGCTGCAAAACTATATTTTTTAACAGAATATTACAGAAAACTTCAATAATGGTATATATGCCATGATTGGTTCTGAAGGATGTTTGGTAAAACAAAGAAAAGGACATTTGATTAATCACCGTAAACTGAGTTGCAAAACTCCTGACAAAAGGGAATTTTGCAACTTTTCAAGCCATGGCGTTCAGAATTGGAATTACTTGGAGATTTTGAGAGCTGTGAAGATTCCTTTAACTGCAAGTAAAGATACTATAGAATGTCCTGTTTTTGCTAATTATGTGAAAATGTTGAACGACGAAATTGAGCAAGAAGCTACAACTGCAGCTGAGATTGCTTGAGACAGTTCTCAAGCCAGTCAAACTTCTGCTCCGTTGAGTCAGGATCCACTAGGAGAACCAATTGTTCAAAATGAAGCAGCAACTGCTTTGGAAGAGTTGGAAACAGCAATGTATCAAGCTCAAGAAGATGTAACAAACTTAGGAAACTTGGAAGAACAACTAAATGTTGAGAAGAAACAAATATATGAGCAAGTGAGAGAACAGATTAACCATGGATTACTTCATGAAAAGAAAGAGTGCTCTTGCTCATCATTTCAATCTATCCGAATGTACGTGAGTGGACCAGCTGGAACAGGAAAAAGTTTTTAAATTAAAGTAATTACAACTTATCTACAGAAAACAACTATCTTGTGTTGTCACTGCTCCAACTGGGTTGGCGGCACACAATATTAAAGGAATTACTTTACATTGTTTATTATTGCTACCAGTAGAGCATGAAAACAAATTGGAATACCACAAGCTATTTTAGGAAGCTTGTTGTGAAGTTTCAAGAGTGTTGAAGAAAATGAAACTTCTCAATATTGATGAGGTAAGCACAGTATCAAACTTAATGCTTGTCTTTGTGCATTTAAGAATGCAGCAAATTCTAGAAACAGAGTATGCCGTATTATTTGGAGAAAACCTCGTCATAGTTTTTGGAGATCTACTACAACTTACTCCTGTAAAAGTACAACCAGTGTTTAAAATACTGGTGCATGAAGATACCAGAAAGTGTTTGGGGAGCATTGGAAATGTTAACATTTGGTCATTTTTTTAATATAAGGAACTTATTACAAATATGCGTCAGGCAAATGATGCAGATTATGGAAATATTCTTCAAGATATAAGAATTGAAAAAGTGACAGAACATGGCAAACAAGCTTTACAGAGATGATCACTTTCCAATTTGTTTCCAAATGAAAATATTGTTCCTGAGAAAATATATATGAGAATTGCAGAAAACAAATCTGTAATCTGCTTAATGCCAACATTGCGTGAATGTTCTATATTCAATGAAGAAATTTTAAAGTTGTAAAATGAAGAAATTATTAAATTGGAAGCTATTGATAAAATAGAACATGAAGGAATCACTATTATTTTGACCGAAAAGTTGAAGAGAAAATTGGATTCTTTAGATAAATCGATAAGTAAAACTGCTGGTTTAGAAAATAATGTATATGCATGTGTAAACTGTAGGGTAATTTTACGACGTAATTTGAATGTGGATAAAGGTTTAGTAAATGGAGCAATGGGTAAAATTGTTGATTTTGTTAATTATAAAAATAAAGATGGTATTGAATTTTAAAAAAGAAAATTTGATGAAATTGAAGAAGTACAACAATTTAGTCGTTGTTCAGCTCGACTTTTGCTTGTAAAAGATTTGTATGTTCGCAAAAAACAGTTTCCTATTTCTTTGGCGTATGCGGTGACCATTCATAAATCTCAAAGTTTAAGTGTAGATAGTGCTTTAGTGAATATTGGAAGTACCGTGTTTAAAGAAGGTATGGCATATGTTGCTTTGTCTAGAGTGAAAACTTTATCTGGATTGTACTTGATTGATTTTGATGAGACAGAAATTAGTGCAGATGCGAATTGTGTGAAAGAGAATAGTAGGTTAAGAAGAGAATATGCACCCAATTTAGGTCAATATCCACTATTTGAAAAGCATGTGGTAGGTAGAAAAAGCAGATTTGAGAATATCTGTAGTGAAGCTGCAGAGAAAGAAAAAAAACAAGATGAAGTTGTGATTGCAAGGAAAGAGTAAAAGGACAGTGTTGAAGACAATGTTGGTTATCAGTTTGAAAATAGTTCTGGGTCAACTGCTATGCTAATGTAGTTGTTAATGTTGTTTTTTTCCTTGAAAGTTTGCAACAGCAAATTGTTAAAAATCGGGAAGAAAGATTCTGTTCATTGTTGTATTCGGTTTATGAGAAATGTAGTAGTGATAAATGTAAAATACAAAGTGTTTCTGATATTCAAAATGTTAAAGACATATGTTCTGGTTGTACTTAATTTATGCAGAATATTTCAGCAAGATTGTCAGGAATTTCTAATGTATATGCTTGTTGTATTAGAAGATGAAGGTATAGATATTGAAAACCTTTTTGGCGTTTCTTATAAATGGCAACATGACTGTGAAAATTGTTTGTTTACATGTAGCACTAACATAGACAGTGAAAGATTTATATATTTGAGTTTACCATGTCTTTTAACAATCTAGTTAGAGGAGCAAGTAAAAAACATGGAGTGTAGCCAATGTAAATCAAAAATGTCATCAACATTATTTATACAAAGATTTGGACAGTATGTAATTTTAATGCTGCAACGTTGTAGAGCTGATGGAAGAAAATTGGAAACTTTAATTAAAAATTTGGTAGCTACTCAACTATCAAAATCAGGAAGAAGTTTTGTAGCTGTAGCAATTATTTTTCATGATGGACCTTCTTCAACATCTGGACATTACACTGTTTATTTAAAATGTCTGAAAGGTTGGATACATTGTAATGATAGTCAATTGGTTTTTAAACAACGTTTGCCTGAAGAGTGACCAAATTCTTACCTAATATTTTTAAAGCCAAATTTTTAGGAACAAAATTTGGCCTTTCAGGATTACTGCTGTTAAGGTAGGTTGGTCTGGTGTTGTAGAGTACTTTGTAAGTGAAGGTGAGGAGCTTGAAGGTGAGCCTCTTGTTGGTGTGAAGCCAGTGTAGATTTCTCAGGTGGTGGGTGATGTGGCTGCGGCAGGGGACATTGATGATCAGTTGGGCGGAAGTGTTTTGAACTCGTTGTAGTCGTTGTAGATGTTTGTCCAAGTTGAGATTTATAAAGTTGATCCTTATACAGTTGGTGACGTCTTTCGGTGGTATGCGGCTCCTTGATGAGGGAGAGGATGAGTTGGTTGTCGTTGTCTTAGCAGATAATGTTCTGGTTGTGATGGTGGGTCACTTGTGTGAGGGTGCCATGTAGATGTTGAATAGCGTCAAGTTGAGGGTTGAGCCCTGGGGGACGTTGCAAATGATGTCGGTGGTTTTGGATCAGAAAGGTGGGAGACGGATGCTGAGGATTAGTATTGAAGAACTTCAAAGCTGAGAAATTTAGATATACTATTTGGCAATGAGGAAAAGTATGTAAAACCATTAAACTATTTGTTGTATATTTTGTCAGCATATATTTGTAAATAACTTTATTTGCAGTGTATGAAAATTAATGATAGTGTTTTGCTATTTTAAGATTGTTTGACATATCTCATAGTTACGTAAGAAATTGCTGTTAGAAAAAAACATTTAAAATATGATTTATTTCTATGTTTTAGATTGTTATTGAGAATGTTGAATGATTTTATTAAGATAATCTTATTTATTGTCTTTTTTTTTGCCTACTGTTATCTGATGAGTACTATTGAACTCACTGTTTCTAGTGAAATTTAATATATTCTGAGAACAGCAAAAAAGGCAAATGAAATGCTTTACAAATTATTTTGTGTTGTAAAAGATATATTGTAACTATTTTTTTTGTCTTCCATAGATACTAATTTTATAATATATACTTTTTTTATTACTTATTATGTTTAAGGTAAATATAAGTAACTGTTAAAAATGGTCGATGGAATGTGCTTCTACAGAGCTGAAGTAACAAAACATGGATGGAGTACACAAGTGTGTAAAGATGGTTTGTATCTTTTAAAGACATTTCAAAAAATGAATATATATATACTGAGTGTACCAGTATTCTTTGCAGTTTACTACAACACATCTACTAGTTTGGAACAGGTAAGGTGAATAGACATATTGTACTTTTCTTAGTACTGCATTTTATTTTAACAGACTGAGTTTTTTCCTATAGTGATAAGGATTGACTGGTTTGAATTTTTTTTTTAAACTGAACATTCATCTAAATAATTATATTGATATAATCGTATAAAGTAGTTGAGAATGGTATTTGCATAATATTTTGTAAAGGGTAAAATAGTTGATAAAGCTAGTTTTGTGTTATGTATTAGGAAAAATGATAAAATGAAGTGCTTATGTTTTTGTACAAGGACCTACAACATAAGAAATTCACTATAGAAAAACAACAGAACAATATGGAAGACGATTTTGAAATTAGTAAGAGTCTCATAGAAGAGGTAAACATACCTTTCACGGGCAGCGAGAATGAAGAGGAAGAAATTAGTGCTGCAGGTATCAGCTGTGATTTCCTAGACGAAACTTTGGATGCTGATTTTGTGGAAGCATTAGATGACATCGAGTTTGATCATATAATTTTTTTAATTGATAACCAGAAAAATTAAATATGTGATGAAAATATTTGATAAGTTCTATTTAATTATGAGATGTTACAAGAACACATTTATTATTATATAATAATAATGGTTTGAGTACTATGTATTAAAACATTCACTGTAATAAAAGTGTAGCACTTATAGATTCTCTTATAATTTTTTTTAATTCTTTGCCCAGTCCTCTACACTTCCTTCAAACACTCTGTTACTGTTGTTTTAGTATTGTAGTGAGCCAATTAGCAGAATGTCCTTATCTATGCAATGTGCTAAAAATTAAGCTCTTTTAAATTAATTCAGACACTCTCCTTGCACAACTGTAATTATCCAGTCAGTACCCAAGTAATCATAGAGTAAAGTAGGCCTTGGGCCATGGACTGCTTTAAACCCCTATAGACTATGCATGCAGTCTTCTATGTACCTGCAAACTTGTGTTTTATACCTTCTATTCTCCAGTCTGTATACTTACACTTTCATGAAACACTCTTGTCATTGCTGATTCAGTATTGTACTGAGCTCTTCAGCAGAACGTCCTTATCTATGCACTGTGCTCAAAATGAAGCTCTTATTAATTCAGTTAGTCACTCTCCTTGTAGAATTGTAATCATCCAGTCAGTACCCAAGTAATTATGGAGCAAGGTAGACCTTAGGACATGGACTGCTTAAAACCTTATAGACTATAGTTACAGTCTTCTATGTACCTGCAAACTTGTCTTTTATACCTTCAATTCCCCAGTCTATATCCTTACACTTCCAGCAAACACTATCATACTACTGTTTCAGTATTATAGTGAGCCATAGAGCACTATGTGCTTATCTATACACTGTTCTAAAAGTGAAGCTGCTATACATTCAGCCAGACAGTCTCCTTACAAAATAGTAATCATTCAGCCAGTATCCAAGTACTCATGGGGCAAAGTAATTGTAATTGTAATTGTAAAGGTTTTTCTATAGCGCATGGCTACTCGGAAGCATCCAGGCGCTTGATGTTAAACAGAGGAGATAGAAATCAGAAACCTAAAGTACAGAGGACCAACTTGTCTAAATCTTAGGGAACAGTACTGTTTTTAACTTTTTGCGAAATGCGAGCAAGTTAGGCTCTTGACGGAGTGGTAAAGGGAGAGCATTCCACAACTTGGCCGCATTTTGCGAAAAGTAGGCCTTAGGACATGGACTGCTTAAAACTCCTATAGACTATGCATGCACTATTCTATGCACCGGCAAACTTGTATTTAATACCTTCAATTCCCCAGTCTGTATCCTTACACTTTGAGCAAACACTCTGTCATTGTTGATTCAGTATTGTACTGAGCCATTCAGCAGAATGTCCTTATCTATGCAGTGTGCTAAAACTGAACCTCTTACAAAATTAGTTAGTCACTCTCCTTGCAGAACTGTAATCATCCAGTCGGTACCCAACTACTCATGGAGCAAAGTAGGCCTTAGGGCATTGACTTCTTTAAACCCCTATAGACTATGCTTGCAGTCTTCTATGCACCTGCAAAATTGCCTTTAATACCTTCAATTCCCCAGTCTGTATCATTACACTTTCACCAAACACTCTCACACTACTGTTTCAGTATTGTAGTGAACCATACAGCAGTACGTGCTTATCTATACACTGTTCTAAAAGTGAAGCATTACACATTCAGTTTGACACTGCTTGCAGAACTCTTATCATCCAGTCAGTACCCAAATATTCATGTAGTAAAGTAGTCCTTAGTATATGGACTGCTTCAAACTCCTATTTACTATGCATGTACTCTTCTATGCACCTGAAAACTTGTCTTTTAAACCTTTAATTATCCAATCTCTATCCTTATACTCCCTCCAAACACTTTGCCACTACTGCTTCAATTTTCTAGTGAGCCATACATCAATATATGCTTATCTATACACTGTACAAAAAGTGAATCAGTTTTACATTCAGCTCTACACTCTCCTTGAAGAAGTGTAATAATTCTGACACTACCCAAGTAATCATGCAGCAAAGTAGGCCTAAGGACATGGACTGCTTCAAACACCTATAGATAATAAACGCACTTTTCTAAACATCTGTAAACTTGGCTTTTAAACTTTCAATTGCCCAGTCTTTATCCTGACACTTCCTCCAAACATTCTGCTACTGCTATTTTAGTATTGTAGTAAGTCATGCTCTTATGTATGCACTGTTCTAGGCTTTACAATGTGATGCACCTTCCAGATGCATCACATTGTAAATACCACACACCATGGCACATCTTTTGCACCACCGCTGCGTCACAAAAGTGATGCAACTGCAGTGTAAAAGAGGCACAAAGGGGTTGTAAATCCGCCCCTAACACATACAAATTCATCCAGGCAGTTTCACCAGCAGTGCAAATTGAAGCATAGAGTCATAACAAATTTATGTGCGTGTGTTACATTCAAGTGCTTCGGAGGTACTACAGTATACTATAGGTAAACACCTTATAGATTTATGCTGTAGCACTTCCTTAAATTTATGTGCGTGTGTTACATTCAAGTGCTTCGGAGGTACTACAGTATACTATAGGTAAACACCTTATAGATTTATGCTGTAGCACTTCCTTATAGTTCTGCACTTTCACATTCACCATACACTACTAATGTATTCATTCATTCATTTATGAATTACACATTCATTCAAAGTTTTACACACTTTCATAGAAATATAGCTCTTTCTTTGACAAGCGGAGGTAGTTCTAGGAAGAACTTTTTTTTGTCTTTTTAGTTTTGTATTATTTTTGTATTTTTTTAACAAGTTTTTTTTTTAACAAAAAAATTAACCGGAACCCAAAAAGTGTCCAACAGGAACAAAAGAATGAAAGAAAAAAATGTAATGTCGTGGACAACGATGCTCCTGCATCCTGTGTCTTATGAGGTCAATTGACTGTTCTCCATAACACAATAATTCATTTAAATAAATGCAAAGAACTTTTAGTTCTCCAAAATCGGGTTCAATGTGAGGGTGTGAACTGCTTTCCGAAGGTGGTGGTGGTGCAGTCAATGTACTTGGTACAGCAGGCAGTGGGTTCTCTTGCACCCTCCGTGATGCAGCTCTTGCAAAGTTGTTGGGGTTCAAGTTTTTCACGTGTCGCACCATACTCGCTGTCCCAAATGAGTATTTTTTTTGGATCGCCCCTGGAAAGAGTTGTCTGGCATATTTTGCAGGTTACTAGCCGAGCATTAACCTTTTTTTCCCCTTCAGGGTAAGTAAAAAACTTCCAAATCAATGCTTCTTTTTTTTTCTTCTGAGGCTCTTCAGGAATAAATTCTCCCTCAGAAGAATGGCTGGAAGAGGATTCCATAGGTGTAGCCACGGTATCTTCCTACTGAGCTTGAGGGCCAAGCAATCCGTGAGTAGGTCTTTAGTAAATTTAGTTTCATCTTTTGCCCATATCCCTCGCCAAAAGTAAGTCCCGCTTTGTGAATAGAATCACTTAAGTTTGGTAAAGACAATTCTTTCTGCACTATAAAATTAGCTGTAAAACTTGGGATTGTCAATAATCTTTTTCAAAATTTGTTTTCTTGAGTTTGCAGCGAAACGGTGTTAGCTCTACCCCATATGGCTGCCCCATTGCAAACACCTGCCACACATATACTTCTATACAGGGCAAGAATTTCCAGTATCGGTTTATTTCCTATTTTGGCTGAGAATCTGAGAATACCTTCAATTTTTCTTAAAAATTTCAGATTACATAATTCTATGTGTGCCGCTCGTAGCGGTAGACTTTTGCCACACCTGCCATACCTGCCACAGCCTCGGTGGGAGAGAGGGACCAGGTGGGACTCCGAAGTCCAGGAGTCTCCGCTCTCAACGCCAGTACAGCGCTCCTCCCCCAGCCACAAGCAGCTACAAAACCGCTCGCGTCTCCCGCTTTGCGGGTGCCGCTCGTAGCGGTACACTTTTGCCACACCTGCCACAGCCTCGGTGGGAGAGAGGGACCAGGTGGGACTCCGAAGTCCAGGAGTCTCCGCTCTCGACGCCAGTACAGCGCTTCTCCCCCTGACGTCACCCCGCTACTTCAACGCTAGCTGATCCCGCTGCGCGGGACGTGCCCGGGCCAAGGGCGGGCCCGTTCTAGCCCGTTACAGACTGGAGGAGACCGGACCGGGCCCAGTCTCTAACGCCCACTGGAAAACTGTGAGTACTGATAGCCAATTGTCCGAAAATGTCCTGGTTATCATGGCGGCCCGCAGGGGTATGAAACTCACACCTACAGGGCACGTAGCCGGGACCTTGGACCAATTTATATTGAGGGCTTCATCAGTGTTGGAACGAGAGATAGCTATGGCGGAACTCCGGATGTCACAGGATCCGGTTTTCATGAGGAGATCATCTCTGGGACCTTTAGCCAAAGCTCGCTCACCGGGCCCCCCTCTACAAACAATTGAAATTGAAATTGAAGGGCCCCTTGGAAGTCTAAATTCCCCCTCTAGTAATATATTGGACTCAGAGGATTTGACTAAACAATCCCCACCTGGGCAGGCTCCCCATAAGGCGACCACACATTTAGAAGTATCCAAAACCCCCCCTGACCTTGGCATACCTAAAGAAGGCGCAACTCCCAAAAGGAAGCGGACGGGTGCACCACTCCGGGGGAGAAAACCAAAGCAGCCTAAACATAATAACCATGTTGAATTGCAAATCGTAGAGCAAGGTGAGCATAGCGTGTCTGAGGCCCCCCCAGCCAGCCCGCGTGAGGTCCAAATTGATTCTGCATCCATAAGCGCTTTTAATGCAGATTTGCTGGTGGACAAATTGAGTACGGTTTTATCATCGTTTATACAGCCTTTGGAGCAAAGAATAAAATCTATTGAAAAAAGGTTGGCAAAAATGGAGGACTTACTTGGGGAAAATGCGGACCTTGTAAAAGAACTCTCTGTTATTAAAGCCCAAGTTTGAGCTCCAACAGCTGTAGAGGGGGCCCCCGCTAACACAGCCCCCGCAATCATTTGCCCCACCAACTCACTGCCTGCGACTACTAAACAACGATCTAGGACATGTTCTAGCCACACTGGGTCCACATCTGTGGGAAAAGTTCCATCCCCGAAAACAGTAAAACCAAAATCTCCAGGTAGAGTCCCCACAAATTGACCTAGGGATAATCACCCTCCCTTGGATTCTCCTTGTATCGACTTACCCCCGAAAGTGCTCCCTATGTGGTCGTTCTTACCGGGGTCCCTAAGTTGGGCCACAATAGACCAGAATCATTTGTGGAACTCAAAAATTAATCGATACTCTGGCTGAACACCTACAGACCCTTGCCAAGAAGTGTTCATAGCAAGATTCCTTTTGTTAGAAGAGTAGGCTGAGTGGGTCCCAAACCGAAAGACGTGGATGGGGACTGTGTAGTTATAAACTTTCAAGACTGTAGGGTAATTGATCATGTGTGTAGTAGCCGCTTCAATAGTTTAGCCACAACTATTAAAGCACTGAAGCTAAGCTATTTTTATCCACCAGCTAATTCACACTACACTTATGACACCAGGAACTTTGACCAATGGCATTCATAAGAAGATTTCTGGTGCCGTGAAGAGGGCATGTGGGGATGGAGGGGCAGTGATGATGTACTAGGTTTCCTAGTAAATATCAGGTTCAGTTTACTGGACCAGATAGACTGACTACATATGCCCCCCTGCTTCAAGTTCCGCCCTTACTAGAGGTTCTTAGGAAGGAAAGTTCGGAGGGATGGGAGGGACACTAGAACCTCCACCCATTACTGAAGAATGCCTGCATGACGAGGGAAAATTGCCCGTAGCCACGAGGGAGACAGTGGTTGCTCCACCAATTCTTAAGACCAAAAATGCTATAACCTCGGTCCGAAGTTTGCTAGTACATTCAGATGTAGTTCAACATGCGCCCAGCACCCTGGTGTGTGGACCTTTTAGCCCGGGGCCTTGGGTAAATATGGGAAGCAGGCCGACACCCCCTAACGGGACCCTCAAAATCTTATCCTGGAATATAGCGGGCCACGCTGCCAATCTAGACATCCCTGATTGGTGTGCATTTGTAGATCTCCACGGGATCTGCTTATTCCAGGAAACCTGGGCTCTAAACCCTACGCACACAATGGGTTATGTTACCTTTATGGAGCCAGCCCTAAAGGGCACGAGAGGTAGACCATCGGGGGGCTGTGCATATGGGTAGGTGTTCACCTTGGCTTCACGTTGAAAAGAATTGAAACAAACAGTTCTGATCTGATGTGTATCCTTATGTCCCATAATAAAACACCAAAACTGGCACTAATATCTATTCGCGGCCAGCACGATCGGGAGATACCCCCCACACCCTAGGCTGTTTGACCACTCTACTGTATTCACTTCTGGGCGATGTTGATCTGCTGATTGGAGGAGACTTCAACTGTCATTATGAACACCTTAATGGTGTTCCCCCGATTTCAACAGAAGAAGACGAAACCTGGCTAGTCCCGCCCCCAAACATTTACCCAGCGAAACATTGGACAGCCCTCGTCCTTCAGCTGACTTACCTTACCTATTCGTTCTCTATCAGAGCATGCAATGGGCGATTTCAGGGGGATATCCCAGGGCAGTCAACTTACAGAGGAATGGGGCACGCATCTGTAATAGACTACTTTATGGTTAGTTTGGCATTGTGGCCCAGAGTCCTCGACTTTAGTATAACCAGCCACATGGAAAGTGACCACAATCCCTTGACCACTGAGATGGACTTTCATCTGACTAATGAGGATTATGACCAGGAACCCTCCCCCCCAAGTAGTGACAATAGAATAGTCCAAGAAGGAAGGAGAATTTAATGGGCAACTATGAAGCTGTCCACCGATAATATGGCTAAACTGTACCTGAGTATAATTCCTCTGCTAGAAATGGCGAATCTAATTCTTGATAATCCCTCTGAAAATGGTGTGGGAAGTGATCTTTCCAGAATACATAAGGAATTAGCTGTAATATTGGCGGATTGTTTTTACAAATCTGGCCCCACCAAGCCTATATTACAAGGCGATAGAAATCTCTGGTTCAACGGGGGCTGCAGGGATGCGAAGTGTGCATTGCTCTTGGCATTAAAACAAGGTAACAAGGTATGCGTTACTGAAGCCAGACAGGCATACACGAAAATAATTTTTAATGCGAAATCAGAGTGGGAAGTAGAACGATGGCACGCCATCAGATCTGCACTCGTGGCAAAGGATTCAAGGTCCTTCTGGAATCTCGTTGACACTGGGAAACCAGAGGGCAAGACCACGATTGACCTAAACATTCCCGAAGACGCTTGGTCTCTATATTTTAAAGAGCTCTCTTCCATCCCCCCTACAACGAGAAGTGAGGCCCCACCAAGCCTTCTGGCCCCGGATCCTACGTGGTGTATACCACCCTTTTCACTGGCAGAGGTCCAAACGGCTGTATCTTGCCTGCAACCGAATAAAGCTTGGGGCTGGATAGGATTCCGGGTGACCTTTTTAGAGATGAACCGATAGTATGGGTCCCATACCTTTTATTATTATATAACGCGATACTGCAGGGGCTATCCTTCCCATGTACCAGGTTAGGGGCGGAGATAATCCCTATTTACAAGAAGGGTTCCTCCCTTGAACTTTCTAAATATAGGCCTATTAGCCTCATCGATGTGAGCCAGAAAATGTATGCTAGGTTTTTTTTACAACGTTTACAGGACTGGATCAATGATAATATTATTTTGACCCCGCTTTAGGCGGGCTTTAGGGCCAAAACATCAACAATCGATCAACTATTCCGGCTCCAGGTCCTTTAATGGAACTATGTTGTTCTGGATGGGGGTAGTTTATATCTTACCTTCGTGGACTTGAAGTCTGCATTTGATATGGTGGACCAGAACCAGCTCTGAACCATTTTACTAACAATGGGGGTTCCCCCTTACTTATGCTACCAATTTAAACTCCTCCACGAAGGTATATTTGCCATAGTTCGCTTTGGCAAGCATGGCCAATTAACAGGGCCGTTCCCGGTTAGGAAGGGGGTTAGGCAGGGTTGTGTGCTTGCCCCAGCCCTCTTTTCCCTCGTTCTCAACGGGCATATAGAAGACCTCCTTGCTATTAAAGATATTGACTCCCCAAAACTGGCCTCCCAAAGATTTCCCGCCCTAATGTTTGCGAACGACACCCTGTAGCTTTCAAAATCGCCAATGGGCATGCAGCGGGCGTTGAACCAGTTCATCAACTTCTGTAATAAAAGAAACCTGGTGGTTAACATCAACAAGACCAAGTACATGGTCTTTAACGGTTATACTACTAACTGCCCCCATCCGACGATGGAAGGCAGACCCCTTTTTGATTATTTAGGATTATCGCTGAATGACAAAATGGGGTGGGGCCCACAAATGGCCAAGGCTCACTTAAGATTAACACAGGCAGTAGGGGGGATTCTAAAAGTGCATGCAAAAAAAATGCGTGCAAAAAATTGTAAGTGCCCCACTCGAAATCTTTAGAGTTCAAGCCAGATCATCATCCCTTTACGGGGCGGAACTCTAGGGGCACACACCAGCAAACGACTTATCCACTACAGAAAACAATTTTATTAGGCAAATATTGACTTTGCCAAAAAATACTCCGCTAGTCCCGCTTAGATTGGATCTGAATATCCGCCCGATTGCAGACGCCATCGCCTCACGGCCACTCCTTTATGGGAGGCGGCTGTGGAGTACTCCTGAGCTGGTGAGCTAAAAGGAGGAACTAAAGGTGGTGATGGCCTCTCTAGGGGCAGGCAGGATTCCTTGGTTATCCTTTGTAAGGCAGTCTCTCACCCTGATCGGGATCGAGAATCTCTGGTCAAATCCCGAGGCTTCCTGCTCAGCTATCTCTAAGAAAAACATGTCTCACAATATAAAAGACTTTAATCTAAGGAATGTATTCTGTTTAGCTAAAACTCCAAGTCTAACCGATGCCTTCCTGGACCATAAGTCACACTATAGCTTTGAGCAGGAGATCGATGCCATACAACCTACCCTAGCGAAGTAGCTTTATCTACAATTTAGATATGGAACTCTGCCTTTATACTCAACGATCGACGATAGGTGGACGGGGGTCCTGCCCGTCCCTGCCCAGGTTGTCGAATAGAGGATGAAACTCCTGTACACGTTATCCTCTTCTGTCCGGCATATGGTAATATCCAGAAGAAGTGGATAATTTAGTTGTGCAACAATCTGGGCATTAAGAACTATCTCGTTTTTTTCAGGATCTTGAAAACTGATACCAATGCAGTGATAGTGGCCGCTGTAGCAAAGTTCCTGTTCTTAATGTGGTCAATTCGAAGGAATCTGATTAGTTAAGATTGTTATATATTTGCACTAAGTTCTATTGTGGAGACGAAAGGAGTGAATGAGTATACCAAAGGATAGTTTACAATTGTTAAGCATCTGTAGATCTAATTTAAATTTTTTATAACTTTTAAAATTTTTATCTCTCCACACTTCGCTGATTTTATGACGATGGATTATTCCAATTGAATTGTTTCTAAAAGACAACTATTATGTTTGAAAACTGTATATTTTTTATGTATGTGCTTTTATGGTTAAACCTAACCGCAATAAAGCTTTTTGAATGGAACTGAATTCTATGTGTGTGTTCCAGCTGTCGTTTCTTGTAAAAAGCAGTCCCAGGTATGAAAAGGATAAAACTTCATTAATAACTACTCCTCTCATATGGAGTTGTCTAGCTTTTTGCCTATTGCGCCCACATGTCATGACAAATGTTTTATTAAGGTTTAACTGATGATCTTTTTTTCTGACATGTATAGTGCAAATTTTTCTATTAGTCATTGGAGACCATTCGCTGTCCTTGATAAAAGGACAGTGAACCAATGAAGGTTTTGGATCCTACATCTACCCAGCCCGGATCTCTATAACATGCAAAACAGAAAGGGGTGGCTGGAAAGGACAATTTAACACAATATCTTACAGGCACGCAGTCTATATGTACTACGTGACCACTGTATTTATATTCCAGAACACATTTATTTTTCTTTTTTTCAGATTCTTACGGTTTCAAAATACACCGGCACAAACAAAAGACCATCAAGACAGTAGGTTCATATACACGGTATCTACAAAAATACAGATTTACAAATGTACACTATTTACAACTCTCGAGTCAAACGAAACAAATAATAACACACCAAAACAATAAAACATAAAGTGGTTCAATTCAATTGCAGGTTTGAATAGTGCAATACTGATGCAAACAACAAGAAGGAAAGCCAGTCCTTAGAACTATGAACCCAGGGGACAGGCGGGATGAAGGTGGAAATGAGAGCCTGCCTGTCTACCAAAACCTGTGGTCAGATATTTAAATGGGGTTGCACAGCTAGGGGTCCAATAAAGTGGAATTAATTGTGTCCTAGCGGCACCCTTTGAAGTTGCCACAGGGTGGGGTGTCGACGCGTTTCGAACCAGGGTGTTGAAGGTTCTCTTCAGGACAGGGACTGGGGAAAAAATGAATCTGCGCACTGGCACGGACGTTGCCGTATTGTGGGCAATTCTCAGAAAACAATCAGTTCTGCAGGTGATACGTGGATGGCCTGAAACCGTAGTGTCCGCCTTGCGGAACACATTCAGGGTGGGTATGCAGCTCACATGACTTGCCGCGCCGATGTGGTGGGCTGAGCGCCGGGGGTTAAATGAATTTGTGAGGCACACGGAAAGCAGAATCCAATTCTGTCCGGCTGCGGTGTCAGCTTTACCGAAGCCTGCTGCAACTGAGCGCCGGGGGTTAAATGAATTTGTGAGGCACACTGAAAGCAGAATCCAATTCTGTCCGGCTACGATGTCAGCTTTACCGAAACCCGTTCTATCAGGGAAAATCAATCCTTCAATTGCGAGCAGAGTTCTGTGAGTGAGACTTGATAAAAGGACAGCGCTGACCGCGTACAGGAGTACCGGAGAGAAACGCACTCCGATTTTTGGAGCATCAACCATTTTCTTTTGTAAAAAGGAGTCTATGTTATTAATATTTAAAGAAAAAAGGAGGGGCACTAAAATGCATCCTTGGCGAATACCCCGCATGACCCTAAAGTCCGGGGTACATTTACCCATGGTACCATAACGTACTCTGGAAGTTAGATAAGTGTAAATCTGGGATAGATATATAATAATATCTGATGGGGCACCTAGCTCTATCTTTGTTTGCCAAGGTTTGGCATGATCAACCAGATCAAACGCACAGGTAAGATCTACAACGCAGAGGTGTAAGGCCCCTTCCTTGGCCAGAGTGTATTTCCCTATCAGTAGCTCCAGATTTACGCATTGCTCCATCATCCCAATACCCCTTCTAAAGCCATACTGTGCCTCCGTTAAGATGTTATTAGCGTCGGCCCAGGTTTCTCCAATCTTCCCAGCAGGATTCTTCCCATCACTTTGGAGGTTGAATCGAGAAGGGATATTGGATGGTAGCAATTAGCCTTCCCTCTATCCCCTTTTTTAAAGATGTTTACGATAATGCTTTCGATCCTGGATGCAGGCAGTACCCCTCTTAAAGTGGTATTAAAACATTTAATAAAATTCGTGTCCAGAAATCATATCATGTTTAAAAACATCAATAGGTACCCCATCCAGTCTGGTGGCCTTCCCACTGGCCTCTTTTTGCAAAGCTGTTTTAATTTCCTCTGGTGCCATTGGGGATACATTTACAGGCTCAACCAGTATAATATTACCATTAATGCAATTGGAGGCCTTAACAGGGTCTTGATTAAAAAATACGTTCAAAATGTGTCATCCAGTCTTCTGGAGGAACATGTATATCGATTCTCACTGCAGTGTTCTCTTTAAGAAAAGGGTGTTCAATTGTCTTCTAGAATAAGGCTGAGTCTCGTGTCTCAGCAGCCTGGGCTAATTTTTCCCAGGCCTCCTCTCAGATTTCAGATTTTCTTTGCTACAGAACGTTTTTATAATCTTTCCTCAGTCTGCTTATTCTGGCGCTATCCCTAGGTATGTGTTTCAGGGCACATTTGAATTCCCTGTTGACCCTAAACAAACTTGGTTAAACCATCAGGGATTTTGGTCACTGGGCTTTTTCCTATTTTGAGATGTGAGGTCACCTGCAATTTCGGTCATGATATTACAGAAGGCACTTATTGTTTCCACGTCTATAAAAGAGCTATCCAAACAAATATTTATATCGGTTAGTTTTTTCCTTTTAAGATTATCCATAAAAATCGTAGGGTTCACACCTGTCCATTTAATTGAGACTCCATTATTGCCCTGAGCTTCATATCTGCAGCCTTACCCCTAGCCTGACATGTCAGGCAAAGCTTCAGGGACAGGGTTAATGGGTAATGGTCGCTAAGCAGGCTTGCACTAATTAAAAAAAATTCTATCAAACCCCTGCAGTAAGCTGACACGAGGATGGTCAATGTTAGAAATGATCCTACACCTACATATGTAGACATAGTGATCTCTCCATCGCTATTGTCCGGTTCCGAAACTACTAGGTTATATTTATGGATGGTATTATTAAATGCCACCCCATGATAATCGTGTGGGTAGTGCAGAATTCATTCACCAAAGCGGTCACAATAGCCACATGATTCTCCCCCAAAAATATCACATGACTCACAATTGAAATCACCAGCCTAAATAAGTATATATTCCCCTCCCACAGCCTTTATAAAACACTCCAGAACTTCTTCTAATGACTTGATCACCCCAGATCTTGTACCATCATAAATATAATTACAGAAATGTATTATATTATAACTATAGATTGTTTTCCCTCCAAATAAAGATATAAAAACAGATAATACTTTGACAAAATATTGTCTTTCCTTAAAATTAGAGGTGAAGTTACAGAAATTAAGGCAACTAGACCTCCTTTTGCTCTCCCCCCTTCTAGAGGGGCTAACATCAGTACAGATTGCTTGAAAGCCATTAATAAAAAAGGGCTCAGCATGCCACGTTTCCTGAAGCAAAATTAAAGCGCACCCCTCAATCGCTTTTAGCCATACTTTGTTATTAGGTTATTTTTTATTCCAGCCACGTTCCGTGACATAATATGCAATGAATCTTTGGTTTCTGTACTTATTTCAACTTCTGGCAATTTACAGTTGGGGATATTGTCCAGATTATTAGTAGGAACCTCAAGCAGAACTTCCCTATAAGCTAAGACGCAGGGGTCTCCAGGTGGCTTATTACAAGTTAAGGTACATTTCGGACTACTTTCTGAAATAATACTCACTTCCTCCCTCTTTCAATCAATTACACTACACCTCAGTGGTTCATACCTGTTGTTAGTAAGAACGGATTGATTTAAATAAAAAATGTGAGGTGTACTTACGTCGCTGTGTTCGGGCCTATAAAAGAAACCTAATGGAACAGCAGTTATGTGATCATTTTGACTAAAGCTAGACAATGTAGTGTTATTCAGAAGTCCTTCCAACAGATTGCCTACCAGATCCTTGCTACGGAATTTTACTACAACATAGTCCCCCTGACACATTTTCCTAGAGCTACCTTCAATCAGCCAATCAATTAGTGAACTTGTAAAGTGCACTACTTACGGTCTCAAGGTGCTGAGGGGAGGGGGTGCTGCTACTGCTCAAAGAGCCAGGTCTTGAGGAGCTTTCTGAAGGTGAGCAGGTCTTAGGTCTGCTACAGATGGGTGGGGAGGGTGTTCCAGGTCTTGGCGGTGAGGAAGGAGAAGGATCTGCCGCCAGAGATTGTTCGTTGGATGCGCGGGACGGCGGTGAGGGCGAGGCTGGTAGAGCGGAGCTGGCGGGCGGGGGTTTAGAAGTTGAGTCTGTTGTTCAGGTAGGCTGGTCCGGTGTCTCAATTTACTCTCCTTAGCATTATAATATTTTGTTGTAACACATTAACGTCAACGTTTGTTTTTACAGCAATCTAATGCACCACTTGATTTTTCAGTAACTCATATGTTTCATGGCTTTTATCATCTAACCTGGGAAATTTTTCAAAACAATGGCATAAGGAGTCGTCTGGGGAGGGAGATGTAATGACTCATCTTTGTTACCGACATGCACAGCCCTGGTCAGTATATCCTGATTAGGTTTTGCCAATCTAAAAGAGGTCACTTTATCGTCCTTAATATCCATTGGTGTTTCGGTGGGTTGTGACTTTTGTCTGACCCTTAAGGCTTGTGCAGCGGGCATCATTCTTTGTTTGGATTCTCCAGAAGGCTTGATGGTGTCTAGGTCTTCTTTTGGCCTTGTTCCTGGGTTATTATTCATACTAGTCTTGCTTAATTTTTTTGTAGAAATAATTTCAGAGACCAAGTCTGTCAAAAAAGTCACATCTTTTTGGACCAACTTTAGTTCAGACATCAATCGTCGTTCTATATTGTCAAATTTACTATATAATTTTTTATAAAGCGTTTCAATATTTTGAGGCCCTGGTATTTGGCTTGCAGAATTGTTATCCCCCTTTATTGCTCCAGTGTTATTTTTAGCCTTTGGCTTTGTTTTGGCCTTTACAGTCATATTCCCCCTATGACCGTTTTTCTGTTGGGGCAGCAGTTTGGATTCTTTAGTTGGTGGAGAGAGCGGATCGGTGCTATTGGAGAAAATTTAAATCTCCAGTGGAGTTGTTAGGATGCAAGGGTTGGATATATTTGAGGTACTGTCCTTGTTAGCTACAATACTAGTCTGTGCCTCTGTATCCTTATTTTTCTCATCACTCATAGATAAAGTGGGATCCCACACACCCTCTAATGCAGATTCTTTCAATGCGGCATCTAATGCAGATTTTGTTGCTGCGAGTTGTTTCTCGACGTGTTCCAGGCACACCCGCGCACAACCCACGCTGCGGGAACCCTGTCTTTAATTTAAGCACCTCCTGACGTTTGCTTATGTCGTGGGTGGCGTGCTCGCAGCTATGGCTGCTGGGGCTTGTGGTGCACTGCTGGTCCACTGCTGTCCTCCGTCGTGGAACCAAGACCATACCGTAATGCCCACAAATGACTCTGGTGGCGGCAGCAGGAACTGTAACAGAGTCTCTAGTGTGGCTCAATTCAAGTGTTTTGTAAACCCCCTTTTTGTAAATCGTTTTTGGCCACTATAGGTGTGGCAGGGTATACTCAGACATGAGTCCCTTTCTCACTGCTCCATCAGGATTCAAGCAAGCCGGGCCGAAGAAGGCTGAAATGCCAGAAACCGGTCCCCGGTAGCTTGTCTCCTTTCTGGTGAAGAATTGGCTTGGTAGTTTAGTCTGCCCTGTTCCCATGATGCACTGGGCCAGGGACAGACTGATTTGCATATAGCCAGGTTCTGAGCTGGGATGGGGCAGTGAGATAAATAACGGTGATGGATCAAGCCCTGATCTTTGGACTGGGTAAGAGTGGTCTGTTTAACTCAGACACTCTGTACATCACCACCCCCTTTTTGTAAATCAATTCAAGTGAGTCACAGAGTTAGCTAACCACAACAATTTATTATTAGAAACCCCTTTCAGGCAACAAACTGAAGAGAAACAAAGCCCTCTATTGGATTATTTTGTAGACACTTGGGTTGGTAGACTGCATCGCTCTGGACACAGATGCCAACTCAAATTCCAAATACCTTGGTGGAATGTCTATGACGGCACCTGGCCATGGGACACTAAAACAAAAAATACAGTGAAAGGATGGCACAATTTCTTCCAATCCACACTAGGCAGAACCTAACCTACACTCTAAAATTTCGGATAAGCATTAAAAACAGAGCAAAGCTGCCAACAACCTGTAACCCAAATGGCACCTAACCTTAGCAAACAAATCACAAGAATGTACAACATGTTAAAATGTAAAGTACAAATCTTCATAAACAACAAGGGAAGGGATTACTTAGAAATAATAGCTAAAAACATATTATAAAATAAATAATAACCTACAAAAGTCCCAAAAACCTACCTCAAAACCCAAACTAACAAGAATTTTTTTTTTGATACAAATATTAAACATAATATTTTATTAAATCCATCTAAACATGAACTAAAACTCCAATCTTAAATTAGACTGAGTTTATAAAATAATATATGAATTACTTATATGAAAATGTAAATCTAACCAACCATAAAGCTCAAAGAACAAACTCAATGCATCACGTAAAAGAAAAACACATAAACCACACATTTCCAAATAAAAATCAAATATTAGTCACACAAACAATAAAACTCATGCAGTGTGTGGAGGAGGAGGCTCTTCTCCATGAGATACAATCTGGGTTTACACACTCTTTCAGTACAGAATCTGCACTGCTACTCGTGTCTGAATCTATCTACAAAATAGCAGACAATGGTCAAATGGCTGCTCTAGTCATGCTCAACTTGAGTGCCGCTTTTGACACTCATTCTCATGGCTTGCCATTGGATAAGCTACACCATGCAGGGGTAGGTGGCACGGCATTGGGTTGGCTGGCTGATTTCCTGGAGGGGAGCACCTTCCAAGTCACCCTACAATCGTTTGTTTCTACCACTCTACAGTTGAAACAGGGCATGCCTCATGGCTCAACTTTGAGCTCGGCTCTCTGGAATCTGTATATGCGCCCGTTGGCCGACCTTTTGGAAAACTGTGTCGTATGCAGACAACACACAATTACATTTTACTTTGGCCCAGGGCAATGGCCAAGCGGCTCAGAATTTTAAGCTATGCCTAGCTGACTTGGCTAACTGGACAAAAACAGCTGCCATGAGATGAAATGCCAGTAAAACTGATATTTTATTGGTGGGGGAGCATCCATCAGCCCTCCCCCTCCTCACCATTCCCACCATCTAGCCCATTCCACTGCCCAACAGACACCTTCACCCTCACAAACTTCTAAACTACCTCTCGGAGGAGGAAACTCTAGCCCTCCTTACATCCTACATGAACTCACCCGACGTCCCCGTCCTCTTAACAAGGAAGTTGATTGCCTGATTCCCACTATCGCAATTAACACCAATAGATCATCATTCCTTCGTAATAGAGTAGTAAACAGCAACAACTTAACCCAATTATGTTTAACCTCCCTTTCTTAACAACACTCGTACCAATGCTCCCCTCACTGGCCTCCTTATTAACTGTCGTTCAGCTGCGAGACACACCTTGGACATCGCCGCCCTCATCCTAAGCCATAAAACAGATGTAGCTTTCCTAACCGTGTCGTGGCTCAGTGATTCCTCATCTCCTTACCTTGATTTACTGATCCCATCTAGCTATAACATCATTAGACTCGACAGACAAATAAAAAAGCGAGAGGCATTGCATGCATCTATGGCTCAGACCTCCTTGTCACAGAACTCCATGCAGAACCCACAGACTCCTGTGAATATCTTGCTCTCTCCATTAGCAACAACACTACTCAGTTATGCAAATTGCACATCTTCAACCACCCCCCAGGCAAGAACAACACTTTCACGGATCTCCTCTTGGAAATCATCACTGCTAAGGTCTCCCCCTACTCCAATGACATTTTCCTTGATGACTTTAACCTGCATTGGAACAACCCCAATGATTCCCAAGTCAACGCTGTCAAAGTCTACCTCGCTGACCAATCACTCACCCAGGCATGCACCCTACCCACCCACACAAAAGGCGCCACTTTGGTTTGGATAATCGCTAAGCCATCAGCAGTCAGGCTGATTTCAATTGAGCCATGCAACTTGTCGGACCACCATGCCATCACCTTCACAATACCTGACTACTGCCTGAAATGTCTTGGGCAACCAGAAAAACCAAAATGCTGGCTCAGAGACACAAAGAGCCTTGACCTCAAAACGCTGACAGTTCGCTGCAGGAGTGACCTTCACCCCCCCCCCACTAATCTTTCTAAGGTCAACGACCTCACAGAGCACTACAATTAGATTATGACTAACTTTTTGGATGACCTGGCCCCGTTAATGCTCAAAAGTTTCCAAATCAAAGGCAAAAACCCCTGGTTCAGCGGACCCCTCAATAGCAAAGGGAGAGCTCTCAGACTTAAAGAAAGAAACTGGAAGCTGCACCCCTAAGCCTCCAATCTTAAACTTCTCCGCCAGGCCAGAAATACCTATAACAAGAATATCCTCTTGTCCAAAAAAGAATTCTTCAAATCAGAACAGGAAAATGCCAAGATCAGACCGCAAACTCTTTGAAATAATCAAACTTTAATCAAACAAACTAGCAAAGTCATCAAAAGAAACAACTAAATCCCTAATAACCTGTGATGAGTTATCCTCCTTCTTCACAACCAAAATCAACTCACTTGGTAATAAACTCAATTCCACCTCAAACTACCCTTCTCCTTCTCCTGGAGCCCTTCTCCCCTCTCACCCCCTCCAAATAACACCCAAAAACAAGGCTCACTCGTCCAACTTAGAACTTTATGATGACCAGCCCATTTCTAAAATGCTAGCCTCCTTAAAACCAAACACCCACTTCGATGACCCTCTCCCCACCAACTGATTGGCAGCGACCTCCCCACTCATCGTTCCCATCTGGACTACAATTATCAACGCTTCCTTTCTACAAGGGTCCATACCTGACTCCCTGAAAACCGGGCAAGTTATCCTCATCTTAAAAAAACCCACTCTGAACCCAGAAATTCCAGACAGCTTCAGACCTATTTTAAATATTCCTCTTCTTACAAAAGTGCTGGTGAAATGTGTGCAGCCACAAGTAAGCCAACACATCGCTGAATTCAATTTACTTGACGATTTCCAATCTGGGTTCAGGTCTGGGCATAGCACTGAAACCCATATTCTTCAAATCATAGACAATGCTCTCCTAGCCCTTGACCAAGGCAAAACATATCTTTGGATCCTTCTGGAACTCTCCTCAGCTTTCGACACAGTCAACCATGAGAAACTTCTTGACCACCTTGAACACAGGATAGGCCTAGGAGGTACCGTCATAAAATAGTTTAGTTCCTTCCTCCAGAAAAGCACCCAGAGATTCTTATTCAACAACAACCTATCTGCTCCTTCCCCGTTCTCTATCGGTGTCCCTGAAGGTTCTACTCTGTCCCCTACAATCTATAATCTCTGCCTTGAACCACTAGCTGAAATTCTTCGCCCGGCCAACATCTCCTTCCACATGTACGCCGATGACACTCAGATATACATCAAATGCTCTTCTCTTGAGGAGATTACCTATCTGAATGGTGCCCTGATTCTGACTGTTCAATGGCTTGCCAACAACCAGCTCAAATTGAATACCCAAAAAACGGAGTTCCTTCTCATCTCCCCCCCAAAAAAATCCAATGACATCCCTGACAGGATTAACTCAATCACAGCATTCAACCTTAGTGGATTTTGCCAAATCGCTTGGCATAACCTTGGACAGCAACCTGAATATGCGTGAACACATCAACTCGATGGCCAAAACCACCAGGTTCCATCTAAGCTACTTGAGAAAACTAAAACCCTTCCTTGATATTGCTGATCTAAAAACCGCAGTTCAAACGTTAGTTATGTCCAGAATTGAATACGGCTCCTCCACCCTATATGGCCTGCCAATGACTTCGACGGCCCACTAAAAGCTTGTCTCAAAGCAGCAGCTAGACTCTAATCTGGCTCAAAATAATTTCACCACATTTCACCACATCTGAAGGCCTTGAACTGGTTTCCTCTTGAAGGCAGAATCCAGCTCAAGTTGGCCTGCATCACTCACAAAGCCTTATACACGAACACCCCAAAGTATCTTGGCCAGAAAATTGTGTTATCTGTGCTAATGAGCAAATTCCTCCATTAACTCTCCTTTATTGCACATTCCCCTTCTCATGGCCTATGTTTCTGTGCATAATCTCCTGTGTTGCTTGGCCCTCTCCATGTATAAATTGTTCTCCTTGTTTTATTGCTGACATGTCTCTCGCTGACTTTGGTACTGTACTGTTCATTGTATATGGCTCTGACTTTTATCCTACTGTAGTCACTTCCCTAACCCCATCCTTGTATTTTGCCTATGCCTATACTGTACACAGTGTGTTTATCCCTGTAAAGCGCTCTGATACCCTAACGGGTCATGTTCGCGCTATATAAAACCTCAAATAAATAAATAAATACAATAAAAATCTATTTGGTCCTCAATCTGGTGACCCCATGAGATGGGTTCCCTATCGCCCCCAAACTAAAAACCTTGGAGTTTGGTTCGACTCTACTTTATCTTTCTCGGAACAAATCTCCACTCTTGCAGGTACCTATTTTGGGATCCTATAAATGATTAGGAAAATCCTAGGGCAAAAAAACGGTTGTCCAAGCCCTTGTAGCTTCTACACTGAACTATTGCAGCGTCCTTTATTTGGGGGTTTTCAGGAGGAGCTTACATATACTTCAGAGGGTGCAAAAGGTGGCAGAACATATGCTGCTGAACATCCCCAAATTTGCCCCCACAGGGCAAGGCCTGGAAACTCTTCACTGGCTCCCTATTGAGGAAAGGATATCCTTCAAAGCCCTGTGTTATGTACACAGAATATTACAGTGCAAAGGCCCAAGTTACCTTCGCCCGATGATTGGACCATACCACCCTATGCGCTGTCTGAGACCTG
This sequence comes from Lissotriton vulgaris, assembly GCF_964263255.1. Lineage (NCBI taxonomy): Eukaryota > Metazoa > Chordata > Amphibia > Caudata > Salamandridae > Lissotriton > Lissotriton vulgaris. The sequence goes on along the minus strand of NC_141685.1, from coordinate 1,105,863,429 downwards.
CTGGAACAGGACAGTTCAGTGTCCCCAAATTTAACAAAAAGCACTTTGGCAGTAACTCGTTTAGGTTCCTGGCAGCCAAACAGTGGAACTCACATACCTCACATCTCTGGATATTTACGAAAACTCTAAACCAACAGATATTGTCTGCCCTGTCTTCTTTTTAACTACCTCGGTCCTGTCGGAATGCAGCGGGGGACACTCCAAACTGGAGTAACCCAGGCGCTATACAAGCTGCCAACATAACATATACATTAGACTCAGGGCCCAGTTACAAGTACAGCATTCCTGGGACTGCCCAACCCGTGGATGGCAGTACAACTGCCGCCATCGTGTCGGGCCTTCCACCTGATTACAAAGGTGGCAGTGGGACCGCCCCAAGACCATCGCCACCGCCAGGATCCAGGAACTGGCGGCAGTGGGGAAAGTGCCTGCCTCACGCTGATAACAACCTGCTTTTCCACCAAGCCTTTCATGCCATAGACCCGGCCATGAACGTCTTGGGGAAAGGCATGTAAAAGAACCCCCAACAGAGCCCTGGCCTAATTTGAACATGCGGGTGTGTGTGCGGGCACATGATGTGCCCCCCCACAATTGCACGGTTGTGCATGCACTGTGTGGCTTGCTCAGCCTGGTGCATGCCACACCGTGCACGAAAGTGCTGTAGCAGCTGTCATGCCGCTGGTATGCTGTTTAGGCTCTCCTATGAGCCAAACTGACACAGGTGCCGCCGCATCGCCAGTCCTGGATTACTGTTTTAATTAGGCGAGCTGGAATGCCAATGGCTTGGCGGACTTCCTAGGACTGCAGCAGCAGCGGTCCTACTGGGAGACTGCCAAAGTCATACTCAGGCCCTTAATCATTACAAAATAAGTAACATAACACAATGTAACATACCAATCAAAACAGTGTATGAAAACCCCAAACTACACACTAGTGAAAATCACTATAATTGTACAATTGAATGTTAAGAAAACCCCACAAATAACACTATGACTGGTCTCTAGATCTCCCCACTAAACCCACCCCTCACCCAACCTTCAAAACCCTTAATTTCTTATTTAAAAGGACTTAACTGTTCCAACAAACAGCAGCACCTTACTGCAACCTGGATACTGGAAAATAGACTGAAAATAACATGAATAGACTACAGAAGAGAAGGTGGTCGTAAAACAAATGGTCGCTAAATTAAACTAAAAAAAAGACTATCTCCCTAAAGAAATGAATAGGAAAAAGTGTAAAACATTTTTACAAATGCTGAATAAACATATGAAATAATGTTACAAAAATATTAAACATGTATAACATGTCATAAAATGTAAAAATGTTAAACATTGTAAAGTGTAAGTAAAATAAAATAATTTAATAGATACTGAAAAAACGTATGTTAAGATGATGTTGAAAATATGTACATAAAACAATTTAACAAAGGTAAAAAATAATTTAAAAAAGCAAAACAAGTTGAAAATGTGCAACATCATTTAATTTCTTTTATGTAACAATAAAAATGTATTAAAAATGTTTCATTTATTTGTTTAAAGGCTTGCTTTGTTTGAAATATATATTTTTAGTAACGTAAAAATAAACATTAAATAAACTTTTAAAACATAATTTTATAATTGAGAAATGTGTCACATATCCTTATGCTATAAAATATATATAATTAGTAATAATACTTATTACAAACACTTAACTATTTTTTATTATATTTCTATACGCCCACAGTATTAATTAAATAACACAACTATTTCTACTACATACAAATACTATTTAAGCAAAGGAGTTCACACAAAAATTATAAAATTAAATAATCACACTTCCGTGTAAACCATTTTTAAGAAAGTGTTGGACTCTAAAGGGGTGACATTTCAAATTCCCACTCCAATCTATTCCAAGAGTGATATTTACTATTCCCACTCAAATCTATACCAAGTTGCGGAAGGTGTTAGACTCTACAAAGGTGACATTTGCTATTCCACTCCAATCTATACCAATTTGGGGAAGGAGTTGTACAATAGAAGGGTGACATTTTCTCATCCCACTCCAAATTCACCCAATTTGGAGAAAGTGTTGCCACTAAAGGGATGACATTTACTATTCCCACTCCAATCATTACCCATTTGGGAAAGACCCTGTTTGGCTGGCTTAGGACTTTGAGCGTTTTTGACACTGCCATTCAGCGCCAAAGGCCCGTGCTTGTCATATACAAACTGATGAATGGGGTATACATGATTGGCAGATTTGAGTTAGCTGTAGGTCTCTTGTCTAGGGGTAAGACATATACCCAGGGCATGTACCTTGAACACTCCTCCATAGGCTTACAGCAATGGATTGTGCCACAGGTTTGCCCTGGTGTGCGCATGTTACTATTACTTGGCTTGGCATTCAAACAAGGTTCTGCATGTCTTTTGCTATATTGGAGTCCTCCCTGGTGATAGGGCACGTTGTTGGGAAAAGATAGGGCATGTGCACATGTTGCAAGGGTCGTGAATGACACTGTATAGTGTGTTTGGTATGACTGGCCTGCTTCTCGCATTGGATTAGATTGGGGGAATGTAGGGAAAGGCTATTGAGTAGTATTTTTTTTTTAACTTTATTTTCCTTTTTATGTAACACATTAAAACGGAAATGCAGTTCGTGGTTCTCATTCTGGGCACAATACATCATAGTTCAATACAACTATCATTAATCTGTAGAGCAAAAAAAATGTAAGTAGTCATCTGATACAAGTAGTCTTAGGCATATGTCACAGTGTCATTTCGCGCTCCGATATTCTTACAGATATCCCACCTCAATTTCAGGTAGCCAGATAAGCCTCATCACAGTAAGCATTGAGGAATAAGCCTCCCATCACAAGCATCACTACTGAAGGATAAAGGTGGATAGCATTTTGGAAACAGTGAGAAGAAAAAAGGGCTAGCCCCCTGTCTCTCTAGTCCTGGGCAGCGTCCTGGGTTCTCTGCTCAGAATCGTCAGTCCTTGTACGTATTAGGTAATCCTGTAATGGCCCCCATATATCTCTAGGTCTAGAGGTCAGTGGCTGTGTTTCAGCGTATATCACATTCTGTTCTTGACAATATATAGCATCTTGTAACCATTCCTTAAACTTCGGGGCCCGGCCCCTTCCCCACCTGCAAGCCAATCGTCTCTTAGCCAAAAGTAGTGTAATGTCTATAAACTTTCTACAGTTTCTGGGTATGTTGGCCGTGTATCCCAGTAACATGATCAGTGGATCTTCGATAAAAGTGATTCCCAGCACGTCCTCTACAGCAGCATGTACCTGTGTCCAATATTCCCTCACCGCCGGGCATTCCCATGCTAGGTGCAGGAAGCCAGCCCCAGCGCTCCGGCATCTTTCGCACCTGTCATTATCAGACAATTGGAACCTATATTTATTGACAGGCGTATAGTATACCCGGTGTAGAAATTTATAATGAATAACTTTAAACCTGCAGCTGGCAGAGATACATCCTGTGAGGCCACAACAGTACATCCACTGTTCATCCGTGATGTCTGTACCCAGATCTTCGCTCCAGTGTACTTGAGACGATCCTTCTATTCCCTGCTTCTGTGTTCTAAGACTGTTGTATATGCCAGATACTAGATGCCTCCCATCTTCAGAGCTTAGCATACGATGTAACAGGCTTAAGCTATCAGGCTCCTTGGGAAAATCTACTAAGACCTCTCTCATGCCCTGCCTCAACCGCAAATAGTAGAATACCTCCAATGGTGTGGGATGTACCTCATTAAAGAAATGTTCTTTAGTACGAAACATTCCCCCGGTAAACAGGTCCCCCCCGGTAGCTATCTTCAACCGTTTACACAGGGCACAGAAACCAGCCTCCTGCAGCAGTACCAGTTTTGGGTGATATGTAAGGGGCAAACGTGGGGGTGTACAACAGTGTAGTTTGCAATATCTTTGCCATGCGACGCAAAGTATCTACCGTACATTTTAGCGTTGTGTGCGGTGTGTCTATTATGTTTACAGGTCCATCAATTATGCCATTTAGGGGAAGTGGATGCGCCAACCAGTCCTCTGCCACAACCTGTGGCATAAACGGCGTGGGTGCCATCCAGTGGTGTGCGTAGTGGGCCTGCGTGCTAATATAGTACACCGCAAAGTCTGGGATATCGAATCCCCCTTTCTCATATTGTTGTGCTATGACTGCCCATTTTAGTCTCGGTTGTCGCCCACCCCATACCAGTCATATAAATTCAGCACGTAGTGTTTTTTAAAAAAAGGCTCCTGGATAGGATGGGACATTCATATTAGATACAAAAAACGAGGTAGTACCACCATCTTGAGCAAGATTCTATCTGCTATTGACAAAGGGAGAGAAATCCATCTGGTGATACTGGAAGCCAACTTGGTAATTGCAGTTCCATAGTTTGACCGTAATGTTTCCTCTCTGTCTCTGGACACCTGAATACCCAAGTAGCGGAGATCAGAGTGGCACCAATGCAATGGGTAATCCATTTGGAACTCAGTGACTGCCGAGGTACGGGGGAAAAATTGCGATTTTGTCCAAAATATATATGCACGCCCGACATCCCACCAAAGACTATGAATTCTCACAACAATGGATTGAGATTATGCTGAGGATTCACAACATATAGCGTCACATCGTCAGCATATAGTGATATTGAGATTTGTCGCTGAAAGCACTTGAGAGCAGTATCTTTATGTAGTTGACACAGTCTACACACTAACGGCTCGACCGCTATGGCAAAGAGGAGTGGGGATAGGGGACATCCCTGCCTAGTGCCTCTCGTTATTGAAATTGATGTGAAGAGGTGATCTTTTATGAGTACTCTAGCAGTAGGTGTATTATACAGTAACTTCAACCAGGATAGATCTACCTCCGGGAATCCCATAGCCTGTAGGACAGTAAATAGATATTGCCATTTAACAGAATCAAATGCCTTGGAGGCATCCAAGGACACAGCAGCTACCGGAAAACAGGGTTCTACAGTTTGTATCAGGGAGAACAGAGTAAGCAGATTGTGGGTGGTGGCTCTTCCTGGCACAAAGCCTGATTGGTCAGGGAGTATGATCTTCGTCATTAACAGCGACAGGCGAGTTGCCAGCACCTTGGCCAATATTTTCGCGTCACAATTTATCAATGATAATGGGCGATATGAGTCACAAGCTTTGGGATCTTTATCAGGTTTTAAGAGGGAGGTGATTACAACCTCGCGCATCGACTGGGGAAGTACCCCTACTTCCAAAGACTCTTCAAAAACCTCCTGCAATACCGGAGCCATTATGTCAATATAGCACTTATAGAATTCTGCAGGTAAGCCATCCAGCCCTGGCGCTTTACATTTTTTAGAGACATTATCGTTTCTCTAATCTCATCGAGCTCTAACGGAGCACTCAAAAACGTCCTGTGCACGTCACTTAACCAGCACAAAGCTACATCTCCCAGGAATCCATTTAAATCTAAGTCACCATTGCTTTGCGAGGTGTATAGGTGAGTGTAATGCGATGTAAAGGCCCCCTGAATATTAGCAGTGTCTCGATATGCCTCTTCTGCCAGCACAGCTATTTCTAATATGTTACTTCCAAATCGTGGGTTTCGGGTAACTTCAGAGAGAGTTTTTCCCGGCCTCTCTCCTTCACCGTACGTATGTGCCACCCAATGCCGACCACGAAATTTAATTTCACGAGCAGCCTCCGCCTCATACTCGGACAATTAGGCCCTGAAGCTTTTGTGCACCTGCCCTGTATCACCATTCAACATTTCATGCTCTAGTCTCTTCATTTCCTGTTCTAATGTGCGCAATGTGCGCTGGATATCCCGCAACACCCTGAAGCTCTTGGATATGCAAATTCCTCGTACTGTGACCTTAAAGGACTCCCATACAACCTCTACACTGTCCACTGACCCCTTATTATGTGGGAAATACTCCCTAATCTCTTCCTCCAGTTCCGCCTTAAATACTATGTCCAGAAGGGCAGTAGGCTGAAGAACCCATGTCTGCCTAGGTCTATTATAGCCCGGTAGTTGTAGTGTGGTGCGAACAGGACAGTGATCCGAATACGTTCTGGCTAAGTGTGTAGCACCTGTGAACCCATCCGCCAGTCCTCTGGATATCCAACAATAATCTATATGTAACCACGTACCTGTGTATGATGTAAAATGAGTTTCCTCTTTACGCCCAGGATGTAAGCTTCTCCAGCTATCTAATAAGCCTTCCTCCTCAACAAAGTTCCGGAGTACCTCCCTGGCCCCATTATTATAGTTAGCCATTCTGTCAGCCCTATCCAAAACAGGTACCAAAGCAACGTTGAAGTCACCCCCCCATATGATGTGTGAGGAGCCAATGTTCACTATTTTACCCCATAGTGTAGTGAAGAATTCAGGTGTATCCATGTTAGGAGCATAGCAGTTCGCAATGGTGACAGAGTCATTGCCTAATCTCCCCCTTATGATAACATACCTGCCCAGCGGGTCCAGAATCTGCCCAATGAGTGCAAATGTGACATTTTTTTAAATTAATATGACAGTCCCTCGAGCATTTGAATAATATGAGGAGAATAAACGTACTCCCGCCCATCTGCTGGCGAAGGTAGTATTGGAGTGAGGATGTATATGCGTTTCCTGTAAAAGCGCTATCTGCACTTGATGCCTATCAAGGTACGCCAGTATCTGCCTGCACTTCCTCGCATCTTTCAGCCCCCTAATATTCCAGGATAACACCGTTAAAATCAGGTAATTCTCACCTACAGCCAGGTATCATCACCAAATCTATATTACAATTCTGCAAATCAGTAATGTGCCATCCCAGTCTCCATAAAGCATGTTGTGTCTGTATTCCTGCTTGTATAACAACAAACGGTGTATCATAAACTTCCCCATCCCCCCATCCCCCACCCACTGAGACATCCCAATCATGTCATACAGTCCACTTCCCGCCCACCGACCCTTCCCAAGAAACTTTCAGTTCACAACATAAAGGGGGTATTCCCATTGGGGTGTGTCTTCTCGATGGTGCACTCAATCCTCGCACCTGCATAGGGGACCTTCAAAGAGTCGTCGGCTCCCGGCAGATGATGAGGGTGCCCGGTTAAGGTTAGTTAGCACATTGCATCAACCCTTATGAGAATAAACAAACAGAGATAGCATGTATTGCTGCACAGCCCAGATAAATGAAGAAAAGTATACATTACATATGCCCAATTTCACAATATATTCGACATTGTGCAGTCATCTGTTATGTACACATGCAGGAGTGCTGTATGTAGTGCCTTCCTGTGGTTTACTATTCCACATCCGAGAGAGGCGCTTCTTCCCCATCTTCTCGCTCTTCAGGCACAGTCTGTCTTCGACTGAGTGTCTTCAGGAATTTTTCCACGGACTGCGGCATAGTATGTATGACTTGCTTGCCCTGATGAGTCACTCTAAGCCTCGCCGGATATAGTAGTGCATAATCTACTTGTTCTTGACACAGACATTGTTTCACAGTGTTGAACTTTTTCCTCACCTCCTGTACCCATACTGTAAAATCTGGGAAGATGGTGAATGTGACGCCATCATATGTAAGTTGTCTTTTTTCCCTCGCCACTTTTAAGACCGCATCACGATCGCGGTAGTTGAGTAATCTTGCTATAATGGGTCTTGGAGTGGCTCCTGGTGGTGGGCGCGGGTCCAAAGACGTATGTGCTCTTTCAACAATAAACTGGGACGAGAGCACTCCCTCGTCTGTGATTGCAGTTAACAAATTTTTAACATAGTGTTCTATCCTCCCGGTGTTGGTACTCTCTGGCACACCTAGTATGCGCACATTGTTACACCTGCTGCAGGCTTCAATGTCCTCATTCTTGGCGTCTATGGGGCGCATGAGCTTGTCCATTTGTGTGACTGCGGTCTTTAGTTGCTCCGTGACATCTTCCGTGTCTGATATCCTCTGTTCCGCCTCCTTGAGCCGAGTGTCATGCGCATCAAGCTTACGGGCAATGTTATCCATACAGGTGGTGAGCGTGTCCACTTTATCAGCGATAGTTGCGAACCCCTGACGCATTTCAAGTAGGATGGTATGCAGTCAATTATCCGTCCCAGTATCCTGCTTAGCTGCATCTTCCAGTCTCCCATTTTCACTCTCCGTAGGCAGCTGCTTCTCACTTTTTTTCGCTTCGAAGGTAAGCCTTGGTTGCCTCGAATCCGGTCTGCCCATGATGCACCGCTGCGATCAGTTAGAAAGACACTACTCGCCTTTGCAATTAACAGGTATCCCTTCACACCGTCAATAGCGATCGATAGGCTTTAAAGTAGTGGTAATGTCTCACAGCCTTTGCAATGCTGGACGCGCCTCTCAGCAGTATCCACTTTCAGCCCAGTATGCACCACGTACAATATCCAGCAATGTCTCCAGTTCACAACCTATTATGCTAGCCCTTACCACTCATCCCGCATCCAGATAGCAGGTCTGTTTTTGTCTTGTACTGCAATCGCTTTGGCCTCCTACCAGCGTTGAGTTAGTAGGTGCGTTAGTCAGTTCGCCTCTGCAAGTACCTATCACTACCTAATATCAGCTATTTGTTAATTAGGAGGGCCAGCAGTCTCGATCCCCCTTTGAGCCATTCAGGAGTGATCCATGGCGTCCAATACTGCCAATGTTGTCAGCGAAGGTGCGCAGGTGGGGAGGTGAAGTTTTCTACCCCTGCAGAGGGGGCTCCTGTATTTCAGTACACACTACCAGGCTGTGTCTCCGCCATTAGAAGTCCCAACCTTTAGGGCCTTCTGCAGTTTCTCCCATATGGGCTCAAGGGATTAAAATATCAAGTTCCAGCCCTTCTTGGTCGAGTAGAGCAAACAGCAGTCGCCCTGCACCATTCACCAGCCCCGCACCGTTGCTAGAGCCTGTCTTCTCTCTCCGCCGTCTGTCAGCACAGCCCGGTGAACCACTCCACCACAACGGGGTTTCAGAAGCATAAACATCGGGGATATGCACCCCTACACACGTTGCTGCGCACAACCGCAATGCACCCCACCTCTGTAGTACCGAAATTGTCCTGTGCTCTTCCGCTCTCCAACAATCAGTGGTACAAAAGGGGGTGGTGATGGACGGAGCATCTGAATCAATCAAAGACTCACACCCAGTCAAAAGCTCTGGGTTTAATCCATCACCGTTCTTTTGCCCACTCGGCCACCCCAGTTCAGACATGGCTATATGCAAATCAGTCTGACCCTGTGCCTCATGGGATCAGTCCAGTCCGATCTGCCAAGCCATGTCTTCCCTGGACCGGAAACAAGCTTCCGAGGACCGGTTTCTGGCATTCCAGCCGTCTTCAGCCCGGCTTGATTGAATCCAGTGGCAAAGTGAGCAAGGGACTCACGTCTGAGCATACCCTGCCACACTTATGGCGGCCAAAAGCGGTACAAAAGGGGGTGGTGATGGACGGAGCCAACAATCAGGGCCAGCCATATCATTCGCCTCCGCCGCGCCCTCAGGAGATGCGATCGGTAAGTGGGCGCGATGAGTTGTATGCTTGTCTTGCAGTCAATTATTGGGGCAGACAGTCTAGTAATGACGGGCTTGCATCATGACAGCCGCCATTTTGTCTGTATCTCTGAGGCGTCTTTGAAGAGATAAGAAAGACTCACTGTTTTCCGCTACTCAGTATCTTCAGCGTGCCGCCCCGCTTGGTTGGTAGGTGGGAGTACCTCCGCTCTTTCCGCCGCTGTCTGCGACCCTCCCGGGCCGATTACGATGTTGTGTGCAATCACGCGGCCCTTTCTCCACACCCCGGCCTCGGGGTTCACGCTACCGCTACTACCGATTGCAGGCTCCACACCTCCATACTGTTTCAGCCGGAGCCGCCTCAATTGCAGCCAGATAACTCCGTCCTGTCGCAGACCAGTGTTTTCAAGCCTACCTCAAAACTTCCCCATATGTCACCAACCTCAGGCTGCTATTTAGTCAGTATTGGGTTATTGCAATTGCAGGATAATTGGAAAATAAAGCACCGGGCTGCTGGAGCCTCACGTCGCCGCGGCCATTCCACTCATGCGCCACCTAGCGCCCCCAAAGGCTATTGAGTAGTATTTCCTTTACGCAGAATAGTATCAGTATAGGGTTTGATATCGACGAGTTTGTAATGGTGAATCCTCTCCTGTAGTGCGAGTGGATCAAAATTACGTATGTGGAATTGTCACTTTGGGAAAGTGGCCATTTCGATGCTTGTGACTGTGTGCTTGGTGGCCTTTCACCAATTCACATCTGGGTGCTGGACTGTGCATTCCTGATAGAAGGCATTAAACTAGGGGCTCAAGGGAAATTGCGGACCTCTGACTCTGAGAGGCTTTTCTGGGATGGTTACATAGGGTAAAATTGACACCTACATTCCAAGTTGCACGGTTTTGCCCCAATAAATATAGTGATCAAACATCCTGGGGTAGAATGACATACAGGACAATATTTAGAGAGGGCTTGTGCATTCCAAAGGTGGCCTTTTCAACATATTGTATCTTCAAAGGCTATTGTGGGTATAACTACTGGGGCTCTGGCCTCCGAAAGTAGAGACACTTTTGGATTTGGAACCAGACTATGCTGGTTTGATGCTGGGACTTCGACAAGAGGAATCATTAGGGCAGGGGGACTGCAACTAGATCATCTGCAGACTTGTGGTGACCTGGAGCCTGTCGTGCTCCAGGAAGGGGACTTTCCATTGGTGAATTTTGATAGACGTTGCTGGCCTGTAGTTATGTGCCTACTGTTGTGGGCCGGGTTCCTAAGTACTCTCCAAGGGCAGGTTGGCTGGCCTCCTATCCATGACATCTCAGGGACACAAAGGATCTCACTGTTTCTGAGAGACTCTAAAAAGCACACAATGTGTGGCGGAAATGAGTGGCAGTGATAGTTGGTTGGGACAAGGTTTGTCCTGTTGTACACCATCATTACACTGTTCAGTGGAGTGTTTTCATAAATATCAGCAGCACACTTGAGGTGTCGCGATGTGAGCACAGGTTATCGTACTCAGCCTATCTAGGACGGTGGATTCTGACTGGCTTTGATGCATCCCACCCAGCCAGAAACTGCTGGGTCTAACATATAATGTAAACTAAAATGTGCATAACAAGACACTAGGCAAAACCACAAACCTATATATTCATATTTAAACATTATCATATAAAATAATATTTTATCACTATTAATAATTAGTATATTGTTTTAAACTTTTACTACCATTCCTAAGCTTTGAACCATATAAAAAAATAAAAATAATTATTCAAAATGATAAAGAATGAAATAAAAATATATAAAACCACATTTTAAAATAAAAATGTAAAAAAAATTACTGTGACATTATGATTGTCTATATGAATTGGTTTAAAAAAAATGTAATGATGAATATTTTTTCCACAAAAAATATAAAATGCATTTTTACAAAAATAATGTATTTACTTTATTAACTTTCATTTTTATATATTTTGAAATCGTTTTCTTTTAAATATTTATTTCAATATTCACAATAAAATATTTTTAAGTTATTATAATGTATATATTTTAATTAATTATAAATTAATATATATATATATTTTTTTAAATTTATTTTTATTGCAGAATTAGAAACCATTGCATACAATAGCTCAACCAGCACACTCATGGTGTCCCCCCGCATCAATCGGAGGAGCTTAAGTCATACACAGCCATTCAGTCCGCATCCCGGAGGCCGGACGGCACAGTGTCCCAGTTGTTAGCAAGACATCATGGTGAGCGTCCCTGAGGGACAATGGTCGAAATCGCTTTATGTATCTGCATTTTACCCCCCCAACCCCTAACCCGTCCCCAACACCAGCCATCATAGTCTAACATACCGGTGCCATGGCGATACCGCAATCCCATCCCCCAGTCCCTGCAAGGGCCTTATCGCGTCCGTTCCATGCGCCCCTGCCTCTGCTCCGCTATCTACCCACGCTCCACAGACCCATTAGACAGTCCCAGGTCCGGAATTGCCCCCGTACCCGTTCTGGATCCCGGCTCCCAACGCACCCCTCAACAGCCCTAGAACAACCCCTGAACCCTCCCCCCCAGCAACCGCTAATGCTGCGTGCCATGTTCCTGACTCTTGCATGGGTCCCGCTACAGATCCGCTTATACCTCCGTACTCGTAAGCCTTGCAGTGTCCTCTTGTCCTATCCATTCAGTCCTCATCGTCCACCAAGGAGTCACGCAAAGCCTGTACTATCAATTCCCATGCACGCGCTGATTCCTGGCTCTTTTCGTTGTCAAGCTTGATCGCCTGCCTCATACGGAGCACACTCTCGCATTCAGACCACCTCAGCAAGTCATTCGTCCACCTCCTCACAGACGGTCCCTCCCTAGACTTCCAGTGCCAGGTAATCTCTCTCTGCGTCAGTATCAGCCCTAGGTCAATAAATTTACTTGTCACCTTAGTGTTTTTTGTGTGTGGGAACCAGAGCAACAAGCACGCCGCCATATCAAACTCCACCTCCCTGTCAGTCACTGCATTGAGGAGTTCCCCCACCTCCGCCCAGTAAGCCTCTAGTTTCGGGCAGCCCCAGAACAGGTGGTCCATATCGGCCTCCAACGCCAAGCACCTCGGACACTGTGCCTCCTGTACCTGGAAGTACCGTTTGATCTTCTTCGGAGTCAAGTAGGCCCTATGTAACACAAAAAAATGCACCTGCTGGAAGCGCGCATTCCTCGTGCCCTTCCACGTGCGCTTAAGGATATGGCCCCACACCGTGTCCGGAATGGGCCTGCCTATGCTCACCTCCAATTTCGCCTTCAGACCCAGGAGCGGTTCCAGCCCCTCATGCAACATCCTATTATGGAGGCATGTCACCGCTTTAAAGGTGCCGGCGGCCATCACTACATACTGGCAAGCCATAGTCGTTTCCGGTTCGATGAGCCCCCCTCTCCAATGCTTTTGAATGGCTGCCACAACGGCCGCATGCAAGAGGAAGCTCCCCTCCGGCAGCCCAAACTGTTCCTGTAGCGCCCTGAAGGGCACCAAGGTCCCATCAATATACAGGTCCTCTACCACTTGCAGTCCCAACTCCTCCCACTCTAATAATGGGGACCAGTCGCCCCCATGCGGCAGCGCCGTCAGCATGCCTATCGGTATCTCCGGGGCATATGGTCGGGTCGCCTTCGCCCTCCTCAGACTCCTCTGCCAGCATAACCTGAGCGTCCGCTCCTCCATAGTGAGGCCTCGCAACTCCAGTTTCTGCTGCATAATGATATAGGCCAGGACATGGCGTTGTATCCCCTGCTCTCGGTCGCACTCCGGCCCCCTGAACACCCTAGCCACATGCTGCATAAGAACCTGAAGCTGCGCTGCCAAATAATACAGCTCAAAGTCAGGGACGGCCATCCCCCCTTCAAGCTTGGGGCGAAGCAACGTGTTCAGTGCCACTCTACGGCGGCCGCGCCCCCAAAGGAAGTCGATAATCATCGTCCGCAGGTCCCTAACGATCCTCTGAGGAATCCAAATGGGCAGCGTTCGAAAATAGTACAAGAGCCGTGGAAGCGCCACCATCTTCAGCAGAGCAATCCTACCTAACACCGTCAGGGGGAGGGATGCCCAGAAAGACATACAAAGTCTCAGCCCCCGTACGCACCGTCCAACATTGCCCTCTAATAGTTCTGCGGCCTCGTGGTAGATACGGACTCCCAAATAAGTAAAGCAAGATGGCTCCCAGACCACCCCTACCTCATGGGCGGGGCAGGGCGCGTCCGCTCTGAGCGGAAAGACACAAGTCTTCGCCCAGTTACCCCTGAGGCCCGACAACCGGCCAAACTCAGACAGCATTTCCATCGCCCCTTCCAGAGCCCGTTCCGTGTCCTCCATATACAGTAGCAGATCGTCCGCATACAGTGATATGTAGTGCAGCTGCCCTCCTCTTGCAATCCCTGTATACATGTCTCCCAACCTGGCACGCACCGCCAAGGGTTCCATCGCCAGTGCGAACAGAAGAGGGGAAAGGGAGCACCCCTGTCTCGTCCCCCTACCAACTGGATAAGCCGCAGACACCAGGTTGCCCAGACGTACTTGCGCCGTTACCTAGGAATACAGCAACTTCGTCCATCTGCGAAACCCTTCACCAATACCGAATCTCACTAGTACTTCATCCAGATAGATCCATTCCAAACTATCAAAAGCTTTCTCAATGTCTACAGATAACACCGCCTGGGTATCGTCCGCATCCACTGCACCATCCAGTATCCCAACCAGGCGACGAACATTTAACGCCATGCTCCTCGTGGGGATAAACCCCGCTTGGTCCCTGTGCACCAGGCCGGTCATATGTGGGGCCAACCTGGTGGCCAAGATCCGACTTAATATCTTGTAGTCCACCATCAGCATGGACAATGGCCTGTAAGACCTCACATCAGTCGCTTCCCTACCGGGTTTTAGCAACGGCACTATCAGTGCTTCCCTCATTGAACCGGGCAGACCCCCTAACCTGTGAGCCTCCGTATATACCACCAGTAGTCTGGGTGCCAAACTATCAACGTACTTCTGGTAGAATTCTATCGGTAGGCCATCCACCCCGGGCGTTTTATTCCTCGCCATATGCTTAATGGCCGCCCTGATCTCGGCCAGCGTGATAGGACCACCTTTTGCATCATCATCGTCAAGTACCGGAAGCTGCATTGACTCCAGATATGCCGCGATTTCGCGCGCCTCCACTCCTAACTGACTCTCGTACAACTCCTCATAGTAGGCCCGAAAGCACTCCAGCACCGCCGTTTGGGAATATACCGTCTCCCCTAATACATTTTTGATGCTCAAGACCGGGCAGCCTCTGAGTTCAGGATTAGCAAGCCTAGCCAGGAGCGTACCCACCTTATCCCTTTCAGCATGCACTCTAATGGCGTATTGTCTGTAGTCATAGCTCTGTAACTGTTCCGTTTCGGTGGCCACCTCCTCCTTGGCCTCCAGTAACCGGGCCTGCAAGTCCGGTTGGTCTGGCCTACGCCGCTCCAGTTCCCTCAGTTTCTCCTCCGCACTGGCAAGTGCATTCAACACCGACAATCGAGCATTCGAAAACCTACCCAAGCATACTCCTCTCACCACCACTTTCATCGCGTCCCATTCAGTGGACCTACACGTAGCTGTACCCTCATTCTCATTAAAATACTGATCAATGCCCCGTTGGACTGCGTCACTGAACACCGAGTCCTCCAGGGTGTCGGGCCGGAGCCACCATGTTGGAATCGCGGAACGCGCCCGCTGCCATTGGACATGCACCAGCAAAGGATTGTGATCCGAGATGGTTCTGGCCAGATACTCCGTGTGGGAGACCAATGGGGCCAGGGACCCGCTGCACCGTACCGAGTCAATTCTAACATGTAGAGCATGGAGTGCTGAGAAAAAGGAGTAGTCCCTACCGTCCCTGTGTTGTTCCCGCCACACATCCAACAGTCCCCATCTTTCTTGCCAATCCTTCCTATGCATGGTTAGCTTACGCACCGGGGAATCAACGAGGGGAGGGTGAGATCTGTCTAAGGCCACATCCGTGATCGAATTGAAGTCCCCCCCCCAGTATCACAGGACCCGCTAGGAAAGAAGCCAAGGATCCGGATAAACCATCAAAGAAGCGGGCCTGATCAACATTCGGAGCATATACACAGCTGAGAACCACATCCCGACCATACAACCTCCCCTCTACCGCCACATATCTGCCCTCAGCGTCCACCAATTGATTCAGCACCTGAAACGGTATCCCTGCTCTCACCCATATCAGTACCCCTCTAGCAAACGCTGAGTAAGTGGTGCCAAAGACCTGACCCCGCCATCTCTTCTGTAGTGCGGTGCATTACTGTTTCGTTAAATGAGTCTCCTGCAACATGGCAACCTGAACCCCCCGCCTCACCAAATAAGCATGCACTTTGTGGCGTTTGACCATAGTTCGCAGTCCTCGGACATTCCACGTTAGGCATTTCAAGTTAGGTAACGTCCCCATACCAGCATAGAGCGATCCAGTTCAAGTGCAGCCAGTTAATACCCACAACATAGCAGTTGCCCCCCCGAAACAAACTATAGAAAAAGAAACTCCCCAAACCCCACTCCCCAGGACGGAGCCCACAAACCCGGTGTCAGCCCCGATCCAAACCTTTAACCAAACACACATCCGACTAACCTGTGGTCGCCACCACAGAAGGCCTTAAGGGCCCTGGGGGGGTGAGTTATCGCCGACCCCCGGCAAGCGGAGCCCGCGCCCCGCACCTTCCATCCCGCAGTGCCGATGCGGCACCCTACCTGGCGACCCATCTAGTTCCAACAGGATGCCACCCTACCAAAAACAGTGTCCAAGTCCCATTGAAGAGTCAGCCATGAAAAATCTCATCAGACGTCTGGGGGCTGACCACCGGCCCCTTCAAGCTCTCCGCTTCCGAAAGTTCCTCTCCTGTCCTGCCACCGTCTGCGCCAGAGTCCGTCGCCACCAGTTCACTCTCCGGCTGCGATCTCGTGATGGCCGCCGTCGCTGCAAGCGCCTCTCTTTTATCTGCAGCCATTTGGGCCTCCCGTTTCTCTCGCTGAAGCCTAGTGCGGGAGCGAATCCTTTGAGACTTCCGGACCTGAGGCGGTTTAGGCTTATCTCGCCGACTTTTGTTATTCCTGTCCGTGCCAGCTCGATATGATTCCAACCACATCCATGCTTGATCCAGAGTTTGAAAAAAGTGCGTGGTCCCATCCAGGATTATCCGCAGCTTGGCCGGGAAGAGCAAGGAGTACTGGATGCCCTCCTCCCTCAGCTCCTTTTTCACTGCCAGAAAGGATGCCCTATTCTTCTGGACCGCCTGAGTGTAGTCCGGGAAGATCGTGACTCTGCTGTTCTCCATCTCATATGGGCCCGAGGCCCGAGATTTCTGGATTAGGAGGTCCCGGTCCTTATAATGAAGGAGCTTCACCACCATCGGTCTGGGGGGGCGGCCAAGAGCTGGTGGGCGAGCCGGCACCCTGTGTGCCCGCTCCAATGTACAGAAGGAAGTGAGTCCCTCCGGTGCCACCACAGTCCGGAACCATTCCTCCATGTAGGCCACCACATCCTCCCCTTCAATTCGTTCCGGCAGGCCTACGACCCGCACGTTGCTCCGTCTGTTGCGGCTTTCGGCATCCTCCGCTCGCCCGAGGCCCGAGATTTCTGGATTAGGAGGTCCCGGTCCTTATAATGAAGGAGCTTCACCACCATCGGTCTGGGGGGGCGGCCAAGAGCTGGTGGGCGAGCCGGCACCCTGTGTGCCCGCTCCAATGTACAGAAGGAAGTGAGTCCCTCCGGTGCCACCACAGTCCGGAACCATTCCTCCATGTAGGCCACCACATCCTCCCCTTCAATTCGTTCCGGCAGGCCTACGACCCGCACGTTGCTCCGTCTGTTGCGGCTTTCGGCATCCTCCGCTCGTCGCTCCAGCATGTCCAGCCGGGTCAGGATGTCCGTTATCTTATGTTCCGCGGTCACCACCACCGGTTTCAGGTCCAATAAGAGCTGCTCATGGTCCTTTACCTTATCCGCCAACTTGGCATGATCCGCTCTCAGGAGCCCCAGCCCCGTAGCGACCTGCGCAATGTCCTGCTGCAATGCCTCCTTGGTCGAGGTGATGGCATCCAGTATAGCATCCAGGCGCCGATGCAGTCTCTGCTCTTGGTCCATCATCGGCGGGGAGGCCTCGCCAACCTGGGATAGTGCGGCCGAGTCCTCCCGGCCCTGCTCCGTGATGGTCGCTCCACCCGCAGCCGCCATCTTAGGTGTCTCCGTCGCCACTACACGGGCATACCCGGACCTCGGCAAATCCCGATAACCTCCGCCCAGGGGGACGTGCGCATCAGCAATGATCGTGACAGAGTGCCTCCGCAATGTCCGCAACTCTAAGGATCAGAAGGTCCAGCGCCGTCCACCCCACTGTCGCCAGATCCGGGGGGAGGGGGAGGGGGAGAAGAAGTAGAGACGAGTGCTCGCCCCCAGTACCCCGATCCAATGTTGGTCACCAAACTCCCCGCTCCTCAGGTCCGCACCTACAGTTCCTACTACTCCGATCTCGCATAGGCGGGCCACCCCGCCAGCCGATGCCAATTCCACTCAGTTTCGGTTTCAGAGGCCATCGACCCGTGCCATCGCCATTTTCTTCACACTCTGGGCAACACCTCGGCCGTCATCTTAGTAGGTCTCCTCGGGGCCAGCAAACCCCAAAGTGCTCTCCGCCGCTCTCCCGTGGTTCTCCAACTCTCCGTAGGCCAGTTACACCGACCAGGGGTCGCTCCGCGTGCAGTTTTCAGGAGAAATAGCGGGACCCTGCGCGGAGCTGCAAGCTCACGCCGCCATCCCGATCGGCGACCAAGCCACGCCCCTCGTTATAAATTAATATTGATAAAAATATTAATGTTACAAAATACATTGCAACACTTTACAATATTAATTTGCATATCATTAAATAATTTACATTAAATGCACACTAAAAATCCAATTTAAAAAATCTCCTCACCCTTATCCCCTAAAAACCCAATAGCCTGCTGATGAAAAATTATAAATCCATTATTTTTACACATTAATACAATTAAAAACACAATTTTCATAATTAATAAATTATCTAACTAAAAGCACAAGTAACAAGGTTCATACACATAGAACCAAACATACCAAAATGAAGTACATGCAAAATGACACTTACCACAATATTGCATACAACAATATTTTTTCTTTGATATTAAGAACAGCACTGAAAACTATATTGTTACCTTTGATATTCCTGTCGACGATATATTTTTTTTGTATCACCATATTTTTTATTCAATTTTTTGTCCTGACACCTTTGGGATAGACAAATAGCCGGTGAAAAACATCAAGTAAAGAACGTTTTTCTAAGTTAGTGTTTTGGACCTTCAGGAGGCTGAAAGCTGATCCTCAACTGAAGAGTGGTGATTCTGAAGAAGACAGAATGGATAGTCCTCACCTCTATTCTAGGCCAGCAGTTTTGTCCCAGCGCTTTCTCACCTAAAAATATCAATTGCAAGGAGGAAGCAGTGGGCTTAGCCTGATGTTAGATCTTTACAATGCACAACGTTGGAGATGGTTTACAGTCTAGCGCTGAATACATAATATCTTTACACTTTGCACTTTTCATGGTCAGCTCAGCTTTCAGGCGGGTGTGATAATATCCTTTAATAGAACAATTCTCAAAAGAAGACTAGGAAAGCTATGGCCTTGAAGCATGCATATAAAGAGTTGTATATAAAAATATCCCTGTATGATATGTAGACCAGCAGCAAGGCAGAACTAAAAAATTCAAACCAAGATAAAGTATTTTGTATGGGATCCTTAAATGAGGTATATAATATGTAGAATCTGCTCATGTTCAAAATATTTTATAGTACACAATGTAAAAATGGCCAGTATTTTTCATTCAGGAAAGGGGCAATTCTAGATATCACAGCAAATATGCTGTTCCCAGTGCAATTGCAAAATCCCACCTACTCTGGAAACAGCATAATGATGAAAATCGGGCTGGCTGCTTTAAGCCACCATTCACATTTCCCTGTAACAGCAACAGCAACAGCTCTCCTGACTTTCAAAGGGTGGCAGAGATCCCCTTGTAGGTAGCTACAGTGAATGAGTACATCTACCTGCAGGGAGATATTTGGAGGGGTCTCTAGACCCTCTTTCATTCATTACAGGAGGCTCTGGAGAGGAGCTCAATGAATGAGCACCACTTTTAAGTGGTGTAGTCAGTGCACCTCCTGAAGGCCTCTTTACCACTGTGCCCACATCTATTATATGGTGTGGGTATAGAGCAAAGAATTCCTTCATTTGAATGGGGTCATTCCCCCTTGACATTGCACTATTCAGGATGTATGACGTTACAATGCATGCTTTTACCACGCATGCCGTTACAACGCAGTTTTTACAACGCATACCATTACAACGCATAGCGCTTTGGGGTGCTGGATAGTGAATAGTTTCATTTACTATTCTGACTCCAGTCCCTGTGGATAGTAGGGAAGGTGTTGGATAGTAAATTAAATCTTTTCCCTATCCTAGAGCGCCCCCCAGCGCAATGCGTTGTAATGGTTTGCGTTGTAATGGTTGTGTCGTAATGGTAGTGCATTGTAAAAGTTTTGTTGTAAAGGCTGTTCACCCACTATTCACATTTAGTTTTAATACGATCTGTGTTACAGAAGGGGTTATGCAAGAATCGTTGGCCCCTTCTTTTAATACCAAAGTGCCCCGGGTTGCAAAGAACAGACACAAATGCCTCTTTTGCCCCTGGGGTACTTTCATAATATGAACTATAGGCTCTCCGCTAGCCCAGAAGACACAGACCCTGGATAGCTAAAGCCCACTACCCTGTTGTTGCCTAAAGGAATAAACCCTAAGCCTCTCCCTTTATTCAGCAGCCCAAACACCAGCTTGATAAACACTAACACTTTCTCAGGACCATGAGTCTTGTTTGGATGAACCCCTAGAATTATACATCAGCCCTGACATTGATTCATGTTTAATGAACCTCGATATATTTTTCTTGCTCTGCAAGAGCTATTCTAGTGACCCCTAAGACCATTCCTTTCCCTATCTCCATAAGTCCTATTTGGATGAATCTCAGGATCGTCCCGTTTCAAAGTTGCCTGGGTCCTGGGAAGGACATAGCCAGGACTCTCTCCTTGTAGATGTTGTGCCTGACTGTTTGACCTACACAACTAACCTTTCAACTGACCATCTAGTAACCCAACATTGACTGGTAAAATGTCGACGCACAACAATATCGACTGTAAAATATCATAGTACGGACATGTGCAAAAAAGTGAGGGATAGCGTGTGTGCCTTAATGACAAGAAATAGGGTCTCTATCAACACTAAATAAGGCAGACAGAGCATCTGCTGCTTTTTGACAAGTGTCCCACATCTGTCAAAGTCTAAATAAGACCCTAAATATTGATTTCCTTAGAAAGATACTGTGCAATATAATTTATTGCAGTCCATATTGCTGGTGATCGATATTGGTGTAGTCAGCATTTTGAATTACAGCCCGGCTAGTTACATATGTCCTAGCATCCTTTCCCAGTTCCAGACTTCCCAGTTTTGATGAACCCCAGAACCCTCATCTAGCGCAGCTACTCAAGTCTTACTCTTATTTGATGAACCTTATGACACTTGCTCAGCCTCACGAGCCCTATTTGTCTATCCTCTACTCCCCTTTCCAGTTCCATTGGTTCTAGCTAGATGAATCTTAGAATCCTTCCCTTGTACAAATTTTCCTAGTCTTGAATGAATTAATCCACAAGACCTTTGCCTCAGCCAGGGACTGGAGACTGAACCATGGGATCATCTCTCTGCACCTAGTACTGCATTGCTGATTGTTGTAAGGTGTCCTTACCAAGTAAGTGAAGGATTTAATCTGGTCTGCTATGGTAGAGTCACTGTTCTTCAGATTGAAGTCCACATTCATGTTGCCACCCTTTTTTAAATCTGAAGATTTGACTCCGATCTGGAGGTAGTTCTTGGAGTTTCCTTGCGTCTTATAAGCAATTGCCATCATTGTGGCCCGGGCTTGATGATGATCAAGGTATTTAGAATGGTTTGTGACAACCTGAAAAATGAAAAGTATCACAGTTAGAACATTGTCTGAAGAAAAATTAGCTTCAAATGTTTGATTTAAAGTTCCAGACTGTGCAACATTACTCTAATGCGATGGTGCTATGAGTCTGGCCTGTGATTCCTCTATGTCTGTTATCAGCTCATTACGGGGTCTCTTAACTCTACATTGTGATTCAATGTTCTTTCCCTCAGCAACCCAATATCTGCTCTGTAGTTTCTTCCTCGGCACTCAGTTGCTTTCCTCACTGATACTTTGCCCATTAATATCTGCTTTTATCTCAGTTCCACAGCTTCTCAGAACCCTCAGATGACTGTTGTATAACTTACAATGTCCATAAGCTAGAAGAGTCTCATCCTTCTCTGGGAGGGTAGTGTGTTTGTGTTACTATCCTTGTAGGGCGTTGGATGTGATAACACACTCACGCTGTGGGGACTTCAACACAAGTCCCCACAAGACAATCTCTTCCAAATTACAAATGATAGAAAATGACTTTACAAACATCTGAGCCAACTTTCACAGCTTTTTATAAATTGACCTTGTGGGTACCTGTGTTTCATGATGTGTTTTTATGTTTTTTGCTCAACTCTCTACTCCTGTAAACATGAGGCGGTACAGCAGACTTATAATCAACAAGGAATTTAAACACGCTTTAATCTAGCAGCAAATAGCATACTGGATTCAAATGAAAGCTTTTTTTTCAGATTCAAGTAGATTTTTTGCTCTATTTTTTTTATACAAATTATATTTAACTGAAAATATTGACTTTATACTTTTCTTTGATATTATTATTCTTAGCAACCTTAATTGCAATACCTGAAACAACTTATTGATATATTCACTATTTCAAATGAGGAAGGATTTCCATTTTCTAGTTATATCATTGACTCCAGTTATATCAAATAACTCACATAGCTTCCTATGAGTTTTGCAGCTGAAAAGTAGATCTTGCTGCCTTCATTTATGTTGAATTTGGTGACTTTGTAAAATAACTGATTTGTTTACATGCTTGTATGCATCCTAGAATGTATTTTCTATGATGATATAATTACATGATGGATGTGTGAGTCAGCGTGTATAGCACAGAAAGTGGAGAGAAAGGGGAGGAGGAGGAACATGGTGGCCACGCACTAGTCAGCTGCGGTAGTCTGAGGGGAAGGGAAGTGTGCAGCACCAGGAAGTGTGCATTCTGCTCCCAGCTCACATCTCGCGCTACATGCGATGATGTGGTGATGTGATGATGAAGAAAAAAGGACCGTCCTACCTGTCCGGTGTGTTGTGTACCAGCCTTATTTCTGGAACAGGGTCCCCCGTTAATGTTGAAAACACTGCAGAACCGCCTGGGTCATTTTTGCTTTCCCCCAATGCTGGGAGAGTCTCTCTGGGGAACAACAGTACTGCAATGCTCGATGGGAGCTTGCCGCGCAGGACCTCCAATGGGATAAAGCAGAGGGGAGGAGTCAGCACAAGTAAAGAAGGGCAGGCTTGACAGGCGACCCATGGAGCTGAGGAGGTCTGGGAGAAGAATGAGGTGTGCTTCCCCACTGTAATCGCCCTCTGTTTGCTGGGAGAATAAGAAAAGGAAAGGCCTGAGGAGAGGGGAAGAATTGCAGCAGGAATAACAGCGACGTCAGTACCAGCACTAGTCTCATAGGTCTTTGGATCAGAGTAGGTACAGACCTGGAGAAAAATCAAGGTACGTGCTTCATGCTCATACGGACCCCTTCGTGGTAGTTGCTGAAAATATCGCTACACCTCACTGTAGTATTGTAGAGAAGGCTCTAGCAGGCCCGAAATCGAAATCAAAACATGGAAAATCTCCTAAACAGGCTAATAAGTCAACAGCTGCTATAGAAAGGAGAATTCCTGCCAGTCAGATTGGAGTGACCCCATCCCTTAATTCTAATTTTAGAGTGATGGCTGCAACAGCCAAAAATTAAAACCAACAAGGAGCGGATACAAACAATATGGACGCAATTAATATAGTTGCAGAGCTGGGCAAGAATGGAGGCACTCAGTTAACTACCCAGATCCTCATTAGAAATAGGTTTGAGGTGCTAGCCTCTTTAAATAGCCAAGAGTAGGTGGTTGAAGTTC